>NW_026975011.1:3562572-4311259 GCF_030014295.1 Loxodonta africana | reverse complement strand
CTGGAGACCAGGGTGGACTCTTGAGACCCAGAATAGGCCTCTGGCAGGTATGTGTCAATGTTTTCTGCCCTGTGCTCTCAGCTGGGTATTTGCATACAATGTGACCAGCGGAATTAGTAGTCTCCGGAGAGGCTGCCACATGTCAGCAAGCTTCACCTGGCCAGGGTCGGCCCGTGATGTAGATCCCCGGTCAATCACCACTCTCTAGACCTTGCAGATAGACCAGCAGATCTTGTCGGCCCATGGGCAACCAGTAGAGCCAGAGGCCTTCCCCCTTTGCTCTTTCGTCTCTAGGCACCCTGTCAGGCACTCCAAGCTGTGAAGTGACTCAGGGGGAGAAGGAAGAGATTTCAGAGAGCGAACACATCCAGAGAGAGACAGAGAGAGGCAAGAGATGCTGAGTGGGGTTGCATTGCGTACTGATATCCTCTGGAAAGTGGGAAAGAGGTACCTGGCCTGTTGTGGCAATGCCCTGAACCAGTCGGAACCAGAAGCTCCCCTGTGCCTGCGTGGGCTTTCCCAGGGTGTGCTCAAATCCTGTGGCCACTAGGTGTCATAGGTCATAATGGAGGGCCCTGTGTCATCTGCCTGGCGGGCCAGATCTCTGCCATTGGCTCAGTCTTGTCACCAGGCCCATCATAAGCTCCGCCCACTGTTCCGGTGGTGGGACTGTCTCCATGGTGATGGCAAAGGAGCCTTAGTCCCGCCCACCTGGCCTTGACTTCACCTGGCTGGCCTGCTGACCCTCACTCAGACCTCTGTGTTGATAAAAATGAATATCCGCCAGCGCCCAGGTGTCAGCATCTGGGATAAAGGATTCGGGACCTTGCCTGGGGCAGAAGGCAGCCTAGGCCAGCTGGTACCTGGAAGTCTAGTGACTTGTGACACTGCTGCCAGTGACAAATGGTGACTCCCACTCTCACATATCCCCTGGTGGCAGAATGATAGCGATGGGTGGAGAAACATCGCTCCGGAGCACACGTTAAATGGGGCACCGGCCAAAGGCCAGGGCCAGTAGTGGACGTGGCCGAGCTGAAGGGCGAGCCAGTGAAGGGCCCAAGGATTCCTCCTGTATGTGGGAAACATGTCATCCGGGTCCCCACGTCCGTAAACCATTGGATTGCTGGGGCCCAGGATGCCGGGATTTCGGCCTTGCCTTGGCTGCCCGGCCACATACGCAGCCTTCCACCAGAGGCGGGGATATGTAGACAGCAAAAATGTGGAAAATGGCAGTGTCTCCTCGATTTCCCTGACATGGGCCTTTTTGGGCGGCATGCTTTTGTCCTAGTGGGATCAGGCAGTGACGGAGAAAGGCAGGATTATGTGTGCAGGAAAGGTATGTGCTGAGAAGGCGACAAGGTTGAGACCAGGTTGGGATCTTCAGTCCCAGGAAAGGCCCCTGGCAGTTGTGGGTCAATGTTGTCTGCCCATCCCACCTGGCGTGGGGAGGTTTACAGCATACAAAGCAGCAGCGGAATTATTCTTCCCCCAGAGGTTGCATCTGCCCACAAGCTCCACCTGGCCAGGGTCCGCCCCTACTGTATTGCCCATGTCAATCAACAGAAGCTAAGACCTTCCAGAGAGACTAACTGCTCTTCTCTACCCACGGGGACGCGGTACAGCCAGAAGCCTCCCCTGTTTCATCTCCAGGCTCTCTCTCCGGCCCCTCATAGCTGTGATTTGTCTCAGGGGTAGAACGGAGATTTTTCTCTGAGTGAACACATACAGAGAGGGGCCACAGATGCTGAGGAAGGGCGCCTTGCCTACTGATATCCCAGCGTAAGTGGACAAGAGGTACCTGCCTGCTGTCCCAGCGTGTCGAACCTGTCCACATCAGGGGTTGCCTGCTGTGAAGTTATTCCCTGGGTGCCCTCGATTTTGTGGCCAAGGACAGAAGGGGCCGTTGTGTGTCCATGGGTAAAATGGAGGCCTCTGCCTAACTTGCATGTTAGGCTGGACCTCTCCTATTGGCTCAGAGTTTGTGACCCGTCCCCGTCAGAAGTTCCGCCCAGCCTTCCGGTGGCTGTCTCCATGGTGATTGAGAAAGAAGCCTTAGGCCCCGCACTCAGCCTTCACCTGTCCTACCTGGCCTCTTTACCCTCGTACAGACCGCTGCGTGGATGAAAGAAAGGATGTCGGCCAGTGACCACGTGTCCTCACTTCCTTTGAAGGATTAGGCTCCTTGCCTGGGCAGAAGACAGCCAAGGTCAGCCTGAGCCTAGACTCCTAGTGACCCGTGACACTGCAGACAGTGATAGATGTTCATGTCCACGCTGAGGTATCCGCAGGTGGCGGATTGAGAGTGGTCGGAGGAGAAGTGGAACTAGAAATCACACACTCACGGGGGCACGGGCCAAAGGTCAGGGAAAATAGCTGAGGTCGTGGAGCTCTAGCGGAGCCGGGCTAGGGCCCAGGCCTCCCTCCTGTACGTGGCAAAGGAGGTGATCCATATGCCGCCATCCGCAGACTCTGGACTGCTAGGGCCCTGGATGCCCGAATTTCGGCCTTGTCTTTGGAGAAGTGACGCACACGCAGTGTGCCCCGGAGGCTGTGGACCAGCACAGGGCAAAATCGTGAAAATGCGGGCTTCAGTTGACTTTGCCTGTGCTCTCCTTTGGCTGAGTGACATCCTGTGTTTCCTAGCAGGAGAAGGCATTTGTGGAGAGAGGCGGATTCCATGTGTGCAGGCAAAGTGTGTGCTGAGATGCTGAGTCGCTGGAGACCAGGGTGGACTCTTGAGACCCAGAATAGGCCTCTGGCAGGTATGTGTCAATGTTTTCTGCCCTGTGCTCTCAGCTGGGTATTTGCATACAATGTGACCAGCGGAATTAGTAGTCTCCGGAGAGGCTGCCACATGTCAGCAAGCTTCACCTGGCCAGGGTCGGCCCGTGATGTAGATCCCCGGTCAATCACCACTCTCTAGACCTTGCAGATAGACCAGCAGATCTTGTCGGCCCACGGGCAACCAGTAGAGCCAGAGGCCTTCCCCCTTTGCTCTTTCGTCTCTAGGCACCCTGTCAGGCACTCCAAGCTGTGAAGTGACTCAGGGGGAGAAGGAAGAGATTTCAGAGAGCGAACACATCCAGAGAGAGACAGAGAGAGGCAAGAGATGCTGAGTGGGGTTGCATTGCGTACTGATATCCTCTGGAAAGTGGGAAAGAGGTACCTGGCCTGTTGTAGCAATGCCCTGAACCAGTCGGAACCAGAAGCTCCCCTGTGCCTGCGTGGGCTTTCCCAGGGTGTGCTCAAATCCTGTGGCCACTAGGTGTCATAGGTCATAATGGAGGGCCCTGTGTCATCTGCCTGGCGGGCCAGATCTCTGCCATTGGCTCAGTCTTGTCACCAGGCCCATCATAAGCTCCGCCCACTGTTCCGGTGGTGGGACTGTCTCCATGGTGATGGCAAAGGAGCCTTAGTCCCGCCCACCTGGCCTTGACTTCACCTGGCTGGCCTGCTGACCCTCACTCAGACCTCTGTGTTGATAAAAATGAATATCCGCCAGCGCCCAGGTGTCAGCATCTGGGATAAAGGATTCGGGACCTTGCCTGGGGCAGAAGGCAGCCTAGGCCAGCTGGTACCTGGAAGTCTAGTGACTTGTGACACTGCTGCCAGTGACAAATGGTGACTCCCACTCTCACATATCCCCTGGTGGCAGAATGATAGCGATGGGTGGAGAAACATCGCTCCGGAGCACACGTTAAATGGGGCACCGGCCAAAGGCCAGGGCCAGTAGTGGACGTGGCCGAGCTGAAGGGCGAGCCAGTGAAGGGCCCAAGGATTCCTCCTGGATGTGGGAAACATGTCATCCGGGTCCCCACGTCCGTAAACCATTGGATTGCTGGGGCCCAGGATGCCGGGATTTCGGCCTTGCCTTGGCTGCCCGGCCACATACGCAGCCTTCCACCGGAGGCGGGGATATGTAGACAGCAAAAATGTGGAAAATGGCAGTGTCTCCTCGATTTCCCTGACATGGGCCTTTTTGGGCGGCATGCTTTTGTCCTAGTGGGATCAGGCAGTGACGGAGAAAGGCAGGATTATGTGTGCAGGAAAGGTATGTGCTGAGAAGGCGACAAGGTTGAGACCAGGTTGGGATCTTCAGTCCCAGGAAAGGCCCCTGGCAGTTGTGGGTCAATGTTGTCTGCCCATCCCACCTGGCGTGGGGAGGTTTACAGCATACAAAGCAGCAGCGGAATTATTCTTCCCCCAGAGGTTGCATCTGCCCACAAGCTCCACCTGGCCAGGGTCCGCCCCTACCGTATTGCCCATGTCAATCAACAGAAGCTAAGACCTTCCAGAGAGACTAACTGCTCTTCTCTACCCACGGGGACGCGGTACAGCCAGAAGCCTCCCCTGTTTCATCTCCAGGCTCTCTCTCCGGCCCCTCATAGCTGTGATTTGTCTCAGGGGTAGAACGGAGAGATTTCTCTGAGTGAACACATACAGAGAGGGGCCACAGATGCTGAGGAAGGGCGCCTTGCCTACTGATATCCCAGCGTAAGTGGACAAGAGGTACCTGCCTGCTGTCCCAGCGTGTCGAACCTGTCCACATCAGGGGTTGCCTGCTGTGAAGTTATTCCCTGGGTGCCCTCGATTTTGTGGCCAAGGACAGAAGGGGCCGTTGTGTGTCCATGGGTAAAATGGAGGCCTCTGCCTAACTTGCATGTTAGGCTGGACCTCTCCTATTGGCTCAGAGTTTGTGACCCGTCCCCGTCAGAAGTTCCGCCCAGCCTTCCGGTGGCTGTCTCCATGGTGATTGAGAAAGAAGCCTTAGGCCCCGCACTCAGCCTTCACCTGTCCTACCTGGCCTCTTTACCCTCGTACAGACCGCTGCGTGGATGAAAGAAAGGATGTCGGCCAGTGACCACGTGTCCTCACTTCCTTTGAAGGATTAGGCTCCTTGCCTGGGCAGAAGACAGCCAAGGTCAGCCTGAGCCTAGACTCCTAGTGACCCGTGACACTGCAGACAGTGATAGATGTTCATGTCCACGCTGAGGTATCCGCAGGTGGCGGATTGAGAGTGGTCGGAGGAGAAGTGGAACTAGAAATCACACACTCACGGGGGCACGGGCCAAAGGTCAGGGAAAATAGCTGAGGTCGTGGAGCTCTAGCGGAGCCGGGCTAGGGCCCAGGCCTCCCTCCTGTACGTGGCAAAGGAGGTGATCCATATGCCGCCATCCGCAGACTCTGGACTGCTAGGGCCCTGGATGCCCGAATTTCGGCCTTGTCTTTGGAGAAGTGACGCACACGCAGTGTGCCCCGGAGGCTGTGGACCAGCACAGGGCAAAATCGTGAAAACGCGGGCTTCAGTTGACTTTGCCTGTGCTCTCCTTTGGCTGAGTGACATCCTGTGTTTCCTAGCAGGAGAAGGCATTTGTGGAGAGAGGCGGATTCCATGTGTGCAGGCAAAGTGTGTGCTGAGATGCTGAGTCGCTGGAGACCAGGGTGGACTCTTGAGACCCAGAATAGGCCTCTGGCAGGTATGTGTCAATGTTTTCTGCCCTGTGCTCTCAGCTGGGTATTTGCATACAATGTGACCAGCGGAATTAGTAGTCTCCGGAGAGGCTGCCACATGTCAGCAAGCTTCACCTGGCCAGGGTCGGCCCGTGATGTAGATCCCCGGTCAATCACCACTCTCTAGACCTTGCAGATAGACCAGCAGATCTTGTCGGCCCATGGGCAACCAGTAGAGCCAGAGGCCTTCCCCCTTTGCTCTTTCGTCTCTAGGCACCCTGTCAGGCACTCCAAGCTGTGAAGTGACTCAGGGGGAGAAGGAAGAGATTTCAGAGAGCGAACACATCCAGAGAGAGACAGAGAGAGGCAAGAGATGCTGAGTGGGGTTGCATTGCGTACTGATATCCTCTGGAAAGTGGGAAAGAGGTACCTGGCCTGTTGTGGCAATGCCCTGAACCAGTCGGAACCAGAAGCTCCCCTGTGCCTGCGTGGGCTTTCCCAGGGTGTGCTCAAATCCTGTGGCCACTAGGTGTCATAGGTCATAATGGAGGGCCCTGTGTCATCTGCCTGGCGGGCCAGATCTCTGCCATTGGCTCAGTCTTGTCACCAGGCCCATCATAAGCTCCGCCCACTGTTCCGGTGGTGGGACTGTCTCCATGGTGATGGCAAAGGAGCCTTAGTCCCGCCCACCTGGCCTTGACTTCACCTGGCTGGCCTGCTGACCCTCACTCAGACCTCTGTGTTGATAAAAATGAATATCCGCCAGCGCCCAGGTGTCAGCATCTGGGATAAAGGATTCGGGACCTTGCCTGGGGCAGAAGGCAGCCTAGGCCAGCTGGTACCTGGAAGTCTAGTGACTTGTGACACTGCTGCCAGTGACAAATGGTGACTCCCACTCTCACATATCCCCTGGTGGCAGAATGATAGCGATGGGTGGAGAAACATCGCTCCGGAGCACACGTTAAATGGGGCACCGGCCAAAGGCCAGGGCCAGTAGTGGACGTGGCCGAGCTGAAGGGCGAGCCAGTGAAGGGCCCAAGGATTCCTCCTGTATGTGGGAAACATGTCATCCGGGTCCCCACGTCCGTAAACCATTGGATTGCTGGGGCCCAGGATGCCGGGATTTCGGCCTTGCCTTGGCTGCCCGGCCACATACGCAGCCTTCCACCAGAGGCGGGGATATGTAGACAGCAAAAATGTGGAAAATGGCAGTGTCTCCTCGATTTCCCTGACATGGGCCTTTTTGGGCGGCATGCTTTTGTCCTAGTGGGATCAGGCAGTGACGGAGAAAGGCAGGATTATGTGTGCAGGAAAGGTATGTGCTGAGAAGGCGACAAGGTTGAGACCAGGTTGGGATCTTCAGTCCCAGGAAAGGCCCCTGGCAGTTGTGGGTCAATGTTGTCTGCCCATCCCACCTGGCGTGGGGAGGTTTACAGCATACAAAGCAGCAGCGGAATTATTCTTCCCCCAGAGGTTGCATCTGCCCACAAGCTCCACCTGGCCAGGGTCCGCCCCTACTGTATTGCCCATGTCAATCAACAGAAGCTAAGACCTTCCAGAGAGACTAACTGCTCTTCTCTACCCACGGGGACGCGGTACAGCCAGAAGCCTCCCCTGTTTCATCTCCAGGCTCTCTCTCCGGCCCCTCATAGCTGTGATTTGTCTCAGGGGTAGAACGGAGATTTTTCTCTGAGTGAACACATACAGAGAGGGGCCACAGATGCTGAGGAAGGGCGCCTTGCCTACTGATATCCCAGCGTAAGTGGACAAGAGGTACCTGCCTGCTGTCCCAGCGTGTCGAACCTGTCCACATCAGGGGTTGCCTGCTGTGAAGTTATTCCCTGGGTGCCCTCGATTTTGTGGCCAAGGACAGAAGGGGCCGTTGTGTGTCCATGGGTAAAATGGAGGCCTCTGCCTAACTGGCGTGTTAGGCTGGACCTCTCCTATTGGCTCAGAGTTTGTGACCCGTCCCCGTCAGAAGTTCCGCCCAGCCTTCCGGTGGCTGTCTCCATGGTGATTGAGAAAGAAGCCTTAGGCCCCGCACTCAGCCTTCACCTGTCCTACCTGGCCTCTTTACCCTCGTACAGACCGCTGTGTGGATGAAAGAAAGGATGTCGGCCAGTGACCACGTGTCCTCATTTCCTTTGAAGGATTAGGCTCCTTGCCTGGGCAGAAGACAGCCAAGGTCAGCCTGAGCCTAGACTCCTAGTGACCCGTGACACTGCAGACAGTGATAGGTGTTCGTGTCCACGCTGAGGTATCCGCAGGTGGCGGATTGAGAGTGGTCGGAGGAGAAGTGGAACTAGAAATCACACACTCACGGGGGCACGGGCCAAAGGTCAGGGAAAATAGCTGAGGTCGTGGAGCTCTAGCGGAGCCGGGCTAGGGCCCAGGCCTCCCTCCTGTACGTGGCAAAGGAGGTGATCCATATGCCGCCATCCGCAGACTCTGGACTGCTAGGGCCCTGGATGCCCGAATTTCGGCCTTGTCTTTGGAGAAGTGACGCACACGCAGTGTGCCCCGGAGGCTGTGGACCAGCACAGGGCAAAATCGTGAAAACGCGGGCTTCAGTTGACTTTGCCTATGCTCTCCTTTGGCTGAGTGACATCCTGTGTTTCCTAGCAGGAGAAGGCATTTGTGGAGAGAGGCGGATTCCATGTGTGCAGGCAAAGTGTGTGCTGAGATGCTGAGTCGCTGGAGACCAGGGTGGACTCTTGAGACCCAGAATAGGCCTCTGGCAGGTATGTGTCAATGTTTTCTGCCCTGTGTTCTCAGCTGGGTATTTGCATACAATGTGACCAGTGGAATTAGTAGTCTCCGGAGAGGCTGCCACATGTCAGCAAGCTTCACCTGGCCAGGGTCGGCCCGTGATGTAGATCCCCGGTCAATCACCACTCTCTAGACGTTGCAGATAGACCAGCAGATCTTGTCGGCCCACGGGCAACCAGTAGAGCCAGAGGCCTTCCCCCTTTGCTCTTTCGTCTCTAGGCACCCTGTCAGGCACTCCAAGCTGTGAAGTGACTCAGGGGGAGAAGGAAGAGATTTCAGAGAGCGAACACATCCAGAGAGAGACAGAGAGAGGCAAGAGATGCTGAGTGGGGTTGCATTGCGTACTGATATCCTCTGGAAAGTGGGAAAGAGGTACCTGGCCTGTTGTAGCAATGCCCTGAACCAGTCGGAACCAGAAGCTCCCCTGTGCCTGCGTGGGCTTTCCCAGGGTGTGCTCAAATCCTGTGGCCACTAGGTGTCATAGGTCATAATGGAGGGCCCTGTGTCATCTGCCTGGCGGGCCAGATCTCTGCCATTGGCTCAGTCTTGTCACCAGGCCCATCATAAGCTCCGCCCACTGTTCCGGTGGTGGGACTGTCTCCATGGTGATGGCAAAGGAGCCTTAGTCCCGCCCACCTGGCCTTGACTTCACCTGGCTGGCCTGCTGACCCTCACTCAGACCTCTGTGTTGATAAAAATGAATATCCGCCAGCGCCCAGGTGTCAGCATCTGGGATAAAGGATTCGGGACCTTGCCTGGGGCAGAAGGCAGCCTAGGCCAGCTGGTACCTGGAAGTCTAGTGACTTGTGACACTGCTGCCAGTGACAAATGGTGACTCCCACTCTCACATATCCCCTGGTGGCAGAATGATAGCGATGGGTGGAGAAACATCGCTCCGGAGCACACGTTAAATGGGGCACCGGCCAAAGGCCAGGGCCAGTAGTGGACGTGGCCGAGCTGAAGGGCGAGCCAGTGAAGGGCCCAAGGATTCCTCCTGTATGTGGGAAACATGTCATCCGGGTCCCCACGTCCGTAAACCATTGGATTGCTGGGGCCCAGGATGCCGGGATTTCGGCCTTGCCTTGGCTGCCCGGCCACATACGCAGCCTTCCACCGGAGGCGGGGATATGTAGACAGCAAAAATGTGGAAAATGGCAGTGTCTCCTCGATTTCCCTGACATGGGCCTTTTTGGGCGGCATGCTTTTGTCCTAGTGGGATCAGGCAGTGACGGAGAAAGGCAGGATTATGT
Organism: Loxodonta africana; assembly: GCF_030014295.1. Lineage (NCBI taxonomy): Eukaryota > Metazoa > Chordata > Mammalia > Proboscidea > Elephantidae > Loxodonta > Loxodonta africana. The sequence goes on along the minus strand of NW_026975011.1, from coordinate 4,301,789 downwards.
GTGCAGGAAAGGTATGTGCTGAGAAGGCGACAAGGTTGAGACCAGGTTGGGATCTTCAGTCCCAGGAAAGGCCCCTGGCAGTTGTGGGTCAATGTTGTCTGCCCATCCCACCTGGCGTGGGGAGGTTTACAGCATACAAAGCAGCAGCGGAATTATTCTTCCCCCAGAGGTTGCATCTGCCCACAAGCTCCACCTGGCCAGGGTCCGCCCCTACCGTATTGCCCATGTCAATCAACAGAAGCTAAGACCTTCCAGAGAGACTAACTGCTCTTCTCTACCCACGGGGACGCGGTACAGCCAGAAGCCTCCCCTGTTTCATCTCCAGGCTCTCTCTCCGGCCCCTCATAGCTGTGATTTGTCTCAGGGGTAGAACGGAGAGATTTCTCTGAGTGAACACATACAGAGAGGGGCCACAGATGCTGAGGAAGGGCGCCTTGCCTACTGATATCCCAGCGTAAGTGGACAAGAGGTACCTGCCTGCTGTCCCAGCGTGTCGAACCTGTCCACATCAGGGGTTGCCTGCTGTGAAGTTATTCCCTGGGTGCCCTCGATTTTGTGGCCAAGGACAGAAGGGGCCGTTGTGTGTCCATGGGTAAAATGGAGGCCTCTGCCTAACTTGCATGTTAGGCTGGACCTCTCCTATTGGCTCAGAGTTTGTGACCCGTCCCCGTCAGAAGTTCCGCCCAGCCTTCCGGTGGCTGTCTCCATGGTGATTGAGAAAGAAGCCTTAGGCCCCGCACTCAGCCTTCACCTGTCCTACCTGGCCTCTTTACCCTCGTACAGACCGCTGCGTGGATGAAAGAAAGGATGTCGGCCAGTGACCACGTGTCCTCACTTCCTTTGAAGGATTAGGCTCCTTGCCTGGGCAGAAGACAGCCAAGGTCAGCCTGAGCCTAGACTCCTAGTGACCCGTGACACTGCAGACAGTGATAGATGTTCATGTCCACGCTGAGGTATCCGCAGGTGGCGGATTGAGAGTGGTCGGAGGAGAAGTGGAACTAGAAATCACACACTCACGGGGGCACGGGCCAAAGGTCAGGGAAAATAGCTGAGGTCGTGGAGCTCTAGCGGAGCCGGGCTAGGGCCCAGGCCTCCCTCCTGTACGTGGCAAAGGAGGTGATCCATATGCCGCCATCCGCAGACTCTGGACTGCTAGGGCCCTGGATGCCCGAATTTCGGCCTTGTCTTTGGAGAAGTGACGCACACGCAGTGTGCCCCGGAGGCTGTGGACCAGCACAGGGCAAAATCGTGAAAACGCGGGCTTCAGTTGACTTTGCCTGTGCTCTCCTTTGGCTGAGTGACATCCTGTGTTTCCTAGCAGGAGAAGGCATTTGTGGAGAGAGGCGGATTCCATGTGTGCAGGCAAAGTGTGTGCTGAGATGCTGAGTCGCTGGAGACCAGGGTGGACTCTTGAGACCCAGAATAGGCCTCTGGCAGGTATGTGTCAATGTTTTCTGCCCTGTGCTCTCAGCTGGGTATTTGCATACAATGTGACCAGTGGAATTAGTAGTCTCCGGAGAGGCTGCCACATGTCAGCAAGCTTCACCTGGCCAGGGTCGGCCCGTGATGTAGATCCCCGGTCAATCACCACTCTCTAGACGTTGCAGATAGACCAGCAGATCTTGTCGGCCCACGGGCAACCAGTAGAGCCAGAGGCCTTCCCCCTTTGCTCTTTCGTCTCTAGGCACCCTGTCAGGCACTCCAAGCTGTGAAGTGACTCAGGGGGAGAAGGAAGAGATTTCAGAGAGCGAACACATCCAGAGAGAGACAGAGAGAGGCAAGAGATGCTGAGTGGGGTTGCATTGCGTACTGATATCCTCTGGAAAGTGGGAAAGAGGTACCTGGCCTGTTGTAGCAATGCCCTGAACCAGTCGGAACCAGAAGCTCCCCTGTGCCTGCGTGGGCTTTCCCAGGGTGTGCTCAAATCCTGTGGCCACTAGGTGTCATAGGTCATAATGGAGGGCCCTGTGTCATCTGCCTGGCGGGCCAGATCTCTGCCATTGGCTCAGTCTTGTCACCAGGCCCATCATAAGCTCCGCCCACTGTTCCGGTGGTGGGACTGTCTCCATGGTGATGGCAAAGGAGCCTTAGTCCCGCCCACCTGGCCTTGACTTCACCTGGCTGGCCTGCTGACCCTCACTCAGACCTCTGTGTTGATAAAAATGAATATCCGCCAGCGCCCAGGTGTCAGCATCTGGGATAAAGGATTCGGGACCTTGCCTGGGGCAGAAGGCAGCCTAGGCCAGCTGGTACCTGGAAGTCTAGTGACTTGTGACACTGCTGCCAGTGACAAATGGTGACTCCCACTCTCACATATCCCCTGGTGGCAGAATGATAGCGATGGGTGGAGAAACATCGCTCCGGAGCACACGTTAAATGGGGCACCGGCCAAAGGCCAGGGCCAGTAGTGGACGTGGCCGAGCTGAAGGGCGAGCCAGTGAAGGGCCCAAGGATTCCTCCTGTATGTGGGAAACATGTCATCCGGGTCCCCACGTCCGTAAACCATTGGATTGCTGGGGCCCAGGATGCCGGGATTTCGGCCTTGCCTTGGCTGCCCGGCCACATACGCAGCCTTCCACCGGAGGCGGGGATATGTAGACAGCAAAAATGTGGAAAATGGCAGTGTCTCCTCGATTTCCCTGACATGGGCCTTTTTGGGCGGCATGCTTTTGTCCTAGTGGGATCAGGCAGTGACGGAGAAAGGCAGGATTATGTGTGCAGGAAAGGTATGTGCTGAGAAGGCGACAAGGTTGAGACCAGGTTGGGATCTTCAGTCCCAGGAAAGGCCCCTGGCAGTTGTGGGTCAATGTTGTCTGCCCATCCCACCTGGCGTGGGGAGGTTTACAGCATACAAAGCAGCAGCGGAATTATTCTTCCCCCAGAGGTTGCATCTGCCCACAAGCTCCACCTGGCCAGGGTCCGCCCCTACCGTATTGCCCATGTCAATCAACAGAAGCTAAGACCTTCCAGAGAGACTAACTGCTCTTCTCTACCCACGGGGACGCGGTACAGCCAGAAGCCTCCCCTGTTTCATCTCCAGGCTCTCTCTCCGGCCCCTCATAGCTGTGATTTGTCTCAGGGGTAGAACGGAGAGATTTCTCTGAGTGAACACATACAGAGAGGGGCCACAGATGCTGAGGAAGGGCGCCTTGCCTACTGATATCCCAGCGTAAGTGGACAAGAGGTACCTGCCTGCTGTCCCAGCGTGTCGAACCTGTCCACATCAGGGGTTGCCTGCTGTGAAGTTATTCCCTGGGTGCCCTCGATTTTGTGGCCAAGGACAGAAGGGGCCGTTGTGTGTCCATGGGTAAAATGGAGGCCTCTGCCTAACTTGCATGTTAGGCTGGACCTCTCCTATTGGCTCAGAGTTTGTGACCCGTCCCCGTCAGAAGTTCCGCCCAGCCTTCCGGTGGCTGTCTCCATGGTGATTGAGAAAGAAGCCTTAGGCCCCGCACTCAGCCTTCACCTGTCCTACCTGGCCTCTTTACCCTCGTACAGACCGCTGCGTGGATGAAAGAAAGGATGTCGGCCAGTGACCACGTGTCCTCACTTCCTTTGAAGGATTAGGCTCCTTGCCTGGGCAGAAGACAGCCAAGGTCAGCCTGAGCCTAGACTCCTAGTGACCCGTGACACTGCAGACAGTGATAGATGTTCATGTCCACGCTGAGGTATCCGCAGGTGGCGGATTGAGAGTGGTCGGAGGAGAAGTGGAACTAGAAATCACACACTCACGGGGGCACGGGCCAAAGGTCAGGGAAAATAGCTGAGGTCGTGGAGCTCTAGCGGAGCCGGGCTAGGGCCCAGGCCTCCCTCCTGTACGTGGCAAAGGAGGTGATCCATATGCCGCCATCCGCAGACTCTGGACTGCTAGGGCCCTGGATGCCCGAATTTCGGCCTTGTCTTTGGAGAAGTGACGCACACGCAGTGTGCCCCGGAGGCTGTGGACCAGCACAGGGCAAAATCGTGAAAATGCGGGCTTCAGTTGACTTTGCCTGTGCTCTCCTTTGGCTGAGTGACATCCTGTGTTTCCTAGCAGGAGAAGGCATTTGTGGAGAGAGGCGGATTCCATGTGTGCAGGCAAAGTGTGTGCTGAGATGCTGAGTCGCTGGAGACCAGGGTGGACTCTTGAGACCCAGAATAGGCCTCTGGCAGGTATGTGTCAATGTTTTCTGCCCTGTGCTCTCAGCTGGGTATTTGCATACAATGTGACCAGCGGAATTAGTAGTCTCCGGAGAGGCTGCCACATGTCAGCAAGCTTCACCTGGCCAGGGTCGGCCCGTGATGTAGATCCCCGGTCAATCACCACTCTCTAGACGTTGCAGATAGACCAGCAGATCTTGTCGGCCCACGGGCAACCAGTAGAGCCAGAGGCCTTCCCCCTTTGCTCTTTCGTCTCTAGGCACCCTGTCAGGCACTCCAAGCTGTGAAGTGACTCAGGGGGAGAAGGAAGAGATTTCAGAGAGCGAACACATCCAGAGAGAGACAGAGAGAGGCAAGAGATGCTGAGTGGGGTTGCATTGCGTACTGATATCCTCTGGAAAGTGGGAAAGAGGTACCTGGCCTGTTGTAGCAATGCCCTGAACCAGTCGGAACCAGAAGCTCCCCTGTGCCTGCGTGGGCTTTCCCAGGGTGTGCTCAAATCCTGTGGCCACTAGGTGTCATAGGTCATAATGGAGGGCCCTGTGTCATCTGCCTGGCGGGCCAGATCTCTGCCATTGGCTCAGTCTTGTCACCAGGCCCATCATAAGCTCCGCCCACTGTTCCGGTGGTGGGACTGTCTCCATGGTGATGGCAAAGGAGCCTTAGTCCCGCCCACCTGGCCTTGACTTCACCTGGCTGGCCTGCTGACCCTCACTCAGACCTCTGTGTTGATAAAAATGAATATCCGCCAGCGCCCAGGTGTCAGCATCTGGGATAAAGGATTCGGGACCTTGCCTGGGGCAGAAGGCAGCCTAGGCCAGCTGGTACCTGGAAGTCTAGTGACTTGTGACACTGCTGCCAGTGACAAATGGTGACTCCCACTCTCACATATCCCCTGGTGGCAGAATGATAGCGATGGGTGGAGAAACATCGCTCCGGAGCACACGTTAAATGGGGCACCGGCCAAAGGCCAGGGCCAGTAGTGGACGTGGCCGAGCTGAAGGGCGAGCCAGTGAAGGGCCCAAGGATTCCTCCTGTATGTGGGAAACATGTCATCCGGGTCCCCACGTCCGTAAACCATTGGATTGCTGGGGCCCAGGATGCCGGGATTTCGGCCTTGCCTTGGCTGCCCGGCCACATACGCAGCCTTCCACCGGAGGCGGGGATATGTAGACAGCAAAAATGTGGAAAATGGCAGTGTCTCCTCGATTTCCCTGACATGGGCCTTTTTGGGCGGCATGCTTTTGTCCTAGTGGGATCAGGCAGTGACGGAGAAAGGCAGGATTATGTGTGCAGGAAAGGTATGTGCTGAGAAGGCGACAAGGTTGAGACCAGGTTGGGATCTTCAGTCCCAGGAAAGGCCCCTGGCAGTTGTGGGTCAATGTTGTCTGCCCATCCCACCTGGCGTGGGGAGGTTTACAGCATACAAAGCAGCAGCGGAATTATTCTTCCCCCAGAGGTTGCATCTGCCCACAAGCTCCACCTGGCCAGGGTCCGCCCCTACCGTATTGCCCATGTCAATCAACAGAAGCTAAGACCTTCCAGAGAGACTAACTGCTCTTCTCTACCCACGGGGACGCGGTACAGCCAGAAGCCTCCCCTGTTTCATCTCCAGGCTCTCTCTCCGGCCCCTCATAGCTGTGATTTGTCTCAGGGGTAGAACGGAGAGATTTCTCTGAGTGAACACATACAGAGAGGGGCCACAGATGCTGAGGAAGGGCGCCTTGCCTACTGATATCCCAGCGTAAGTGGACAAGAGGTACCTGCCTGCTGTCCCAGCGTGTCGAACCTGTCCACATCAGGGGTTGCCTGCTGTGAAGTTATTCCCTGGGTGCCCTCGATTTTGTGGCCAAGGACAGAAGGGGCCGTTGTGTGTCCATGGGTAAAATGGAGGCCTCTGCCTAACTTGCATGTTAGGCTGGACCTCTCCTATTGGCTCAGAGTTTGTGACCCGTCCCCGTCAGAAGTTCCGCCCAGCCTTCCGGTGGCTGTCTCCATGGTGATTGAGAAAGAAGCCTTAGGCCCCGCACTCAGCCTTCACCTGTCCTACCTGGCCTCTTTACCCTCGTACAGACCGCTGCGTGGATGAAAGAAAGGATGTCGGCCAGTGACCACGTGTCCTCACTTCCTTTGAAGGATTAGGCTCCTTGCCTGGGCAGAAGACAGCCAAGGTCAGCCTGAGCCTAGACTCCTAGTGACCCGTGACACTGCAGACAGTGATAGATGTTCATGTCCACGCTGAGGTATCCGCAGGTGGCGGATTGAGAGTGGTCGGAGGAGAAGTGGAACTAGAAATCACACACTCACGGGGGCACGGGCCAAAGGTCAGGGAAAATAGCTGAGGTCGTGGAGCTCTAGCGGAGCCGGGCTAGGGCCCAGGCCTCCCTCCTGTACGTGGCAAAGGAGGTGATCCATATGCCGCCATCCGCAGACTCTGGACTGCTAGGGCCCTGGATGCCCGAATTTCGGCCTTGTCTTTGGAGAAGTGACGCACACGCAGTGTGCCCCGGAGGCTGTGGACCAGCACAGGGCAAAATCGTGAAAACGCGGGCTTCAGTTGACTTTGCCTGTGCTCTCCTTTGGCTGAGTGACATCCTGTGTTTCCTAGCAGGAGAAGGCATTTGTGGAGAGAGGCGGATTCCATGTGTGCAGGCAAAGTGTGTGCTGAGATGCTGAGTCGCTGGAGACCAGGGTGGACTCTTGAGACCCAGAATAGGCCTCTGGCAGGTATGTGTCAATGTTTTCTGCCCTGTGCTCTCAGCTGGGTATTTGCATACAATGTGACCAGCGGAATTAGTAGTCTCCGGAGAGGCTGCCACATGTCAGCAAGCTTCACCTGGCCAGGGTCGGCCCGTGATGTAGATCCCCGGTCAATCACCACTCTCTAGACCTTGCAGATAGACCAGCAGATCTTGTCGGCCCATGGGCAACCAGTAGAGCCAGAGGCCTTCCCCCTTTGCTCTTTCGTCTCTAGGCACCCTGTCAGGCACTCCAAGCTGTGAAGTGACTCAGGGGGAGAAGGAAGAGATTTCAGAGAGCGAACACATCCAGAGAGAGACAGAGAGAGGCAAGAGATGCTGAGTGGGGTTGCATTGCGTACTGATATCCTCTGGAAAGTGGGAAAGAGGTACCTGGCCTGTTGTGGCAATGCCCTGAACCAGTCGGAACCAGAAGCTCCCCTGTGCCTGCGTGGGCTTTCCCAGGGTGTGCTCAAATCCTGTGGCCACTAGGTGTCATAGGTCATAATGGAGGGCCCTGTGTCATCTGCCTGGCGGGCCAGATCTCTGCCATTGGCTCAGTCTTGTCACCAGGCCCATCATAAGCTCCGCCCACTGTTCCGGTGGTGGGACTGTCTCCATGGTGATGGCAAAGGAGCCTTAGTCCCGCCCACCTGGCCTTGACTTCACCTGGCTGGCCTGCTGACCCTCACTCAGACCTCTGTGTTGATAAAAATGAATATCCGCCAGCGCCCAGGTGTCAGCATCTGGGATAAAGGATTCGGGACCTTGCCTGGGGCAGAAGGCAGCCTAGGCCAGCTGGTACCTGGAAGTCTAGTGACTTGTGACACTGCTGCCAGTGACAAATGGTGACTCCCACTCTCACATATCCCCTGGTGGCAGAATGATAGCGATGGGTGGAGAAACATCGCTCCGGAGCACACGTTAAATGGGGCACCGGCCAAAGGCCAGGGCCAGTAGTGGACGTGGCCGAGCTGAAGGGCGAGCCAGTGAAGGGCCCAAGGATTCCTCCTGTATGTGGGAAACATGTCATCCGGGTCCCCACGTCCGTAAACCATTGGATTGCTGGGGCCCAGGATGCCGGGATTTCGGCCTTGCCTTGGCTGCCCGGCCACATACGCAGCCTTCCACCAGAGGCGGGGATATGTAGACAGCAAAAATGTGGAAAATGGCAGTGTCTCCTCGATTTCCCTGACATGGGCCTTTTTGGGCGGCATGCTTTTGTCCTAGTGGGATCAGGCAGTGACGGAGAAAGGCAGGATTATGTGTGCAGGAAAGGTATGTGCTGAGAAGGCGACAAGGTTGAGACCAGGTTGGGATCTTCAGTCCCAGGAAAGGCCCCTGGCAGTTGTGGGTCAATGTTGTCTGCCCATCCCACCTGGCGTGGGGAGGTTTACAGCATACAAAGCAGCAGCGGAATTATTCTTCCCCCAGAGGTTGCATCTGCCCACAAGCTCCACCTGGCCAGGGTCCGCCCCTACTGTATTGCCCATGTCAATCAACAGAAGCTAAGACCTTCCAGAGAGACTAACTGCTCTTCTCTACCCACGGGGACGCGGTACAGCCAGAAGCCTCCCCTGTTTCATCTCCAGGCTCTCTCTCCGGCCCCTCATAGCTGTGATTTGTCTCAGGGGTAGAACGGAGATTTTTCTCTGAGTGAACACATACAGAGAGGGGCCACAGATGCTGAGGAAGGGCGCCTTGCCTACTGATATCCCAGCGTAAGTGGACAAGAGGTACCTGCCTGCTGTCCCAGCGTGTCGAACCTGTCCACATCAGGGGTTGCCTGCTGTGAAGTTATTCCCTGGGTGCCCTCGATTTTGTGGCCAAGGACAGAAGGGGCCGTTGTGTGTCCATGGGTAAAATGGAGGCCTCTGCCTAACTGGCGTGTTAGGCTGGACCTCTCCTATTGGCTCAGAGTTTGTGACCCGTCCCCGTCAGAAGTTCCGCCCAGCCTTCCGGTGGCTGTCTCCATGGTGATTGAGAAAGAAGCCTTAGGCCCCGCACTCAGCCTTCACCTGTCCTACCTGGCCTCTTTACCCTCGTACAGACCGCTGTGTGGATGAAAGAAAGGATGTCGGCCAGTGACCACGTGTCCTCATTTCCTTTGAAGGATTAGGCTCCTTGCCTGGGCAGAAGACAGCCAAGGTCAGCCTGAGCCTAGACTCCTAGTGACCCGTGACACTGCAGACAGTGATAGGTGTTCGTGTCCACGCTGAGGTATCCGCAGGTGGCGGATTGAGAGTGGTCGGAGGAGAAGTGGAACTAGAAATCACACACTCACGGGGGCACGGGCCAAAGGTCAGGGAAAATAGCTGAGGTCGTGGAGCTCTAGCGGAGCCGGGCTAGGGCCCAGGCCTCCCTCCTGTACGTGGCAAAGGAGGTGATCCATATGCCGCCATCCGCAGACTCTGGACTGCTAGGGCCCTGGATGCCCGAATTTCGGCCTTGTCTTTGGAGAAGTGACGCACACGCAGTGTGCCCCGGAGGCTGTGGACCAGCACAGGGCAAAATCGTGAAAACGCGGGCTTCAGTTGACTTTGCCTGTGCTCTCCTTTGGCTGAGTGACATCCTGTGTTTCCTAGCAGGAGAAGGCATTTGTGGAGAGAGGCGGATTCCATGTGTGCAGGCAAAGTGTGTGCTGAGATGCTGAGTCGCTGGAGACCAGGGTGGACTCTTGAGACCCAGAATAGGCCTCTGGCAGGTATGTGTCAATGTTTTCTGCCCTGTGTTCTCAGCTGGGTATTTGCATACAATGTGACCAGTGGAATTAGTAGTCTCCGGAGAGGCTGCCACATGTCAGCAAGCTTCACCTGGCCAGGGTCGGCCCGTGATGTAGATCCCCGGTCAATCACCACTCTCTAGACGTTGCAGATAGACCAGCAGATCTTGTCGGCCCACGGGCAACCAGTAGAGCCAGAGGCCTTCCCCCTTTGCTCTTTCGTCTCTAGGCACCCTGTCAGGCACTCCAAGCTGTGAAGTGACTCAGGGGGAGAAGGAAGAGATTTCAGAGAGCGAACACATCCAGAGAGAGACAGAGAGAGGCAAGAGATGCTGAGTGGGGTTGCATTGCGTACTGATATCCTCTGGAAAGTGGGAAAGAGGTACCTGGCCTGTTGTAGCAATGCCCTGAACCAGTCGGAACCAGAAGCTCCCCTGTGCCTGCGTGGGCTTTCCCAGGGTGTGCTCAAATCCTGTGGCCACTAGGTGTCATAGGTCATAATGGAGGGCCCTGTGTCATCTGCCTGGCGGGCCAGATCTCTGCCATTGGCTCAGTCTTGTCACCAGGCCCATCATAAGCTCCGCCCACTGTTCCGGTGGTGGGACTGTCTCCATGGTGATGGCAAAGGAGCCTTAGTCCCGCCCACCTGGCCTTGACTTCACCTGGCTGGCCTGCTGACCCTCACTCAGACCTCTGTGTTGATAAAAATGAATATCCGCCAGCGCCCAGGTGTCAGCATCTGGGATAAAGGATTCGGGACCTTGCCTGGGGCAGAAGGCAGCCTAGGCCAGCTGGTACCTGGAAGTCTAGTGACTTGTGACACTGCTGCCAGTGACAAATGGTGACTCCCACTCTCACATATCCCCTGGTGGCAGAATGATAGCGATGGGTGGAGAAACATCGCTCCGGAGCACACGTTAAATGGGGCACCGGCCAAAGGCCAGGGCCAGTAGTGGACGTGGCCGAGCTGAAGGGCGAGCCAGTGAAGGGCCCAAGGATTCCTCCTGTATGTGGGAAACATGTCATCCGGGTCCCCACGTCCGTAAACCATTGGATTGCTGGGGCCCAGGATGCCGGGATTTCGGCCTTGCCTTGGCTGCCCGGCCACATACGCAGCCTTCCACCGGAGGCGGGGATATGTAGACAGCAAAAATGTGGAAAATGGCAGTGTCTCCTCGATTTCCCTGACATGGGCCTTTTTGGGCGGCATGCTTTTGTCCTAGTGGGATCAGGCAGTGACGGAGAAAGGCAGGATTATGTGTGCAGGAAAGGTATGTGCTGAGAAGGCGACAAGGTTGAGACCAGGTTGGGATCTTCAGTCCCAGGAAAGGCCCCTGGCAGTTGTGGGTCAATGTTGTCTGCCCATCCCACCTGGCGTGGGGAGGTTTACAGCATACAAAGCAGCAGCGGAATTATTCTTCCCCCAGAGGTTGCATCTGCCCACAAGCTCCACCTGGCCAGGGTCCGCCCCTACCGTATTGCCCATGTCAATCAACAGAAGCTAAGACCTTCCAGAGAGACTAACTGCTCTTCTCTACCCACGGGGACGCGGTACAGCCAGAAGCCTCCCCTGTTTCATCTCCAGGCTCTCTCTCCGGCCCCTCATAGCTGTGATTTGTCTCAGGGGTAGAACGGAGAGATTTCTCTGAGTGAACACATACAGAGAGGGGCCACAGATGCTGAGGAAGGGCGCCTTGCCTACTGATATCCCAGCGTAAGTGGACAAGAGGTACCTGCCTGCTGTCCCAGCGTGTCGAACCTGTCCACATCAGGGGTTGCCTGCTGTGAAGTTATTCCCTGGGTGCCCTCGATTTTGTGGCCAAGGACAGAAGGGGCCGTTGTGTGTCCATGGGTAAAATGGAGGCCTCTGCCTAACTTGCATGTTAGGCTGGACCTCTCCTATTGGCTCAGAGTTTGTGACCCGTCCCCGTCAGAAGTTCCGCCCAGCCTTCCGGTGGCTGTCTCCATGGTGATTGAGAAAGAAGCCTTAGGCCCCGCACTCAGCCTTCACCTGTCCTACCTGGCCTCTTTACCCTCGTACAGACCGCTGCGTGGATGAAAGAAAGGATGTCGGCCAGTGACCACGTGTCCTCACTTCCTTTGAAGGATTAGGCTCCTTGCCTGGGCAGAAGACAGCCAAGGTCAGCCTGAGCCTAGACTCCTAGTGACCCGTGACACTGCAGACAGTGATAGATGTTCATGTCCACGCTGAGGTATCCGCAGGTGGCGGATTGAGAGTGGTCGGAGGAGAAGTGGAACTAGAAATCACACACTCACGGGGGCACGGGCCAAAGGTCAGGGAAAATAGCTGAGGTCGTGGAGCTCTAGCGGAGCCGGGCTAGGGCCCAGGCCTCCCTCCTGTACGTGGCAAAGGAGGTGATCCATATGCCGCCATCCGCAGACTCTGGACTGCTAGGGCCCTGGATGCCCGAATTTCGGCCTTGTCTTTGGAGAAGTGACGCACACGCAGTGTGCCCCGGAGGCTGTGGACCAGCACAGGGCAAAATCGTGAAAACGCGGGCTTCAGTTGACTTTGCCTGTGCTCTCCTTTGGCTGAGTGACATCCTGTGTTTCCTAGCAGGAGAAGGCATTTGTGGAGAGAGGCGGATTCCATGTGTGCAGGCAAAGTGTGTGCTGAGATGCTGAGTCGCTGGAGACCAGGGTGGACTCTTGAGACCCAGAATAGGCCTCTGGCAGGTATGTGTCAATGTTTTCTGCCCTGTGCTCTCAGCTGGGTATTTGCATACAATGTGACCAGCGGAATTAGTAGTCTCCGGAGAGGCTGCCACATGTCAGCAAGCTTCACCTGGCCAGGGTCGGCCCGTGATGTAGATCCCCGGTCAATCACCACTCTCTAGACCTTGCAGATAGACCAGCAGATCTTGTCGGCCCACGGGCAACCAGTAGAGCCAGAGGCCTTCCCCCTTTGCTCTTTCGTCTCTAGGCACCCTGTCAGGCACTCCAAGCTGTGAAGTGACTCAGGGGGAGAAGGAAGAGATTTCAGAGAGCGAACACATCCAGAGAGAGACAGAGAGAGGCAAGAGATGCTGAGTGGGGTTGCATTGCGTACTGATATCCTCTGGAAAGTGGGAAAGAGGTACCTGGCCTGTTGTAGCAATGCCCTGAACCAGTCGGAACCAGAAGCTCCCCTGTGCCTGCGTGGGCTTTCCCAGGGTGTGCTCAAATCCTGTGGCCACTAGGTGTCATAGGTCATAATGGAGGGCCCTGTGTCATCTGCCTGGCGGGCCAGATCTCTGCCATTGGCTCAGTCTTGTCACCAGGCCCATCATAAGCTCCGCCCACTGTTCCGGTGGTGGGACTGTCTCCATGGTGATGGCAAAGGAGCCTTAGTCCCGCCCACCTGGCCTTGACTTCACCTGGCTGGCCTGCTGACCCTCACTCAGACCTCTGTGTTGATAAAAATGAATATCCGCCAGCGCCCAGGTGTCAGCATCTGGGATAAAGGATTCGGGACCTTGCCTGGGGCAGAAGGCAGCCTAGGCCAGCTGGTACCTGGAAGTCTAGTGACTTGTGACACTGCTGCCAGTGACAAATGGTGACTCCCACTCTCACATATCCCCTGGTGGCAGAATGATAGCGATGGGTGGAGAAACATCGCTCCGGAGCACACGTTAAATGGGGCACCGGCCAAAGGCCAGGGCCAGTAGTGGACGTGGCCGAGCTGAAGGGCGAGCCAGTGAAGGGCCCAAGGATTCCTCCTGTATGTGGGAAACATGTCATCCGGGTCCCCACGTCCGTAAACCATTGGATTGCTGGGGCCCAGGATGCCGGGATTTCGGCCTTGCCTTGGCTGCCCGGCCACATACGCAGCCTTCCACCGGAGGCGGGGATATGTAGACAGCAAAAATGTGGAAAATGGCAGTGTCTCCTCGATTTCCCTGACATGGGCCTTTTTGGGCGGCATGCTTTTGTCCTAGTGGGATCAGGCAGTGACGGAGAAAGGCAGGATTATGTGTGCAGGAAAGGTATGTGCTGAGAAGGCGACAAGGTTGAGACCAGGTTGGGATCTTCAGTCCCAGGAAAGGCCCCTGGCAGTTGTGGGTCAATGTTGTCTGCCCATCCCACCTGGCGTGGGGAGGTTTACAGCATACAAAGCAGCAGCGGAATTATTCTTCCCCCAGAGGTTGCATCTGCCCACAAGCTCCACCTGGCCAGGGTCCGCCCCTACCGTATTGCCCATGTCAATCAACAGAAGCTAAGACCTTCCAGAGAGACTAACTGCTCTTCTCTACCCACGGGGACGCGGTACAGCCAGAAGCCTCCCCTGTTTCATCTCCAGGCTCTCTCTCCGGCCCCTCATAGCTGTGATTTGTCTCAGGGGTAGAACGGAGATTTTTCTCTGAGTGAACACATACAGAGAGGGGCCACAGATGCTGAGGAAGGGCGCCTTGCCTACTGATATCCCAGCGTAAGTGGACAAGAGGTACCTGCCTGCTGTCCCAGCGTGTCGAACCTGTCCACATCAGGGGTTGCCTGCTGTGAAGTTATTCCCTGGGTGCCCTCGATTTTGTGGCCAAGGACAGAAGGGGCCGTTGTGTGTCCATGGGTAAAATGGAGGCCTCTGCCTAACTGGCGTGTTAGGCTGGACCTCTCCTATTGGCTCAGAGTTTGTGACCCGTCCCCGTCAGAAGTTCCGCCCAGCCTTCCGGTGGCTGTCTCCATGGTGATTGAGAAAGAAGCCTTAGGCCCCGCACTCAGCCTTCACCTGTCCTACCTGGCCTCTTTACCCTCGTACAGACCGCTGTGTGGATGAAAGAAAGGATGTCGGCCAGTGACCACGTGTCCTCATTTCCTTTGAAGGATTAGGCTCCTTGCCTGGGCAGAAGACAGCCAAGGTCAGCCTGAGCCTAGACTCCTAGTGACCCGTGACACTGCAGACAGTGATAGGTGTTCGTGTCCACGCTGAGGTATCCGCAGGTGGCGGATTGAGAGTGGTCGGAGGAGAAGTGGAACTAGAAATCACACACTCACGGGGGCACGGGCCAAAGGTCAGGGAAAATAGCTGAGGTCGTGGAGCTCTAGCGGAGCCGGGCTAGGGCCCAGGCCTCCCTCCTGTACGTGGCAAAGGAGGTGATCCATATGCCGCCATCCGCAGACTCTGGACTGCTAGGGCCCTGGATGCCCGAATTTCGGCCTTGTCTTTGGAGAAGTGACGCACACGCAGTGTGCCCCGGAGGCTGTGGACCAGCACAGGGCAAAATCGTGAAAACGCGGGCTTCAGTTGACTTTGCCTATGCTCTCCTTTGGCTGAGTGACATCCTGTGTTTCCTAGCAGGAGAAGGCATTTGTGGAGAGAGGCGGATTCCATGTGTGCAGGCAAAGTGTGTGCTGAGATGCTGAGTCGCTGGAGACCAGGGTGGACTCTTGAGACCCAGAATAGGCCTCTGGCAGGTATGTGTCAATGTTTTCTGCCCTGTGTTCTCAGCTGGGTATTTGCATACAATGTGACCAGTGGAATTAGTAGTCTCCGGAGAGGCTGCCACATGTCAGCAAGCTTCACCTGGCCAGGGTCGGCCCGTGATGTAGATCCCCGGTCAATCACCACTCTCTAGACGTTGCAATACTATCTCTCTATGTTGTCGGCCCACGGGCAACCAGTAGAGCCAGAGGCCTTCCCCCTTTGCTCTTTCGTCTCTAGGCACCCTGTCAGGCACTCCAAGCTGTGAAGTGACTCAGGGGGAGAAGGAAGAGATTTCAGAGAGCGAACACATCCAGAGAGAGACAGAGAGAGGCAAGAGATGCTGAGTGGGGTTGCATTGCGTACTGATATCCTCTGGAAAGTGGGAAAGAGGTACCTGGCCTGTTGTAGCAATGCCCTGAACCAGTCGGAACCAGAAGCTCCCCTGTGCCTGCGTGGGCTTTCCCAGGGTGTGCTCAAATCCTGTGGCCACTAGGTGTCATAGGTCATAATGGAGGGCCCTGTGTCATCTGCCTGGCGGGCCAGATCTCTGCCATTGGCTCAGTCTTGTCACCAGGCCCATCATAAGCTCCGCCCACTGTTCCGGTGGTGGGACTGTCTCCATGGTGATGGCAAAGGAGCCTTAGTCCCGCCCACCTGGCCTTGACTTCACCTGGCTGGCCTGCTGACCCTCACTCAGACCTCTGTGTTGATAAAAATGAATATCCGCCAGCGCCCAGGTGTCAGCATCTGGGATAAAGGATTCGGGACCTTGCCTGGGGCAGAAGGCAGCCTAGGCCAGCTGGTACCTGGAAGTCTAGTGACTTGTGACACTGCTGCCAGTGACAAATGGTGACTCCCACTCTCACATATCCCCTGGTGGCAGAATGATAGCGATGGGTGGAGAAACATCGCTCCGGAGCACACGTTAAATGGGGCACCGGCCAAAGGCCAGGGCCAGTAGTGGACGTGGCCGAGCTGAAGGGCGAGCCAGTGAAGGGCCCAAGGATTCCTCCTGTATGTGGGAAACATGTCATCCGGGTCCCCACGTCCGTAAACCATTGGATTGCTGGGGCCCAGGATGCCGGGATTTCGGCCTTGCCTTGGCTGCCCGGCCACATACGCAGCCTTCCACCGGAGGCGGGGATATGTAGACAGCAAAAATGTGGAAAATGGCAGTGTCTCCTCGATTTCCCTGACATGGGCCTTTTTGGGCGGCATGCTTTTGTCCTAGTGGGATCAGGCAGTGACGGAGAAAGGCAGGATTATGTGTGCAGGAAAGGTATGTGCTGAGAAGGCGACAAGGTTGAGACCAGGTTGGGATCTTCAGTCCCAGGAAAGGCCCCTGGCAGTTGTGGGTCAATGTTGTCTGCCCATCCCACCTGGCGTGGGGAGGTTTACAGCATACAAAGCAGCAGCGGAATTATTCTTCCCCCAGAGGTTGCATCTGCCCACAAGCTCCACCTGGCCAGGGTCCGCCCCTACCGTATTGCCCATGTCAATCAACAGAAGCTAAGACCTTCCAGAGAGACTAACTGCTCTTCTCTACCCACGGGGACGCGGTACAGCCAGAAGCCTCCCCTGTTTCATCTCCAGGCTCTCTCTCCGGCCCCTCATAGCTGTGATTTGTCTCAGGGGTAGAACGGAGATTTTTCTCTGAGTGAACACATACAGAGAGGGGCCACAGATGCTGAGGAAGGGCGCCTTGCCTACTGATATCCCAGCGTAAGTGGACAAGAGGTACCTGCCTGCTGTCCCAGCGTGTCGAACCTGTCCACATCAGGGGTTGCCTGCTGTGAAGTTATTCCCTGGGTGCCCTCGATTTTGTGGCCAAGGACAGAAGGGGCCGTTGTGTGTCCATGGGTAAAATGGAGGCCTCTGCCTAACTGGCGTGTTAGGCTGGACCTCTCCTATTGGCTCAGAGTTTGTGACCCGTCCCCGTCAGAAGTTCCGCCCAGCCTTCCGGTGGCTGTCTCCATGGTGATTGAGAAAGAAGCCTTAGGCCCCGCACTCAGCCTTCACCTGTCCTACCTGGCCTCTTTACCCTCGTACAGACCGCTGTGTGGATGAAAGAAAGGATGTCGGCCAGTGACCACGTGTCCTCATTTCCTTTGAAGGATTAGGCTCCTTGCCTGGGCAGAAGACAGCCAAGGTCAGCCTGAGCCTAGACTCCTAGTGACCCGTGACACTGCAGACAGTGATAGGTGTTCGTGTCCACGCTGAGGTATCCGCAGGTGGCGGATTGAGAGTGGTCGGAGGAGAAGTGGAACTAGAAATCACACACTCACGGGGGCACGGGCCAAAGGTCAGGGAAAATAGCTGAGGTCGTGGAGCTCTAGCGGAGCCGGGCTAGGGCCCAGGCCTCCCTCCTGTACGTGGCAAAGGAGGTGATCCATATGCCGCCATCCGCAGACTCTGGACTGCTAGGGCCCTGGATGCCCGAATTTCGGCCTTGTCTTTGGAGAAGTGACGCACACGCAGTGTGCCCCGGAGGCTGTGGACCAGCACAGGGCAAAATCGTGAAAACGCGGGCTTCAGTTGACTTTGCCTATGCTCTCCTTTGGCTGAGTGACATCCTGTGTTTCCTAGCAGGAGAAGGCATTTGTGGAGAGAGGCGGATTCCATGTGTGCAGGCAAAGTGTGTGCTGAGATGCTGAGTCGCTGGAGACCAGGGTGGACTCTTGAGACCCAGAATAGGCCTCTGGCAGGTATGTGTCAATGTTTTCTGCCCTGTGTTCTCAGCTGGGTATTTGCATACAATGTGACCAGTGGAATTAGTAGTCTCCGGAGAGGCTGCCACATGTCAGCAAGCTTCACCTGGCCAGGGTCGGCCCGTGATGTAGATCCCCGGTCAATCACCACTCTCTAGACGTTGCAGATAGACCAGCAGATCTTGTCGGCCCACGGGCAACCAGTAGAGCCAGAGGCCTTCCCCCTTTGCTCTTTCGTCTCTAGGCACCCTGTCAGGCACTCCAAGCTGTGAAGTGACTCAGGGGGAGAAGGAAGAGATTTCAGAGAGCGAACACATCCAGAGAGAGACAGAGAGAGGCAAGAGATGCTGAGTGGGGTTGCATTGCGTACTGATATCCTCTGGAAAGTGGGAAAGAGGTACCTGGCCTGTTGTAGCAATGCCCTGAACCAGTCGGAACCAGAAGCTCCCCTGTGCCTGCGTGGGCTTTCCCAGGGTGTGCTCAAATCCTGTGGCCACTAGGTGTCATAGGTCATAATGGAGGGCCCTGTGTCATCTGCCTGGCGGGCCAGATCTCTGCCATTGGCTCAGTCTTGTCACCAGGCCCATCATAAGCTCCGCCCACTGTTCTGGTGGTGGGACTGTCTCCATGGTGATGGCAAAGGAGCCTTAGTCCCGCCCACCTGGCCTTGACTTCACCTGGCTGGCCTGCTGACCCTCACTCAGACCTCTGTGTTGATAAAAATGAATATCCGCCAGCGCCCAGGTGTCAGCATCTGGGATAAAGGATTCGGGACCTTGCCTGGGGCAGAAGGCAGCCTAGGCCAGCTGGTACCTGGAAGTCTAGTGACTTGTGACACTGCTGCCAGTGACAAATGGTGACTCCCACTCTCACATATCCCCTGGTGGCAGAATGATAGCGATGGGTGGAGAAACATCGCTCCGGAGCACACGTTAAATGGGGCACCGGCCAAAGGCCAGGGCCAGTAGTGGACGTGGCCGAGCTGAAGGGCGAGCCAGTGAAGGGCCCAAGGATTCCTCCTGTATGTGGGAAACATGTCATCCGGGTCCCCACGTCCGTAAACCATTGGATTGCTGGGGCCCAGGATGCCGGGATTTCGGCCTTGCCTTGGCTGCCCGGCCACATACGCAGCCTTCCACCGGAGGCGGGGATATGTAGACAGCAAAAATGTGGAAAATGGCAGTGTCTCCTCGATTTCCCTGACATGGGCCTTTTTGGGCGGCATGCTTTTGTCCTAGTGGGATCAGGCAGTGACGGAGAAAGGCAGGATTATGTGTGCAGGAAAGGTATGTGCTGAGAAGGCGACAAGGTTGAGACCAGGTTGGGATCTTCAGTCCCAGGAAAGGCCCCTGGCAGTTGTGGGTCAATGTTGTCTGCCCATCCCACCTGGCGTGGGGAGGTTTACAGCATACAAAGCAGCAGCGGAATTATTCTTCCCCCAGAGGTTGCATCTGCCCACAAGCTCCACCTGGCCAGGGTCCGCCCCTACCGTATTGCCCATGTCAATCAACAGAAGCTAAGACCTTCCAGAGAGACTAACTGCTCTTCTCTACCCACGGGGACGCGGTACAGCCAGAAGCCTCCCCTGTTTCATCTCCAGGCTCTCTCTCCGGCCCCTCATAGCTGTGATTTGTCTCAGGGGTAGAACGGAGATTTTTCTCTGAGTGAACACATACAGAGAGGGGCCACAGATGCTGAGGAAGGGCGCCTTGCCTACTGATATCCCAGCGTAAGTGGACAAGAGGTACCTGCCTGCTGTCCCAGCGTGTCGAACCTGTCCACATCAGGGGTTGCCTGCTGTGAAGTTATTCCCTGGGTGCCCTCGATTTTGTGGCCAAGGACAGAAGGGGCCGTTGTGTGTCCATGGGTAAAATGGAGGCCTCTGCCTAACTGGCGTGTTAGGCTGGACCTCTCCTATTGGCTCAGAGTTTGTGACCCGTCCCCGTCAGAAGTTCCGCCCAGCCTTCCGGTGGCTGTCTCCATGGTGATTGAGAAAGAAGCCTTAGGCCCCGCACTCAGCCTTCACCTGTCCTACCTGGCCTCTTTACCCTCGTACAGACCGCTGTGTGGATGAAAGAAAGGATGTCGGCCAGTGACCACGTGTCCTCATTTCCTTTGAAGGATTAGGCTCCTTGCCTGGGCAGAAGACAGCCAAGGTCAGCCTGAGCCTAGACTCCTAGTGACCCGTGACACTGCAGACAGTGATAGGTGTTCGTGTCCACGCTGAGGTATCCGCAGGTGGCGGATTGAGAGTGGTCGGAGGAGAAGTGGAACTAGAAATCACACACTCACGGGGGCACGGGCCAAAGGTCAGGGAAAATAGCTGAGGTCGTGGAGCTCTAGCGGAGCCGGGCTAGGGCCCAGGCCTCCCTCCTGTACGTGGCAAAGGAGGTGATCCATATGCCGCCATCCGCAGACTCTGGACTGCTAGGGCCCTGGATGCCCGAATTTCGGCCTTGTCTTTGGAGAAGTGACGCACACGCAGTGTGCCCCGGAGGCTGTGGACCAGCACAGGGCAAAATCGTGAAAACGCGGGCTTCAGTTGACTTTGCCTATGCTCTCCTTTGGCTGAGTGACATCCTGTGTTTCCTAGCAGGAGAAGGCATTTGTGGAGAGAGGCGGATTCCATGTGTGCAGGCAAAGTGTGTGCTGAGATGCTGAGTCGCTGGAGACCAGGGTGGACTCTTGAGACCCAGAATAGGCCTCTGGCAGGTATGTGTCAATGTTTTCTGCCCTGTGTTCTCAGCTGGGTATTTGCATACAATGTGACCAGTGGAATTAGTAGTCTCCGGAGAGGCTGCCACATGTCAGCAAGCTTCACCTGGCCAGGGTCGGCCCGTGATGTAGATCCCCGGTCAATCACCACTCTCTAGACGTTGCAGATAGACCAGCAGATCTTGTCGGCCCACGGGCAACCAGTAGAGCCAGAGGCCTTCCCCCTTTGCTCTTTCGTCTCTAGGCACCCTGTCAGGCACTCCAAGCTGTGAAGTGACTCAGGGGGAGAAGGAAGAGATTTCAGAGAGCGAACACATCCAGAGAGAGACAGAGAGAGGCAAGAGATGCTGAGTGGGGTTGCATTGCGTACTGATATCCTCTGGAAAGTGGGAAAGAGGTACCTGGCCTGTTGTAGCAATGCCCTGAACCAGTCGGAACCAGAAGCTCCCCTGTGCCTGCGTGGGCTTTCCCAGGGTGTGCTCAAATCCTGTGGCCACTAGGTGTCATAGGTCATAATGGAGGGCCCTGTGTCATCTGCCTGGCGGGCCAGATCTCTGCCATTGGCTCAGTCTTGTCACCAGGCCCATCATAAGCTCCGCCCACTGTTCCGGTGGTGGGACTGTCTCCATGGTGATGGCAAAGGAGCCTTAGTCCCGCCCACCTGGCCTTGACTTCACCTGGCTGGCCTGCTGACCCTCACTCAGACCTCTGTGTTGATAAAAATGAATATCCGCCAGCGCCCAGGTGTCAGCATCTGGGATAAAGGATTCGGGACCTTGCCTGGGGCAGAAGGCAGCCTAGGCCAGCTGGTACCTGGAAGTCTAGTGACTTGTGACACTGCTGCCAGTGACAAATGGTGACTCCCACTCTCACATATCCCCTGGTGGCAGAATGATAGTGATGGGTGGAGAAACATCGCTCCGGAGCACACGTTAAATGGGGCACCGGCCAAAGGCCAGGGCCAGTAGTGGACGTGGCCGAGCTGAAGGGCGAGCCAGTGAAGGGCCCAAGGATTCCTCCTGTATGTGGGAAACATGTCATCCGGGTCCCCACGTCCGTAAACCATTGGATTGCTGGGGCCCAGGATGCCGGGATTTCGGCCTTGCCTTGGCTGCCCGGCCACATACGCAGCCTTCCACCGGAGGCGGGGATATGTAGACAGCAAAAATGTGGAAAATGGCAGTGTCTCCTCGATTTCCCTGACATGGGCCTTTTTGGGCGGCATGCTTTTGTCCTAGTGGGATCAGGCAGTGACGGAGAAAGGCAGGATTATGTGTGCAGGAAAGGTATGTGCTGAGAAGGCGACAAGGTTGAGACCAGGTTGGGATCTTCAGTCCCAGGAAAGGCCCCTGGCAGTTGTGGGTCAATGTTGTCTGCCCATCCCACCTGGCGTGGGGAGGTTTACAGCATACAAAGCAGCAGCGGAATTATTCTTCCCCCAGAGGTTGCATCTGCCCACAAGCTCCACCTGGCCAGGGTCCGCCCCTACCGTATTGCCCATGTCAATCAACAGAAGCTAAGACCTTCCAGAGAGACTAACTGCTCTTCTCTACCCACGGGGACGCGGTACAGCCAGAAGCCTCCCCTGTTTCATCTCCAGGCTCTCTCTCCGGCCCCTCATAGCTGTGATTTGTCTCAGGGGTAGAACGGAGATTTTTCTCTGAGTGAACACATACAGAGAGGGGCCACAGATGCTGAGGAAGGGCGCCTTGCCTACTGATATCCCAGCGTAAGTGGACAAGAGGTACCTGCCTGCTGTCCCAGCGTGTCGAACCTGTCCACATCAGGGGTTGCCTGCTGTGAAGTTATTCCCTGGGTGCCCTCGATTTTGTGGCCAAGGACAGAAGGGGCCGTTGTGTGTCCATGGGTAAAATGGAGGCCTCTGCCTAACTGGCGTGTTAGGCTGGACCTCTCCTATTGGCTCAGAGTTTGTGACCCGTCCCCGTCAGAAGTTCCGCCCAGCCTTCCGGTGGCTGTCTCCATGGTGATTGAGAAAGAAGCCTTAGGCCCCGCACTCAGCCTTCACCTGTCCTACCTGGCCTCTTTACCCTCGTACAGACCGCTGTGTGGATGAAAGAAAGGATGTCGGCCAGTGACCACGTGTCCTCATTTCCTTTGAAGGATTAGGCTCCTTGCCTGGGCAGAAGACAGCCAAGGTCAGCCTGAGCCTAGACTCCTAGTGACCCGTGACACTGCAGACAGTGATAGGTGTTCGTGTCCACGCTGAGGTATCCGCAGGTGGCGGATTGAGAGTGGTCGGAGGAGAAGTGGAACTAGAAATCACACACTCACGGGGGCACGGGCCAAAGGTCAGGGAAAATAGCTGAGGTCGTGGAGCTCTAGCGGAGCCGGGCTAGGGCCCAGGCCTCCCTCCTGTACGTGGCAAAGGAGGTGATCCATATGCCGCCATCCGCAGACTCTGGACTGCTAGGGCCCTGGATGCCCGAATTTCGGCCTTGTCTTTGGAGAAGTGACGCACACGCAGTGTGCCCCGGAGGCTGTGGACCAGCACAGGGCAAAATCGTGAAAACGCGGGCTTCAGTTGACTTTGCCTATGCTCTCCTTTGGCTGAGTGACATCCTGTGTTTCCTAGCAGGAGAAGGCATTTGTGGAGAGAGGCGGATTCCATGTGTGCAGGCAAAGTGTGTGCTGAGATGCTGAGTCGCTGGAGACCAGGGTGGACTCTTGAGACCCAGAATAGGCCTCTGGCAGGTATGTGTCAATGTTTTCTGCCCTGTGTTCTCAGCTGGGTATTTGCATACAATGTGACCAGTGGAATTAGTAGTCTCCGGAGAGGCTGCCACATGTCAGCAAGCTTCACCTGGCCAGGGTCGGCCCGTGATGTAGATCCCCGGTCAATCACCACTCTCTAGACGTTGCAGATAGACCAGCAGATCTTGTCGGCCCACGGGCAACCAGTAGAGCCAGAGGCCTTCCCCCTTTGCTCTTTCGTCTCTAGGCACCCTGTCAGGCACTCCAAGCTGTGAAGTGACTCAGGGGGAGAAGGAAGAGATTTCAGAGAGCGAACACATCCAGAGAGAGACAGAGAGAGGCAAGAGATGCTGAGTGGGGTTGCATTGCGTACTGATATCCTCTGGAAAGTGGGAAAGAGGTACCTGGCCTGTTGTAGCAATGCCCTGAACCAGTCGGAACCAGAAGCTCCCCTGTGCCTGCGTGGGCTTTCCCAGGGTGTGCTCAAATCCTGTGGCCACTAGGTGTCATAGGTCATAATGGAGGGCCCTGTGTCATCTGCCTGGCGGGCCAGATCTCTGCCATTGGCTCAGTCTTGTCACCAGGCCCATCATAAGCTCCGCCCACTGTTCCGGTGGTGGGACTGTCTCCATGGTGATGGCAAAGGAGCCTTAGTCCCGCCCACCTGGCCTTGACTTCACCTGGCTGGCCTGCTGACCCTCACTCAGACCTCTGTGTTGATAAAAATGAATATCCGCCAGCGCCCAGGTGTCAGCATCTGGGATAAAGGATTCGGGACCTTGCCTGGGGCAGAAGGCAGCCTAGGCCAGCTGGTACCTGGAAGTCTAGTGACTTGTGACACTGCTGCCAGTGACAAATGGTGACTCCCACTCTCACATATCCCCTGGTGGCAGAATGATAGCGATGGGTGGAGAAACATCGCTCCGGAGCACACGTTAAATGGGGCACCGGCCAAAGGCCAGGGCCAGTAGTGGACGTGGCCGAGCTGAAGGGCGAGCCAGTGAAGGGCCCAAGGATTCCTCCTGTATGTGGGAAACATGTCATCCGGGTCCCCACGTCCGTAAACCATTGGATTGCTGGGGCCCAGGATGCCGGGATTTCGGCCTTGCCTTGGCTGCCCGGCCACATACGCAGCCTTCCACCGGAGGCGGGGATATGTAGACAGCAAAAAAGTGGAAAATGGCAGTGTCTCCTCGATTTCCCTGACATGGGCCTTTTTGGGCGGCATGCTTTTGTCCTAGTGGGATCAGGCAGTGACGGAGAAAGGCAGGATTATGTGTGCAGGAAAGGTATGTGCTGAGAAGGCGACAAGGTTGAGACCAGGTTGGGATCTTCAGTCCCAGGAAAGGCCCCTGGCAGTTGTGGGTCAATGTTGTCTGCCCATCCCACCTGGCGTGGGGAGGTTTACAGCATACAAAGCAGCAGCGGAATTATTCTTCCCCCAGAGGTTGCATCTGCCCACAAGCTCCACCTGGCCAGGGTCCGCCCCTACCGTATTGCCCATGTCAATCAACAGAAGCTAAGACCTTCCAGAGAGACTAACTGCTCTTCTCTACCCACGGGGACACGGTACAGCCAGAAGCCTCCCCTGTTTCATCTCCAGGCTCTCTCTCCGGCCCCTCATAGCTGTGATTTGTCTCGGGGTAGAACGGAGAGATTTCTCTGAATGAACACATACAGAGAGGGGCCACAGATGCTGAGGAAGGGCGCCTTGCCTACTGATATCCCAGCGTAAGTGGACAAGAGGTACCTGCCTGCTGTCCCAGTGTGTCGAACCTGTCCCCATCAGGGGTTGCCTGCTGTGAAGTTATTCCCTGGGTGCCCTCGATTTTGTGGCCAAGGACAGAAGGGGCCGTTGTGTGTCCATGGGTAAAATGGAGGCCTCTGCCTAACTGGCGTGTTAGGCTGGACCTCTCCTATTGGCTCGGAGTTTGTGACCCGTCCCCGTCAGAAGTTCCGCCCAGCCTTCCGGTGGCTGTCTCCATGGTGATTGAGAAAGAAGCCTTAGGCCCCGCACTCAGCCTTCACCTGTCCTACCTGGCCTCTTTACCCTCGTACAGACTGCTGTGTGGATGAAAGAAAGGATGTCGGCCAGTGACCACGTGTCCTCATTTCCTTTGAAGGATTAGGCTCCTTGCCTGGGCAGAAGACAGCCAAGGTCAGCCTGAGCCTAGACTCCTAGTGACCCGTGACACTGCAGACAGTGATAGGTGTTCGTGTCCACGCTGAGGTATCCGCAGGTGGCGGATTGAGAGTGGTCGGAGGAGAAGTGGAACTAGAAATCACACACTCACGGGGGCACGGGCCAAAGGTCAGGGAAAATAGCTGAGGTCGTGGAGCTCTAGCGGAGCCAGGCTAGGGCCCAGGCCTCCCTCCTGTACGTGGCAAAGAGGTGATCCATATGCCGCCATCCGCAGACTCTGGACTGCTAGGGCCCTGGATGCCCGAATTTCGGCCTTGTCTTTGGAGAAGTGACGCACACGCAGTGTGCCCCGGAGGCTGTGGACCAGCACAGGGCAAAATCGTGAAAACGCGGGCTTCAGTTGACTTTGCCTGTGCTCTCCTTTGGCTGAGTGACATCCTGTGTTTCCTAGCAGGAGAAGGCATTTGTGGAGAGAGGCGGATTCCATGTGTGCAGGCAAAGTGTGTGCTGAGATGCTGAGTCGCTGGAGACCAGGGTGGACTCTTGAGACCCAGAATAGGCCTCTGGCAGGTATGTGTCAATGTTTTCTGCCCTGTGCTCTCAGCTGGGTATTTGCATACAATGTGACCAGTGGAATTAGTAGTCTCCGGAGAGGCTGCCACATGTCAGCAAGCTTCACCTGGCCAGGGTCGGCCCGTGATGTAGATCCCCGGTCAATCACCACTCTCTAGACCTTGCAGATAGACCAGCAGATCTTGTCGGCCCATGGGCAACCAGTAGAGCCAGAGGCCTTCCCCCTTTGCTCTTTCGTCTCTAGGCACCCTGTCAGGCACTCCAAGCTGTGAAGTGACTCAGGGGGAGAAGGAAGAGATTTCAGAGAGCGAACACATCCAGAGAGAGACAGAGAGAGGCAAGAGATGCTGAGTGGGGTTGCACTGCGTACTGATATCCTCTGGAAAGTGGGAAAGAGGTACCTGGCCTGTTGTAGCAATGCCCTGAACCAGTCGGAACCAGAAGCTCCCCTGTGCCTGCGTGGGCTTTCCCAGGGTGTGCTCAAATCCTGTGGCCACTAGGTGTCATAGGTCATAATGGAGGGCCCTGTGTCATCTGCCTGGTGGGCCAGATCTCTGCCATTGGCTCAGTCTTGTCACCAGGCCCATCATAAGCTCCGCCCACTGTTCCGGTGGTGGGACTGTCTCCATGGTGATGGCAAAGGAGCCTTAGTCCCGCCCACCTGGCCTTGACTTCACCTGGCTGGCCTGCTTACCCTCACTCAGACCTCTGTGTTGATAAAAATGAATATCCGCCAGCGCCCAGGTGTCAGCATCTGGGATAAAGGATTCGGGACCTTGCCTGGGGCAGAAGGCAGCCTAGGCCAGCTGGTACCTGGAAGTCTAGTGACTTGTGACACTGCTGCCAGTGACAAATGGTGACTCCCACTCTCACATATCCCCTGGTGGCAGAATGATAGCGATGGGTGGAGAAACATCGCTCCAGAGCACACGTTAAATGGGGCACCGGCCAAAGGCCAGGGCCAGTAGTGGACGTGGCCGAGCTGAAGGGCGAGCCAGTGAAGGGCCCAAGGATTCCTCCTGTATGTGGGAAACATGTCATCCGGGTCCCCACGTCCGTAAACCATTGGATTGCTGGGGCCCAGGATGCCGGGATTTCGGCCTTGCCTTGGCTGCCCGGCCACATACGCAGCCTTCCACCGGAGGCGGGGATATGTAGACAGCAAAAATGTGGAAAATGGCAGTGTCTCCTCGATTTCCCTGACATGGGCCTTTTTGGGCGGCATGCTTTTGTCCTAGTGGGATCAGGCAGTGACGGAGAAAGGCAGGATTATGTGTGCAGGAAAGGTATGTGCTGAGAAGGCGACAAGGTTGAGACCAGGTTGGGATCTTCAGTCCCAGGAAAGGCCCCTGGCAGTTGTGGGTCAATGTTGTCTGCCCATCCCACCTGGCGTGGGGAGGTTTACAGCATACAAAGCAGCAGCGGAATTATTCTTCCCCCAGAGGTTGCATCTGCCCACAAGCTCCACCTGGCCAGGGTCCGCCCCTACCGTATTGCCCATGTCAATCAACAGAAGCTAAGACCTTCCAGAGAGACTAACTGCTCTTCTCTACCCACGGGGACGCGGTACAGCCAGAAGCCTCCCCTGTTTCATCTCCAGGCTCTCTCTCCGGCCCCTCATAGCTGTGATTTGTCTCGGGGTAGAACGGAGAGATTTCTCTGAATGAACACATACAGAGAGGGGCCACAGATGCTGAGGAAGGGCGCCTTGCCTACTGATATCCCAGCGTAAGTGGACAAGAGGTACCTGCCTGCTGTCCCAGCGTGTCGAACCTGTCCCCATCAGGGGTTGCCTGCTGTGAAGTTATTCCCTGGGTGCCCTCGATTTTGTGGCCAAGGACAGAAGGGGCCGTTGTGTGTCCATGGGTAAAATGGAGGCCTCTGCCTAACTGGCCTGTTAGGCTGGACCTCTCCTATTGGCTCAGAGTTTGTGACCCGTCCCCGTCAGAAGTTCCGCCCAGCCTTCCGGTGGCTGTCTCCATGGTGATTGAGAAAGAAGCCTTAGGCCCCGCACTCAGCCTTCACCTGTCCTACCTGGCCTCTTTACCCTGGTACAGACCGCTGTGTGGATGAAAGAAAGGATGTCGGCCAGTGACCACGTGTCCTCATTTCCTTTGAAGGATTAGGCTCCTTGCCTGGGCAGAAGACAGCCAAGGTCAGCCTGAGCCTAGACTCCTAGTGACCTGTGACACTGCAGACAGTGATAGATGTTCATGTCCACGCTGAGGTATCCGCAGGTGGCGGATTGAGAGTGGTCGGAGGAGAAGTGGAACTAGAAATCACACACTCACGGGGGCACGGGCCAAAGGTCAGGGAAAATAGCTGAGGTCGTGGAGCTCTAGCGGAGCCGGGCTAGGGCCCAGGTCTCCCTCCTGTACGTGGCAAAGGAGGTGATCCATATGCCGCCATCCGCAGACTCTGGACTGCTAGGGCCCTGGATGCCCGAATTTCGGCCTTGTCTTTGGAGAAGTGACGCACACGCAGTGTGCCCCGGAGGCTGTGGACCAGCACAGGGCAAAATCGTGAAAACGCGGGCTTCAGTTGACTTTGCCTGTGCTCTCCTTTGGCTGAGTGACATCCTGTGTTTCCTAGCAGGAGAAGGCATTTGTGGAGAGAGGCGGATTCCATGTGTGCAGGCAAAGTGTGTGCTGAGATGCTGAGTCGCTGGAGACCAGGGTGGACTCTTGAGACCCAGAATAGGCCTCTGGCAGGTATGTGTCAATGTTTTCTGCCCTGTGCTCTCAGCTGGGTATTTGCATACAATGTGACCAGCGGAATTAGTAGTCTCCGGAGAGGCTGCCACATGTCAGCAAGCTTCACCTGGCCAGGGTCGGCCCGTGATGTAGATCCCCGGTCAATCACCACTCTCTAGACCTTGCAGATAGACCAGCAGATCTTGTCAGCCCACGGGCAACCAGTAGAGCCAGAGGCCTTCCCCCTTTGCTCTTTCGTCTCTAGGCACCCTGTCAGGCACTCCAAGCTGTGAAGTGACTCAGGGGGAGAAGGAAGAGATTTCAGAGAGCGAACACATCCAGAGAGAGACAGAGAGAGGCAAGAGATGCTGAGTGGGGTTGCATTGCGTACTGATATCCTCTGGAAAGTGGGAAAGAGGTACCTGGCCTGTTGTAGCAATGCCCTGAACCAGTCGGAACCAGAAGCTCCCCTGTGCCTGCGTGGGCTTTCCCAGGGTGTGCTCAAATCCTGTGGCCACTAGGTGTCATAGGTCATAATGGAGGGCCCTGTGTCATCTGCCTGGCGGGCCAGATCTCTGCCATTGGCTCAGTCTTGTCACCAGGCCCATCATAAGCTCCGCCCACTGTTCCGGTGGTGGGACTGTCTCCATGGTGATGGCAAAGGAGCCTTAGTCCCGCCCACCTGGCCTTGACTTCACCTGGCTGGCCTGCTGACCCTCACTCAGACCTCTGTGTTGATAAAAATGAATATCCGCCAGCGCCCAGGTGTCAGCATCTGGGATAAAGGATTCGGGACCTTGCCTGGGGCAGAAGGCAGCCTAGGCCAGCTGGTACCTGGAAGTCTAGTGACTTGTGACACTGCTGCCAGTGACAAATGGTGACTCCCACTCTCACATATCCCCTGGTGGCAGAATGATAGCGATGGGTGGAGAAACATCGCTCCGGAGCACACGTTAAATGGGGCACCGGCCAAAGGCCAGGGCCAGTAGTGGACGTGGCCGAGCTGAAGGGCGAGCCAGTGAAGGGCCCAAGGATTCCTCCTGTATGTGGGAAACATGTCATCCGGGTCCCCACGTCCGTAAACCATTGGATTGCTGGGGCCCAGGATGCCGGGATTTCGGCCTTGCCTTGGCTGCCCGGCCACATACGCAGCCTTCCACCGGAGGCGGGGATATGTAGACAGCAAAAATGTGGAAAATGGCAGTGTCTCCTCGATTTCCCTGACATGGGCCTTTTTGGGCGGCATGCTTTTGTCCTAGTGGGATCAGGCAGTGACGGAGAAAGGCAGGATTATGTGTGCAGGAAAGGTATGTGCTGAGAAGGCGACAAGGTTGAGACCAGGTTGGGATCTTCAGTCCCAGGAAAGGCCCCTGGCAGTTGTGGGTCAATGTTGTCTGCCCATCCCACCTGGCGTGGGGAGGTTTACAGCATACAAAGCAGCAGCGGAATTATTCTTCCCCCAGAGGTTGCATCTGCCCACAAGCTCCACCTGGCCAGGGTCCGCCCCTACTGTATTGCCCATGTCAATCAACAGAAGCTAAGACCTTCCAGAGAGACTAACTGCTCTTCTCTACCCACGGGGACGCGGTACAGCCAGAAGCCTCCCCTGTTTCATCTCCAGGCTCTCTCTCCGGCCCCTCATAGCTGTGATTTGTCTCAGGGGTAGAACGGAGATTTTTCTCTGAGTGAACACATACAGAGAGGGGCCACAGATGCTGAGGAAGGGCGCCTTGCCTACTGATATCCCAGCGTAAGTGGACAAGAGGTACCTGCCTGCTGTCCCAGCGTGTCGAACCTGTCCACATCAGGGGTTGCCTGCTGTGAAGTTATTCCCTGGGTGCCCTCGATTTTGTGGCCAAGGACAGAAGGGGCCGTTGTGTGTCCATGGGTAAAATGGAGGCCTCTGCCTAACTGGCGTGTTAGGCTGGACCTCTCCTATTGGCTCAGAGTTTGTGACCCGTCCCCGTCAGAAGTTCCGCCCAGCCTTCCGGTGGCTGTCTCCATGGTGATTGAGAAAGAAGCCTTAGGCCCCGCACTCAGCCTTCACCTGTCCTACCTGGCCTCTTTACCCTCGTACAGACCGCTGTGTGGATGAAAGAAAGGATGTCGGCCAGTGACCACGTGTCCTCATTTCCTTTGAAGGATTAGGCTCCTTGCCTGGGCAGAAGACAGCCAAGGTCAGCCTGAGCCTAGACTCCTAGTGACCCGTGACACTGCAGACAGTGATAGGTGTTCGTGTCCACGCTGAGGTATCCGCAGGTGGCGGATTGAGAGTGGTCGGAGGAGAAGTGGAACTAGAAATCACACACTCACGGGGGCACGGGCCAAAGGTCAGGGAAAATAGCTGAGGTCGTGGAGCTCTAGCGGAGCCGGGCTAGGGCCCAGGCCTCCCTCCTGTACGTGGCAAAGGAGGTGATCCATATGCCGCCATCCGCAGACTCTGGACTGCTAGGGCCCTGGATGCCCGAATTTCGGCCTTGTCTTTGGAGAAGTGACGCACACGCAGTGTGCCCCGGAGGCTGTGGACCAGCACAGGGCAAAATCGTGAAAACGCGGGCTTCAGTTGACTTTGCCTATGCTCTCCTTTGGCTGAGTGACATCCTGTGTTTCCTAGCAGGAGAAGGCATTTGTGGAGAGAGGCGGATTCCATGTGTGCAGGCAAAGTGTGTGCTGAGATGCTGAGTCGCTGGAGACCAGGGTGGACTCTTGAGACCCAGAATAGGCCTCTGGCAGGTATGTGTCAATGTTTTCTGCCCTGTGTTCTCAGCTGGGTATTTGCATACAATGTGACCAGTGGAATTAGTAGTCTCCGGAGAGGCTGCCACATGTCAGCAAGCTTCACCTGGCCAGGGTCGGCCCGTGATGTAGATCCCCGGTCAATCACCACTCTCTAGACGTTGCAGATAGACCAGCAGATCTTGTCGGCCCACGGGCAACCAGTAGAGCCAGAGGCCTTCCCCCTTTGCTCTTTCGTCTCTAGGCACCCTGTCAGGCACTCCAAGCTGTGAAGTGACTCAGGGGGAGAAGGAAGAGATTTCAGAGAGCGAACACATCCAGAGAGAGACAGAGAGAGGCAAGAGATGCTGAGTGGGGTTGCATTGCGTACTGATATCCTCTGGAAAGTGGGAAAGAGGTACCTGGCCTGTTGTAGCAATGCCCTGAACCAGTCGGAACCAGAAGCTCCCCTGTGCCTGCGTGGGCTTTCCCAGGGTGTGCTCAAATCCTGTGGCCACTAGGTGTCATAGGTCATAATGGAGGGCCCTGTGTCATCTGCCTGGCGGGCCAGATCTCTGCCATTGGCTCAGTCTTGTCACCAGGCCCATCATAAGCTCCGCCCACTGTTCCGGTGGTGGGACTGTCTCCATGGTGATGGCAAAGGAGCCTTAGTCCCGCCCACCTGGCCTTGACTTCACCTGGCTGGCCTGCTGACCCTCACTCAGACCTCTGTGTTGATAAAAATGAATATCCGCCAGCGCCCAGGTGTCAGCATCTGGGATAAAGGATTCGGGACCTTGCCTGGGGCAGAAGGCAGCCTAGGCCAGCTGGTACCTGGAAGTCTAGTGACTTGTGACACTGCTGCCAGTGACAAATGGTGACTCCCACTCTCACATATCCCCTGGTGGCAGAATGATAGCGATGGGTGGAGAAACATCGCTCCGGAGCACACGTTAAATGGGGCACCGGCCAAAGGCCAGGGCCAGTAGTGGACGTGGCCGAGCTGAAGGGCGAGCCAGTGAAGGGCCCAAGGATTCCTCCTGTATGTGGGAAACATGTCATCCGGGTCCCCACGTCCGTAAACCATTGGATTGCTGGGGCCCAGGATGCCGGGATTTCGGCCTTGCCTTGGCTGCCCGGCCACATACGCAGCCTTCCACCGGAGGCGGGGATATGTAGACAGCAAAAATGTGGAAAATGGCAGTGTCTCCTCGATTTCCCTGACATGGGCCTTTTTGGGCGGCATGCTTTTGTCCTAGTGGGATCAGGCAGTGACGGAGAAAGGCAGGATTATGTGTGCAGGAAAGGTATGTGCTGAGAAGGCGACAAGGTTGAGACCAGGTTGGGATCTTCAGTCCCAGGAAAGGCCCCTGGCAGTTGTGGGTCAATGTTGTCTGCCCATCCCACCTGGCGTGGGGAGGTTTACAGCATACAAAGCAGCAGCGGAATTATTCTTCCCCCAGAGGTTGCATCTGCCCACAAGCTCCACCTGGCCAGGGTCCGCCCCTACCGTATTGCCCATGTCAATCAACAGAAGCTAAGACCTTCCAGAGAGACTAACTGCTCTTCTCTACCCACGGGGACGCGGTACAGCCAGAAGCCTCCCCTGTTTCATCTCCAGGCTCTCTCTCCGGCCCCTCATAGCTGTGATTTGTCTCAGGGGTAGAACGGAGAGATTTCTCTGAGTGAACACATACAGAGAGGGGCCACAGATGCTGAGGAAGGGCGCCTTGCCTACTGATATCCCAGCGTAAGTGGACAAGAGGTACCTGCCTGCTGTCCCAGCGTGTCGAACCTGTCCACATCAGGGGTTGCCTGCTGTGAAGTTATTCCCTGGGTGCCCTCGATTTTGTGGCCAAGGACAGAAGGGGCCGTTGTGTGTCCATGGGTAAAATGGAGGCCTCTGCCTAACTTGCATGTTAGGCTGGACCTCTCCTATTGGCTCAGAGTTTGTGACCCGTCCCCGTCAGAAGTTCCGCCCAGCCTTCCGGTGGCTGTCTCCATGGTGATTGAGAAAGAAGCCTTAGGCCCCGCACTCAGCCTTCACCTGTCCTACCTGGCCTCTTTACCCTCGTACAGACCGCTGCGTGGATGAAAGAAAGGATGTCGGCCAGTGACCACGTGTCCTCACTTCCTTTGAAGGATTAGGCTCCTTGCCTGGGCAGAAGACAGCCAAGGTCAGCCTGAGCCTAGACTCCTAGTGACCCGTGACACTGCAGACAGTGATAGATGTTCATGTCCACGCTGAGGTATCCGCAGGTGGCGGATTGAGAGTGGTCGGAGGAGAAGTGGAACTAGAAATCACACACTCACTGGGGCACGGGCCAAAGGTCAGGGAAAATAGCTGAGGTCGTGGAGCTCTAGCGGAGCCGGGCTAGGGCCCAGGCCTCCCTCCTGTACGTGGCAAAGGAGGTGATCCATATGCCGCCATCCGCAGACTCTGGACTGCTAGGGCCCTGGATGCCCGAATTTCGGCCTTGTCTTTGGAGAAGTGACGCACACGCAGTGTGCCCCGGAGGCTGTGGACCAGCACAGGGCAAAATCGTGAAAACGCGGGCTTCAGTTGACTTTGCCTGTGCTCTCCTTTGGCTGAGTGACATCCTGTGTTTCCTAGCAGGAGAAGGCATTTGTGGAGAGAGGCGGATTCCATGTGTGCAGGCAAAGTGTGTGCTGAGATGCTGAGTCGCTGGAGACCAGGGTGGACTCTTGAGACCCAGAATAGGCCTCTGGCAGGTATGTGTCAATGTTTTCTGCCCTGTGCTCTCAGCTGGGTATTTGCATACAATGTGACCAGCGGAATTAGTAGTCTCCGGAGAGGCTGCCACATGTCAGCAAGCTTCACCTGGCCAGGGTCGGCCCGTGATGTAGATCCCCGGTCAATCACCACTCTCTAGACGTTGCAGATAGACCAGCAGATCTTGTCGGCCCACGGGCAACCAGTAGAGCCAGAGGCCTTCCCCCTTTGCTCTTTCGTCTCTAGGCACCCTGTCAGGCACTCCAAGCTGTGAAGTGACTCAGGGGGAGAAGGAAGAGATTTCAGAGAGCGAACACATCCAGAGAGAGACAGAGAGAGGCAAGAGATGCTGAGTGGGGTTGCATTGCGTACTGATATCCTCTGGAAAGTGGGAAAGAGGTACCTGGCCTGTTGTAGCAATGCCCTGAACCAGTCGGAACCAGAAGCTCCCCTGTGCCTGCGTGGGCTTTCCCAGGGTGTGCTCAAATCCTGTGGCCACTAGGTGTCATAGGTCATAATGGAGGGCCCTGTGTCATCTGCCTGGCGGGCCAGATCTCTGCCATTGGCTCAGTCTTGTCACCAGGCCCATCATAAGCTCCGCCCACTGTTCCGGTGGTGGGACTGTCTCCATGGTGATGGCAAAGGAGCCTTAGTCCCGCCCACCTGGCCTTGACTTCACCTGGCTGGCCTGCTGACCCTCACTCAGACCTCTGTGTTGATAAAAATGAATATCCGCCAGCGCCCA
The DNA here is from genome assembly GCF_030014295.1 of Loxodonta africana. Lineage (NCBI taxonomy): Eukaryota > Metazoa > Chordata > Mammalia > Proboscidea > Elephantidae > Loxodonta > Loxodonta africana. The sequence goes on along the minus strand of NW_026975011.1, from coordinate 4,267,029 downwards.
GGTGTCAGCATCTGGGATAAAGGATTGGGGACCTTGCCTGGGGCAGAAGGCAGCCTAGGCCAGCTGGTACCTGGAAGTCTAGTGACTTGTGACACTGCTGCCAGTGACAAATGGTGACTCCCACTCTCACATATCCCCTGGTGGCAGAATGATAGCGATGGGTGGAGAAACATCGCTCCGGAGCACACGTTAAATGGGGCACCGGCCAAAGGCCAGGGCCAGTAGTGGACGTGGCCGAGCTGAAGGGCGAGCCAGTGAAGGGCCCAAGGATTCCTCCTGTATGTGGGAAACATGTCATCCGGGTCCCCACGTCCGTAAACCATTGGATTGCTGGGGCCCAGGATGCCGGGATTTCGGCCTTGCCTTGGCTGCCCGGCCACATACGCAGCCTTCCACCGGAGGCGGGGATATGTAGACAGCAAAAATGTGGAAAATGGCAGTGTCTCCTCGATTTCCCTGACATGGGCCTTTTTGGGCGGCATGCTTTTGTCCTAGTGGGATCAGGCAGTGACGGAGAAAGGCAGGATTATGTGTGCAGGAAAGGTATGTGCTGAGAAGGCGACAAGGTTGAGACCAGGTTGGGATCTTCAGTCCCAGGAAAGGCCCCTGGCAGTTGTGGGTCAATGTTGTCTGCCCATCCCACCTGGCGTGGGGAGGTTTACAGCATACAAAGCAGCAGCGGAATTATTCTTCCCCCAGAGGTTGCATCTGCCCACAAGCTCCACCTGGCCAGGGTCCGCCCCTACCGTATTGCCCATGTCAATCAACAGAAGCTAAGACCTTCCAGAGAGACTAACTGCTCTTCTCTACCCACGGGGACGCGGTACAGCCAGAAGCCTCCCCTGTTTCATCTCCAGGCTCTCTCTCCGGCCCCTCATAGCTGTGATTTGTCTCAGGGGTAGAACGGAGATTTTTCTCTGAGTGAACACATACAGAGAGGGGCCACAGATGCTGAGGAAGGGCGCCTTGCCTACTGATATCCCAGCGTAAGTGGACAAGAGGTACCTGCCTGCTGTCCCAGCGTGTCGAACCTGTCCACATCAGGGGTTGCCTGCTGTGAAGTTATTCCCTGGGTGCCCTCGATTTTGTGGCCAAGGACAGAAGGGGCCGTTGTGTGTCCATGGGTAAAATGGAGGCCTCTGCCTAACTGGCGTGTTAGGCTGGACCTCTCCTATTGGCTCAGAGTTTGTGACCCGTCCCCGTCAGAAGTTCCGCCCAGCCTTCCGGTGGCTGTCTCCATGGTGATTGAGAAAGAAGCCTTAGGCCCCGCACTCAGCCTTCACCTGTCCTACCTGGCCTCTTTACCCTCGTACAGACCGCTGTGTGGATGAAAGAAAGGATGTCGGCCAGTGACCACGTGTCCTCATTTCCTTTGAAGGATTAGGCTCCTTGCCTGGGCAGAAGACAGCCAAGGTCAGCCTGAGCCTAGACTCCTAGTGACCCGTGACACTGCAGACAGTGATAGGTGTTCGTGTCCACGCTGAGGTATCCGCAGGTGGCGGATTGAGAGTGGTCGGAGGAGAAGTGGAACTAGAAATCACACACTCACGGGGGCACGGGCCAAAGGTCAGGGAAAATAGCTGAGGTCGTGGAGCTCTAGCGGAGCCGGGCTAGGGCCCAGGCCTCCCTCCTGTACGTGGCAAAGGAGGTGATCCATATGCCGCCATCCGCAGACTCTGGACTGCTAGGGCCCTGGATGCCCGAATTTCGGCCTTGTCTTTGGAGAAGTGACGCACACGCAGTGTGCCCCGGAGGCTGTGGACCAGCACAGGGCAAAATCGTGAAAACGCGGGCTTCAGTTGACTTTGCCTATGCTCTCCTTTGGCTGAGTGACATCCTGTGTTTCCTAGCAGGAGAAGGCATTTGTGGAGAGAGGCGGATTCCATGTGTGCAGGCAAAGTGTGTGCTGAGATGCTGAGTCGCTGGAGACCAGGGTGGACTCTTGAGACCCAGAATAGGCCTCTGGCAGGTATGTGTCAATGTTTTCTGCCCTGTGTTCTCAGCTGGGTATTTGCATACAATGTGACCAGTGGAATTAGTAGTCTCCGGAGAGGCTGCCACATGTCAGCAAGCTTCACCTGGCCAGGGTCGGCCCGTGATGTAGATCCCCGGTCAATCACCACTCTCTAGACGTTGCAGATAGACCAGCAGATCTTGTCGGCCCACGGGCAACCAGTAGAGCCAGAGGCCTTCCCCCTTTGCTCTTTCGTCTCTAGGCACCCTGTCAGGCACTCCAAGCTGTGAAGTGACTCAGGGGGAGAAGGAAGAGATTTCAGAGAGCGAACACATCCAGAGAGAGACAGAGAGAGGCAAGAGATGCTGAGTGGGGTTGCATTGCGTACTGATATCCTCTGGAAAGTGGGAAAGAGGTACCTGGCCTGTTGTAGCAATGCCCTGAACCAGTCGGAACCAGAAGCTCCCCTGTGCCTGCGTGGGCTTTCCCAGGGTGTGCTCAAATCCTGTGGCCACTAGGTGTCATAGGTCATAATGGAGGGCCCTGTGTCATCTGCCTGGCGGGCCAGATCTCTGCCATTGGCTCAGTCTTGTCACCAGGCCCATCATAAGCTCCGCCCACTGTTCCGGTGGTGGGACTGTCTCCATGGTGATGGCAAAGGAGCCTTAGTCCCGCCCACCTGGCCTTGACTTCACCTGGCTGGCCTGCTGACCCTCACTCAGACCTCTGTGTTGATAAAAATGAATATCCGCCAGCGCCCAGGTGTCAGCATCTGGGATAAAGGATTGGGGACCTTGCCTGGGGCAGAAGGCAGCCTAGGCCAGCTGGTACCTGGAAGTCTAGTGACTTGTGACACTGCTGCCAGTGACAAATGGTGACTCCCACTCTCACATATCCCCTGGTGGCAGAATGATAGCGATGGGTGGAGAAACATCGCTCCGGAGCACACGTTAAATGGGGCACCGGCCAAAGGCCAGGGCCAGTAGTGGACGTGGCCGAGCTGAAGGGCGAGCCAGTGAAGGGCCCAAGGATTCCTCCTGTATGTGGGAAACATGTCATCCGGGTCCCCACGTCCGTAAACCATTGGATTGCTGGGGCCCAGGATGCCGGGATTTCGGCCTTGCCTTGGCTGCCCGGCCACATACGCAGCCTTCCACCGGAGGCGGGGATATGTAGACAGCAAAAATGTGGAAAATGGCAGTGTCTCCTCGATTTCCCTGACATGGGCCTTTTTGGGCGGCATGCTTTTGTCCTAGTGGGATCAGGCAGTGACGGAGAAAGGCAGGATTATGTGTGCAGGAAAGGTATGTGCTGAGAAGGCGACAAGGTTGAGACCAGGTTGGGATCTTCAGTCCCAGGAAAGGCCCCTGGCAGTTGTGGGTCAATGTTGTCTGCCCATCCCACCTGGCGTGGGGAGGTTTACAGCATACAAAGCAGCAGCGGAATTATTCTTCCCCCAGAGGTTGCATCTGCCCACAAGCTCCACCTGGCCAGGGTCCGCCCCTACTGTATTGCCCATGTCAATCAACAGAAGCTAAGACCTTCCAGAGAGACTAACTGCTCTTCTCTACCCACGGGGACGCGGTACAGCCAGAAGCCTCCCCTGTTTCATCTCCAGGCTCTCTCTCCGGCCCCTCATAGCTGTGATTTGTCTCAGGGGTAGAACGGAGATTTTTCTCTGAGTGAACACATACAGAGAGGGGCCACAGATGCTGAGGAAGGGCGCCTTGCCTACTGATATCCCAGCGTAAGTGGACAAGAGGTACCTGCCTGCTGTCCCAGCGTGTCGAACCTGTCCACATCAGGGGTTGCCTGCTGTGAAGTTATTCCCTGGGTGCCCTCGATTTTGTGGCCAAGGACAGAAGGGGCCGTTGTGTGTCCATGGGTAAAATGGAGGCCTCTGCCTAACTGGCGTGTTAGGCTGGACCTCTCCTATTGGCTCAGAGTTTGTGACCCGTCCCCGTCAGAAGTTCCGCCCAGCCTTCCGGTGGCTGTCTCCATGGTGATTGAGAAAGAAGCCTTAGGCCCCGCACTCAGCCTTCACCTGTCCTACCTGGCCTCTTTACCCTCGTACAGACCGCTGTGTGGATGAAAGAAAGGATGTCGGCCAGTGACCACGTGTCCTCATTTCCTTTGAAGGATTAGGCTCCTTGCCTGGGCAGAAGACAGCCAAGGTCAGCCTGAGCCTAGACTCCTAGTGACCCGTGACACTGCAGACAGTGATAGGTGTTCGTGTCCACGCTGAGGTATCCGCAGGTGGCGGATTGAGAGTGGTCGGAGGAGAAGTGGAACTAGAAATCACACACTCACGGGGGCACGGGCCAAAGGTCAGGGAAAATAGCTGAGGTCGTGGAGCTCTAGCGGAGCCGGGCTAGGGCCCAGGCCTCCCTCCTGTACGTGGCAAAGGAGGTGATCCATATGCCGCCATCCGCAGACTCTGGACTGCTAGGGCCCTGGATGCCCGAATTTCGGCCTTGTCTTTGGAGAAGTGACGCACACGCAGTGTGCCCCGGAGGCTGTGGACCAGCACAGGGCAAAATCGTGAAAACGCGGGCTTCAGTTGACTTTGCCTATGCTCTCCTTTGGCTGAGTGACATCCTGTGTTTCCTAGCAGGAGAAGGCATTTGTGGAGAGAGGCGGATTCCATGTGTGCAGGCAAAGTGTGTGCTGAGATGCTGAGTCGCTGGAGACCAGGGTGGACTCTTGAGACCCAGAATAGGCCTCTGGCAGGTATGTGTCAATGTTTTCTGCCCTGTGTTCTCAGCTGGGTATTTGCATACAATGTGACCAGTGGAATTAGTAGTCTCCGGAGAGGCTGCCACATGTCAGCAAGCTTCACCTGGCCAGGGTCGGCCCGTGATGTAGATCCCCGGTCAATCACCACTCTCTAGACGTTGCAGATAGACCAGCAGATCTTGTCGGCCCACGGGCAACCAGTAGAGCCAGAGGCCTTCCCCCTTTGCTCTTTCGTCTCTAGGCACCCTGTCAGGCACTCCAAGCTGTGAAGTGACTCAGGGGGAGAAGGAAGAGATTTCAGAGAGCGAACACATCTAGAGAGAGACAGAGAGAGGCAAGAGATGCTGAGTGGGGTTGCATTGCGTACTGATATCCTCTGGAAAGTGGGAAAGAGGTACCTGGCCTGTTGTAGCAATGCCCTGAACCAGTCGGAACCAGAAGCTCCCCTGTGCCTGCGTGGGCTTTCCCAGGGTGTGCTCAAATCCTGTGGCCACTAGGTGTCATAGGTCATAATGGAGGGCCCTGTGTCATCTGCCTGGCGGGCCAGATCTCTGCCATTGGCTCAGTCTTGTCACCAGGCCCATCATAAGCTCCGCCCACTGTTCCGGTGGTGGGACTGTCTCCATGGTGATGGCAAAGGAGCCTTAGTCCCGCCCACCTGGCCTTGACTTCACCTGGCTGGCCTGCTGACCCTCACTCAGACCTCTGTGTTGATAAAAATGAATATCCGCCAGCGCCCAGGTGTCAGCATCTGGGATAAAGGATTCGGGACCTTGCCTGGGGCAGAAGGCAGCCTAGGCCAGCTGGTACCTGGAAGTCTAGTGACTTGTGACACTGCTGCCAGTGACAAATGGTGACTCCCACTCTCACATATCCCCTGGTGGCAGAATGATAGCGATGGGTGGAGAAACATCGCTCCGGAGCACACGTTAAATGGGGCACCGGCCAAAGGCCAGGGCCAGTAGTGGACGTGGCCGAGCTGAAGGGCGAGCCAGTGAAGGGCCCAAGGATTCCTCCTGTATGTGGGAAACATGTCATCCGGGTCCCCACGTCCGTAAACCATTGGATTGCTGGGGCCCAGGATGCCGGGATTTCGGCCTTGCCTTGGCTGCCCGGCCACATACGCAGCCTTCCACCGGAGGCGGGGATATGTAGACAGCAAAAAAGTGGAAAATGGCAGTGTCTCCTCGATTTCCCTGACATGGGCCTTTTTGGGCGGCATGCTTTTGTCCTAGTGGGATCAGGCAGTGACGGAGAAAGGCAGGATTATGTGTGCAGGAAAGGTATGTGCTGAGAAGGCGACAAGGTTGAGACCAGGTTGGGATCTTCAGTCCCAGGAAAGGCCCCTGGCAGTTGTGGGTCAATGTTGTCTGCCCATCCCACCTGGCGTGGGGAGGTTTACAGCATACAAAGCAGCAGCGGAATTATTCTTCCCCCAGAGGTTGCATCTGCCCACAAGCTCCACCTGGCCAGGGTCCGCCCCTACCGTATTGCCCATGTCAATCAACAGAAGCTAAGACCTTCCAGAGAGACTAACTGCTCTTCTCTACCCACGGGGACGCGGTACAGCCAGAAGCCTCCCCTGTTTCATCTCCAGGCTCTCTCTCCGGCCCCTCATAGCTGTGATTTGTCTCAGGGGTAGAACGGAGAGATTTCTCTGAGTGAACACATACAGAGAGGGGCCACAGATGCTGAGGAAGGGCGCCTTGCCTACTGATATCCCAGCGTAAGTGGACAAGAGGTACCTGCCTGCTGTCCCAGCGTGTCGAACCTGTCCACATCAGGGGTTGCCTGCTGTGAAGTTATTCCCTGGGTGCCCTCGATTTTGTGGCCAAGGACAGAAGGGGCCGTTGTGTGTCCATGGGTAAAATGGAGGCCTCTGCCTAACTTGCATGTTAGGCTGGACCTCTCCTATTGGCTCAGAGTTTGTGACCCGTCCCCGTCAGAAGTTCCGCCCAGCCTTCCGGTGGCTGTCTCCATGGTGATTGAGAAAGAAGCCTTAGGCCCCGCACTCAGCCTTCACCTGTCCTACCTGGCCTCTTTACCCTCGTACAGACCGCTGCGTGGATGAAAGAAAGGATGTCGGCCAGTGACCACGTGTCCTCACTTCCTTTGAAGGATTAGGCTCCTTGCCTGGGCAGAAGACAGCCAAGGTCAGCCTGAGCCTAGACTCCTAGTGACCCGTGACACTGCAGACAGTGATAGATGTTCATGTCCACGCTGAGGTATCCGCAGGTGGCGGATTGAGAGTGGTCGGAGGAGAAGTGGAACTAGAAATCACACACTCACGGGGGCACGGGCCAAAGGTCAGGGAAAATAGCTGAGGTCGTGGAGCTCTAGCGGAGCCGGGCTAGGGCCCAGGCCTCCCTCCTGTACGTGGCAAAGGAGGTGATCCATATGCCGCCATCCGCAGACTCTGGACTGCTAGGGCCCTGGATGCCCGAATTTCGGCCTTGTCTTTGGAGAAGTGACGCACACGCAGTGTGCCCCGGAGGCTGTGGACCAGCACAGGGCAAAATCGTGAAAACGCGGGCTTCAGTTGACTTTGCCTGTGCTCTCCTTTGGCTGAGTGACATCCTGTGTTTCCTAGCAGGAGAAGGCATTTGTGGAGAGAGGCGGATTCCATGTGTGCAGGCAAAGTGTGTGCTGAGATGCTGAGTCGCTGGAGACCAGGGTGGACTCTTGAGACCCAGAATAGGCCTCTGGCAGGTATGTGTCAATGTTTTCTGCCCTGTGCTCTCAGCTGGGTATTTGCATACAATGTGACCAGCGGAATTAGTAGTCTCCGGAGAGGCTGCCACATGTCAGCAAGCTTCACCTGGCCAGGGTCGGCCCGTGATGTAGATCCCCGGTCAATCACCACTCTCTAGACCTTGCAGATAGACCAGCAGATCTTGTCGGCCCACGGGCAACCAGTAGAGCCAGAGGCCTTCCCCCTTTGCTCTTTCGTCTCTAGGCACCCTGTCAGGCACTCCAAGCTGTGAAGTGACTCAGGGGGAGAAGGAAGAGATTTCAGAGAGCGAACACATCCAGAGAGAGACAGAGAGAGGCAAGAGATGCTGAGTGGGGTTGCATTGCGTACTGATATCCTCTGGAAAGTGGGAAAGAGGTACCTGGCCTGTTGTAGCAATGCCCTGAACCAGTCGGAACCAGAAGCTCCCCTGTGCCTGCGTGGGCTTTCCCAGGGTGTGCTCAAATCCTGTGGCCACTAGGTGTCATAGGTCATAATGGAGGGCCCTGTGTCATCTGCCTGGCGGGCCAGATCTCTGCCATTGGCTCAGTCTTGTCACCAGGCCCATCATAAGCTCCGCCCACTGTTCCGGTGGTGGGACTGTCTCCATGGTGATGGCAAAGGAGCCTTAGTCCCGCCCACCTGGCCTTGACTTCACCTGGCTGGCCTGCTGACCCTCACTCAGACCTCTGTGTTGATAAAAATGAATATCCGCCAGCGCCCAGGTGTCAGCATCTGGGATAAAGGATTGGGGACCTTGCCTGGGGCAGAAGGCAGCCTAGGCCAGCTGGTACCTGGAAGTCTAGTGACTTGTGACACTGCTGCCAGTGACAAATGGTGACTCCCACTCTCACATATCCCCTGGTGGCAGAATGATAGCGATGGGTGGAGAAACATCGCTCCGGAGCACACGTTAAATGGGGCACCGGCCAAAGGCCAGGGCCAGTAGTGGACGTGGCCGAGCTGAAGGGCGAGCCAGTGAAGGGCCCAAGGATTCCTCCTGTATGTGGGAAACATGTCATCCGGGTCCCCACGTCCGTAAACCATTGGATTGCTGGGGCCCAGGATGCCGGGATTTCGGCCTTGCCTTGGCTGCCCGGCCACATACGCAGCCTTCCACCGGAGGCGGGGATATGTAGACAGCAAAAATGTGGAAAATGGCAGTGTCTCCTCGATTTCCCTGACATGGGCCTTTTTGGGCGGCATGCTTTTGTCCTAGTGGGATCAGGCAGTGACGGAGAAAGGCAGGATTATGTGTGCAGGAAAGGTATGTGCTGAGAAGGCGACAAGGTTGAGACCAGGTTGGGATCTTCAGTCCCAGGAAAGGCCCCTGGCAGTTGTGGGTCAATGTTGTCTGCCCATCCCACCTGGCGTGGGGAGGTTTACAGCATACAAAGCAGCAGCGGAATTATTCTTCCCCCAGAGGTTGCATCTGCCCACAAGCTCCACCTGGCCAGGGTCCGCCCCTACCGTATTGCCCATGTCAATCAACAGAAGCTAAGACCTTCCAGAGAGACTAACTGCTCTTCTCTACCCACGGGGACGCGGTACAGCCAGAAGCCTCCCCTGTTTCATCTCCAGGCTCTCTCTCCGGCCCCTCATAGCTGTGATTTGTCTCAGGGGTAGAACGGAGATTTTTCTCTGAGTGAACACATACAGAGAGGGGCCACAGATGCTGAGGAAGGGCGCCTTGCCTACTGATATCCCAGCGTAAGTGGACAAGAGGTACCTGCCTGCTGTCCCAGCGTGTCGAACCTGTCCCCATCAGGGGTTGCCTGCTGTGAAGTTATTCCCTGGGTGCCCTCGATTTTGTGGCCAAGGACAGAAGGGGCCGTTGTGTGTCCATGGGTAAAATGGAGGCCTCTGCCTAACTGGCGTGTTAGGCTGGACCTCTCCTATTGGCTCAGAGTTTGTGACCCGTCCCCGTCAGAAGTTCCGCCCAGCCTTCCGGTGGCTGTCTCCATGGTGATTGAGAAAGAAGCCTTAGGCCCCGCACTCAGCCTTCACCTGTCCTACCTGGCCTCTTTACCCTCGTACAGACCGCTGTGTGGATGAAAGAAAGGATGTCGGCCAGTGACCACGTGTCCTCATTTCCTTTGAAGGATTAGGCTCCTTGCCTGGGCAGAAGACAGCCAAGGTCAGCCTGAGCCTAGACTCCTAGTGACCCGTGACACTGCAGACAGTGATAGGTGTTCGTGTCCACGCTGAGGTATCCGCAGGTGGCGGATTGAGAGTGGTCGGAGGAGAAGTGGAACTAGAAATCACACACTCACGGGGGCACGGGCCAAAGGTCAGGGAAAATAGCTGAGGTCGTGGAGCTCTAGCGGAGCCGGGCTAGGGCCCAGGCCTCCCTCCTGTACGTGGCAAAGGAGGTGATCCATATGCCGCCATCCGCAGACTCTGGACTGCTAGGGCCCTGGATGCCCGAATTTCGGCCTTGTCTTTGGAGAAGTGACGCACACGCAGTGTGCCCCGGAGGCTGTGGACCAGCACAGGGCAAAATCGTGAAAACGCGGGCTTCAGTTGACTTTGCCTATGCTCTCCTTTGGCTGAGTGACATCCTGTGTTTCCTAGCAGGAGAAGGCATTTGTGGAGAGAGGCGGATTCCATGTGTGCAGGCAAAGTGTGTGCTGAGATGCTGAGTCGCTGGAGACCAGGGTGGACTCTTGAGACCCAGAATAGGCCTCTGGCAGGTATGTGTCAATGTTTTCTGCCCTGTGTTCTCAGCTGGGTATTTGCATACAATGTGACCAGTGGAATTAGTAGTCTCCGGAGAGGCTGCCACATGTCAGCAAGCTTCACCTGGCCAGGGTCGGCCCGTGATGTAGATCCCCGGTCAATCACCACTCTCTAGACGTTGCAGATAGACCAGCAGATCTTGTCGGCCCACGGGCAACCAGTAGAGCCAGAGGCCTTCCCCCTTTGCTCTTTCGTCTCTAGGCACCCTGTCAGGCACTCCAAGCTGTGAAGTGACTCAGGGGGAGAAGGAAGAGATTTCAGAGAGCGAACACATCCAGAGAGAGACAGAGAGAGGCAAGAGATGCTGAGTGGGGTTGCATTGCGTACTGATATCCTCTGGAAAGTGGGAAAGAGGTACCTGGCCTGTTGTAGCAATGCCCTGAACCAGTCGGAACCAGAAGCTCCCCTGTGCCTGCGTGGGCTTTCCCAGGGTGTGCTCAAATCCTGTGGCCACTAGGTGTCATAGGTCATAATGGAGGGCCCTGTGTCATCTGCCTGGCGGGCCAGATCTCTGCCATTGGCTCAGTCTTGTCACCAGGCCCATCATAAGCTCCGCCCACTGTTCCGGTGGTGGGACTGTCTCCATGGTGATGGCAAAGGAGCCTTAGTCCCGCCCACCTGGCCTTGACTTCACCTGGCTGGCCTGCTGACCCTCACTCAGACCTCTGTGTTGATAAAAATGAATATCCGCCAGCGCCCAGGTGTCAGCATCTGGGATAAAGGATTCGGGACCTTGCCTGGGGCAGAAGGCAGCCTAGGCCAGCTGGTACCTGGAAGTCTAGTGACTTGTGACACTGCTGCCAGTGACAAATGGTGACTCCCACTCTCACATATCCCCTGGTGGCAGAATGATAGCGATGGGTGGAGAAACATCGCTCCGGAGCACACGTTAAATGGGGCACCGGCCAAAGGCCAGGGCCAGTAGTGGACGTGGCCGAGCTGAAGGGCGAGCCAGTGAAGGGCCCAAGGATTCCTCCTGTATGTGGGAAACATGTCATCCGGGTCCCCACGTCCGTAAACCATTGGATTGCTGGGGCCCAGGATGCCGGGATTTCGGCCTTGCCTTGGCTGCCCGGCCACATACGCAGCCTTCCACCGGAGGCGGGGATATGTAGACAGCAAAAATGTGGAAAATGGCAGTGTCTCCTCGATTTCCCTGACATGGGCCTTTTTGGGCGGCATGCTTTTGTCCTAGTGGGATCAGGCAGTGACGGAGAAAGGCAGGATTATGTGTGCAGGAAAGGTATGTGCTGAGAAGGCGACAAGGTTGAGACCAGGTTGGGATCTTCAGTCCCAGGAAAGGCCCCTGGCAGTTGTGGGTCAATGTTGTCTGCCCATCCCACCTGGCGTGGGGAGGTTTACAGCATACAAAGCAGCAGCGGAATTATTCTTCCCCCAGAGGTTGCATCTGCCCACAAGCTCCACCTGGCCAGGGTCCGCCCCTACTGTATTGCCCATGTCAATCAACAGAAGCTAAGACCTTCCAGAGAGACTAACTGCTCTTCTCTACCCACGGGGACGCGGTACAGCCAGAAGCCTCCCCTGTTTCATCTCCAGGCTCTCTCTCCGGCCCCTCATAGCTGTGATTTGTCTCAGGGGTAGAACGGAGATTTTTCTCTGAGTGAACACATACAGAGAGGGGCCACAGATGCTGAGGAAGGGCGCCTTGCCTACTGATATCCCAGCGTAAGTGGACAAGAGGTACCTGCCTGCTGTCCCAGCGTGTCGAACCTGTCCACATCAGGGGTTGCCTGCTGTGAAGTTATTCCCTGGGTGCCCTCGATTTTGTGGCCAAGGACAGAAGGGGCCGTTGTGTGTCCATGGGTAAAATGGAGGCCTCTGCCTAACTGGCGTGTTAGGCTGGACCTCTCCTATTGGCTCAGAGTTTGTGACCCGTCCCCGTCAGAAGTTCCGCCCAGCCTTCCGGTGGCTGTCTCCATGGTGATTGAGAAAGAAGCCTTAGGCCCCGCACTCAGCCTTCACCTGTCCTACCTGGCCTCTTTACCCTCGTACAGACCGCTGTGTGGATGAAAGAAAGGATGTCGGCCAGTGACCACGTGTCCTCATTTCCTTTGAAGGATTAGGCTCCTTGCCTGGGCAGAAGACAGCCAAGGTCAGCCTGAGCCTAGACTCCTAGTGACCCGTGACACTGCAGACAGTGATAGGTGTTCGTGTCCACGCTGAGGTATCCGCAGGTGGCGGATTGAGAGTGGTCGGAGGAGAAGTGGAACTAGAAATCACACACTCACGGGGGCACGGGCCAAAGGTCAGGGAAAATAGCTGAGGTCGTGGAGCTCTAGCGGAGCCGGGCTAGGGCCCAGGCCTCCCTCCTGTACGTGGCAAAGGAGGTGATCCATATGCCGCCATCCGCAGACTCTGGACTGCTAGGGCCCTGGATGCCCGAATTTCGGCCTTGTCTTTGGAGAAGTGACGCACACGCAGTGTGCCCCGGAGGCTGTGGACCAGCACAGGGCAAAATCGTGAAAACGCGGGCTTCAGTTGACTTTGCCTATGCTCTCCTTTGGCTGAGTGACATCCTGTGTTTCCTAGCAGGAGAAGGCATTTGTGGAGAGAGGCGGATTCCATGTGTGCAGGCAAAGTGTGTGCTGAGATGCTGAGTCGCTGGAGACCAGGGTGGACTCTTGAGACCCAGAATAGGCCTCTGGCAGGTATGTGTCAATGTTTTCTGCCCTGTGTTCTCAGCTGGGTATTTGCATACAATGTGACCAGTGGAATTAGTAGTCTCCGGAGAGGCTGCCACATGTCAGCAAGCTTCACCTGGCCAGGGTCGGCCCGTGATGTAGATCCCCGGTCAATCACCACTCTCTAGACGTTGCAGATAGACCAGCAGATCTTGTCGGCCCACGGGCAACCAGTAGAGCCAGAGGCCTTCCCCCTTTGCTCTTTCGTCTCTAGGCACCCTGTCAGGCACTCCAAGCTGTGAAGTGACTCAGGGGGAGAAGGAAGAGATTTCAGAGAGCGAACACATCTAGAGAGAGACAGAGAGAGGCAAGAGATGCTGAGTGGGGTTGCATTGCGTACTGATATCCTCTGGAAAGTGGGAAAGAGGTACCTGGCCTGTTGTAGCAATGCCCTGAACCAGTCGGAACCAGAAGCTCCCCTGTGCCTGCGTGGGCTTTCCCAGGGTGTGCTCAAATCCTGTGGCCACTAGGTGTCATAGGTCATAATGGAGGGCCCTGTGTCATCTGCCTGGCGGGCCAGATCTCTGCCATTGGCTCAGTCTTGTCACCAGGCCCATCATAAGCTCCGCCCACTGTTCCCGTGGTGGGACTGTCTCCATGGTGATGGCAAAGGAGCCTTAGTCCCGCCCACCTGGCCTTGACTTCACCTGGCTGGCCTGCTGACCCTCACTCAGACCTCTGTGTTGATAAAAATGAATATCCGCCAGCGCCCAGGTGTCAGCATCTGGGATAAAGGATTGGGGACCTTGCCTGGGGCAGAAGGCAGCCTAGGCCAGCTGGTACCTGGAAGTCTAGTGACTTGTGACACTGCTGCCAGTGACAAATGGTGACTCCCACTCTCACATATCCCCTGGTGGCAGAATGATAGCGATGGGTGGAGAAACATCGCTCCGGAGCACACGTTAAATGGGGCACCGGCCAAAGGCCAGGGCCAGTAGTGGACGTGGCCGAGCTGAAGGGCGAGCCAGTGAAGGGCCCAAGGATTCCTCCTGTATGTGGGAAACATGTCATCCGGGTCCCCACGTCCGTAAACCATTGGATTGCTGGGGCCCAGGATGCCGGGATTTCGGCCTTGCCTTGGCTGCCCGGCCACATACGCAGCCTTCCACCGGAGGCGGGGATATGTAGACAGCAAAAAAGTGGAAAATGGCAGTGTCTCCTCGATATCCCTGACATGGGCCTTTTTGGGCGGCATGCTTTTGTCCTAGTGGGATCAGGCAGTGACGGAGAAAGGCAGGATTATGTGTGCAGGAAAGGTATGTGCTGAGAAGGCGACAAGGTTGAGACCAGGTTGGGATCTTCAGTCCCAGGAAAGGCCCCTGGCAGTTGTGGGTCAATGTTGTCTGCCCATCCCACCTGGTGTGGGGAGGTTTACAGCATACAAAGCAGCAGCGGAATTATTCTTCCCCCAGAGGTTGCATCTGCCCACAAGCTCCACCTGGCCAGGGTCCGCCCCTACCGTATTGCCCATGTCAATCAACAGAAGCTAAGACCTTCCAGAGAGACTAACTGCTCTTCTCTACCCACGGGGACACGGTACAGCCAGAAGCCTCCCCTGTTTCATCTCCAGGCTCTCTCTCCGGCCCCTCATAGCTGTGATTTGTCTCGGGGTAGAACGGAGAGATTTCTCTGAATGAACACATACAGAGAGGGGCCACAGATGCTGAGGAAGGGCGCCTTGCCTACTGATATCCCAGCGTAAGTGGACAAGAGGTACCTGCCTGCTGTCCCAGTGTGTCGAACCTGTCCCCATCAGGGGTTGCCTGCTGTGAAGTTATTCCCTGGGTGCCCTCGATTTTGTGGCCAAGGACAGAAGGGGCCGTTGTGTGTCCATGGGTAAAATGGAGGCCTCTGCCTAACTGGCGTGTTAGGCTGGACCTCTCCTATTGGCTCGGAGTTTGTGACCCGTCCCCGTCAGAAGTTCCGCCCAGCCTTCCGGTGGCTGTCTCCATGGTGATTGAGAAAGAAGCCTTAGGCCCCGCACTCAGCCTTCACCTGTCCTACCTGGCCTCTTTACCCTCGTACAGACTGCTGTGTGGATGAAAGAAAGGATGTCGGCCAGTGACCACGTGTCCTCATTTCCTTTGAAGGATTAGGCTCCTTGCCTGGGCAGAAGACAGCCAAGGTCAGCCTGAGCCTAGACTCCTAGTGACCCGTGACACTGCAGACAGTGATAGGTGTTCGTGTCCACGCTGAGGTATCCGCAGGTGGCGGATTGAGAGTGGTCGGAGGAGAAGTGGAACTAGAAATCACACACTCACGGGGGCACGGGCCAAAGGTCAGGGAAAATAGCTGAGGTCGTGGAGCTCTAGCGGAGCCAGGCTAGGGCCCAGGCCTCCCTCCTGTACGTGGCAAAGAGGTGATCCATATGCCGCCATCCGCAGACTCTGGACTGCTAGGGCCCTGGATGCCCGAATTTCGGCCTTGTCTTCGGAGAAGTGACGCACACGCAGTGTGCCCCGGAGGCTGTGGACCAGCACAGGGCAAAATCGTGAAAACGCGGGCTTCAGTTGACTTTGCCTGTGCTCTCCTTTGGCTGAGTGACATCCTGTGTTTCCTAGCAGGAGAAGGCATTTGTGGAGAGAGGCGGATTCCATGTGTGCAGGCAAAGTGTGTGCTGAGATGCTGAGTCGCTGGAGACCAGGGTGGACTCTTGAGACCCAGAATAGGCCTCTGGCAGGTATGTGTCAATGTTTTCTGCCCTGTGCTCTCAGCTGGGTATTTGCATACAATGTGACCAGCGGAATTAGTAGTCTCCGGAGAGGCTGCCACATGTCAGCAAGCTTCACCTGGCCAGGGTCGGCCCGTGATGTAGATCCCCGGTCAATCACCACTCTCTAGACCTTGCAGATAGACCAGCAGATCTTGTCGGCCCATGGGCAACCAGTAGAGCCAGAGGCCTTCCCCCTTTGCTCTTTCGTCTCTAGGCACCCTGTCAGGCACTCCAAGCTGTGAAGTGACTCAGGGGGAGAAGGAAGAGATTTCAGAGAGCGAACACATCCAGAGAGAGACAGAGAGAGGCAAGAGATGCTGAGTGGGGTTGCACTGCGTACTGATATCCTCTGGAAAGTGGGAAAGAGGTACCTGGCCTGTTGTAGCAATGCCCTGAACCAGTCGGAACCAGAAGCTCCCCTGTGCCTGCGTGGGCTTTCCCAGGGTGTGCTCAAATCCTGTGGCCACTAGGTGTCATAGGTCATAATGGAGGGCCCTGTGTCATCTGCCTGGTGGGCCAGATCTCTGCCATTGGCTCAGTCTTGTCACCAGGCCCATCATAAGCTCCGCCCACTGTTCCGGTGGTGGGACTGTCTCCATGGTGATGGCAAAGGAGCCTTAGTCCCGCCCACCTGGCCTTGACTTCACCTGGCTGGCCTGCTGACCCTCACTCAGACCTCTGTGTTGATAAAAATGAATATCCGCCAGCGCCCAGGTGTCAGCATCTGGGATAAAGGATTGGGGACCTTGCCTGGGGCAGAAGGCAGCCTAGGCCAGCTGGTACCTGGAAGTCTAGTGACTTGTGACACTGCTGCCAGTGACAAATGGTGACTCCCACTCTCACATATCCCCTGGTGGCAGAATGATAGCGATGGGTGGAGAAACATCGCTCCGGAGCACACGTTAAATGGGGCACCGGCCAAAGGCCAGGGCCAGTAGTGGACGTGGCCGAGCTGAAGGGCGAGCCAGTGAAGGGCCCAAGGATTCCTCCTGTATGTGGGAAACATGTCATCCGGGTCCCCACGTCCGTAAACCATTGGATTGCTGGGGCCCAGGATGCCGGGATTTCGGCCTTGCCTTGGCTGCCCGGCCACATACGCAGCCTTCCACCGGAGGCGGGGATATGTAGACAGCAAAAATGTGGAAAATGGCAGTGTCTCCTCGATTTCCCTGACATGGGCCTTTTTGGGCGGCATGCTTTTGTCCTAGTGGGATCAGGCAGTGACGGAGAAAGGCAGGATTATGTGTGCAGGAAAGGTATGTGCTGAGAAGGCGACAAGGTTGAGACCAGGTTGGGATCTTCAGTCCCAGGAAAGGCCCCTGGCAGTTGTGGGTCAATGTTGTCTGCCCATCCCACCTGGCGTGGGGAGGTTTACAGCATACAAAGCAGCAGCGGAATTATTCTTCCCCCAGAGGTTGCATCTGCCCACAAGCTCCACCTGGCCAGGGTCCGCCCCTACCGTATTGCCCATGTCAATCAACAGAAGCTAAGACCTTCCAGAGAGACTAACTGCTCTTCTCTACCCACGGGGACGCGGTACAGCCAGAAGCCTCCCCTGTTTCATCTCCAGGCTCTCTCTCCGGCCCCTCATAGCTGTGATTTGTCTCGGGGTAGAACGGAGAGATTTCTCTGAGTGAACACATACAGAGAGGGGCCACAGATGCTGAGGAAGGGCGCCTTGCCTACTGATATCCCAGCGTAAGTGGACAAGAGGTACCTGCCTGCTGTCCCAGCGTGTCGAACCTGTCCCCATCAGGGGTTGCCTGCTGTGAAGTTATTCCCTGGGTGCCCTCGATTTTGTGGCCAAGGACAGAAGGGGCCGTTGTGTGTCCATGGGTAAAATGGAGGCCTCTGCCTAACTGGCCTGTTAGGCTGGACCTCTCCTATTGGCTCAGAGTTTGTGACCCGTCCCCGTCAGAAGTTCCGCCCAGCCTTCCGGTGGCTGTCTCCATGGTGATTGAGAAAGAAGCCTTAGGCCCCGCACTCAGCCTTCACCTGTCCTACCTGGCCTCTTTACCCTGGTACAGACCGCTGTGTGGATGAAAGAAAGGATGTCGGCCAGTGACCACGTGTCCTCATTTCCTTTGAAGGATTAGGCTCCTTGCCTGGGCAGAAGACAGCCAAGGTCAGCCTGAGCCTAGACTCCTAGTGACCCGTGACACTGCAGACAGTGATAGATGTTCATGTCCACGCTGAGGTATCCGCAGGTGGCGGATTGAGAGTGGTCGGAGGAGAAGTGGAACTAGAAATCACACACTCACGGGGGCACGGGCCAAAGGTCAGGGAAAATAGCTGAGGTCGTGGAGCTCTAGCGGAGCCAGGCTAGGGCCCAGGCCTCCCTCCTGTACGTGGCAAAGAGGTGATCCATATGCCGCCATCCGCAGACTCTGGACTGCTAGGGCCCTGGATGCCCGAATTTCGGCCTTGTCTTCGGAGAAGTGACGCACACGCAGTGTGCCCCGGAGGCTGTGGACCAGCACAGGGCAAAATCGTGAAAACGCGGGCTTCAGTTGACTTTGCCTGTGCTCTCCTTTGGCTGAGTGACATCCTGTGTTTCCTAGCAGGAGAAGGCATTTGTGGAGAGAGGCGGATTCCATGTGTGCAGGCAAAGTGTGTGCTGAGATGCTGAGTCGCTGGAGACCAGGGTGGACTCTTGAGACCCAGAATAGGCCTCTGGCAGGTATGTGTCAATGTTTTCTGCCCTGTGCTCTCAGCTGGGTATTTGCATACAATGTGACCAGCGGAATTAGTAGTCTCCGGAGAGGCTGCCACATGTCAGCAAGCTTCACCTGGCCAGGGTCGGCCCGTGATGTAGATCCCCGGTCAATCACCACTCTCTAGACGTTGCAGATAGACCAGCAGATCTTGTCGGCCCACGGGCAACCAGTAGAGCCAGAGGCCTTCCCCCTTTGCTCTTTCGTCTCTAGGCACCCTGTCAGGCACTCCAAGCTGTGAAGTGACTCAGGGGGAGAAGGAAGAGATTTCAGAGAGCGAACACATCCAGAGAGAGACAGAGAGAGGCAAGAGATGCTGAGTGGGGTTGCATTGCGTACTGATATCCTCTGGAAAGTGGGAAAGAGGTACCTGGCCTGTTGTAGCAATGCCCTGAACCAGTCGGAACCAGAAGCTCCCCTGTGCCTGCGTGGGCTTTCCCAGGGTGTGCTCAAATCCTGTGGCCACTAGGTGTCATAGGTCATAATGGAGGGCCCTGTGTCATCTGCCTGGCGGGCCAGATCTCTGCCATTGGCTCAGTCTTGTCACCAGGCCCATCATAAGCTCCGCCCACTGTTCCGGTGGTGGGACTGTCTCCATGGTGATGGCAAAGGAGCCTTAGTCCCGCCCACCTGGCCTTGACTTCACCTGGCTGGCCTGCTGACCCTCACTCAGACCTCTGTGTTGATAAAAATGAATATCCGCCAGCGCCCAGGTGTCAGCATCTGGGATAAAGGATTCGGGACCTTGCCTGGGGCAGAAGGCAGCCTAGGCCAGCTGGTACCTGGAAGTCTAGTGACTTGTGACACTGCTGCCAGTGACAAATGGTGACTCCCACTCTCACATATCCCCTGGTGGCAGAATGATAGCGATGGGTGGAGAAACATCGCTCCGGAGCACACGTTAAATGGGGCACCGGCCAAAGGCCAGGGCCAGTAGTGGACGTGGCCGAGCTGAAGGGCGAGCCAGTGAAGGGCCCAAGGATTCCTCCTGTATGTGGGAAACATGTCATCCGGGTCCCCACGTCCGTAAACCATTGGATTGCTGGGGCCCAGGATGCCGGGATTTCGGCCTTGCCTTGGCTGCCCGGCCACATACGCAGCCTTCCACCGGAGGCGGGGATATGTAGACAGCAAAAATGTGGAAAATGGCAGTGTCTCCTCGATTTCCCTGACATGGGCCTTTTTGGGCGGCATGCTTTTGTCCTAGTGGGATCAGGCAGTGACGGAGAAAGGCAGGATTATGTGTGCAGGAAAGGTATGTGCTGAGAAGGCGACAAGGTTGAGACCAGGTTGGGATCTTCAGTCCCAGGAAAGGCCCCTGGCAGTTGTGGGTCAATGTTGTCTGCCCATCCCACCTGGCGTGGGGAGGTTTACAGCATACAAAGCAGCAGCGGAATTATTCTTCCCCCAGAGGTTGCATCTGCCCACAAGCTCCACCTGGCCAGGGTCCGCCCCTACTGTATTGCCCATGTCAATCAACAGAAGCTAAGACCTTCCAGAGAGACTAACTGCTCTTCTCTACCCACGGGGACGCGGTACAGCCAGAAGCCTCCCCTGTTTCATCTCCAGGCTCTCTCTCCGGCCCCTCATAGCTGTGATTTGTCTCAGGGGTAGAACGGAGATTTTTCTCTGAGTGAACACATACAGAGAGGGGCCACAGATGCTGAGGAAGGGCGCCTTGCCTACTGATATCCCAGCGTAAGTGGACAAGAGGTACCTGCCTGCTGTCCCAGCGTGTCGAACCTGTCCACATCAGGGGTTGCCTGCTGTGAAGTTATTCCCTGGGTGCCCTCGATTTTGTGGCCAAGGACAGAAGGGGCCGTTGTGTGTCCATGGGTAAAATGGAGGCCTCTGCCTAACTGGCGTGTTAGGCTGGACCTCTCCTATTGGCTCAGAGTTTGTGACCCGTCCCCGTCAGAAGTTCCGCCCAGCCTTCCGGTGGCTGTCTCCATGGTGATTGAGAAAGAAGCCTTAGGCCCCGCACTCAGCCTTCACCTGTCCTACCTGGCCTCTTTACCCTGGTACAGACCGCTGTGTGGATGAAAGAAAGGATGTCGGCCAGTGACCACGTGTCCTCATTTCCTTTGAAGGATTAGGCTCCTTGCCTGGGCAGAAGACAGCCAAGGTCAGCCTGAGCCTAGACTCCTAGTGACCTGTGACACTGCAGACAGTGATAGATGTTCATGTCCACGCTGAGGTATCCGCAGGTGGCGGATTGAGAGTGGTCGGAGGAGAAGTGGAACTAGAAATCACACACTCACGGGGGCACGGGCCAAAGGTCAGGGAAAATAGCTGAGGTCGTGGAGCTCTAGCGGAGCCGGGCTAGGGCCCAGGTCTCCCTCCTGTACGTGGCAAAGGAGGTGATCCATATGCCGCCATCCGCAGACTCTGGACTGCTAGGGCCCTGGATGCCCGAATTTCGGCCTTGTCTTTGGAGAAGTGACGCACACGCAGTGTGCCCCGGAGGCTGTGGACCAGCACAGGGCAAAATCGTGAAAACGCGGGCTTCAGTTTACTTTGCCTGTGCTCTCCTTTGGCTGAGTGACATCCTGTGTTTCCTAGCAGGAGAAGGCATTTGTGGAGAGAGGCGGATTCCATGTGTGCAGGCAAAGTGTGTGCTGAGATGCTGAGTCGCTGGAGACCAGGGTGGACTCTTGAGACCCAGAATAGGCCTCTGGCAGGTATGTGTCAATGTTTTCTGCCCTGTGCTCTCAGCTGGGTATTTGCATACAATGTGACCAGCGGAATTAGTAGTCTCCGGAGAGGCTGCCACATGTCAGCAAGCTTCACCTGGCCAGGGTCGGCCCGTGATGTAGATCCCCGGTCAATCACCACTCTCTAGACCTTGCAGATAGACCAGCAGATCTTGTCGGCCCATGGGCAACCAGTAGAGCCAGAGGCCTTCCCCCTTTGCTCTTTCGTCTCTAGGCACCCTGTCAGGCACTCCAAGCTGTGAAGTGACTCAGGGGGAGAAGGAAGAGATTTCAGAGAGCGAACACATCCAGAGAGAGACAGAGAGAGGCAAGAGATGCTGAGTGGGGTTGCATTGCGTACTGATATCCTCTGGAAAGTGGGAAAGAGGTACCTGGCCTGTTGTAGCAATGCCCTGAACCAGTCGGAACCAGAAGCTCCCCTGTGCCTGCGTGGGCTTTCCCAGGGTGTGCTCAAATCCTGTGGCCACTAGGTGTCATAGGTCATAATGGAGGGCCCTGTGTCATCTGCCTGGCGGGCCAGATCTCTGCCATTGGCTCAGTCTTGTCACCAGGCCCATCATAAGCTCCGCCCACTGTTCCCGTGGTGGGACTGTCTCCATGGTGATGGCAAAGGAGCCTTAGTCCCGCCCACCTGGCCTTGACTTCACCTGGCTGGCCTGCTGACCCTCACTCAGACCTCTGTGTTGATAAAAATGAATATCCGCCAGCGCCCAGGTGTCAGCATCTGGGATAAAGGATTGGGGACCTTGCCTGGGGCAGAAGGCAGCCTAGGCCAGCTGGTACCTGGAAGTCTAGTGACTTGTGACACTGCTGCCAGTGACAAATGGTGACTCCCACTCTCACATATCCCCTGGTGGCAGAATGATAGCGATGGGTGGAGAAACATCGCTCCGGAGCACACGTTAAATGGGGCACCGGCCAAAGGCCAGGGCCAGTAGTGGACGTGGCCGAGCTGAAGGGCGAGCCAGTGAAGGGCCCAAGGATTCCTCCTGTATGTGGGAAACATGTCATCCGGGTCCCCACGTCCGTAAACCATTGGATTGCTGGGGCCCAGGATGCCGGGATTTCGGCCTTGCCTTGGCTGCCCGGCCACATACGCAGCCTTCCACCGGAGGCGGGGATATGTAGACAGCAAAAATGTGGAAAATGGCAGTGTCTCCTCGATTTCCCTGACATGGGCCTTTTTGGGCGGCATGCTTTTGTCCTAGTGGGATCAGGCAGTGACGGAGAAAGGCAGGATTATGTGTGCAGGAAAGGTATGTGCTGAGAAGGCGACAAGGTTGAGACCAGGTTGGGATCTTCAGTCCCAGGAAAGGCCCCTGGCAGTTGTGGGTCAATGTTGTCTGCCCATCCCACCTGGCGTGGGGAGGTTTACAGCATACAAAGCAGCAGCGGAATTATTCTTCCCCCAGAGGTTGCATCTGCCCACAAGCTCCACCTGGCCAGGGTCCGCCCCTACCGTATTGCCCATGTCAATCAACAGAAGCTAAGACCTTCCAGAGAGACTAACTGCTCTTCTCTACCCACGGGGACGCGGTACAGCCAGAAGCCTCCCCTGTTTCATCTCCAGGCTCTCTCTCCGGCCCCTCATAGCTGTGATTTGTCTCAGGGGTAGAACGGAGAGATTTCTCTGAGTGAACACATACAGAGAGGGGCCACAGATGCTGAGGAAGGGCGCCTTGCCTACTGATATCCCAGCGTAAGTGGACAAGAGGTACCTGCCTGCTGTCCCAGCGTGTCGAACCTGTCCACATCAGGGGTTGCCTGCTGTGAAGTTATTCCCTGGGTGCCCTCGATTTTGTGGCCAAGGACAGAAGGGGCCGTTGTGTGTCCATGGGTAAAATGGAGGCCTCTGCCTAACTTGCATGTTAGGCTGGACCTCTCCTATTGGCTCGGAGTTTGTGACCCGTCCCCGTCAGAAGTTCCGCCCAGCCTTCCGGTGGCTGTCTCCATGGTGATTGAGAAAGAAGCCTTAGGCCCCGCACTCAGCCTTCACCTGTCCTACCTGGCCTCTTTACCCTCGTACAGACCGCTGCGTGGATGAAAGAAAGGATGTCGGCCAGTGACCACGTGTCCTCATTTCCTTTGAAGGATTAGGCTCCTTGCCTGGGCAGAAGACAGCCAAGGTCAGCCTGAGCCTAGACTCCTAGTGACCTGTGACACTGCAGACAGTGATAGATGTTCATGTCCACGCTGAGGTATCCGCAGGTGGCGGATTGAGAGTGGTCGGAGGAGAAGTGGAACTAGAAATCACACACTCACGGGGGCACGGGCCAAAGGTCAGGGAAAATAGCTGAGGTCGTGGAGCTCTAGCGGAGCCGGGCTAGGGCCCAGGTCTCCCTCCTGTACGTGGCAAAGGAGGTGATCCATATGCCGCCATCCGCAGACTCTGGACTGCTAGGGCCCTGGATGCCCGAATTTCGGCCTTGTCTTTGGAGAAGTGACGCACACGCAGTGTGCCCCGGAGGCTGTGGACCAGCACAGGGCAAAATCGTGAAAACGCGGGCTTCAGTTTACTTTGCCTGTGCTCTCCTTTGGCTGAGTGACATCCTGTGTTTCCTAGCAGGAGAAGGCATTTGTGGAGAGAGGCGGATTCCATGTGTGCAGGCAAAGTGTGTGCTGAGATGCTGAGTCGCTGGAGACCAGGGTGGACTCTTGAGACCCAGAATAGGCCTCTGGCAGGTATGTGTCAATGTTTTCTGCCCTGTGCTCTCAGCTGGGTATTTGCATACAATGTGACCAGCGGAATTAGTAGTCTCCGGAGAGGCTGCCACATGTCAGCAAGCTTCACCTGGCCAGGGTCGGCCCGTGATGTAGATCCCCGGTCAATCACCACTCTCTAGACCTTGCAGATAGACCAGCAGATCTTGTCGGCCCATGGGCAACCAGTAGAGCCAGAGGCCTTCCCCCTTTGCTCTTTCGTCTCTAGGCACCCTGTCAGGCACTCCAAGCTGTGAAGTGACTCAGGGGGAGAAGGAAGAGATTTCAGAGAGCGAACACATCCAGAGAGAGACAGAGAGAGGCAAGAGATGCTGAGTGGGGTTGCATTGCGTACTGATATCCTCTGGAAAGTGGGAAAGAGGTACCTGGCCTGTTGTAGCAATGCCCTGAACCAGTCGGAACCAGAAGCTCCCCTGTGCCTGCGTGGGCTTTCCCAGGGTGTGCTCAAATCCTGTGGCCACTAGGTGTCATAGGTCATAATGGAGGGCCCTGTGTCATCTGCCTGGCGGGCCAGATCTCTGCCATTGGCTCAGTCTTGTCACCAGGCCCATCATAAGCTCCGCCCACTGTTCCCGTGGTGGGACTGTCTCCATGGTGATGGCAAAGGAGCCTTAGTCCCGCCCACCTGGCCTTGACTTCACCTGGCTGGCCTGCTGACCCTCACTCAGACCTCTGTGTTGATAAAAATGAATATCCGCCAGCGCCCAGGTGTCAGCATCTGGGATAAAGGATTGGGGACCTTGCCTGGGGCAGAAGGCAGCCTAGGCCAGCTGGTACCTGGAAGTCTAGTGACTTGTGACACTGCTGCCAGTGACAAATGGTGACTCCCACTCTCACATATCCCCTGGTGGCAGAATGATAGCGATGGGTGGAGAAACATCGCTCCGGAGCACACGTTAAATGGGGCACCGGCCAAAGGCCAGGGCCAGTAGTGGACGTGGCCGAGCTGAAGGGCGAGCCAGTGAAGGGCCCAAGGATTCCTCCTGTATGTGGGAAACATGTCATCCGGGTCCCCACGTCCGTAAACCATTGGATTGCTGGGGCCCAGGATGCCGGGATTTCGGCCTTGCCTTGGCTGCCCGGCCACATACGCAGCCTTCCACCGGAGGCGGGGATATGTAGACAGCAAAAATGTGGAAAATGGCAGTGTCTCCTCGATTTCCCTGACATGGGCCTTTTTGGGCGGCATGCTTTTGTCCTAGTGGGATCAGGCAGTGACGGAGAAAGGCAGGATTATGTGTGCAGGAAAGGTATGTGCTGAGAAGGCGACAAGGTTGAGACCAGGTTGGGATCTTCAGTCCCAGGAAAGGCCCCTGGCAGTTGTGGGTCAATGTTGTCTGCCCATCCCACCTGGCGTGGGGAGGTTTACAGCATACAAAGCAGCAGCGGAATTATTCTTCCCCCAGAGGTTGCATCTGCCCACAAGCTCCACCTGGCCAGGGTCCGCCCCTACCGTATTGCCCATGTCAATCAACAGAAGCTAAGACCTTCCAGAGAGACTAACTGCTCTTCTCTACCCACGGGGACGCGGTACAGCCAGAAGCCTCCCCTGTTTCATCTCCAGGCTCTCTCTCCGGCCCCTCATAGCTGTGATTTGTCTCAGGGGTAGAACGGAGAGATTTCTCTGAGTGAACACATACAGAGAGGGGCCACAGATGCTGAGGAAGGGCGCCTTGCCTACTGATATCCCAGCGTAAGTGGACAAGAGGTACCTGCCTGCTGTCCCAGCGTGTCGAACCTGTCCACATCAGGGGTTGCCTGCTGTGAAGTTATTCCCTGGGTGCCCTCGATTTTGTGGCCAAGGACAGAAGGGGCCGTTGTGTGTCCATGGGTAAAATGGAGGCCTCTGCCTAACTTGCATGTTAGGCTGGACCTCTCCTATTGGCTCAGAGTTTGTGACCCGTCCCCGTCAGAAGTTCCGCCCAGCCTTCCGGTGGCTGTCTCCATGGTGATTGAGAAAGAAGCCTTAGGCCCCGCACTCAGCCTTCACCTGTCCTACCTGGCCTCTTTACCCTCGTACAGACCGCTGCGTGGATGAAAGAAAGGATGTCGGCCAGTGACCACGTGTCCTCATTTCCTTTGAAGGATTAGGCTCCTTGCCTGGGCAGAAGACAGCCAAGGTCAGCCTGAGCCTAGACTCCTAGTGACCCGTGACACTGCAGACAGTGATAGATGTTCATGTCCACGCTGAGGTATCCGCAGGTGGCGGATTGAGAGTGGTCGGAGGAGAAGTGGAACTAGAAATCACACACTCACAGGGGCACGGGCCAAAGGTCAGGGAAAATAGCTGAGGTCGTGGAGCTCTAGCGGAGCCGGGCTAGGGCCCAGGCCTCCCTCCTGTACGTGGCAAAGGAGGTAATCCATATGCCGCCATCCGCAGACTCTGGACTGCTAGGGCCCTGGATGCCCGAATTTCGGCCTTGTCTTCGGAGAAGTGACGCACACGCAGTGTGCCCCGGAGGCTGTGGACCAGCACAGGGCAAAATCGTGAAAACGCGGGCTTCAGTTGACTTTGCCTGTGCTCTCCTTTGGCTGAGTGACATCCTGTGTTTCCTAGCAGGAGAAGGCATTTGTGGAGAGAGGCGGATTCCATGTGTGCAGGCAAAGTGTGTGCTGAGATGCTGAGTCGCTGGAGACCAGGGTGGACTCTTGAGACCCAGAATAGGCCTCTGGCAGGTATGTGTCAATGTTTTCTGCCCTGTGCTCTCAGCTGGGTATTTGCATACAATGTGACCAGCGGAATTAGTAGTCTCCGGAGAGGCTGCCACATGTCAGCAAGCTTCACCTGGCCAGGGTCGGCCCGTGATGTAGATCCCCGGTCAATCACCACTCTCTAGACGTTGCAGATAGACCAGCAGATCTTGTCGGCCCATGGGCAACCAGTAGAGCCAGAGGCCTTCCCCCTTTGCTCTTTCGTCTCTAGGCACCCTGTCAGGCACTCCAAGCTGTGAAGTGACTCAGGGGGAGAAGGAAGAGATTTCAGAGAGCGAACACATCCAGAGAGAGACAGAGAGAGGCAAGAGATGCTGAGTGGGGTTGCATTGCGTACTGATATCCTCTGGAAAGTGGGAAAGAGGTACCTGGCCTGTTGTAGCAATGCCCTGAACCAGTCGGAACCAGAAGCTCCCCTGTGCCTGCGTGGGCTTTCCCAGGGTGTGCTCAAATCCTGTGGCCACTAGGTGTCATAGGTCATAATGGAGGGCCCTGTGTCATCTGCCTGGCGGGCCAGATCTCTGCCATTGGCTCAGTCTTGTCACCAGGCCCATCATAAGCTCCGCCCACTGTTCCGGTGGTGGGACTGTCTCCATGGTGATGGCAAAGGAGCCTTAGTCCCGCCCACCTGGCCTTGACTTCACCTGGCTGGCCTGCTGACCCTCACTCAGACCTCTGTGTTGATAAAAATGAATATCCGCCAGCGCCCAGGTGTCAGCATCTGGGATAAAGGATTCGGGACCTTGCCTGGGGCAGAAGGCAGCCTAGGCCAGCTGGTACCTGGAAGTCTAGTGACTTGTGACACTGCTGCCAGTGACAAATGGTGACTCCCACTCTCACATATCCCCTGGTGGCAGAATGATAGCGATGGGTGGAGAAACATCGCTCCGGAGCACACGTTAAATGGGGCACCGGCCAAAGGCCAGGGCCAGTAGTGGACGTGGCCGAGCTGAAGGGCGAGCCAGTGAAGGGCCCAAGGATTCCTCCTGTATGTGGGAAACATGTCATCCGGGTCCCCACGTCCGTAAACCATTGGATTGCTGGGGCCCAGGATGCCGGGATTTCGGCCTTGCCTTGGCTGCCCGGCCACATACGCAGCCTTCCACCGGAGGCGGGGATATGTAGACAGCAAAAATGTGGAAAATGGCAGTGTCTCCTCGATTTCCCTGACATGGGCCTTTTTGGGCGGCATGCTTTTGTCCTAGTGGGATCAGGCAGTGACGGAGAAAGGCAGGATTATGTGTGCAGGAAAGGTATGTGCTGAGAAGGCGACAAGGTTGAGACCAGGTTGGGATCTTCAGTCCCAGGAAAGGCCCCTGGCAGTTGTGGGTCAATGTTGTCTGCCCATCCCACCTGGCGTGGGGAGGTTTACAGCATACAAAGCAGCAGCGGAATTATTCTTCCCCCAGAGGTTGCATCTGCCCACAAGCTCCACCTGGCCAGGGTCCGCCCCTACCGTATTGCCCATGTCAATCAACAGAAGCTAAGACCTTCCAGAGAGACTAACTGCTCTTCTCTACCCACGGGGACGCGGTACAGCCAGAAGCCTCCCCTGTTTCATCTCCAGGCTCTCTCTCCGGCCCCTCATAGCTGTGATTTGTCTCAGGGGTAGAACGGAGAGATTTCTCTGAGTGAACACATACAGAGAGGGGCCACAGATGCTGAGGAAGGGCGCCTTGCCTACTGATATCCCAGCGTAAGTGGACAAGAGGTACCTGCCTGCTGTCCCAGCGTGTCGAACCTGTCCACATCAGGGGTTGCCTGCTGTGAAGTTATTCCCTGGGTGCCCTCGATTTTGTGGCCAAGGACAGAAGGGGCCGTTGTGTGTCCATGGGTAAAATGGAGGCCTCTGCCTAACTTGCATGTTAGGCTGGACCTCTCCTATTGGCTCAGAGTTTGTGACCCGTCCCCGTCAGAAGTTCCGCCCAGCCTTCCGGTGGCTGTCTCCATGGTGATTGAGAAAGAAGCCTTAGGCCCCGCACTCAGCCTTCACCTGTCCTACCTGGCCTCTTTACCCTCGTACAGACCGCTGCATGGATGAAAGAAAGGATGTCGGCCAGTGACCACGTGTCCTCATTTCCTTTGAAGGATTAGGCTCCTTGCCTGGGCAGAAGACAGCCAAGGTCAGCCTGAGCCTAGACTCCTAGTGACCCGTGACACTGCAGACAGTGATAGATGTTCATGTCCACGCTGAGGTATCCGCAGGTGGCGGATTGAGAGTGGTCGGAGGAGAAGTGGAACTAGAAATCACACACTCACAGGGGCACGGGCCAAAGGTCAGGGAAAATAGCTGAGGTCGTGGAGCTCTAGCGGAGCCGGGCTAGGGCCCAGGTCTCCCTCCTGTACGTGGCAAAGGAGGTGATCCATATGCCGCCATCCGCAGACTCTGGACTGCTAGGGCCCTGGATGCCCGAATTTCGGCCTTGTCTTTGGAGAAGTGACGCACACGCAGTGTGCCCCGGAGGCTGTGGACCAGCACAGGGCAAAATCGTGAAAACGCGGGCTTCAGTTGACTTTGCCTGTGCTCTCCTTTGGCTGAGTGACATCCTGTGTTTCCTAGCAGGAGAAGGCATTTGTGGAGAGAGGCGGATTCCATGTGTGCAGGCAAAGTGTGTGCTGAGATGCTGAGTCGCTGGAGACCAGGGTGGACTCTTGAGACCCAGAATAGGCCTCTGGCAGGTATGTGTCAATGTTTTCTGCCCTGTGCTCTCAGCTGGGTATTTGCATACAATGTGACCAGCGGAATTAGTAGTCTCCGGAGAGGCTGCCACATGTCAGCAAGCTTCACCTGGCCAGGGTTGGCCCGTGATGTAGATCCCCGGTCAATCACCACTCTCTAGACCTTGCAGATAGACCAGCAGATCTTGTCGGCCCATGGGCAACCAGTAGAGCCAGAGGCCTTCCCCCTTTGCTCTTTCGTCTCTAGGCACCCTGTCAGGCACTCCAAGCTGTGAAGTGACTCAGGGGGAGAAGGAAGAGATTTCAGAGAGCGAACACATCCAGAGAGAGACAGAGAGAGGCAAGAGATGCTGAGTGGGGTTGCATTGCGTACTGATATCCTCTGGAAAGTGGGAAAGAGGTACCTGGCCTGTTGTAGCAATGCCCTGAACCAGTCGGAACCAGAAGCTCCCCTGTGCCTGCGTGGGCTTTCCCAGGGTGTGCTCAAATCCTGTGGCCACTAGGTGTCATAGGTCATAATGGAGGGCCCTGTGTCATCTGCCTGGCGGGCCAGATCTCTGCCATTGGCTCAGTCTTGTCACCAGGCCCATCATAAGCTCCGCCCACTGTTCCGGTGGTGGGACTGTCTCCATGGTGATGGCAAAGGAGCCTTAGTCCCGCCCACCTGGCCTTGACTTCACCTGGCTGGCCTGCTGACCCTCACTCAGACCTCTGTGTTGATAAAAATGAATATCCGCCAGCGCCCAGGTGTCAGCATCTGGGATAAAGGATTCGGGACCTTGCCTGGGGCAGAAGGCAGCCTAGGCCAGCTGGTACCTGGAAGTCTAGTGACTTGTGACACTGCTGCCAGTGACAAATGGTGACTCCCACTCTCACATATCCCCTGGTGGCAGAATGATAGCGATGGGTGGAGAAACATCGCTCCGGAGCACACGTTAAATGGGGCACCGGCCAAAGGCCAGGGCCAGTAGTGGACGTGGCCGAGCTGAAGGGCGAGCCAGTGAAGGGCCCAAGGATTCCTCCTGTATGTGGGAAACATGTCATCCGGGTCCCCACGTCCGTAAACCATTGGATTGCTGGGGCCCAGGATGCCGGGATTTCGGCCTTGCCTTGGCTGCCCGGCCACATACGCAGCCTTCCACCGGAGGCGGGGATATGTAGACAGCAAAAATGTGGAAAATGGCAGTGTCTCCTCGATTTCCCTGACATGGGCCTTTTTGGGCGGCATGCTTTTGTCCTAGTGGGATCAGGCAGTGACGGAGAAAGGCAGGATTATGTGTGCAGGAAAGGTATGTGCTGAGAAGGCGACAAGGTTGAGACCAGGTTGGGATCTTCAGTCCCAGGAAAGGCCCCTGGCAGTTGTGGGTCAATGTTGTCTGCCCATCCCACCTGGCGTGGGGAGGTTTACAGCATACAAAGCAGCAGCGGAATTATTCTTCCCCCAGAGGTTGCATCTGCCCACAAGCTCCACCTGGCCAGGGTCCGCCCCTACCGTATTGCCCATGTCAATCAACAGAAGCTAAGACCTTCCAGAGAGACTAACTGCTCTTCTCTACCCACGGGGACGCGGTACAGCCAGAAGCCTCCCCTGTTTCATCTCCAGGCTCTCTCTCCGGCCCCTCATAGCTGTGATTTGTCTCAGGGGTAGAACGGAGAGATTTCTCTGAGTGAACACATACAGAGAGGGGCCACAGATGCTGAGGAAGGGCGCCTTGCCTACTGATATCCCAGCGTAAGTGGACAAGAGGTACCTGCCTGCTGTCCCAGCGTGTCGAACCTGTCCACATCAGGGGTTGCCTGCTGTGAAGTTATTCCCTGGGTGCCCTCGATTTTGTGGCCAAGGACAGAAGGGGCCGTTGTGTGTCCATGGGTAAAATGGAGGCCTCTGCCTAACTTGCATGTTAGGCTGGACCTCTCCTATTGGCTCAGAGTTTGTGACCCGTCCCCGTCAGAAGTTCCGCCCAGCCTTCCGGTGGCTGTCTCCATGGTGATTGAGAAAGAAGCCTTAGGCCCCGCACTCAGCCTTCACCTGTCCTACCTGGCCTCTTTACCCTCGTACAGACCGCTGCGTGGATGAAAGAAAGGATGTCGGCCAGTGACCACGTGTCCTCATTTCCTTTGAAGGATTAGGCTCCTTGCCTGGGCAGAAGACAGCCAAGGTCAGCCTGAGCCTAGACTCCTAGTGACCCGTGACACTGCAGACAGTGATAGATGTTCATGTCCACGCTGAGGTATCCGCAGGTGGCGGATTGAGAGTGGTCGGAGGAGAAGTGGAACTAGAAATCACACACTCACAGGGGCACGGGCCAAAGGTCAGGGAAAATAGCTGAGGTCGTGGAGCTCTAGCGGAGCCGGGCTAGGGCCCAGGCCTCCCTCCTGTACGTGGCAAAGGAGGTGATCCATATGCCGCCATCCGCAGACTCTGGACTGCTAGGGCCCTGGATGCCCGAATTTCGGCCTTGTCTTTGGAGAAGTGACGCACACGCAGTGTGCCCCGGAGGCTGTGGACCAGCACAGGGCAAAATCGTGAAAACGCGGGCTTCAGTTGACTTTGCCTGTGCTCTCCTTTGGCTGAGTGACATCCTGTGTTTCCTAGCAGGAGAAGGCATTTGTGGAGAGAGGCGGATTCCATGTGTGCAGGCAAAGTGTGTGCTGAGATGCTGAGTCGCTGGAGACCAGGGTGGACTCTTGAGACCCAGAATAGGCCTCTGGCAGGTATGTGTCAATGTTTTCTGCCCTGTGCTCTCAGCTGGGTATTTGCATACAATGTGACCAGCGGAATTAGTAGTCTCCGGAGAGGCTGCCACATGTCAGCAAGCTTCACCTGGCCAGGGTCGGCCCGTGATGTAGATCCCCGGTCAATCACCACTCTCTAGACCTTGCAGATAGACCAGCAGATCTTGTCGGCCCATGGGCAACCAGTAGAGCCAGAGGCCTTCCCCCTTTGCTCTTTCGTCTCTAGGCACCCTGTCAGGCACTCCAAGCTGTGAAGTGACTCAGGGGGAGAAGGAAGAGATTTCAGAGAGCGAACACATCCAGAGAGAGACAGAGAGAGGCAAGAGATGCTGAGTGGGGTTGCATTGCGTACTGATATCCTCTGGAAAGTGGGAAAGAGGTACCTGGCCTGTTGTAGCAATGCCCTGAACCAGTCGGAACCAGAAGCTCCCCTGTGCCTGCGTGGGCTTTCCCAGGGTGTGCTCAAATCCTGTGGCCACTAGGTGTCATAGGTCATAATGGAGGGCCCTGTGTCATCTGCCTGGCGGGCCAGATCTCTGCCATTGGCTCAGTCTTGTCACCAGGCCCATCATAAGCTCCGCCCACTGTTCCGGTGGTGGGACTGTCTCCATGGTGATGGCAAAGGAGCCTTAGTCCCGCCCACCTGGCCTTGACTTCACCTGGCTGGCCTGCTGACCCTCACTCAGACCTCTGTGTTGATAAAAATGAATATCCGCCAGCGCCCAGGTGTCAGCATCTGGGATAAAGGATTCGGGACCTTGCCTGGGGCAGAAGGCAGCCTAGGCCAGCTGGTACCTGGAAGTCTAGTGACTTGTGACACTGCTGCCAGTGACAAATGGTGACTCCCACTCTCACATATCCCCTGGTGGCAGAATGATAGCGATGGGTGGAGAAACATCGCTCCGGAGCACACGTTAAATGGGGCACCGGCCAAAGGCCAGGGCCAGTAGTGGACGTGGCCGAGCTGAAGGGCGAGCCAGTGAAGGGCCCAAGGATTCCTCCTGTATGTGGGAAACATGTCATCCGGGTCCCCACGTCCGTAAACCATTGGATTGCTGGGGCCCAGGATGCCGGGATTTCGGCCTTGCCTTGGCTGCCCGGCCACATACGCAGCCTTCCACCGGAGGCGGGGATATGTAGACAGCAAAAATGTGGAAAATGGCAGTGTCTCCTCGATTTCCCTGACATGGGCCTTTTTGGGCGGCATGCTTTTGTCCTAGTGGGATCAGGCAGTGACGGAGAAAGGCAGGATTATGTGTGCAGGAAAGGTATGTGCTGAGAAGGCGACAAGGTTGAGACCAGGTTGGGATCTTCAGTCCCAGGAAAGGCCCCTGGCAGTTGTGGGTCAATGTTGTCTGCCCATCCCACCTGGCGTGGGGAGGTTTACAGCATACAAAGCAGCAGCGGAATTATTCTTCCCCCAGAGGTTGCATCTGCCCACAAGCTCCACCTGGCCAGGGTCCGCCCCTACCGTATTGCCCATGTCAATCAACAGAAGCTAAGACCTTCCAGAGAGACTAACTGCTCTTCTCTACCCACGGGGACGCGGTACAGCCAGAAGCCTCCCCTGTTTCATCTCCAGGCTCTCTCTCCGGCCCCTCATAGCTGTGATTTGTCTCAGGGGTAGAACGGAGAGATTTCTCTGAGTGAACACATACAGAGAGGGGCCACAGATGCTGAGGAAGGGCGCCTTGCCTACTGATATCCCAGCGTAAGTGGACAAGAGGTACCTGCCTGCTGTCCCAGCGTGTCGAACCTGTCCACATCAGGGGTTGCCTGCTGTGAAGTTATTCCCTGGGTGCCCTCGATTTTGTGGCCAAGGACAGAAGGGGCCGTTGTGTGTCCATGGGTAAAATGGAGGCCTCTGCCTAACTTGCATGTTAGGCTGGACCTCTCCTATTGGCTCAGAGTTTGTGACCCGTCCCCGTCAGAAGTTCCGCCCAGCCTTCCGGTGGCTGTCTCCATGGTGATTGAGAAAGAAGCCTTAGGCCCCGCACTCAGCCTTCACCTGTCCTACCTGGCCTCTTTACCCTCGTACAGACCGCTGCGTGGATGAAAGAAAGGATGTCGGCCAGTGACCACGTGTCCTCATTTCCTTTGAAGGATTAGGCTCCTTGCCTGGGCAGAAGACAGCCAAGGTCAGCCTGAGCCTAGACTCCTAGTGACCCGTGACACTGCAGACAGTGATAGATGTTCATGTCCACGCTGAGGTATCCGCAGGTGGCGGATTGAGAGTGGTCGGAGGAGAAGTGGAACTAGAAATCACACACTCACAGGGGCACGGGCCAAAGGTCAGGGAAAATAGCTGAGGTCGTGGAGCTCTAGCGGAGCCGGGCTAGGGCCCAGGCCTCCCTCCTGTACGTGGCAAAGGAGGTGATCCATATGCCGCCATCCGCAGACTCTGGACTGCTAGGGCCCTGGATGCCCGAATTTCGGCCTTGTCTTTGGAGAAGTGACGCACACGCAGTGTGCCCCGGAGGCTGTGGACCAGCACAGGGCAAAATCGTGAAAACGCGGGCTTCAGTTGACTTTGCCTGTGCTCTCCTTTGGCTGAGTGACATCCTGTGTTTCCTAGCAGGAGAAGGCATTTGTGGAGAGAGGCAGATTCCATGTGTGCAGGCAAAGTGTGTGCTGAGATGCTGAGTCGCTGGAGACCAGGGTGGACTCTTGAGACCCAGAATAGGCCTCTGGCAGGTATGTGTCAATGTTTTCTGCCCTGTGCTCTCAGCTGGGTATTTGCATACAATGTGACCAGCGGAATTAGTAGTCTCCGGAGAGGCTGCCACATGTCAGCAAGCTTCACCTGGCCAGGGTCGGCCCGTGATGTAGATCCCCGGTCAATCACCACTCTCTAGACCTTGCAGATAGACCAGCAGATCTTGTCGGCCCACGGGCAACCAGTAGAGCCAGAGGCCTTCCCCCTTTGCTCTTTCGTCTCTAGGCACCCTGTCAGGCACTCCAAGCTGTGAAGTGACTCAGGGGGAGAAGGAAGAGATTTCAGAGAGCGAACACATCCAGAGAGAGACAGAGAGAGGCAAGAGATGCTGAGTGGGGTTGCATTGCGTACTGATATCCTCTGGAAAGTGGGAAAGAGGTACCTGGCCTGTTGTAGCAATGCCCTGAACCAGTCGGAACCAGAAGCTCCCCTGTGCCTGCGTGGGCTTTCCCAGGGTGTGCTCAAATCCTGTGGCCACTAGGTGTCATAGGTCATAATGGAGGGCCCTGTGTCATCTGCCTGGCGGGCCAGATCTCTGCCATTGGCTCAGTCTTGTCACCAGGCCCATCATAAGCTCCGCCCACTGTTCCGGTGGTGGGACTGTCTCCATGGTGATGGCAAAGGAGCCTTAGTCCCGCCCACCTGGCCTTGACTTCACCTGGCTGGCCTGCTGACCCTCACTCAGACCTCTGTGTTGATAAAAATGAATA
The DNA here is from genome assembly GCF_030014295.1 of Loxodonta africana. NCBI lineage: Eukaryota > Metazoa > Chordata > Mammalia > Proboscidea > Elephantidae > Loxodonta > Loxodonta africana. The sequence continues at coordinate 4,231,752 of NW_026975011.1, read as the reverse complement.
TCCGCCAGCGCCCAGGTGTCAGCATCTGGGATAAAGGATTCGGGACCTTGCCTGGGGCAGAAGGCAGCCTAGGCCAGCTGGTACCTGGAAGTCTAGTGACTTGTGACACTGCTGCCAGTGACAAATGGTGACTCCCACTCTCACATATCCCCTGGTGGCAGAATGATAGCGATGGGTGGAGAAACATCGCTCCGGAGCACACGTTAAATGGGGCACCGGCCAAAGGCCAGGGCCAGTAGTGGACGTGGCCGAGCTGAAGGGCGAGCCAGTGAAGGGCCCAAGGATTCCTCCTGGATGTGGGAAACATGTCATCCGGGTCCCCACGTCCGTAAACCATTGGATTGCTGGGGCCCAGGATGCCGGGATTTCGGCCTTGCCTTGGCTGCCCGGCCACATACGCAGCCTTCCACCGGAGGCGGGGATATGTAGACAGCAAAAATGTGGAAAATGGCAGTGTCTCCTCGATTTCCCTGACATGGGCCTTTTTGGGCGGCATGCTTTTGTCCTAGTGGGATCAGGCAGTGACGGAGAAAGGCAGGATTATGTGTGCAGGAAAGGTATGTGCTGAGAAGGCGACAAGGTTGAGACCAGGTTGGGATCTTCAGTCCCAGGAAAGGCCCCTGGCAGTTGTGGGTCAATGTTGTCTGCCCATCCCACCTGGCGTGGGGAGGTTTACAGCATACAAAGCAGCAGCGGAATTATTCTTCCCCCAGAGGTTGCATCTGCCCACAAGCTCCACCTGGCCAGGGTCCGCCCCTACCGTATTGCCCATGTCAATCAACAGAAGCTAAGACCTTCCAGAGAGACTAACTGCTCTTCTCTACCCACGGGGACGCGGTACAGCCAGAAGCCTCCCCTGTTTCATCTCCAGGCTCTCTCTCCGGCCCCTCATAGCTGTGATTTGTCTCAGGGGTAGAACGGAGAGATTTCTCTGAGTGAACACATACAGAGAGGGGCCACAGATGCTGAGGAAGGGCGCCTTGCCTACTGATATCCCAGCGTAAGTGGACAAGAGGTACCTGCCTGCTGTCCCAGCGTGTCGAACCTGTCCACATCAGGGGTTGCCTGCTGTGAAGTTATTCCCTGGGTGCCCTCGATTTTGTGGCCAAGGACAGAAGGGGCCGTTGTGTGTCCATGGGTAAAATGGAGGCCTCTGCCTAACTTGCATGTTAGGCTGGACCTCTCCTATTGGCTCAGAGTTTGTGACCCGTCCCCGTCAGAAGTTCCGCCCAGCCTTCCGGTGGCTGTCTCCATGGTGATTGAGAAAGAAGCCTTAGGCCCCGCACTCAGCCTTCACCTGTCCTACCTGGCCTCTTTACCCTCGTACAGACCGCTGCGTGGATGAAAGAAAGGATGTCGGCCAGTGACCACGTGTCCTCATTTCCTTTGAAGGATTAGGCTCCTTGCCTGGGCAGAAGACAGCCAAGGTCAGCCTGAGCCTAGACTCCTAGTGACCCGTGACACTGCAGACAGTGATAGATGTTCATGTCCACGCTGAGGTATCCGCAGGTGGCGGATTGAGAGTGGTCGGAGGAGAAGTGGAACTAGAAATCACACACTCACAGGGGCACGGGCCAAAGGTCAGGGAAAATAGCTGAGGTCGTGGAGCTCTAGCGGAGCCGGGCTAGGGCCCAGGCCTCCCTCCTGTACGTGGCAAAGGAGGTGATCCATATGCCGCCATCCGCAGACTCTGGACTGCTAGGGCCCTGGATGCCCGAATTTCGGCCTTGTCTTTGGAGAAGTGACGCACACGCAGTGTGCCCCGGAGGCTGTGGACCAGCACAGGGCAAAATCGTGAAAACGCGGGCTTCAGTTGACTTTGCCTGTGCTCTCCTTTGGCTGAGTGACATCCTGTGTTTCCTAGCAGGAGAAGGCATTTGTGGAGAGAGGCAGATTCCATGTGTGCAGGCAAAGTGTGTGCTGAGATGCTGAGTCGCTGGAGACCAGGGTGGACTCTTGAGACCCAGAATAGGCCTCTGGCAGGTATGTGTCAATGTTTTCTGCCCTGTGCTCTCAGCTGGGTATTTGCATACAATGTGACCAGCGGAATTAGTAGTCTCCGGAGAGGCTGCCACATGTCAGCAAGCTTCACCTGGCCAGGGTCGGCCCGTGATGTAGATCCCCGGTCAATCACCACTCTCTAGACGTTGCAGATAGACCAGCAGATCTTGTCGGCCCACGGGCAACCAGTAGAGCCAGAGGCCTTCCCCCTTTGCTCTTTCGTCTCTAGGCACCCTGTCAGGCACTCCAAGCTGTGAAGTGACTCAGGGGGAGAAGGAAGAGATTTCAGAGAGCGAACACATCCAGAGAGAGACAGAGAGAGGCAAGAGATGCTGAGTGGGGTTGCATTGCGTACTGATATCCTCTGGAAAGTGGGAAAGAGGTACCTGGCCTGTTGTAGCAATGCCCTGAACCAGTCGGAACCAGAAGCTCCCCTGTGCCTGCGTGGGCTTTCCCAGGGTGTGCTCAAATCCTGTGGCCACTAGGTGTCATAGGTCATAATGGAGGGCCCTGTGTCATCTGCCTGGCGGGCCAGATCTCTGCCATTGGCTCAGTCTTGTCACCAGGCCCATCATAAGCTCCGCCCACTGTTCCGGTGGTGGGACTGTCTCCATGGTGATGGCAAAGGAGCCTTAGTCCCGCCCACCTGGCCTTGACTTCACCTGGCTGGCCTGCTGACCCTCACTCAGACCTCTGTGTTGATAAAAATGAATATCCGCCAGCGCCCAGGTGTCAGCATCTGGGATAAAGGATTCGGGACCTTGCCTGGGGCAGAAGGCAGCCTAGGCCAGCTGGTACCTGGAAGTCTAGTGACTTGTGACACTGCTGCCAGTGACAAATGGTGACTCCCACTCTCACATATCCCCTGGTGGCAGAATGATAGCGATGGGTGGAGAAACATCGCTCCGGAGCACACGTTAAATGGGGCACCGGCCAAAGGCCAGGGCCAGTAGTGGACGTGGCCGAGCTGAAGGGCGAGCCAGTGAAGGGCCCAAGGATTCCTCCTGTATGTGGGAAACATGTCATCCGGGTCCCCACGTCCGTAAACCATTGGATTGCTGGGGCCCAGGATGCCGGGATTTCGGCCTTGCCTTGGCTGCCCGGCCACATACGCAGCCTTCCACCGGAGGCGGGGATATGTAGACAGCAAAAATGTGGAAAATGGCAGTGTCTCCTCGATTTCCCTGACATGGGCCTTTTTGGGCGGCATGCTTTTATCCTAGTGGGATCAGGCAGTGACGGAGAAAGGCAGGATTATGTGTGCAGGAAAGGTATGTGCTGAGAAGGCGACAAGGTTGAGACCAGGTTGGGATCTTCAGTCCCAGGAAAGGCCCCTGGCAGTTGTGGGTCAATGTTGTCTGCCCATCCCACCTGGCGTGGGGAGGTTTACAGCATACAAAGCAGCAGCGGAATTATTCTTCCCCCAGAGGTTGCATCTGCCCACAAGCTCCACCTGGCCAGGGTCCGCCCCTACCGTATTGCCCATGTCAATCAACAGAAGCTAAGACCTTCCAGAGAGACTAACTGCTCTTCTCTACCCACGGGGACGCGGTACAGCCAGAAGCCTCCCCTGTTTCATCTCCAGGCTCTCTCTCCGGCCCCTCATAGCTGTGATTTGTCTCGGGGTAGAACGGAGAGATTTCTCTGAATGAACACATACAGAGAGGGGCCACAGATGCTGAGGAAGGGCGCCTTGCCTACTGATATCCCAGCGTAAGTGGACAAGAGGTACCTGCCTGCTGTCCCAGCGTGTCGAACCTGTCCACATCAGGGGTTGCCTGCTGTGAAGTTATTCCCTGGGTGCCCTCGATTTTGTGGCCAAGGACAGAAGGGGCCGTTGTGTGTCCATGGGTAAAATGGAGGCCTCTGCCTAACTTGCATGTTAGGCTGGACCTCTCCTATTGGCTCAGAGTTTGTGACCCGTCCCCGTCAGAAGTTCCGCCCAGCCTTCCGGTGGCTGTCTCCATGGTGATTGAGAAAGAAGCCTTAGGCCCCGCACTCAGCCTTCACCTGTCCTACCTGGCCTCTTTACCCTCGTACAGACCGCTGCGTGGATGAAAGAAAGGATGTCGGCCAGTGACCACGTGTCCTCATTTCCTTTGAAGGATTAGGCTCCTTGCCTGGGCAGAAGACAGCCAAGGTCAGCCTGAGCCTAGACTCCTAGTGACCCGTGACACTGCAGACAGTGATAGATGTTCATGTCCACGCTGAGGTATCCGCAGGTGGCGGATTGAGAGTGGTCGGAGGAGAAGTGGAACTAGAAATCACACACTCACAGGGGCACGGGCCAAAGGTCAGGGAAAATAGCTGAGGTCGTGGAGCTCTAGCGGAGCCGGGCTAGGGCCCAGGCCTCCCTCCTGTACGTGGCAAAGGAGGTGATCCATATGCCGCCATCCGCAGACTCTGGACTGCTAGGGCCCTGGATGCCCGAATTTCGGCCTTGTCTTTGGAGAAGTGACGCACACGCAGTGTGCCCCGGAGGCTGTGGACCAGCACAGGGCAAAATCGTGAAAACGCGGGCTTCAGTTGACTTTGCCTGTGCTCTCCTTTGGCTGAGTGACATCCTGTGTTTCCTAGCAGGAGAAGGCATTTGTGGAGAGAGGCAGATTCCATGTGTGCAGGCAAAGTGTGTGCTGAGATGCTGAGTCGCTGGAGACCAGGGTGGACTCTTGAGACCCAGAATAGGCCTCTGGCAGGTATGTGTCAATGTTTTCTGCCCTGTGCTCTCAGCTGGGTATTTGCATACAATGTGACCAGCGGAATTAGTAGTCTCCGGAGAGGCTGCCACATGTCAGCAAGCTTCACCTGGCCAGGGTCGGCCCGTGATGTAGATCCCCGGTCAATCACCACTCTCTAGACCTTGCAGATAGACCAGCAGATCTTGTCGGCCCACGGGCAACCAGTAGAGCCAGAGGCCTTCCCCCTTTGCTCTTTCGTCTCTAGGCACCCTGTCAGGCACTCCAAGCTGTGAAGTGACTCAGGGGGAGAAGGAAGAGATTTCAGAGAGCGAACACATCCAGAGAGAGACAGAGAGAGGCAAGAGATGCTGAGTGGGGTTGCATTGCGTACTGATATCCTCTGGAAAGTGGGAAAGAGGTACCTGGCCTGTTGTAGCAATGCCCTGAACCAGTCGGAACCAGAAGCTCCCCTGTGCCTGCGTGGGCTTTCCCAGGGTGTGCTCAAATCCTGTGGCCACTAGGTGTCATAGGTCATAATGGAGGGCCCTGTGTCATCTGCCTGGCGGGCCAGATCTCTGCCATTGGCTCAGTCTTGTCACCAGGCCCATCATAAGCTCCGCCCACTGTTCCGGTGGTGGGACTGTCTCCATGGTGATGGCAAAGGAGCCTTAGTCCCGCCCACCTGGCCTTGACTTCACCTGGCTGGCCTGCTGACCCTCACTCAGACCTCTGTGTTGATAAAAATGAATATCCGCCAGCGCCCAGGTGTCAGCATCTGGGATAAAGGATTCGGGACCTTGCCTGGGGCAGAAGGCAGCCTAGGCCAGCTGGTACCTGGAAGTCTAGTGACTTGTGACACTGCTGCCAGTGACAAATGGTGACTCCCACTCTCACATATCCCCTGGTGGCAGAATGATAGCGATGGGTGGAGAAACATCGCTCCGGAGCACACGTTAAATGGGGCACCGGCCAAAGGCCAGGGCCAGTAGTGGACGTGGCCGAGCTGAAGGGCGAGCCAGTGAAGGGCCCAAGGATTCCTCCTGTATGTGGGAAACATGTCATCCGGGTCCCCACGTCCGTAAACCATTGGATTGCTGGGGCCCAGGATGCCGGGATTTCGGCCTTGCCTTGGCTGCCCGGCCACATACGCAGCCTTCCACCGGAGGCGGGGATATGTAGACAGCAAAAATGTGGAAAATGGCAGTGTCTCCTCGATTTCCCTGACATGGGCCTTTTTGGGCGGCATGCTTTTGTCCTAGTGGGATCAGGCAGTGACGGAGAAAGGCAGGATTATGTGTGCAGGAAAGGTATGTGCTGAGAAGGCGACAAGGTTGAGACCAGGTTGGGATCTTCAGTCCCAGGAAAGGCCCCTGGCAGTTGTGGGTCAATGTTGTCTGCCCATCCCACCTGGCGTGGGGAGGTTTACAGCATACAAAGCAGCAGCGGAATTATTCTTCCCCCAGAGGTTGCATCTGCCCACAAGCTCCACCTGGCCAGGGTCCGCCCCTACCGTATTGCCCATGTCAATCAACAGAAGCTAAGACCTTCCAGAGAGACTAACTGCTCTTCTCTACCCACGGGGACGCGGTACAGCCAGAAGCCTCCCCTGTTTCATCTCCAGGCTCTCTCTCCGGCCCCTCATAGCTGTGATTTGTCTCAGGGGTAGAACGGAGATTTTTCTCTGAGTGAACACATACAGAGAGGGGCCACAGATGCTGAGGAAGGGCGCCTTGCCTACTGATATCCCAGCGTAAGTGGACAAGAGGTACCTGCCTGCTGTCCCAGCGTGTCGAACCTGTCCACATCAGGGGTTGCCTGCTGTGAAGTTATTCCCTGGGTGCCCTCGATTTTGTGGCCAAGGACAGAAGGGGCCGTTGTGTGTCCATGGGTAAAATGGAGGCCTCTGCCTAACTGGCGTGTTAGGCTGGACCTCTCCTATTGGCTCAGAGTTTGTGACCCGTCCCCGTCAGAAGTTCCGCCCAGCCTTCCGGTGGCTGTCTCCATGGTGATTGAGAAAGAAGCCTTAGGCCCCGCACTCAGCCTTCACCTGTCCTACCTGGCCTCTTTACCCTCGTACAGACCGCTGTGTGGATGAAAGAAAGGATGTCGGCCAGTGACCACGTGTCCTCATTTCCTTTGAAGGATTAGGCTCCTTGCCTGGGCAGAAGACAGCCAAGGTCAGCCTGAGCCTAGACTCCTAGTGACCCGTGACACTGCAGACAGTGATAGGTGTTCGTGTCCACGCTGAGGTATCCGCAGGTGGCGGATTGAGAGTGGTCGGAGGAGAAGTGGAACTAGAAATCACACACTCACGGGGGCACGGGCCAAAGGTCAGGGAAAATAGCTGAGGTCGTGGAGCTCTAGCGGAGCCGGGCTAGGGCCCAGGCCTCCCTCCTGTACGTGGCAAAGGAGGTGATCCATATGCCGCCATCCGCAGACTCTGGACTGCTAGGGCCCTGGATGCCCGAATTTCGGCCTTGTCTTTGGAGAAGTGACGCACACGCAGTGTGCCCCGGAGGCTGTGGACCAGCACAGGGCAAAATCGTGAAAACGCGGGCTTCAGTTGACTTTGCCTATGCTCTCCTTTGGCTGAGTGACATCCTGTGTTTCCTAGCAGGAGAAGGCATTTGTGGAGAGAGGCGGATTCCATGTGTGCAGGCAAAGTGTGTGCTGAGATGCTGAGTCGCTGGAGACCAGGGTGGACTCTTGAGACCCAGAATAGGCCTCTGGCAGGTATGTGTCAATGTTTTCTGCCCTGTGTTCTCAGCTGGGTATTTGCATACAATGTGACCAGTGGAATTAGTAGTCTCCGGAGAGGCTGCCACATGTCAGCAAGCTTCACCTGGCCAGGGTCGGCCCGTGATGTAGATCCCCGGTCAATCACCACTCTCTAGACGTTGCAGATAGACCAGCAGATCTTGTCGGCCCACGGGCAACCAGTAGAGCCAGAGGCCTTCCCCCTTTGCTCTTTCGTCTCTAGGCACCCTGTCAGGCACTCCAAGCTGTGAAGTGACTCAGGGGGAGAAGGAAGAGATTTCAGAGAGCGAACACATCCAGAGAGAGACAGAGAGAGGCAAGAGATGCTGAGTGGGGTTGCATTGCGTACTGATATCCTCTGGAAAGTGGGAAAGAGGTACCTGGCCTGTTGTAGCAATGCCCTGAACCAGTCGGAACCAGAAGCTCCCCTGTGCCTGCGTGGGCTTTCCCAGGGTGTGCTCAAATCCTGTGGCCACTAGGTGTCATAGGTCATAATGGAGGGCCCTGTGTCATCTGCCTGGCGGGCCAGATCTCTGCCATTGGCTCAGTCTTGTCACCAGGCCCATCATAAGCTCCGCCCACTGTTCCGGTGGTGGGACTGTCTCCATGGTGATGGCAAAGGAGCCTTAGTCCCGCCCACCTGGCCTTGACTTCACCTGGCTGGCCTGCTGACCCTCACTCAGACCTCTGTGTTGATAAAAATGAATATCCGCCAGCGCCCAGGTGTCAGCATCTGGGATAAAGGATTCGGGACCTTGCCTGGGGCAGAAGGCAGCCTAGGCCAGCTGGTACCTGGAAGTCTAGTGACTTGTGACACTGCTGCCAGTGACAAATGGTGACTCCCACTCTCACATATCCCCTGGTGGCAGAATGATAGCGATGGGTGGAGAAACATCGCTCCGGAGCACACGTTAAATGGGGCACCGGCCAAAGGCCAGGGCCAGTAGTGGACGTGGCCGAGCTGAAGGGCGAGCCAGTGAAGGGCCCAAGGATTCCTCCTGTATGTGGGAAACATGTCATCCGGGTCCCCACGTCCGTAAACCATTGGATTGCTGGGGCCCAGGATGCCGGGATTTCGGCCTTGCCTTGGCTGCCCGGCCACATACGCAGCCTTCCACCGGAGGCGGGGATATGTAGACAGCAAAAATGTGGAAAATGGCAGTGTCTCCTCGATTTCCCTGACATGGGCCTTTTTGGGCGGCATGCTTTTGTCCTAGTGGGATCAGGCAGTGACGGAGAAAGGCAGGATTATGTGTGCAGGAAAGGTATGTGCTGAGAAGGCGACAAGGTTGAGACCAGGTTGGGATCTTCAGTCCCAGGAAAGGCCCCTGGCAGTTGTGGGTCAATGTTGTCTGCCCATCCCACCTGGCGTGGGGAGGTTTACAGCATACAAAGCAGCAGCGGAATTATTCTTCCCCCAGAGGTTGCATCTGCCCACAAGCTCCACCTGGCCAGGGTCCGCCCCTACTGTATTGCCCATGTCAATCAACAGAAGCTAAGACCTTCCAGAGAGACTAACTGCTCTTCTCTACCCACGGGGACGCGGTACAGCCAGAAGCCTCCCCTGTTTCATCTCCAGGCTCTCTCTCCGGCCCCTCATAGCTGTGATTTGTCTCAGGGGTAGAACGGAGATTTTTCTCTGAGTGAACACATACAGAGAGGGGCCACAGATGCTGAGGAAGGGCGCCTTGCCTACTGATATCCCAGCGTAAGTGGACAAGAGGTACCTGCCTGCTGTCCCAGCGTGTCGAACCTGTCCACATCAGGGGTTGCCTGCTGTGAAGTTATTCCCTGGGTGCCCTCGATTTTGTGGCCAAGGACAGAAGGGGCCGTTGTGTGTCCATGGGTAAAATGGAGGCCTCTGCCTAACTGGCGTGTTAGGCTGGACCTCTCCTATTGGCTCAGAGTTTGTGACCCGTCCCCGTCAGAAGTTCCGCCCAGCCTTCCGGTGGCTGTCTCCATGGTGATTGAGAAAGAAGCCTTAGGCCCCGCACTCAGCCTTCACCTGTCCTACCTGGCCTCTTTACCCTCGTACAGACCGCTGTGTGGATGAAAGAAAGGATGTCGGCCAGTGACCACGTGTCCTCATTTCCTTTGAAGGATTAGGCTCCTTGCCTGGGCAGAAGACAGCCAAGGTCAGCCTGAGCCTAGACTCCTAGTGACCCGTGACACTGCAGACAGTGATAGGTGTTCGTGTCCACGCTGAGGTATCCGCAGGTGGCGGATTGAGAGTGGTCGGAGGAGAAGTGGAACTAGAAATCACACACTCACGGGGGCACGGGCCAAAGGTCAGGGAAAATAGCTGAGGTCGTGGAGCTCTAGCGGAGCCGGGCTAGGGCCCAGGCCTCCCTCCTGTACGTGGCAAAGGAGGTGATCCATATGCCGCCATCCGCAGACTCTGGACTGCTAGGGCCCTGGATGCCCGAATTTCGGCCTTGTCTTTGGAGAAGTGACGCACACGCAGTGTGCCCCGGAGGCTGTGGACCAGCACAGGGCAAAATCGTGAAAACGCGGGCTTCAGTTGACTTTGCCTATGCTCTCCTTTGGCTGAGTGACATCCTGTGTTTCCTAGCAGGAGAAGGCATTTGTGGAGAGAGGCGGATTCCATGTGTGCAGGCAAAGTGTGTGCTGAGATGCTGAGTCGCTGGAGACCAGGGTGGACTCTTGAGACCCAGAATAGGCCTCTGGCAGGTATGTGTCAATGTTTTCTGCCCTGTGTTCTCAGCTGGGTATTTGCATACAATGTGACCAGTGGAATTAGTAGTCTCCGGAGAGGCTGCCACATGTCAGCAAGCTTCACCTGGCCAGGGTCGGCCCGTGATGTAGATCCCCGGTCAATCACCACTCTCTAGACGTTGCAGATAGACCAGCAGATCTTGTCGGCCCACGGGCAACCAGTAGAGCCAGAGGCCTTCCCCCTTTGCTCTTTCGTCTCTAGGCACCCTGTCAGGCACTCCAAGCTGTGAAGTGACTCAGGGGGAGAAGGAAGAGATGTCAGAGAGCGAACACATCTAGAGAGAGACAGAGAGAGGCAAGAGATGCTGAGTGGGGTTGCATTGCGTACTGATATCCTCTGGAAAGTGGGAAAGAGGTACCTGGCCTGTTGTAGCAATGCCCTGAACCAGTCGGAACCAGAAGCTCCCCTGTGCCTGCGTGGGCTTTCCCAGGGTGTGCTCAAATCCTGTGGCCACTAGGTGTCATAGGTCATAATGGAGGGCCCTGTGTCATCTGCCTGGCGGGCCAGATCTCTGCCATTGGCTCAGTCTTGTCACCAGGCCCATCATAAGCTCCGCCCACTGTTCCGGTGGTGGGACTGTCTCCATGGTGATGGCAAAGGAGCCTTAGTCCCGCCCACCTGGCCTTGACTTCACCTGGCTGGCCTGCTGACCCTCACTCAGACCTCTGTGTTGATAAAAATGAATATCCGCCAGCGCCCAGGTGTCAGCATCTGGGATAAAGGATTCGGGACCTTGCCTGGGGCAGAAGGCAGCCTAGGCCAGCTGGTACCTGGAAGTCTAGTGACTTGTGACACTGCTGCCAGTGACAAATGGTGACTCCCACTCTCACATATCCCCTGGTGGCAGAATGATAGCGATGGGTGGAGAAACATCGCTCCGGAGCACACGTTAAATGGGGCACCGGCCAAAGGCCAGGGCCAGTAGTGGACGTGGCCGAGCTGAAGGGCGAGCCAGTGAAGGGCCCAAGGATTCCTCCTGTATGTGGGAAACATGTCATCCGGGTCCCCACGTCCGTAAACCATTGGATTGCTGGGGCCCAGGATGCCGGGATTTCGGCCTTGCCTTGGCTGCCCGGCCACATACGCAGCCTTCCACCGGAGGCGGGGATATGTAGACAGCAAAAAAGTGGAAAATGGCAGTGTCTCCTCGATATCCCTGACATGGGCCTTTTTGGGCGGCATGCTTTTGTCCTAGTGGGATCAGGCAGTGACGGAGAAAGGCAGGATTATGTGTGCAGGAAAGGTATGTGCTGAGAAGGCGACAAGGTTGAGACCAGGTTGGGATCTTCAGTCCCAGGAAAGGCCCCTGGCAGTTGTGGGTCAATGTTGTCTGCCCATCCCACCTGGCGTGGGGAGGTTTACAGCATACAAAGCAGCAGCGGAATTATTCTTCCCCCAGAGGTTGCATCTGCCCACAAGCTCCACCTGGCCAGGGTCCGCCCCTACCGTATTGCCCATGTCAATCAACAGAAGCTAAGACCTTCCAGAGAGACTAACTGCTCTTCTCTACCCACGGGGACACGGTACAGCCAGAAGCCTCCCCTGTTTCATCTCCAGGCTCTCTCTCCGGCCCCTCATAGCTGTGATTTGTCTCGGGGTAGAACGGAGAGATTTCTCTGAATGAACACATACAGAGAGGGGCCACAGATGCTGAGGAAGGGCGCCTTGCCTACTGATATCCCAGCGTAAGTGGACAAGAGGTACCTGCCTGCTTTCCCAGTGTGTCGAACCTGTCCCCATCAGGGGTTGCCTGCTGTGAAGTTATTCCCTGGGTGCCCTCGATTTTGTGGCCAAGGACAGAAGGGGCCGTTGTGTGTCCATGGGTAAAATGGAGGCCTCTGCCTAACTGGCGTGTTAGGCTGGACCTCTCCTATTGGCTCAGAGTTTGTGACCCGTCCCCGTCAGAAGTTCCGCCCAGCCTTCCGGTGGCTGTCTCCATGGTGATTGAGAAAGAAGCCTTAGGCCCCGCACTCAGCCTTCACCTGTCCTACCTGGCCTCTTTACCCTCGTACAGACCGCTGTGTGGATGAAAGAAAGGATGTCGGCCAGTGACCACGTGTCCTCATTTCCTTTGAAGGATTAGGCTCCTTGCCTGGGCAGAAGACAGCCAAGGTCAGCCTGAGCCTAGACTCCTAGTGACCCGTGACACTGCAGACAGTGATAGGTGTTCGTGTCCACGCTGAGGTATCCGCAGGTGGCGGATTGAGAGTGGTCGGAGGAGAAGTGGAACTAGAAATCACACACTCACGGGGGCACGGGCCAAAGGTCAGGGAAAATAGCTGAGGTCGTGGAGCTCTAGCGGAGCCGGGCTAGGGCCCAGGCCTCCCTCCTGTACGTGGCAAAGGAGGTGATCCATATGCCGCCATCCGCAGACTCTGGACTGCTAGGGCCCTGGATGCCCGAATTTCGGCCTTGTCTTTGGAGAAGTGACGCACACGCAGTGTGCCCCGGAGGCTGTGGACCAGCACAGGGCAAAATCGTGAAAACGCGGGCTTCAGTTGACTTTGCCTATGCTCTCCTTTGGCTGAGTGACATCCTGTGTTTCCTAGCAGGAGAAGGCATTTGTGGAGAGAGGCGGATTCCATGTGTGCAGGCAAAGTGTGTGCTGAGATGCTGAGTCGCTGGAGACCAGGGTGGACTCTTGAGACCCAGAATAGGCCTCTGGCAGGTATGTGTCAATGTTTTCTGCCCTGTGTTCTCAGCTGGGTATTTGCATACAATGTGACCAGTGGAATTAGTAGTCTCCGGAGAGGCTGCCACATGTCAGCAAGCTTCACCTGGCCAGGGTCGGCCCGTGATGTAGATCCCCGGTCAATCACCACTCTCTAGACGTTGCAGATAGACCAGCAGATCTTGTCGGCCCACGGGCAACCAGTAGAGCCAGAGGCCTTCCCCCTTTGCTCTTTCGTCTCTAGGCACCCTGTCAGGCACTCCAAGCTGTGAAGTGACTCAGGGGGAGAAGGAAGAGATTTCAGAGAGCGAACACATCCAGAGAGAGACAGAGAGAGGCAAGAGATGCTGAGTGGGGTTGCATTGCGTACTGATATCCTCTGGAAAGTGGGAAAGAGGTACCTGGCCTGTTGTAGCAATGCCCTGAACCAGTCGGAACCAGAAGCTCCCCTGTGCCTGCGTGGGCTTTCCCAGGGTGTGCTCAAATCCTGTGGCCACTAGGTGTCATAGGTCATAATGGAGGGCCCTGTGTCATCTGCCTGGCGGGCCAGATCTCTGCCATTGGCTCAGTCTTGTCACCAGGCCCATCATAAGCTCCGCCCACTGTTCCGGTGGTGGGACTGTCTCCATGGTGATGGCAAAGGAGCCTTAGTCCCGCCCACCTGGCCTTGACTTCACCTGGCTGGCCTGCTGACCCTCACTCAGACCTCTGTGTTGATAAAAATGAATATCCGCCAGCGCCCAGGTGTCAGCATCTGGGATAAAGGATTCGGGACCTTGCCTGGGGCAGAAGGCAGCCTAGGCCAGCTGGTACCTGGAAGTCTAGTGACTTGTGACACTGCTGCCAGTGACAAATGGTGACTCCCACTCTCACATATCCCCTGGTGGCAGAATGATAGCGATGGGTGGAGAAACATCGCTCCGGAGCACACGTTAAATGGGGCACCGGCCAAAGGCCAGGGCCAGTAGTGGACGTGGCCGAGCTGAAGGGCGAGCCAGTGAAGGGCCCAAGGATTCCTCCTGTATGTGGGAAACATGTCATCCGGGTCCCCACGTCCGTAAACCATTGGATTGCTGGGGCCCAGGATGCCGGGATTTCGGCCTTGCCTTGGCTGCCCGGCCACATACGCAGCCTTCCACCGGAGGCGGGGATATGTAGACAGCAAAAATGTGGAAAATGGCAGTGTCTCCTCGATTTCCCTGACATGGGCCTTTTTGGGCGGCATGCTTTTGTCCTAGTGGGATCAGGCAGTGACGGAGAAAGGCAGGATTATGTGTGCAGGAAAGGTATGTGCTGAGAAGGCGACAAGGTTGAGACCAGGTTGGGATCTTCAGTCCCAGGAAAGGCCCCTGGCAGTTGTGGGTCAATGTTGTCTGCCCATCCCACCTGGCGTGGGGAGGTTTACAGCATACAAAGCAGCAGCGGAATTATTCTTCCCCCAGAGGTTGCATCTGCCCACAAGCTCCACCTGGCCAGGGTCCGCCCCTACTGTATTGCCCATGTCAATCAACAGAAGCTAAGACCTTCCAGAGAGACTAACTGCTCTTCTCTACCCACGGGGACGCGGTACAGCCAGAAGCCTCCCCTGTTTCATCTCCAGGCTCTCTCTCCGGCCCCTCATAGCTGTGATTTGTCTCAGGGGTAGAACGGAGATTTTTCTCTGAGTGAACACATACAGAGAGGGGCCACAGATGCTGAGGAAGGGCGCCTTGCCTACTGATATCCCAGCGTAAGTGGACAAGAGGTACCTGCCTGCTGTCCCAGCGTGTCGAACCTGTCCACATCAGGGGTTGCCTGCTGTGAAGTTATTCCCTGGGTGCCCTCGATTTTGTGGCCAAGGACAGAAGGGGCCGTTGTGTGTCCATGGGTAAAATGGAGGCCTCTGCCTAACTGGCGTGTTAGGCTGGACCTCTCCTATTGGCTCAGAGTTTGTGACCCGTCCCCGTCAGAAGTTCCGCCCAGCCTTCCGGTGGCTGTCTCCATGGTGATTGAGAAAGAAGCCTTAGGCCCCGCACTCAGCCTTAACCTGTCCTACCTGGCCTCTTTACCCTCGTACAGACCGCTGTGTGGATGAAAGAAAGGATGTCGGCCAGTGACCACGTGTCCTCATTTCCTTTGAAGGATTAGGCTCCTTGCCTGGGCAGAAGACAGCCAAGGTCAGCCTGAGCCTAGACTCCTAGTGACCCGTGACACTGCAGACAGTGATAGGTGTTCGTGTCCACGCTGAGGTATCCGCAGGTGGCGGATTGAGAGTGGTCGGAGGAGAAGTGGAACTAGAAATCACACACTCACGGGGGCACGGGCCAAAGGTCAGGGAAAATAGCTGAGGTCGTGGAGCTCTAGCGGAGCCGGGCTAGGGCCCAGGCCTCCCTCCTGTACGTGGCAAAGGAGGTGATCCATATGCCGCCATCCGCAGACTCTGGACTGCTAGGGCCCTGGATGCCCGAATTTCGGCCTTGTCTTTGGAGAAGTGACGCACACGCAGTGTGCCCCGGAGGCTGTGGACCAGCACAGGGCAAAATCGTGAAAACGCGGGCTTCAGTTGACTTTGCCTATGCTCTCCTTTGGCTGAGTGACATCCTGTGTTTCCTAGCAGGAGAAGGCATTTGTGGAGAGAGGCGGATTCCATGTGTGCAGGCAAAGTGTGTGCTGAGATGCTGAGTCGCTGGAGACCAGGGTGGACTCTTGAGACCCAGAATAGGCCTCTGGCAGGTATGTGTCAATGTTTTCTGCCCTGTGTTCTCAGCTGGGTATTTGCATACAATGTGACCAGTGGAATTAGTAGTCTCCGGAGAGGCTGCCACATGTCAGCAAGCTTCACCTGGCCAGGGTCGGCCCGTGATGTAGATCCCCGGTCAATCACCACTCTCTAGACGTTGCAGATAGACCAGCAGATCTTGTCGGCCCACGGGCAACCAGTAGAGCCAGAGGCCTTCCCCCTTTGCTCTTTCGTCTCTAGGCACCCTGTCAGGCACTCCAAGCTGTGAAGTGACTCAGGGGGAGAAGGAAGAGATTTCAGAGAGCGAACACATCTAGAGAGAGACAGAGAGAGGCAAGAGATGCTGAGTGGGGTTGCATTGCGTACTGATATCCTCTGGAAAGTGGGAAAGAGGTACCTGGCCTGTTGTAGCAATGCCCTGAACCAGTCGGAACCAGAAGCTCCCCTGTGCCTGCGTGGGCTTTCCCAGGGTGTGCTCAAATCCTGTGGCCACTAGGTGTCATAGGTCATAATGGAGGGCCCTGTGTCATCTGCCTGGCGGGCCAGATCTCTGCCATTGGCTCAGTCTTGTCACCAGGCCCATCATAAGCTCCGCCCACTGTTCCCGTGGTGGGACTGTCTCCATGGTGATGGCAAAGGAGCCTTAGTCCCGCCCACCTGGCCTTGACTTCACCTGGCTGGCCTGCTGACCCTCACTCAGACCTCTGTGTTGATAAAAATGAATATCCGCCAGCGCCCAGGTGTCAGCATCTGGGATAAAGGATTCGGGACCTTGCCTGGGGCAGAAGGCAGCCTAGGCCAGCTGGTACCTGGAAGTCTAGTGACTTGTGACACTGCTGCCAGTGACAAATGGTGACTCCCACTCTCACATATCCCCTGGTGGCAGAATGATAGCGATGGGTGGAGAAACATCGCTCCGGAGCACACGTTAAATGGGGCACCGGCCAAAGGCCAGGGCCAGTAGTGGACGTGGCCGAGCTGAAGGGCGAGCCAGTGAAGGGCCCAAGGATTCCTCCTGTATGTGGGAAACATGTCATCCGGGTCCCCACGTCCGTAAACCATTGGATTGCTGGGGCCCAGGATGCCGGGATTTCGGCCTTGCCTTGGCTGCCCGGCCACATACGCAGCCTTCCACCGGAGGCGGGGATATGTAGACAGCAAAAAAGGGGAAAATGGCAGTGTCTCCTCGATATCCCTGACATGGGCCTTTTTGGGCGGCATGCTTTTGTCCTAGTGGGATCAGGCAGTGACGGAGAAAGGCAGGATTATGTGTGCAGGAAAGGTATGTGCTGAGAAGGCGACAAGGTTGAGACCAGGTTGGGATCTTCAGTCCCAGGAAAGGCCCCTGGCAGTTGTGGGTCAATGTTGTCTGCCCATCCCACCTGGCGTGGGGAGGTTTACAGCATACAAAGCAGCAGCGGAATTATTCTTCCCCCAGAGGTTGCATCTGCCCACAAGCTCCACCTGGCCAGGGTCCGCCCCTACCGTATTGCCCATGTCAATCAACAGAAGCTAAGACCTTCCAGAGAGACTAACTGCTCTTCTCTACCCACGGGGACACGGTACAGCCAGAAGCCTCCCCTGTTTCATCTCCAGGCTCTCTCTCCGGCCCCTCATAGCTGTGATTTGTCTCGGGGTAGAACGGAGAGATTTCTCTGAATGAACACATACAGAGAGGGGCCACAGATGCTGAGGAAGGGCGCCTTGCCTACTGATATCCCAGCGTAAGTGGACAAGAGGTACCTGCCTGCTGTCCCAGTGTGTCGAACCTGTCCCCATCAGGGGTTGCCTGCTGTGAAGTTATTCCCTGGGTGCCCTCGATTTTGTGGCCAAGGACAGAAGGGGCCGTTGTGTGTCCATGGGTAAAATGGAGGCCTCTGCCTAACTGGCGTGTTAGGCTGGACCTCTCCTATTGGCTCGGAGTTTGTGACCCGTCCCCGTCAGAAGTTCCGCCCAGCCTTCCGGTGGCTGTCTCCATGGTGATTGAGAAAGAAGCCTTAGGCCCCGCACTCAGCCTTCACCTGTCCTACCTGGCCTCTTTACCCTCGTACAGACTGCTGTGTGGATGAAAGAAAGGATGTCGGCCAGTGACCACGTGTCCTCATTTCCTTTGAAGGATTAGGCTCCTTGCCTGGGCAGAAGACAGCCAAGGTCAGCCTGAGCCTAGACTCCTAGTGACCCGTGACACTGCAGACAGTGATAGGTGTTCGTGTCCACGCTGAGGTATCCGCAGGTGGCGGATTGAGAGTGGTCGGAGGAGAAGTGGAACTAGAAATCACACACTCACGGGGGCACGGGCCAAAGGTCAGGGAAAATAGCTGAGGTCGTGGAGCTCTAGCGGAGCCAGGCTAGGGCCCAGGCCTCCCTCCTGTACGTGGCAAAGAGGTGATCCATATGCCGCCATCCGCAGACTCTGGACTGCTAGGGCCCTGGATGCCCGAATTTCGGCCTTGTCTTCGGAGAAGTGACGCACACGCAGTGTGCCCCGGAGGCTGTGGACCAGCACAGGGCAAAATCGTGAAAACGCGGGCTTCAGTTGACTTTGCCTGTGCTCTCCTTTGGCTGAGTGACATCCTGTGTTTCCTAGCAGGAGAAGGCATTTGTGGAGAGAGGCGGATTCCATGTGTGCAGGCAAAGTGTGTGCTGAGATGCTGAGTCGCTGGAGACCAGGGTGGACTCTTGAGACCCAGAATAGGCCTCTGGCAGGTATGTGTCAATGTTTTCTGCCCTGTGCTCTCAGCTGGGTATTTGCATACAATGTGACCAGTGGAATTAGTAGTCTCCGGAGAGGCTGCCACATGTCAGCAAGCTTCACCTGGCCAGGGTCGGCCCGTGATGTAGATCCCCGGTCAATCACCACTCTCTAGACCTTGCAGATAGACTAGCAGATCTTGTCGGCCCATGGGCAACCAGTAGAGCCAGAGGCCTTCCCCCTTTGCTCTTTCGTCTCTAGGCACCCTGTCAGGCACTCCAAGCTGTGAAGTGACTCAGGGGGAGAAGGAAGAGATTTCAGAGAGCGAACACATCCAGAGAGAGACAGAGAGAGGCAAGAGATGCTGAGTGGGGTTGCACTGCGTACTGATATCCTCTGGAAAGTGGGAAAGAGGTACCTGGCCTGTTGTAGCAATGCCCTGAACCAGTCGGAACCAGAAGCTCCCCTGTGCCTGCGTGGGCTTTCCCAGGGTGTGCTCAAATCCTGTGGCCACTAGGTGTCATAGGTCATAATGGAGGGCCCTGTGTCATCTGCCTGGCGGGCCAGATCTCTGCCATTGGCTCAGTCTTGTCACCAGGCCCATCATAAGCTCCGCCCACTGTTCCGGTGGTGGGACTGTCTCCATGGTGATGGCAAAGGAGCCTTAGTCCCGCCCACCTGGCCTTGACTTCACCTGGCTGGCCTGCTGACCCTCACTCAGACCTCTGTGTTGATAAAAATGAATATCCGCCAGCGCCCAGGTGTCAGCATCTGGGATAAAGGATTCGGGACCTTGCCTGGGGCAGAAGGCAGCCTAGGCCAGCTGGTACCTGGAAGTCTAGTGACTTGTGACACTGCTGCCAGTGACAAATGGTGACTCCCACTCTCACATATCCCCTGGTGGCAGAATGATAGCGATGGGTGGAGAAACATCGCTCCGGAGCACACGTTAAATGGGGCACCGGCCAAAGGCCAGGGCCAGTAGTGGACGTGGCCGAGCTGAAGGGCGAGCCAGTGAAGGGCCCAAGGATTCCTCCTGTATGTGGGAAACATGTCATCCGGGTCCCCACGTCCGTAAACCATTGGATTGCTGGGGCCCAGGATGCCGGGATTTCGGCCTTGCCTTGGCTGCCCGGCCACATACGCAGCCTTCCACCGGAGGCGGGGATATGTAGACAGCAAAAATGTGGAAAATGGCAGTGTCTCCTCGATTTCCCTGACATGGGCCTTTTTGGGCGGCATGCTTTTGTCCTAGTGGGATCAGGCAGTGACGGAGAAAGGCAGGATTATGTGTGCAGGAAAGGTATGTGCTGAGAAGGCGACAAGGTTGAGACCAGGTTGGGATCTTCAGTCCCAGGAAAGGCCCCTGGCAGTTGTGGGTCAATGTTGTCTGCCCATCCCACCTGGCGTGGGGAGGTTTACAGCATACAAAGCAGCAGCGGAATTATTCTTCCCCCAGAGGTTGCATCTGCCCACAAGCTCCACCTGGCCAGGGTCCGCCCCTACCGTATTGCCCATGTCAATCAACAGAAGCTAAGACCTTCCAGAGAGACTAACTGCTCTTCTCTACCCACGGGGACGCGGTACAGCCAGAAGCCTCCCCTGTTTCATCTCCAGGCTCTCTCTCCGGCCCCTCATAGCTGTGATTTGTCTCGGGGTAGAACGGAGAGATTTCTCTGAATGAACACATACAGAGAGGGGCCACAGATGCTGAGGAAGGGCGCCTTGCCTACTGATATCCCAGCGTAAGTGGACAAGAGGTACCTGCCTGCTGTCCCAGCGTGTCGAACCTGTCCCCATCAGGGGTTGCCTGCTGTGAAGTTATTCCCTGGGTGCCCTCGATTTTGTGGCCAAGGACAGAAGGGGCCGTTGTGTGTCCATGGGTAAAATGGAGGCCTCTGCCTAACTGGCCTGTTAGGGTGGACCTCTCCTATTGGCTCAGAGTTTGTGACCCGTCCCCGTCAGAAGTTCCGCCCAGCCTTCCGGTGGCTGTCTCCATGGTGATTGAGAAAGAAGCCTTAGGCCCCGCACTCAGCCTTCACCTGTCCTACCTGGCCTCTTTACCCTCGTACAGACCGCTGTGTGGATGAAAGAAAGGATGTCGGCCAGTGACCACGTGTCCTCATTTCCTTTGAAGGATTAGGCTCCTTGCCTGGGCAGAAGACAGCCAAGGTCAGCCTGAGCCTAGACTCCTAGTGACCTGTGACACTGCAGACAGTGATAGATGTTCATGTCCACGCTGAGGTATCCGCAGGTGGCGGATTGAGAGTGGTCGGAGGAGAAGTGGAACTAGAAATCACACACTCACGGGGGCACGGGCCAAAGGTCAGGGAAAATAGCTGAGGTCGTGGAGCTCTAGCGGAGCCGGGCTAGGGCCCAGGTCTCCCTCCTGTACGTGGCAAAGGAGGTGATCCATATGCCGCCATCCGCAGACTCTGGACTGCTAGGGCCCTGGATGCCCGAATTTCGGCCTTGTCTTTGGAGAAGTGACGCACACGCAGTGTGCCCCGGAGGCTGTGGACCAGCACAGGGCAAAATCGTGAAAACGCGGGCTTCAGTTTACTTTGCCTGTGCTCTCCTTTGGCTGAGTGACATCCTGTGTTTCCTAGCAGGAGAAGGCATTTGTGGAGAGAGGCGGATTCCATGTGTGCAGGCAAAGTGTGTGCTGAGATGCTGAGTCGCTGGAGACCAGGGTGGACTCTTGAGACCCAGAATAGGCCTCTGGCAGGTATGTGTCAATGTTTTCTGCCCTGTGCTCTCAGCTGGGTATTTGCATACAATGTGACCAGCGGAATTAGTAGTCTCCGGAGAGGCTGCCACATGTCAGCAAGCTTCACCTGGCCAGGGTCGGCCCGTGATGTAGATCCCCGGTCAATCACCACTCTCTAGACCTTGCAGATAGACCAGCAGATCTTGTCGGCCCATGGGCAACCAGTAGAGCCAGAGGCCTTCCCCCTTTGCTCTTTCGTCTCTAGGCACCCTGTCAGGCACTCCAAGCTGTGAAGTGACTCAGGGGGAGAAGGAAGAGATTTCAGAGAGCGAACACATCCAGAGAGAGACAGAGAGAGGCAAGAGATGCTGAGTGGGGTTGCATTGCGTACTGATATCCTCTGGAAAGTGGGAAAGAGGTACCTGGCCTGTTGTAGCAATGCCCTGAACCAGTCGGAACCAGAAGCTCCCCTGTGCCTGCGTGGGCTTTCCCAGGGTGTGCTCAAATCCTGTGGCCACTAGGTGTCATAGGTCATAATGGAGGGCCCTGTGTCATCTGCCTGGCGGGCCAGATCTCTGCCATTGGCTCAGTCTTGTCACCAGGCCCATCATAAGCTCCGCCCACTGTTCCGGTGGTGGGACTGTCTCCATGGTGATGGCAAAGGAGCCTTAGTCCCGCCCACCTGGCCTTGACTTCACCTGGCTGGCCTGCTGACCCTCACTCAGACCTCTGTGTTGATAAAAATGAATATCCGCCAGCGCCCAGGTGTCAGCATCTGGGATAAAGGATTCGGGACCTTGCCTGGGGCAGAAGGCAGCCTAGGCCAGCTGGTACCTGGAAGTCTAGTGACTTGTGACACTGCTGCCAGTGACAAATGGTGACTCCCACTCTCACATATCCCCTGGTGGCAGAATGATAGCGATGGGTGGAGAAACATCGCTCCGGAGCACACGTTAAATGGGGCACCGGCCAAAGGCCAGGGCCAGTAGTGGACGTGGCCGAGCTGAAGGGCGAGCCAGTGAAGGGCCCAAGGATTCCTCCTGTATGTGGGAAACATGTCATCCGGGTCCCCACGTCCGTAAACCATTGGATTGCTGGGGCCCAGGATGCCGGGATTTCGGCCTTGCCTTGGCTGCCCGGCCACATACGCAGCCTTCCACCGGAGGCGGGGATATGTAGACAGCAAAAATGTGGAAAATGGCAGTGTCTCCTCGATTTCCCTGACATGGGCCTTTTTGGGCGGCATGCTTTTGTCCTAGTGGGATCAGGCAGTGACGGAGAAAGGCAGGATTATGTGTGCAGGAAAGGTATGTGCTGAGAAGGCGACAAGGTTGAGACCAGGTTGGGATCTTCAGTCCCAGGAAAGGCCCCTGGCAGTTGTGGGTCAATGTTGTCTGCCCATCCCACCTGGCGTGGGGAGGTTTACAGCATACAAAGCAGCAGCGGAATTATTCTTCCCCCAGAGGTTGCATCTGCCCACAAGCTCCACCTGGCCAGGGTCCGCCCCTACCGTATTGCCCATGTCAATCAACAGAAGCTAAGACCTTCCAGAGAGACTAACTGCTCTTCTCTACCCACGGGGACGCGGTACAGCCAGAAGCCTCCCCTGTTTCATCTCCAGGCTCTCTCTCCGGCCCCTCATAGCTGTGATTTGTCTCAGGGGTAGAACGGAGAGATTTCTCTGAGTGAACACATACAGAGAGGGGCCACAGATGCTGAGGAAGGGCGCCTTGCCTACTGATATCCCAGCGTAAGTGGACAAGAGGTACCTGCCTGCTGTCCCAGCGTGTCGAACCTGTCCACATCAGGGGTTGCCTGCTGTGAAGTTATTCCCTGGGTGCCCTCGATTTTGTGGCCAAGGACAGAAGGGGCCGTTGTGTGTCCATGGGTAAAATGGAGGCCTCTGCCTAACTTGCATGTTAGGCTGGACCTCTCCTATTGGCTCAGAGTTTGTGACCCGTCCCCGTCAGAAGTTCCGCCCAGCCTTCCGGTGGCTGTCTCCATGGTGATTGAGAAAGAAGCCTTAGGCCCCGCACTCAGCCTTCACCTGTCCTACCTGGCCTCTTTACCCTCGTACAGACCGCTGCGTGGATGAAAGAAAGGATGTCGGCCAGTGACCACGTGTCCTCATTTCCTTTGAAGGATTAGGCTCCTTGCCTGGGCAGAAGACAGCCAAGGTCAGCCTGAGCCTAGACTCCTAGTGACCCGTGACACTGCAGACAGTGATAGATGTTCATGTCCACGCTGAGGTATCCGCAGGTGGCGGATTGAGAGTGGTCGGAGGAGAAGTGGAACTAGAAATCACACACTCACGGGGGCACGGGCCAAAGGTCAGGGAAAATAGCTGAGGTCGTGGAGCTCTAGCGGAGCCGGGCTAGGGCCCAGGCCTCCCTCCTGTACGTGGCAAAGGAGGTAATCCATATGCCGCCATCCGCAGACTCTGGACTGCTAGGGCCCTGGATGCCCGAATTTCGGCCTTGTCTTTGGAGAAGTGACGCACACGCAGTGTGCCCCGGAGGCTGTGGACCAGCACAGGGCAAAATCGTGAAAACGCGGGCTTCAGTTGACTTTGCCTGTGCTCTCCTTTGGCTGAGTGACATCCTGTGTTTCCTAGCAGGAGAAGGCATTTGTGGAGAGAGGCGGATTCCATGTGTGCAGGCAAAGTGTGTGCTGAGATGCTGAGTCGCTGGAGACCAGGGTGGACTCTTGAGACCCAGAATAGGCCTCTGGCAGGTATGTGTCAATGTTTTCTGCCCTGTGCTCTCAGCTGGGTATTTGCATACAATGTGACCAGCGGAATTAGTAGTCTCCGGAGAGGCTGCCACATGTCAGCAAGCTTCACCTGGCCAGGGTCGGCCCGTGATGTAGATCCCCGGTCAATCACCACTCTCTAGACCTTGCAGATAGACCAGCAGATCTTGTCGGCCCATGGGCAACCAGTAGAGCCAGAGGCCTTCCCCCTTTGCTCTTTCGTCTCTAGGCACCCTGTCAGGCACTCCAAGCTGTGAAGTGACTCAGGGGGAGAAGGAAGAGATTTCAGAGAGCGAACACATCCAGAGAGAGACAGAGAGAGGCAAGAGATGCTGAGTGGGGTTGCACTGCGTACTGATATCCTCTGGAAAGTGGGAAAGAGGTACCTGGCCTGTTGTAGCAATGCCCTGAACCAGTCGGAACCAGAAGCTCCCCTGTGCCTGCGTGGGCTTTCCCAGGGTGTGCTCAAATCCTGTGGCCACTAGGTGTCATAGGTCATAATGGAGGGCCCTGTGTCATCTGCCTGGTGGGCCAGATCTCTGCCATTGGCTCAGTCTTGTCACCAGGCCCATCATAAGCTCCGCCCACTGTTCCGGTGGTGGGACTGTCTCCATGGTGATGGCAAAGGAGCCTTAGTCCCGCCCACCTGGCCTTGACTTCACCTGGCTGGCCTGCTGACCCTCACTCAGACCTCTGTGTTGATAAAAATGAATATCCGCCAGCGCCCAGGTGTCAGCATCTGGGATAAAGGATTGGGGACCTTGCCTGGGGCAGAAGGCAGCCTAGGCCAGCTGGTACCTGGAAGTCTAGTGACTTGTGACACTGCTGCCAGTGACAAATGGTGACTCCCACTCTCACATATCCCCTGGTGGCAGAATGATAGCGATGGGTGGAGAAACATCGCTCCGGAGCACACGTTAAATGGGGCACCGGCCAAAGGCCAGGGCCAGTAGTGGACGTGGCCGAGCTGAAGGGCGAGCCAGTGAAGGGCCCAAGGATTCCTCCTGTATGTGGGAAACATGTCATCCGGGTCCCCACGTCCGTAAACCATTGGATTGCTGGGGCCCAGGATGCCGGGATTTCGGCCTTGCCTTGGCTGCCCGGCCACATACGCAGCCTTCCACCGGAGGCGGGGATATGTAGACAGCAAAAATGTGGAAAATGGCAGTGTCTCCTCGATTTCCCTGACATGGGCCTTTTTGGGCGGCATGCTTTTGTCCTAGTGGGATCAGGCAGTGACGGAGAAAGGCAGGATTATGTGTGCAGGAAAGGTATGTGCTGAGAAGGCGACAAGGTTGAGACCAGGTTGGGATCTTCAGTCCCAGGAAAGGCCCCTGGCAGTTGTGGGTCAATGTTGTCTGCCCATCCCACCTGGCGTGGGGAGGTTTACAGCATACAAAGCAGCAGCGGAATTATTCTTCCCCCAGAGGTTGCATCTGCCCACAAGCTCCACCTGGCCAGGGTCCGCCCCTACCGTATTGCCCATGTCAATCAACAGAAGCTAAGACCTTCCAGAGAGACTAACTGCTCTTCTCTACCCACGGGGACGCGGTACAGCCAGAAGCCTCCCCTGTTTCATCTCCAGGCTCTCTCTCCGGCCCCTCATAGCTGTGATTTGTCTCGGGGTAGAACGGAGAGATTTCTCTGAGTGAACACATACAGAGAGGGGCCACAGATGCTGAGGAAGGGCGCCTTGCCTACTGATATCCCAGCGTAAGTGGACAAGAGGTACCTGCCTGCTGTCCCAGCGTGTCGAACCTGTCCCCATCAGGGGTTGCCTGCTGTGAAGTTATTCCCTGGGTGCCCTCGATTTTGTGGCCAAGGACAGAAGGGGCCGTTGTGTGTCCATGGGTAAAATGGAGGCCTCTGCCTAACTGGCCTGTTAGGCTGGACCTCTCCTATTGGCTCAGAGTTTGTGACCCGTCCCCGTCAGAAGTTCCGCCCAGCCTTCCGGTGGCTGTCTCCATGGTGATTGAGAAAGAAGCCTTAGGCCCCGCACTCAGCCTTCACCTGTCCTACCTGGCCTCTTTACCCTGGTACAGACCGCTGTGTGGATGAAAGAAAGGATGTCGGCCAGTGACCACGTGTCCTCATTTCCTTTGAAGGATTAGGCTCCTTGCCTGGGCAGAAGACAGCCAAGGTCAGCCTGAGCCTAGACTCCTAGTGACCCGTGACACTGCAGACAGTGATAGATGTTCATGTCCACGCTGAGGTATCCGCAGGTGGCGGATTGAGAGTGGTCGGAGGAGAAGTGGAACTAGAAATCACACACTCACGGGGGCACGGGCCAAAGGTCAGGGAAAATAGCTGAGGTCGTGGAGCTCTACCGGAGCCAGGCTAGGGCCCAGGCCTCCCTCCTGTACGTGGCAAAGAGGTGATCCATATGCCGCCATCCGCAGACTCTGGACTGCTAGGGCCCTGGATGCCCGAATTTCGGCCTTGTCTTCGGAGAAGTGACGCACACGCAGTGTGCCCCGGAGGCTGTGGACCAGCACAGGGCAAAATCGTGAAAACGCGGGCTTCAGTTGACTTTGCCTGTGCTCTCCTTTGGCTGAGTGACATCCTGTGTTTCCTAGCAGGAGAAGTCATTTGTGGAGAGAGGCGGATTCCATGTGTGCAGGCAAAGTGTGTGCTGAGATGCTGAGTCGCTGGAGACCAGGGTGGACTCTTGAGACCCAGAATAGGCCTCTGGCAGGTATGTGTCAATGTTTTCTGCCCTGTGCTCTCAGCTGGGTATTTGCATACAATGTGACCAGCGGAATTAGTAGTCTCCGGAGAGGCTGCCACATGTCAGCAAGCTTCACCTGGCCAGGGTCGGCCCGTGATGTAGATCCCCGGTCAATCACCACTCTCTAGACGTTGCAGATAGACCAGCAGATCTTGTCGGCCCACGGGCAACCAGTAGAGCCAGAGGCCTTCCCCCTTTGCTCTTTCGTCTCTAGGCACCCTGTCAGGCACTCCAAGCTGTGAAGTGACTCAGGGGGAGAAGGAAGAGATTTCAGAGAGCGAACACATCCAGAGAGAGACAGAGAGAGGCAAGAGATGCTGAGTGGGGTTGCATTGCGTACTGATATCCTCTGGAAAGTGGGAAAGAGGTACCTGGCCTGTTGTAGCAATGCCCTGAACCAGTCGGAACCAGAAGCTCCCCTGTGCCTGCGTGGGCTTTCCCAGGGTGTGCTCAAATCCTGTGGCCACTAGGTGTCATAGGTCATAATGGAGGGCCCTGTGTCATCTGCCTGGCGGGCCAGATCTCTGCCATTGGCTCAGTCTTGTCACCAGGCCCATCATAAGCTCCGCCCACTGTTCCGGTGGTGGGACTGTCTCCATGGTGATGGCAAAGGAGCCTTAGTCCCGCCCACCTGGCCTTGACTTCACCTGGCTGGCCTGCTGACCCTCACTCAGACCTCTGTGTTGATAAAAATGAATATCCGCCAGCGCCCAGGTGTCAGCATCTGGGATAAAGGATTCGGGACCTTGCCTGGGGCAGAAGGCAGCCTAGGCCAGCTGGTACCTGGAAGTCTAGTGACTTGTGACACTGCTGCCAGTGACAAATGGTGACTCCCACTCTCACATATCCCCTGGTGGCAGAATGATAGCGATGGGTGGAGAAACATCGCTCCGGAGCACACGTTAAATGGGGCACCGGCCAAAGGCCAGGGCCAGTAGTGGACGTGGCCGAGCTGAAGGGCGAGCCAGTGAAGGGCCCAAGGATTCCTCCTGTATGTGGGAAACATGTCATCCGGGTCCCCACGTCCGTAAACCATTGGATTGCTGGGGCCCAGGATGCCGGGATTTCGGCCTTGCCTTGGCTGCCCGGCCACATACGCAGCCTTCCACCGGAGGCGGGGATATGTAGACAGCAAAAATGTGGAAAATGGCAGTGTCTCCTCGATTTCCCTGACATGGGCCTTTTTGGGCGGCATGCTTTTGTCCTAGTGGGATCAGGCAGTGACGGAGAAAGGCAGGATTATGTGTGCAGGAAAGGTATGTGCTGAGAAGGCGACAAGGTTGAGACCAGGTTGGGATCTTCAGTCCCAGGAAAGGCCCCTGGCAGTTGTGGGTCAATGTTGTCTGCCCATCCCACCTGGCGTGGGGAGGTTTACAGCATACAAAGCAGCAGCGGAATTATTCTTCCCCCAGAGGTTGCATCTGCCCACAAGCTCCACCTGGCCAGGGTCCGCCCCTACTGTATTGCCCATGTCAATCAACAGAAGCTAAGACCTTCCAGAGAGACTAACTGCTCTTCTCTACCCACGGGGACGCGGTACAGCCAGAAGCCTCCCCTGTTTCATCTCCAGGCTCTCTCTCCGGCCCCTCATAGCTGTGATTTGTCTCAGGGGTAGAACGGAGATTTTTCTCTGAGTGAACACATACAGAGAGGGGCCACAGATGCTGAGGAAGGGCGCCTTGCCTACTGATATCCCAGCGTAAGTGGACAAGAGGTACCTGCCTGCTGTCCCAGCGTGTCGAACCTGTCCACATCAGGGGTTGCCTGCTGTGAAGTTATTCCCTGGGTGCCCTCGATTTTGTGGCCAAGGACAGAAGGGGCCGTTGTGTGTCCATGGGTAAAATGGAGGCCTCTGCCTAACTGGCGTGTTAGGCTGGACCTCTCCTATTGGCTCAGAGTTTGTGACCCGTCCCCGTCAGAAGTTCCGCCCAGCCTTCCGGTGGCTGTCTCCATGGTGATTGAGAAAGAAGCCTTAGGCCCCGCACTCAGCCTTCACCTGTCCTACCTGGCCTCTTTACCCTGGTACAGACCGCTGTGTGGATGAAAGAAAGGATGTCGGCCAGTGACCACGTGTCCTCATTTCCTTTGAAGGATTAGGCTCCTTGCCTGGGCAGAAGACAGCCAAGGTCAGCCTGAGCCTAGACTCCTAGTGACCTGTGACACTGCAGACAGTGATAGATGTTCATGTCCACGCTGAGGTATCCGCAGGTGGCGGATTGAGAGTGGTCGGAGGAGAAGTGGAACTAGAAATCACACACTCACGGGGGCACGGGCCAAAGGTCAGGGAAAATAGCTGAGGTCGTGGAGCTCTAGCGGAGCCGGGCTAGGGCCCAGGTCTCCCTCCTGTACGTGGCAAAGGAGGTGATCCATATGCCGCCATCCGCAGACTCTGGACTGCTAGGGCCCTGGATGCCCGAATTTCGGCCTTGTCTTTGGAGAAGTGACGCACACGCAGTGTGCCCCGGAGGCTGTGGACCAGCACAGGGCAAAATCGTGAAAACGCGGGCTTCAGTTGACTTTGCCTGTGCTCTCCTTTGGCTGAGTGACATCCTGTGTTTCCTAGCAGGAGAAGGCATTTGTGGAGAGAGGCGGATTCCATGTGTGCAGGCAAAGTGTGTGCTGAGATGCTGAGTCGCTGGAGACCAGGGTGGACTCTTGAGACCCAGAATAGGCCTCTGGCAGGTATGTGTCAATGTTTTCTGCCCTGTGCTCTCAGCTGGGTATTTGCATACAATGTGACCAGCGGAATTAGTAGTCTCCGGAGAGGCTGCCACATGTCAGCAAGCTTCACCTGGCCAGGGTCGGCCCGTGATGTAGATCCCCGGTCAATCACCACTCTCTAGACCTTGCAGATAGACCAGCAGATCTTGTCGGCCCATGGGCAACCAGTAGAGCCAGAGGCCTTCCCCCTTTGCTCTTTCGTCTCTAGGCACCCTGTCAGGCACTCCAAGCTGTGAAGTGACTCAGGGGGAGAAGGAAGAGATTTCAGAGAGCGAACACATCCAGAGAGAGACAGAGAGAGGCAAGAGATGCTGAGTGGGGTTGCATTGCGTACTGATATCCTCTGGAAAGTGGGAAAGAGGTACCTGGCCTGTTGTAGCAATGCCCTGAACCAGTCGGAACCAGAAGCTCCCCTGTGCCTGCGTGGGCTTTCCCAGGGTGTGCTCAAATCCTGTGGCCACTAGGTGTCATAGGTCATAATGGAGGGCCCTGTGTCATCTGCCTGGCGGGCCAGATCTCTGCCATTGGCTCAGTCTTGTCACCAGGCCCATCATAAGCTCCGCCCACTGTTCCGGTGGTGGGACTGTCTCCATGGTGATGGCAAAGGAGCCTTAGTCCCGCCCACCTGGCCTTGACTTCACCTGGCTGGCCTGCTGACCCTCACTCAGACCTCTGTGTTGATAAAAATGAATATCCGCCAGCGCCCAGGTGTCAGCATCTGGGATAAAGGATTCGGGACCTTGCCTGGGGCAGAAGGCAGCCTAGGCCAGCTGGTACCTGGAAGTCTAGTGACTTGTGACACTGCTGCCAGTGACAAATGGTGACTCCCACTCTCACATATCCCCTGGTGGCAGAATGATAGCGATGGGTGGAGAAACATCGCTCCGGAGCACACGTTAAATGGGGCACCGGCCAAAGGCCAGGGCCAGTAGTGGACGTGGCCGAGCTGAAGGGCGAGCCAGTGAAGGGCCCAAGGATTCCTCCTGTATGTGGGAAACATGTCATCCGGGTCCCCACGTCCGTAAACCATTGGATTGCTGGGGCCCAGGATGCCGGGATTTCGGCCTTGCCTTGGCTGCCCGGCCACATACGCAGCCTTCCACCGGAGGCGGGGATATGTAGACAGCAAAAATGTGGAAAATGGCAGTGTCTCCTCGATTTCCCTGACATGGGCCTTTTTGGGCGGCATGCTTTTGTCCTAGTGGGATCAGGCAGTGACGGAGAAAGGCAGGATTATGTGTGCAGGAAAGGTATGTGCTGAGAAGGCGACAAGGTTGAGACCAGGTTGGGATCTTCAGTCCCAGGAAAGGCCCCTGGCAGTTGTGGGTCAATGTTGTCTGCCCATCCCACCTGGCGTGGGGAGGTTTACAGCATACAAAGCAGCAGCGGAATTATTCTTCCCCCAGAGGTTGCATCTGCCCACAAGCTCCACCTGGCCAGGGTCCGCCCCTACCGTATTGCCCATGTCAATCAACAGAAGCTAAGACCTTCCAGAGAGACTAACTGCTCTTCTCTACCCACGGGGACGCGGTACAGCCAGAAGCCTCCCCTGTTTCATCTCCAGGCTCTCTCTCCGGCCCCTCATAGCTGTGATTTGTCTCAGGGGTAGAACGGAGAGATTTCTCTGAGTGAACACATACAGAGAGGGGCCACAGATGCTGAGGAAGGGCGCCTTGCCTACTGATATCCCAGCGTAAGTGGACAAGAGGTACCTGCCTGCTGTCCCAGCGTGTCGAACCTGTCCACATCAGGGGTTGCCTGCTGTGAAGTTATTCCCTGGGTGCCCTCGATTTTGTGGCCAAGGACAGAAGGGGCCGTTGTGTGTCCATGGGTAAAATGGAGGCCTCTGCCTAACTTGCATGTTAGGCTGGACCTCTCCTATTGGCTCAGAGTTTGTGACCCGTCCCCGTCAGAAGTTCCGCCCAGCCTTCCGGTGGCTGTCTCCATGGTGATTGAGAAAGAAGCCTTAGGCCCCGCACTCAGCCTTCACCTGTCCTACCTGGCCTCTTTACCCTCGTACAGACCGCTGCGTGGATGAAAGAAAGGATGTCGGCCAGTGACCACGTGTCCTCATTTCCTTTGAAGGATTAGGCTCCTTGCCTGGGCAGAAGACAGCCAAGGTCAGCCTGAGCCTAGACTCCTAGTGACCCGTGACACTGCAGACAGTGATAGATGTTCATGTCCACGCTGAGGTATCCGCAGGTGGCGGATTGAGAGTGGTCGGAGGAGAAGTGGAACTAGAAATCACACACTCACGGGGGCACGGGCCAAAGGTCAGGGAAAATAGCTGAGGTCGTGGAGCTCTAGCGGAGCCGGGCTAGGGCCCAGGCCTCCCTCCTGTACGTGGCAAAGGAGGTGATCCATATGCCGCCATCCGCAGACTCTGGACTGCTAGGGCCCTGGATGCCCGAATTTCGGCCTTGTCTTTGGAGAAGTGACGCACACGCAGTGTGCCCCGGAGGCTGTGGACCAGCACAGGGCAAAATCGTGAAAACGCGGGCTTCAGTTGACTTTGCCTGTGCTCTCCTTTGGCTGAGTGACATCCTGTGTTTCCTAGCAGGAGAAGGCATTTGTGGAGAGAGGCGGATTCCATGTGTGCAGGCAAAGTGTGTGCTGAGATGCTGAGTCGCTGGAGACCAGGGTGGACTCTTGAGACCCAGAATAGGCCTCTGGCAGGTATGTGTCAATGTTTTCTGCCCTGTGCTCTCAGCTGGGTATTTGCATACAATGTGACCAGCGGAATTAGTAGTCTCCGGAGAGGCTGCCACATGTCAGCAAGCTTCACCTGGCCAGGGTCGGCCCGTGATGTAGATCCCCGGTCAATCACCACTCTCTAGACCTTGCAGATAGACCAGCAGATCTTGTCGGCCCATGGGCAACCAGTAGAGCCAGAGGCCTTCCCCCTTTGCTCTTTCGTCTCTAGGCACCCTGTCAGGCACTCCAAGCTGTGAAGTGACTCAGGGGGAGAAGGAAGAGATTTCAGAGAGCGAACACATCCAGAGAGAGACAGAGAGAGGCAAGAGATGCTGAGTGGGGTTGCACTGCGTACTGATATCCTCTGGAAAGTGGGAAAGAGGTACCTGGCCTGTTGTAGCAATGCCCTGAACCAGTCGGAACCAGAAGCTCCCCTGTGCCTGCGTGGGCTTTCCCAGGGTGTGCTCAAATCCTGTGGCCACTAGGTGTCATAGGTCATAATGGAGGGCCCTGTGTCATCTGCCTGGTGGGCCAGATCTCTGCCATTGGCTCAGTCTTGTCACCAGGCCCATCATAAGCTCCGCCCACTGTTCCGGTGGTGGGACTGTCTCCATGGTGATGGCAAAGGAGCCTTAGTCCCGCCCACCTGGCCTTGACTTCACCTGGCTGGCCTGCTGACCCTCACTCAGACCTCTGTGTTGATAAAAATGAATATCCGCCAGCGCCCAGGTGTCAGCATCTGGGATAAAGGATTGGGGACCTTGCCTGGGGCAGAAGGCAGCCTAGGCCAGCTGGTACCTGGAAGTCTAGTGACTTGTGACACTGCTGCCAGTGACAAATGGTGACTCCCACTCTCACATATCCCCTGGTGGCAGAATGATAGCGATGGGTGGAGAAACATCGCTCCGGAGCACACGTTAAATGGGGCACCGGCCAAAGGCCAGGGCCAGTAGTGGACGTGGCCGAGCTGAAGGGCGAGCCAGTGAAGGGCCCAAGGATTCCTCCTGTATGTGGGAAACATGTCATCCGGGTCCCACGTCCGTAAACCATTGGATTGCTGGGGCCCAGGATGCCGGGATTTCGGCCTTGCCTTGGCTGCCCGGCCACATACGCAGCCTTCCACCGGAGGCGGGGATATGTAGACAGCAAAAATGTGGAAAATGGCAGTGTCTCCTCGATTTCCCTGACATGGGCCTTTTTGGGCGGCATGCTTTTGTCCTAGTGGGATCAGGCAGTGACGGAGAAAGGCAGGATTATGTGTGCAGGAAAGGTATGTGCTGAGAAGGCGACAAGGTTGAGACCAGGTTGGGATCTTCAGTCCCAGGAAAGGCCCCTGGCAGTTGTGGGTCAATGTTGTCTGCCCATCCCACCTGGCGTGGGGAGGTTTACAGCATACAAAGCAGCAGCGGAATTATTCTTCCCCCAGAGGTTGCATCTGCCCACAAGCTCCACCTGGCCAGGGTCCGCCCCTACCGTATTGCCCATGTCAATCAACAGAAGCTAAGACCTTCCAGAGAGACTAACTGCTCTTCTCTACCCACGGGGACGCGGTACAGCCAGAAGCCTCCCCTGTTTCATCTCCAGGCTCTCTCTCCGGCCCCTCATAGCTGTGATTTGTCTCGGGGTAGAACGGAGAGATTTCTCTGAGTGAACACATACAGAGAGGGGCCACAGATGCTGAGGAAGGGCGCCTTGCCTACTGATATCCCAGCGTAAGTGGACAAGAGGTACCTGCCTGCTGTCCCAGCGTGTCGAACCTGTCCCCATCAGGGGTTGCCTGCTGTGAAGTTATTCCCTGGGTGCCCTCGATTTTGTGGCCAAGGACAGAAGGGGCCGTTGTGTGTCCATGGGTAAAATGGAGGCCTCTGCCTAACTGGCCTGTTAGGCTGGACCTCTCCTATTGGCTCAGAGTTT
This sequence comes from Loxodonta africana, assembly GCF_030014295.1. Classification (NCBI taxonomy): domain Eukaryota; kingdom Metazoa; phylum Chordata; class Mammalia; order Proboscidea; family Elephantidae; genus Loxodonta; species Loxodonta africana. The sequence continues at coordinate 4,197,979 of NW_026975011.1, read as the reverse complement.
GTGACCCGTCCCCGTCAGAAGTTCCGCCCAGCCTTCCGGTGGCTGTCTCCATGGTGATTGAGAAAGAAGCCTTAGGCCCCGCACTCAGCCTTCACCTGTCCTACCTGGCCTCTTTACCCTGGTACAGACCGCTGTGTGGATGAAAGAAAGGATGTCGGCCAGTGACCACGTGTCCTCATTTCCTTTGAAGGATTAGGCTCCTTGCCTGGGCAGAAGACAGCCAAGGTCAGCCTGAGCCTAGACTCCTAGTGACCCGTGACACTGCAGACAGTGATAGATGTTCATGTCCACGCTGAGGTATCCGCAGGTGGCGGATTGAGAGTGGTCGGAGGAGAAGTGGAACTAGAAATCACACACTCACGGGGGCACGGGCCAAAGGTCAGGGAAAATAGCTGAGGTCGTGGAGCTCTACCGGAGCCAGGCTAGGGCCCAGGCCTCCCTCCTGTACGTGGCAAAGAGGTGATCCATATGCCGCCATCCGCAGACTCTGGACTGCTAGGGCCCTGGATGCCCGAATTTCGGCCTTGTCTTCGGAGAAGTGACGCACACGCAGTGTGCCCCGGAGGCTGTGGACCAGCACAGGGCAAAATCGTGAAAACGCGGGCTTCAGTTGACTTTGCCTGTGCTCTCCTTTGGCTGAGTGACATCCTGTGTTTCCTAGCAGGAGAAGGCATTTGTGGAGAGAGGCGGATTCCATGTGTGCAGGCAAAGTGTGTGCTGAGATGCTGAGTCGCTGGAGACCAGGGTGGACTCTTGAGACCCAGAATAGGCCTCTGGCAGGTATGTGTCAATGTTTTCTGCCCTGTGCTCTCAGCTGGGTATTTGCATACAATGTGACCAGCGGAATTAGTAGTCTCCGGAGAGGCTGCCACATGTCAGCAAGCTTCACCTGGCCAGGGTCGGCCCGTGATGTAGATCCCCGGTCAATCACCACTCTCTAGACGTTGCAGATAGACCAGCAGATCTTGTCGGCCCACGGGCAACCAGTAGAGCCAGAGGCCTTCCCCCTTTGCTCTTTCGTCTCTAGGCACCCTGTCAGGCACTCCAAGCTGTGAAGTGACTCAGGGGGAGAAGGAAGAGATTTCAGAGAGCGAACACATCCAGAGAGAGACAGAGAGAGGCAAGAGATGCTGAGTGGGGTTGCATTGCGTACTGATATCCTCTGGAAAGTGGGAAAGAGGTACCTGGCCTGTTGTAGCAATGCCCTGAACCAGTCGGAACCAGAAGCTCCCCTGTGCCTGCGTGGGCTTTCCCAGGGTGTGCTCAAATCCTGTGGCCACTAGGTGTCATAGGTCATAATGGAGGGCCCTGTGTCATCTGCCTGGCGGGCCAGATCTCTGCCATTGGCTCAGTCTTGTCACCAGGCCCATCATAAGCTCCGCCCACTGTTCCGGTGGTGGGACTGTCTCCATGGTGATGGCAAAGGAGCCTTAGTCCCGCCCACCTGGCCTTGACTTCACCTGGCTGGCCTGCTGACCCTCACTCAGACCTCTGTGTTGATAAAAATGAATATCCGCCAGCGCCCAGGTGTCAGCATCTGGGATAAAGGATTCGGGACCTTGCCTGGGGCAGAAGGCAGCCTAGGCCAGCTGGTACCTGGAAGTCTAGTGACTTGTGACACTGCTGCCAGTGACAAATGGTGACTCCCACTCTCACATATCCCCTGGTGGCAGAATGATAGCGATGGGTGGAGAAACATCGCTCCGGAGCACACGTTAAATGGGGCACCGGCCAAAGGCCAGGGCCAGTAGTGGACGTGGCCGAGCTGAAGGGCGAGCCAGTGAAGGGCCCAAGGATTCCTCCTGTATGTGGGAAACATGTCATCCGGGTCCCCACGTCCGTAAACCATTGGATTGCTGGGGCCCAGGATGCCGGGATTTCGGCCTTGCCTTGGCTGCCCGGCCACATACGCAGCCTTCCACCGGAGGCGGGGATATGTAGACAGCAAAAATGTGGAAAATGGCAGTGTCTCCTCGATTTCCCTGACATGGGCCTTTTTGGGCGGCATGCTTTTGTCCTAGTGGGATCAGGCAGTGACGGAGAAAGGCAGGATTATGTGTGCAGGAAAGGTATGTGCTGAGAAGGCGACAAGGTTGAGACCAGGTTGGGATCTTCAGTCCCAGGAAAGGCCCCTGGCAGTTGTGGGTCAATGTTGTCTGCCCATCCCACCTGGCGTGGGGAGGTTTACAGCATACAAAGCAGCAGCGGAATTATTCTTCCCCCAGAGGTTGCATCTGCCCACAAGCTCCACCTGGCCAGGGTCCGCCCCTACTGTATTGCCCATGTCAATCAACAGAAGCTAAGACCTTCCAGAGAGACTAACTGCTCTTCTCTACCCACGGGGACGCGGTACAGCCAGAAGCCTCCCCTGTTTCATCTCCAGGCTCTCTCTCCGGCCCCTCATAGCTGTGATTTGTCTCAGGGGTAGAACGGAGATTTTTCTCTGAGTGAACACATACAGAGAGGGGCCACAGATGCTGAGGAAGGGCGCCTTGCCTACTGATATCCCAGCGTAAGTGGACAAGAGGTACCTGCCTGCTGTCCCAGCGTGTCGAACCTGTCCACATCAGGGGTTGCCTGCTGTGAAGTTATTCCCTGGGTGCCCTCGATTTTGTGGCCAAGGACAGAAGGGGCCGTTGTGTGTCCATGGGTAAAATGGAGGCCTCTGCCTAACTGGCGTGTTAGGCTGGACCTCTCCTATTGGCTCAGAGTTTGTGACCCGTCCCCGTCAGAAGTTCCGCCCAGCCTTCCGGTGGCTGTCTCCATGGTGATTGAGAAAGAAGCCTTAGGCCCCGCACTCAGCCTTCACCTGTCCTACCTGGCCTCTTTACCCTGGTACAGACCGCTGTGTGGATGAAAGAAAGGATGTCGGCCAGTGACCACGTGTCCTCATTTCCTTTGAAGGATTAGGCTCCTTGCCTGGGCAGAAGACAGCCAAGGTCAGCCTGAGCCTAGACTCCTAGTGACCTGTGACACTGCAGACAGTGATAGATGTTCATGTCCACGCTGAGGTATCCGCAGGTGGCGGATTGAGAGTGGTCGGAGGAGAAGTGGAACTAGAAATCACACACTCACGGGGGCACGGGCCAAAGGTCAGGGAAAATAGCTGAGGTCGTGGAGCTCTAGCGGAGCCGGGCTAGGGCCCAGGTCTCCCTCCTGTACGTGGCAAAGGAGGTGATCCATATGCCGCCATCCGCAGACTCTGGACTGCTAGGGCCCTGGATGCCCGAATTTCGGCCTTGTCTTTGGAGAAGTGACGCACACGCAGTGTGCCCCGGAGGCTGTGGACCAGCACAGGGCAAAATCGTGAAAACGCGGGCTTCAGTTGACTTTGCCTGTGCTCTCCTTTGGCTGAGTGACATCCTGTGTTTCCTAGCAGGAGAAGGCATTTGTGGAGAGAGGCGGATTCCATGTGTGCAGGCAAAGTGTGTGCTGAGATGCTGAGTCGCTGGAGACCAGGGTGGACTCTTGAGACCCAGAATAGGCCTCTGGCAGGTATGTGTCAATGTTTTCTGCCCTGTGCTCTCAGCTGGGTATTTGCATACAATGTGACCAGCGGAATTAGTAGTCTCCGGAGAGGCTGCCACATGTCAGCAAGCTTCACCTGGCCAGGGTCGGCCCGTGATGTAGATCCCCGGTCAATCACCACTCTCTAGACCTTGCAGATAGACCAGCAGATCTTGTCGGCCCATGGGCAACCAGTAGAGCCAGAGGCCTTCCCCCTTTGCTCTTTCGTCTCTAGGCACCCTGTCAGGCACTCCAAGCTGTGAAGTGACTCAGGGGGAGAAGGAAGAGATTTCAGAGAGCGAACACATCCAGAGAGAGACAGAGAGAGGCAAGAGATGCTGAGTGGGGTTGCATTGCGTACTGATATCCTCTGGAAAGTGGGAAAGAGGTACCTGGCCTGTTGTAGCAATGCCCTGAACCAGTCGGAACCAGAAGCTCCCCTGTGCCTGCGTGGGCTTTCCCAGGGTGTGCTCAAATCCTGTGGCCACTAGGTGTCATAGGTCATAATGGAGGGCCCTGTGTCATCTGCCTGGCGGGCCAGATCTCTGCCATTGGCTCAGTCTTGTCACCAGGCCCATCATAAGCTCCGCCCACTGTTCCGGTGGTGGGACTGTCTCCATGGTGATGGCAAAGGAGCCTTAGTCCCGCCCACCTGGCCTTGACTTCACCTGGCTGGCCTGCTGACCCTCACTCAGACCTCTGTGTTGATAAAAATGAATATCCGCCAGCGCCCAGGTGTCAGCATCTGGGATAAAGGATTCGGGACCTTGCCTGGGGCAGAAGGCAGCCTAGGCCAGCTGGTACCTGGAAGTCTAGTGACTTGTGACACTGCTGCCAGTGACAAATGGTGACTCCCACTCTCACATATCCCCTGGTGGCAGAATGATAGCGATGGGTGGAGAAACATCGCTCCGGAGCACACGTTAAATGGGGCACCGGCCAAAGGCCAGGGCCAGTAGTGGACGTGGCCGAGCTGAAGGGCGAGCCAGTGAAGGGCCCAAGGATTCCTCCTGTATGTGGGAAACATGTCATCCGGGTCCCCACGTCCGTAAACCATTGGATTGCTGGGGCCCAGGATGCCGGGATTTCGGCCTTGCCTTGGCTGCCCGGCCACATACGCAGCCTTCCACCGGAGGCGGGGATATGTAGACAGCAAAAATGTGGAAAATGGCAGTGTCTCCTCGATTTCCCTGACATGGGCCTTTTTGGGCGGCATGCTTTTGTCCTAGTGGGATCAGGCAGTGACGGAGAAAGGCAGGATTATGTGTGCAGGAAAGGTATGTGCTGAGAAGGCGACAAGGTTGAGACCAGGTTGGGATCTTCAGTCCCAGGAAAGGCCCCTGGCAGTTGTGGGTCAATGTTGTCTGCCCATCCCACCTGGCGTGGGGAGGTTTACAGCATACAAAGCAGCAGCGGAATTATTCTTCCCCCAGAGGTTGCATCTGCCCACAAGCTCCACCTGGCCAGGGTCCGCCCCTACCGTATTGCCCATGTCAATCAACAGAAGCTAAGACCTTCCAGAGAGACTAACTGCTCTTCTCTACCCACGGGGACGCGGTACAGCCAGAAGCCTCCCCTGTTTCATCTCCAGGCTCTCTCTCCGGCCCCTCATAGCTGTGATTTGTCTCAGGGGTAGAACGGAGAGATTTCTCTGAGTGAACACATACAGAGAGGGGCCACAGATGCTGAGGAAGGGCGCCTTGCCTACTGATATCCCAGCGTAAGTGAACAAGAGGTACCTGCCTGCTGTCCCAGCGTGTCGAACCTGTCCACATCAGGGGTTGCCTGCTGTGAAGTTATTCCCTGGGTGCCCTCGATTTTGTGGCCAAGGACAGAAGGGGCCGTTGTGTGTCCATGGGTAAAATGGAGGCCTCTGCCTAACTGGCGTGTTAGGCTGGACCTCTCCTATTGGCTCAGAGTTTGTGACCCGTCCCCGTCAGAAGTTCCGCCCAGCCTTCCGGTGGCTGTCTCCATGGTGATTGAGAAAGAAGCCTTAGGCCCCGCACTCAGCCTTCACCTGTCCTACCTGGCCTCTTTACCCTGGTACAGACCGCTGTGTGGATGAAAGAAAGGATGTCGGCCAGTGACCACGTGTCCTCATTTCCTTTGAAGGATTAGGCTCCTTGCCTGGGCAGAAGACAGCCAAGGTCAGCCTGAGCCTAGACTCCTAGTGACCTGTGACACTGCAGACAGTGATAGATGTTCATGTCCACGCTGAGGTATCCGCAGGTGGCGGATTGAGAGTGGTCGGAGGAGAAGTGGAACTAGAAATCACACACTCACGGGGGCACGGGCCAAAGGTCAGGGAAAATAGCTGAGGTCGTGGAGCTCTAGCGGAGCCGGGCTAGGGCCCAGGTCTCCCTCCTGTACGTGGCAAAGGAGGTGATCCATATGCCGCCATCCGCAGACTCTGGACTGCTAGGGCCCTGGATGCCCGAATTTCGGCCTTGTCTTTGGAGAAGTGACGCACACGCAGTGTGCCCCGGAGGCTGTGGACCAGCACAGGGCAAAATCGTGAAAACGCGGGCTTCAGTTGACTTTGCCTGTGCTCTCCTTTGGCTGAGTGACATCCTGTGTTTCCTAGCAGGAGAAGGCATTTGTGGAGAGAGGCGGATTCCATGTGTGCAGGCAAAGTGTGTGCTGAGATGCTGAGTCGCTGGAGACCAGGGTGGACTCTTGAGACCCAGAATAGGCCTCTGGCAGGTATGTGTCAATGTTTTCTGCCCTGTGCTCTCAGCTGGGTATTTGCATACAATGTGACCAGCGGAATTAGTAGTCTCCGGAGAGGCTGCCACATGTCAGCAAGCTTCACCTGGCCAGGGTCGGCCCGTGATGTAGATCCCCGGTCAATCACCACTCTCTAGACGTTGCAGATAGACCAGCAGATCTTGTCGGCCCACGGGCAACCAGTAGAGCCAGAGGCCTTCCCCCTTTGCTCTTTCGTCTCTAGGCACCCTGTCAGGCACTCCAAGCTGTGAAGTGACTCAGGGGGAGAAGGAAGAGATTTCAGAGAGCGAACACATCCAGAGAGAGACAGAGAGAGGCAAGAGATGCTGAGTGGGGTTGCATTGCGTACTGATATCCTCTGGAAAGTGGGAAAGAGGTACCTGGCCTGTTGTAGCAATGCCCTGAACCAGTCGGAACCAGAAGCTCCCCTGTGCCTGCGTGGGCTTTCCCAGGGTGTGCTCAAATCCTGTGGCCACTAGGTGTCATAGGTCATAATGGAGGGCCCTGTGTCATCTGCCTGGCGGGCCAGATCTCTGCCATTGGCTCAGTCTTGTCACCAGGCCCATCATAAGCTCCGCCCACTGTTCCGGTGGTGGGACTGTCTCCATGGTGATGGCAAAGGAGCCTTAGTCCCGCCCACCTGGCCTTGACTTCACCTGGCTGGCCTGCTGACCCTCACTCAGACCTCTGTGTTGATAAAAATGAATATCCGCCAGCGCCCAGGTGTCAGCATCTGGGATAAAGGATTCGGGACCTTGCCTGGGGCAGAAGGCAGCCTAGGCCAGCTGGTACCTGGAAGTCTAGTGACTTGTGACACTGCTGCCAGTGACAAATGGTGACTCCCACTCTCACATATCCCCTGGTGGCAGAATGATAGCGATGGGTGGAGAAACATCGCTCCGGAGCACACGTTAAATGGGGCACCGGCCAAAGGCCAGGGCCAGTAGTGGACGTGGCCGAGCTGAAGGGCGAGCCAGTGAAGGGCCCAAGGATTCCTCCTGTATGTGGGAAACATGTCATCCGGGTCCCCACGTCCGTAAACCATTGGATTGCTGGGGCCCAGGATGCCGGGATTTCGGCCTTGCCTTGGCTGCCCGGCCACATACGCAGCCTTCCACCGGAGGCGGGGATATGTAGACAGCAAAAATGTGGAAAATGGCAGTGTCTCCTCGATTTCCCTGACATGGGCCTTTTTGGGCGGCATGCTTTTGTCCTAGTGGGATCAGGCAGTGACGGAGAAAGGCAGGATTATGTGTGCAGGAAAGGTATGTGCTGAGAAGGCGACAAGGTTGAGACCAGGTTGGGATCTTCAGTCCCAGGAAAGGCCCCTGGCAGTTGTGGGTCAATGTTGTCTGCCCATCCCACCTGGCGTGGGGAGGTTTACAGCATACAAAGCAGCAGCGGAATTATTCTTCCCCCAGAGGTTGCATCTGCCCACAAGCTCCACCTGGCCAGGGTCCGCCCCTACCGTATTGCCCATGTCAATCAACAGAAGCTAAGACCTTCCAGAGAGACTAACTGCTCTTCTCTACCCACGGGGACGCGGTACAGCCAGAAGCCTCCCCTGTTTCATCTCCAGGCTCTCTCTCCGGCCCCTCATAGCTGTGATTTGTCTCAGGGGTAGAACGGAGAGATTTCTCTGAGTGAACACATACAGAGAGGGGCCACAGATGCTGAGGAAGGGCGCCTTGCCTACTGATATCCCAGCGTAAGTGGACAAGAGGTACCTGCCTGCTGTCCCAGCGTGTCGAACCTGTCCACATCAGGGGTTGCCTGCTGTGAAGTTATTCCCTGGGTGCCCTCGATTTTGTGGCCAAGGACAGAAGGGGCCGTTGTGTGTCCATGGGTAAAATGGAGGCCTCTGCCTAACTTGCATGTTAGGCTGGACCTCTCCTATTGGCTCAGAGTTTGTGACCCGTCCCCGTCAGAAGTTCCGCCCAGCCTTCCGGTGGCTGTCTCCATGGTGAATGAGAAAGAAGCCTTAGGCCCCGCACTCAGCCTTCACCTGTCCTACCTGGCCTCTTTACCCTCGTACAGACCGCTGCGTGGATGAAAGAAAGGATGTCGGCCAGTGACCACGTGTCCTCATTTCCTTTGAAGGATTAGGCTCCTTGCCTGGGCAGAAGACAGCCAAGGTCAGCCTGAGCCTAGACTCCTAGTGACCCGTGACACTGCAGACAGTGATAGATGTTCATGTCCACGCTGAGGTATCCGCAGGTGGCGGATTGAGAGTGGTCGGAGGAGAAGTGGAACTAGAAATCACACACTCACAGGGGCACGGGCCAAAGGTCAGGGAAAATAGCTGAGGTCGTGGAGCTCTAGCGGAGCCGGGCTAGGGCCCAGGTCTCCCTCCTGTACGTGGCAAAGGAGGTGATCCATATGCCGCCATCCGCAGACTCTGGACTGCTAGGGCCCTGGATGCCCGAATTTCGGCCTTGTCTTTGGAGAAGTGACGCACACGCAGTGTGCCCCGGAGGCTGTGGACCAGCACAGGGCAAAATCGTGAAAACGCGGGCTTCAGTTGACTTTGCCTGTGCTCTCCTTTGGCTGAGTGACATCCTGTGTTTCCTAGCAGGAGAAGGCATTTGTGGAGAGAGGCGGATTCCATGTGTGCAGGCAAAGTGTGTGCTGAGATGCTGAGTCGCTGGAGACCAGGGTGGACTCTTGAGACCCAGAATAGGCCTCTGGCAGGTATGTGTCAATGTTTTCTGCCCTGTGCTCTCAGCTGGGTATTTGCATACAATGTGACCAGCGGAATTAGTAGTCTCCGGAGAGGCTGCCACATGTCAGCAAGCTTCACCTGGCCAGGGTTGGCCCGTGATGTAGATCCCCGGTCAATCACCACTCTCTAGACCTTGCAGATAGACCAGCAGATCTTGTCGGCCCATGGGCAACCAGTAGAGCCAGAGGCCTTCCCCCTTTGCTCTTTCGTCTCTAGGCACCCTGTCAGGCACTCCAAGCTGTGAAGTGACTCAGGGGGAGAAGGAAGAGATTTCAGAGAGCGAACACATCCAGAGAGAGACAGAGAGAGGCAAGAGATGCTGAGTGGGGTTGCATTGCGTACTGATATCCTCTGGAAAGTGGGAAAGAGGTACCTGGCCTGTTGTAGCAATGCCCTGAACCAGTCGGAACCAGAAGCTCCCCTGTGCCTGCGTGGGCTTTCCCAGGGTGTGCTCAAATCCTGTGGCCACTAGGTGTCATAGGTCATAATGGAGGGCCCTGTGTCATCTGCCTGGTGGGCCAGATCTCTGCCATTGGCTCAGTCTTGTCACCAGGCCCATCATAAGCTCCGCCCACTGTTCCGGTGGTGGGACTGTCTCCATGGTGATGGCAAAGGAGCCTTAGTCCCGCCCACCTGGCCTTGACTTCACCTGGCTGGCCTGCTGACCCTCACTCAGACCTCTGTGTTGATAAAAATGAATATCCGCCAGCGCCCAGGTGTCAGCATCTGGGATAAAGGATTCGGGACCTTGCCTGGGGCAGAAGGCAGCCTAGGCCAGCTGGTACCTGGAAGTCTAGTGACTTGTGACACTGCTGCCAGTGACAAATGGTGACTCCCACTCTCACATATCCCCTGGTGGCAGAATGATAGCGATGGGTGGAGAAACATCGCTCCGGAGCACACGTTAAATGGGGCACCGGCCAAAGGCCAGGGCCAGTAGTGGACGTGGCCGAGCTGAAGGGCGAGCCAGTGAAGGGCCCAAGGATTCCTCCTGTATGTGGGAAACATGTCATCCGGGTCCCCACGTCCGTAAACCATTGGATTGCTGGGGCCCAGGATGCCGGGATTTCGGCCTTGCCTTGGCTGCCCGGCCACATACGCAGCCTTCCACCGGAGGCGGGGATATGTAGACAGCAAAAATGTGGAAAATGGCAGTGTCTCCTCGATTTCCCTGACATGGGCCTTTTTGGGCGGCATGCTTTTGTCCTAGTGGGATCAGGCAGTGACGGAGAAAGGCAGGATTATGTGTGCAGGAAAGGTATGTGCTGAGAAGGCGACAAGGTTGAGACCAGGTTGGGATCTTCAGTCCCAGGAAAGGCCCCTGGCAGTTGTGGGTCAATGTTGTCTGCCCATCCCACCTGGCGTGGGGAGGTTTACAGCATACAAAGCAGCAGCGGAATTATTCTTCCCCCAGAGGTTGCATCTGCCCACAAGCTCCACCTGGCCAGGGTCCGCCCCTACCGTATTGCCCATGTCAATCAACAGAAGCTAAGACCTTCCAGAGAGACTAACTGCTCTTCTCTACCCACGGGGACGCGGTACAGCCAGAAGCCTCCCCTGTTTCATCTCCAGGCTCTCTCTCCGGCCCCTCATAGCTGTGATTTGTCTCAGGGGTAGAACGGAGAGATTTCTCTGAGTGAACACATACAGAGAGGGGCCACAGATGCTGAGGAAGGGCGCCTTGCCTACTGATATCCCAGCGTAAGTGGACAAGAGGTACCTGCCTGCTGTCCCAGCGTGTCGAACCTGTCCACATCAGGGGTTGCCTGCTGTGAAGTTATTCCCTGGGTGCCCTCGATTTTGTGGCCAAGGACAGAAGGGGCCGTTGTGTGTCCATGGGTAAAATGGAGGCCTCTGCCTAACTTGCATGTTAGGCTGGACCTCTCCTATTGGCTCAGAGTTTGTGACCCGTCCCCGTCAGAAGTTCCGCCCAGCCTTCCGGTGGCTGTCTCCATGGTGATTGAGAAAGAAGCCTTAGGCCCCGCACTCAGCCTTCACCTGTCCTACCTGGCCTCTTTACCCTCGTACAGACCGCTGCGTGGATGAAAGAAAGGATGTCGGCCAGTGACCACGTGTCCTCATTTCCTTTGAAGGATTAGGCTCCTTGCCTGGGCAGAAGACAGCCAAGGTCAGCCTGAGCCTAGACTCCTAGTGACCCGTGACACTGCAGACAGTGATAGATGTTCATGTCCACGCTGAGGTATCCGCAGGTGGCGGATTGAGAGTGGTCGGAGGAGAAGTGGAACTAGAAATCACACACTCACAGGGGCACGGGCCAAAGGTCAGGGAAAATAGCTGAGGTCGTGGAGCTCTAGCGGAGCCGGGCTAGGGCCCAGGCCTCCCTCCTGTACGTGGCAAAGGAGGTGATCCATATGCCGCCATCCGCAGACTCTGGACTGCTAGGGCCCTGGATGCCCGAATTTCGGCCTTGTCTTTGGAGAAGTGACGCACACGCAGTGTGCCCCGGAGGCTGTGGACCAGCACAGGGCAAAATCGTGAAAACGCGGGCTTCAGTTGACTTTGCCTGTGCTCTCCTTTGGCTGAGTGACATCCTGTGTTTCCTAGCAGGAGAAGGCATTTGTGGAGAGAGGCGGATTCCATGTGTGCAGGCAAAGTGTGTGCTGAGATGCTGAGTCGCTGGAGACCAGGGTGGACTCTTGAGACCCAGAATAGGCCTCTGGCAGGTATGTGTCAATGTTTTCTGCCCTGTGCTCTCAGCTGGGTATTTGCATACAATGTGACCAGCGGAATTAGTAGTCTCCGGAGAGGCTGCCACAGGTCAGCAAGCTTCACCTGGCCAGGGTCGGCCCGTGATGTAGATCCCCGGTCAATCACCACTCTCTAGACCTTGCAGATAGACCAGCAGATCTTGTCGGCCCACGGGCAACCAGTAGAGCCAGAGGCCTTCCCCCTTTGCTCTTTCGTCTCTAGGCACCCTGTCAGGCACTCCAAGCTGTGAAGTGACTCAGGGGGAGAAGGAAGAGATTTCAGAGAGCGAACACATCCAGAGAGAGACAGAGAGAGGCAAGAGATGCTGAGTGGGGTTGCATTGCGTACTGATATCCTCTGGAAAGTGGGAAAGAGGTACCTGGCCTGTTGTAGCAATGCCCTGAACCAGTCGGAACCAGAAGCTCCCCTGTGCCTGCGTGGGCTTTCCCAGGGTGTGCTCAAATCCTGTGGCCACTAGGTGTCATAGGTCATAATGGAGGGCCCTGTGTCATCTGCCTGGTGGGCCAGATCTCTGCCATTGGCTCAGTCTTGTCACCAGGCCCATCATAAGCTCCGCCCACTGTTCCGGTGGTGGGACTGTCTCCATGGTGATGGCAAAGGAGCCTTAGTCCCGCCCACCTGGCCTTGACTTCACCTGGCTGGCCTGCTGACCCTCACTCAGACCTCTGTGTTGATAAAAATGAATATCCGCCAGCGCCCAGGTGTCAGCATCTGGGATAAAGGATTCGGGACCTTGCCTGGGGCAGAAGGCAGCCTAGGCCAGCTGGTACCTGGAAGTCTAGTGACTTGTGACACTGCTGCCAGTGACAAATGGTGACTCCCACTCTCACATATCCCCTGGTGGCAGAATGATAGCGATGGGTGGAGAAACATCGCTCCGGAGCACACGTTAAATGGGGCACCGGCCAAAGGCCAGGGCCAGTAGTGGACGTGGCCGAGCTGAAGGGCGAGCCAGTGAAGGGCCCAAGGATTCCTCCTGTATGTGGGAAACATGTCATCCGGGTCCCCACGTCCGTAAACCATTGGATTGCTGGGGCCCAGGATGCCGGGATTTCGGCCTTGCCTTGGCTGCCCGGCCACATACGCAGCCTTCCACCGGAGGCGGGGATATGTAGACAGCAAAAATGTGGAAAATGGCAGTGTCTCCTCGATTTCCCTGACATGGGCCTTTTTGGGCGGCATGCTTTTGTCCTAGTGGGATCAGGCAGTGACGGAGAAAGGCAGGATTATGTGTGCAGGAAAGGTATGTGCTGAGAAGGCGACAAGGTTGAGACCAGGTTGGGATCTTCAGTCCCAGGAAAGGCCCCTGGCAGTTGTGGGTCAATGTTGTCTGCCCATCCCACCTGGCGTGGGGAGGTTTACAGCATACAAAGCAGCAGCGGAATTATTCTTCCCCCAGAGGTTGCATCTGCCCACAAGCTCCACCTGGCCAGGGTCCGCCCCTACCGTATTGCCCATGTCAATCAACAGAAGCTAAGACCTTCCAGAGAGACTAACTGCTCTTCTCTACCCACGGGGACGCGGTACAGCCAGAAGCCTCCCCTGTTTCATCTCCAGGCTCTCTCTCCGGCCCCTCATAGCTGTGATTTGTCTCAGGGGTAGAACGGAGAGATTTCTCTGAGTGAACACATACAGAGAGGGGCCACAGATGCTGAGGAAGGGCGCCTTGCCTACTGATATCCCAGCGTAAGTGGACAAGAGGTACCTGCCTGCTGTCCCAGCGTGTCGAACCTGTCCACATCAGGGGTTGCCTGCTGTGAAGTTATTCCCTGGGTGCCCTCGATTTTGTGGCCAAGGACAGAAGGGGCCGTTGTGTGTCCATGGGTAAAATGGAGGCCTCTGCCTAACTTGCATGTTAGGCTGGACCTCTCCTATTGGCTCAGAGTTTGTGACCCGTCCCCGTCAGAAGTTCCGCCCAGCCTTCCGGTGGCTGTCTCCATGGTGATTGAGAAAGAAGCCTTAGGCCCCGCACTCAGCCTTCACCTGTCCTACCTGGCCTCTTTACCCTCGTACAGACCGCTGCGTGGATGAAAGAAAGGATGTCGGCCAGTGACCACGTGTCCTCATTTCCTTTGAAGGATTAGGCTCCTTGCCTGGGCAGAAGACAGCCAAGGTCAGCCTGAGCCTAGACTCCTAGTGACCCGTGACACTGCAGACAGTGATAGATGTTCATGTCCACGCTGAGGTATCCGCAGGTGGCGGATTGAGAGTGGTCGGAGGAGAAGTGGAACTAGAAATCACACACTCACAGGGGCACGGGCCAAAGGTCAGGGAAAATAGCTGAGGTCGTGGAGCTCTAGCGGAGCCGGGCTAGGGCCCAGGTCTCCCTCCTGTACGTGGCAAAGGAGGTGATCCATATGCCGCCATCCGCAGACTCTGGACTGCTAGGGCCCTGGATGCCCGAATTTCGGCCTTGTCTTTGGAGAAGTGACGCACACGCAGTGTGCCCCGGAGGCTGTGGACCAGCACAGGGCAAAATCGTGAAAACGCGGGCTTCAGTTGACTTTGCCTGTGCTCTCCTTTGGCTGAGTGACATCCTGTGTTTCCTAGCAGGAGAAGGCATTTGTGGAGAGAGGCGGATTCCATGTGTGCAGGCAAAGTGTGTGCTGAGATGCTGAGTCGCTGGAGACCAGGGTGGACTCTTGAGACCCAGAATAGGCCTCTGGCAGGTATGTGTCAATGTTTTCTGCCCTGTGCTCTCAGCTGGGTATTTGCATACAATGTGACCAGCGGAATTAGTAGTCTCCGGAGAGGCTGCCACATGTCAGCAAGCTTCACCTGGCCAGGGTCGGCCCGTGATGTAGATCCCCGGTCAATCACCACTCTCTAGACCTTGCAGATAGACCAGCAGATCTTGTCGGCCCATGGGCAACCAGTAGAGCCAGAGGCCTTCCCCCTTTGCTCTTTCGTCTCTAGGCACCCTGTCAGGCACTCCAAGCTGTGAAGTGACTCAGGGGGAGAAGGAAGAGATTTCAGAGAGCGAACACATCCAGAGAGAGACAGAGAGAGGCAAGAGATGCTGAGTGGGGTTGCATTGCGTACTGATATCCTCTGGAAAGTGGGAAAGAGGTACCTGGCCTGTTGTAGCAATGCCCTGAACCAGTCGGAACCAGAAGCTCCCCTGTGCCTGCGTGGGCTTTCCCAGGGTGTGCTCAAATCCTGTGGCCACTAGGTGTCATAGGTCATAATGGAGGGCCCTGTGTCATCTGCCTGGCGGGCCAGATCTCTGCCATTGGCTCAGTCTTGTCACCAGGCCCATCATAAGCTCCGCCCACTGTTCCGGTGGTGGGACTGTCTCCATGGTGATGGCAAAGGAGCCTTAGTCCCGCCCACCTGGCCTTGACTTCACCTGGCTGGCCTGCTGACCCTCACTCAGACCTCTGTGTTGATAAAAATGAATATCCGCCAGCGCCCAGGTGTCAGCATCTGGGATAAAGGATTCGGGACCTTGCCTGGGGCAGAAGGCAGCCTAGGCCAGCTGGTACCTGGAAGTCTAGTGACTTGTGACACTGCTGCCAGTGACAAATGGTGACTCCCACTCTCACATATCCCCTGGTGGCAGAATGATAGCGATGGGTGGAGAAACATCGCTCCGGAGCACACGTTAAATGGGGCACCGGCCAAAGGCCAGGGCCAGTAGTGGACGTGGCCGAGCTGAAGGGCGAGCCAGTGAAGGGCCCAAGGATTCCTCCTGTATGTGGGAAACATGTCATCCGGGTCCCCACGTCCGTAAACCATTGGATTGCTGGGGCCCAGGATGCCGGGATTTCGGCCTTGCCTTGGCTGCCCGGCCACATACGCAGCCTTCCACCGGAGGCGGGGATATGTAGACAGCAAAAATGTGGAAAATGGCAGTGTCTCCTCGATTTCCCTGACATGGGCCTTTTTGGGCGGCATGCTTTTGTCCTAGTGGGATCAGGCAGTGACGGAGAAAGGCAGGATTATGTGTGCAGGAAAGGTATGTGCTGAGAAGGCGACAAGGTTGAGACCAGGTTGGGATCTTCAGTCCCAGGAAAGGCCCCTGGCAGTTGTGGGTCAATGTTGTCTGCCCATCCCACCTGGCGTGGGGAGGTTTACAGCATACAAAGCAGCAGCGGAATTATTCTTCCCCCAGAGGTTGCATCTGCCCACAAGCTCCACCTGGCCAGGGTCCGCCCCTACCGTATTGCCCATGTCAATCAACAGAAGCTAAGACCTTCCAGAGAGACTAACTGCTCTTCTCTACCCACGGGGACGCGGTACAGCCAGAAGCCTCCCCTGTTTCATCTCCAGGCTCTCTCTCCGGCCCCTCATAGCTGTGATTTGTCTCAGGGGTAGAACGGAGAGATTTCTCTGAGTGAACACATACAGAGAGGGGCCACAGATGCTGAGGAAGGGCGCCTTGCCTACTGATATCCCAGCGTAAGTGGACAAGAGGTACCTGCCTGCTGTCCCAGCGTGTCGAACCTGTCCACATCAGGGGTTGCCTGCTGTGAAGTTATTCCCTGGGTGCCCTCGATTTTGTGGCCAAGGACAGAAGGGGCCGTTGTGTGTCCATGGGTAAAATGGAGGCCTCTGCCTAACTTGCATGTTAGGCTGGACCTCTCCTATTGGCTCAGAGTTTGTGACCCGTCCCCGTCAGAAGTTCCGCCCAGCCTTCCGGTGGCTGTCTCCATGGTGATTGAGAAAGAAGCCTTAGGCCCCGCACTCAGCCTTCACCTGTCCTACCTGGCCTCTTTACCCTCGTACAGACCGCTGCGTGGATGAAAGAAAGGATGTCGGCCAGTGACCACGTGTCCTCATTTCCTTTGAAGGATTAGGCTCCTTGCCTGGGCAGAAGACAGCCAAGGTCAGCCTGAGCCTAGACTCCTAGTGACCCGTGACACTGCAGACAGTGATAGATGTTCATGTCCACGCTGAGGTATCCGCAGGTGGCGGATTGAGAGTGGTCGGAGGAGAAGTGGAACTAGAAATCACACACTCACAGGGGCACGGGCCAAAGGTCAGGGAAAATAGCTGAGGTCGTGGAGCTCTAGCGGAGCCGGGCTAGGGCCCAGGCCTCCCTCCTGTACGTGGCAAAGGAGGTGATCCATATGCCGCCATCCGCAGACTCTGGACTGCTAGGGCCCTGGATGCCCGAATTTCGGCCTTGTCTTTGGAGAAGTGACGCACACGCAGTGTGCCCCGGAGGCTGTGGACCAGCACAGGGCAAAATCGTGAAAACGCGGGCTTCAGTTGACTTTGCCTGTGCTCTCCTTTGGCTGAGTGACATCCTGTGTTTCCTAGCAGGAGAAGGCATTTGTGGAGAGAGGCGGATTCCATGTGTGCAGGCAAAGTGTGTGCTGAGATGCTGAGTCGCTGGAGACCAGGGTGGACTCTTGAGACCCAGAATAGGCCTCTGGCAGGTATGTGTCAATGTTTTCTGCCCTGTGCTCTCAGCTGGGTATTTGCATACAATGTGACCAGCGGAATTAGTAGTCTCCGGAGAGGCTGCCACAGGTCAGCAAGCTTCACCTGGCCAGGGTCGGCCCGTGATGTAGATCCCCGGTCAATCACCACTCTCTAGACCTTGCAGATAGACCAGCAGATCTTGTCGGCCCACGGGCAACCAGTAGAGCCAGAGGCCTTCCCCCTTTGCTCTTTCGTCTCTAGGCACCCTGTCAGGCACTCCAAGCTGTGAAGTGACTCAGGGGGAGAAGGAAGAGATTTCAGAGAGCGAACACATCCAGAGAGAGACAGAGAGAGGCAAGAGATGCTGAGTGGGGTTGCATTGCGTACTGATATCCTCTGGAAAGTGGGAAAGAGGTACCTGGCCTGTTGTAGCAATGCCCTGAACCAGTCGGAACCAGAAGCTCCCCTGTGCCTGCGTGGGCTTTCCCAGGGTGTGCTCAAATCCTGTGGCCACTAGGTGTCATAGGTCATAATGGAGGGCCCTGTGTCATCTGCCTGGCGGGCCAGATCTCTGCCATTGGCTCAGTCTTGTCACCAGGCCCATCATAAGCTCCGCCCACTGTTCCGGTGGTGGGACTGTCTCCATGGTGATGGCAAAGGAGCCTTAGTCCCGCCCACCTGGCCTTGACTTCACCTGGCTGGCCTGCTGACCCTCACTCAGACCTCTGTGTTGATAAAAATGAATATCCGCCAGCGCCCAGGTGTCAGCATCTGGGATAAAGGATTCGGGACCTTGCCTGGGGCAGAAGGCAGCCTAGGCCAGCTGGTACCTGGAAGTCTAGTGACTTGTGACACTGCTGCCAGTGACAAATGGTGACTCCCACTCTCACATATCCCCTGGTGGCAGAATGATAGCGATGGGTGGAGAAACATCGCTCCGGAGCACACGTTAAATGGGGCACCGGCCAAAGGCCAGGGCCAGTAGTGGACGTGGCCGAGCTGAAGGGCGAGCCAGTGAAGGGCCCAAGGATTCCTCCTGTATGTGGGAAACATGTCATCCGGGTCCCCACGTCCGTAAACCATTGGATTGCTGGGGCCCAGGATGCCGGGATTTCGGCCTTGCCTTGGCTGCCCGGCCACATACGCAGCCTTCCACCGGAGGCGGGGATATGTAGACAGCAAAAATGTGGAAAATGGCAGTGTCTCCTCGATTTCCCTGACATGGGCCTTTTTGGGCGGCATGCTTTTGTCCTAGTGGGATCAGGCAGTGACGGAGAAAGGCAGGATTATGTGTGCAGGAAAGGTATGTGCTGAGAAGGCGACAAGGTTGAGACCAGGTTGGGATCTTCAGTCCCAGGAAAGGCCCCTGGCAGTTGTGGGTCAATGTTGTCTGCCCATCCCACCTGGCGTGGGGAGGTTTACAGCATACAAAGCAGCAGCGGAATTATTCTTCCCCCAGAGGTTGCATCTGCCCACAAGCTCCACCTGGCCAGGGTCCGCCCCTACCGTATTGCCCATGTCAATCAACAGAAGCTAAGACCTTCCAGAGAGACTAACTGCTCTTCTCTACCCACGGGGACGCGGTACAGCCAGAAGCCTCCCCTGTTTCATCTCCAGGCTCTCTCTCCGGCCCCTCATAGCTGTGATTTGTCTCAGGGGTAGAACGGAGAGATTTCTCTGAGTGAACACATACAGAGAGGGGCCACAGATGCTGAGGAAGGGCGCCTTGCCTACTGATATCCCAGCGTAAGTGGACAAGAGGTACCTGCCTGCTGTCCCAGCGTGTCGAACCTGTCCACATCAGGGGTTGCCTGCTGTGAAGTTATTCCCTGGGTGCCCTCGATTTTGTGGCCAAGGACAGAAGGGGCCGTTGTGTGTCCATGGGTAAAATGGAGGCCTCTGCCTAACTTGCATGTTAGGCTGGACCTCTCCTATTGGCTCAGAGTTTGTGACCCGTCCCCGTCAGAAGTTCCGCCCAGCCTTCCGGTGGCTGTCTCCATGGTGATTGAGAAAGAAGCCTTAGGCCCCGCACTCAGCCTTCACCTGTCCTACCTGGCCTCTTTACCCTCGTACAGACCGCTGCGTGGATGAAAGAAAGGATGTCGGCCAGTGACCACGTGTCCTCATTTCCTTTGAAGGATTAGGCTCCTTGCCTGGGCAGAAGACAGCCAAGGTCAGCCTGAGCCTAGACTCCTAGTGACCCGTGACACTGCAGACAGTGATAGATGTTCATGTCCACGCTGAGGTATCCGCAGGTGGCGGATTGAGAGTGGTCGGAGGAGAAGTGGAACTAGAAATCACACACTCACAGGGGCACGGGCCAAAGGTCAGGGAAAATAGCTGAGGTCGTGGAGCTCTAGCGGAGCCGGGCTAGGGCCCAGGCCTCCCTCCTGTACGTGGCAAAGGAGGTGATCCATATGCCGCCATCCGCAGACTCTGGACTGCTAGGGCCCTGGATGCCCGAATTTCGGCCTTGTCTTTGGAGAAGTGACGCACACGCAGTGTGCCCCGGAGGCTGTGGACCAGCACAGGGCAAAATCGTGAAAACGCGGGCTTCAGTTGACTTTGCCTGTGCTCTCCTTTGGCTGAGTGACATCCTGTGTTTCCTAGCAGGAGAAGGCATTTGTGGAGAGAGGCAGATTCCATGTGTGCAGGCAAAGTGTGTGCTGAGATGCTGAGTCGCTGGAGACCAGGGTGGACTCTTGAGACCCAGAATAGGCCTCTGGCAGGTATGTGTCAATGTTTTCTGCCCTGTGCTCTCAGCTGGGTATTTGCATACAATGTGACCGGCGGAATTAGTAGTCTCCGGAGAGGCTGCCACATGTCAGCAAGCTTCACCTGGCCAGGGTCGGCCCGTGATGTAGATCCCCGGTCAATCACCACTCTCTAGACCTTGCAGATAGACCAGCAGATCTTGTCGGCCCATGGGCAACCAGTAGAGCCAGAGGCCTTCCCCCTTTGCTCTTTCGTCTCTAGGCACCCTGTCAGGCACTCCAAGCTGTGAAGTGACTCAGGGGGAGAAGGAAGAGATTTCAGAGAGCGAACACATCCAGAGAGAGACAGAGAGAGGCAAGAGATGCTGAGTGGGGTTGCATTGCGTACTGATATCCTCTGGAAAGTGGGAAAGAGGTACCTGGCCTGTTGTAGCAATGCCCTGAACCAGTCGGAACCAGAAGCTCCCCTGTGCCTGCGTGGGCTTTCCCAGGGTGTGCTCAAATCCTGTGGCCACTAGGTGTCATAGGTCATAATGGAGGGCCCTGTGTCATCTGCCTGGCGGGCCAGATCTCTGCCATTGGCTCAGTCTTGTCACCAGGCCCATCATAAGCTCCGCCCACTGTTCCGGTGGTGGGACTGTCTCCATGGTGATGGCAAAGGAGCCTTAGTCCCGCCCACCTGGCCTTGACTTCACCTGGCTGGCCTGCTGACCCTCACTCAGACCTCTGTGTTGATAAAAATGAATATCCGCCAGCGCCCAGGTGTCAGCATCTGGGATAAAGGATTCGGGACCTTGCCTGGGGCAGAAGGCAGCCTAGGCCAGCTGGTACCTGGAAGTCTAGTGACTTGTGACACTGCTGCCAGTGACAAATGGTGACTCCCACTCTCACATATCCCCTGGTGGCAGAATGATAGCGATGGGTGGAGAAACATCGCTCCGGAGCACACGTTAAATGGGGCACCGGCCAAAGGCCAGGGCCAGTAGTGGACGTGGCCGAGCTGAAGGGCGAGCCAGTGAAGGGCCCAAGGATTCCTCCTGTATGTGGGAAACATGTCATCCGGGTCCCCACGTCCGTAAACCATTGGATTGCTGGGGCCCAGGATGCCGGGATTTCGGCCTTGCCTTGGCTGCCCGGCCACATACGCAGCCTTCCACCGGAGGCGGGGATATGTAGACAGCAAAAATGTGGAAAATGGCAGTGTCTCCTCGATTTCCCTGACATGGGCCTTTTTGGGCGGCATGCTTTTGTCCTAGTGGGATCAGGCAGTGACGGAGAAAGGCAGGATTATGTGTGCAGGAAAGGTATGTGCTGAGAAGGCGACAAGGTTGAGACCAGGTTGGGATCTTCAGTCCCAGGAAAGGCCCCTGGCAGTTGTGGGTCAATGTTGTCTGCCCATCCCACCTGGCGTGGGGAGGTTTACAGCATACAAAGCAGCAGCGGAATTATTCTTCCCCCAGAGGTTGCATCTGCCCACAAGCTCCACCTGGCCAGGGTCCGCCCCTACCGTATTGCCCATGTCAATCAACAGAAGCTAAGACCTTCCAGAGAGACTAACTGCTCTTCTCTACCCACGGGGACGCGGTACAGCCAGAAGCCTCCCCTGTTTCATCTCCAGGCTCTCTCTCCGGCCCCTCATAGCTGTGATTTGTCTCAGGGGTAGAACGGAGAGATTTCTCTGAGTGAACACATACAGAGAGGGGCCACAGATGCTGAGGAAGGGCGCCTTGCCTACTGATATCCCAGCGTAAGTGGACAAGAGGTACCTGCCTGCTGTCCCAGCGTGTCGAACCTGTCCACATCAGGGGTTGCCTGCTGTGAAGTTATTCCCTGGGTGCCTTCGATTTTGTGGCCAAGGACAGAAGGGGCCGTTGTGTGTCCATGGGTAAAATGGAGGCCTCTGCCTAACTTGCATGTTAGGCTGGAACTCTCCTATTGGCTCAGAGTTTGTGACCCGTCCCCGTCAGAAGTTCCGCCCAGCCTTCCGGTGGCTGTCTCCATGGTGATTGAGAAAGAAGCCTTAGGCCCCGCACTCAGCCTTCACCTGTCCTACCTGGCCTCTTTACCCTCGTACAGACCGCTGTGTGGATGAAAGAAAGGATGTCGGCCAGTGACCACGTGTCCTCATTTCCTTTGAAGGATTAGGCTCCTTGCCTGGGCAGAAGACAGCCAAGGTCAGCCTGAGCCTAGACTCCTAGTGACCCGTGACACTGCAGACAGTGATAGATGTTCATGTCCACGCTGAGGTATCCGCAGGTGGCGGATTGAGAGTGGTCGGAGGAGAAGTGGAACTAGAAATCACACACTCACGGGGGCACGGGCCAAAGGTCAGGGAAAATAGCTGAGGTCGTGGAGCTCTAGCGGAGCCGGGCTAGGGCCCAGGCCTCCCTCCTGTACGTGGCAAAGGAGGTGATCCATATGCCGCCATCCGCAGACTCTGGACTGCTAGGGCCCTGGATGCCCGAATTTCGGCCTTGTCTTTGGAGAAGTGACGCACACGCAGTGTGCCCCGGAGGCTGTGGACCAGCACAGGGCAAAATCGTGAAAACGCGGGCTTCAGTTGACTTTGCCTGTGCTCTCCTTTGGCTGAGTGACATCCTGTGTTTCCTAGCAGGAGAAGGCATTTGTGGAGAGAGGCGGATTCCATGTGTGCAGGCAAAGTGTGTGCTGAGATGCTGAGTCGCTGGAGACCAGGGTGGACTCTTGAGACCCAGAATAGGCCTCTGGCAGGTATGTGTCAATGTTTTCTGCCCTGTGCTCTCAGCTGGGTATTTGCATACAATGTAACCAGTGGAATTAGTAGTCTCCGGAGAGGCTGCCACATGTCAGCAAGCTTCACCTGGCCAGGGTCGGCCCGTGATGTAGATCCCCGGTCAATCACCACTCTCTAGACGTTGCAGATAGACCAGCAGATCTTGTCGGCCCACGGGCAACCAGTAGAGCCAGAGGCCTTCCCCCTTTGCTCTTTCGTCTCTAGGCACCCTGTCAGGCACTCCAAGCTGTGAAGTGACTCAGGGGGAGAAGGAAGAGATTTCAGAGAGCGAACACATCCAGAGAGAGACAGAGAGAGGCAAGAGATGCTGAGTGGGGTTGCATTGCGTACTGATATCCTCTGGAAAGTGGGAAAGAGGTACCTGGCCTGTTGTAGCAATGCCCTGAACCAGTCGGAACCAGAAGCTCCCCTGTGCCTGCGTGGGCTTTCCCAGGGTGTGCTCAAATCCTGTGGCCACTAGGTGTCATAGGTCATAATGGAGGGCCCTGTGTCATCTGCCTGGCGGGCCAGATCTCTGCCATTGGCTCAGTCTTGTCACCAGGCCCATCATAAGCTCCGCCCACTGTTCCCGTGGTGGGACTGTCTCCATGGTGATGGCAAAGGAGCCTTAGTCCCGCCCACCTGGCCTTGACTTCACCTGGCTGGCCTGCTGACCCTCACTCAGACCTCTGTGTTGATAAAAATGAATATCCGCCAGCGCCCAGGTGTCAGCATCTGGGATAAAGGATTCGGGACCTTGCCTGGGGCAGAAGGCAGCCTAGGCCAGCTGGTACCTGGAAGTCTAGTGACTTGTGACACTGCTGCCAGTGACAAATGGTGACTCCCACTCTCACATATCCCCTGGTGGCAGAATGATAGCGATGGGTGGAGAAACATCGCTCCGGAGCACACGTTAAATGGGGCACCGGCCAAAGGCCAGGGCCAGTAGTGGACGTGGCCGAGCTGAAGGGCGAGCCAGTGAAGGGCCCAAGGATTCCTCCTGTATGTGGGAAACATGTCATCCGGGTCCCCACGTCCGTAAACCATTGGATTGCTGGGGCCCAGGATGCCGGGATTTCGGCCTTGCCTTGGCTGCCCGGCCACATACGCAGCCTTCCACCGGAGGCGGGGATATGTAGACAGCAAAAATGTGGAAAATGGCAGTGTCTCCTCGATTTCCCTGACATGGGCCTTTTTGGGCGGCATGCTTTTGTCCTAGTGGGATCAGGCAGTGACGGAGAAAGGCAGGATTATGTGTGCAGGAAAGGTATGTGCTGAGAAGGCGACAAGGTTGAGACCAGGTTGGGATCTTCAGTCCCAGGAAAGGCCCCTGGCAGTTGTGGGTCAATGTTGTCTGCCCATCCCACCTGGCGTGGGGAGGTTTACAGCATACAAAGCAGCAGCGGAATTATTCTTCCCCCAGAGGTTGCATCTGCCCACAAGCTCCACCTGGCCAGGGTCCGCCCCTACCGTATTGCCCATGTCAATCAACAGAAGCTAAGACCTTCCAGAGAGACTAACTGCTCTTCTCTACCCACGGGGACGCGGTACAGCCAGAAGCCTCCCCTGTTTCATCTCCAGGCTCTCTCTCCGGCCCCTCATAGCTGTGATTTGTCTCAGGGGTAGAACGGAGAGATTTCTCTGAGTGAACACATACAGAGAGGGGCCACAGATGCTGAGGAAGGGCGCCTTGCCTACTGATATCCCAGCGTAAGTGGACAAGAGGTACCTGCCTGCTGTCCCAGCGTGTCGAACCTGTCCACATCAGGGGTTGCCTGCTGTGAAGTTATTCCCTGGGTGCCCTCGATTTTGTGGCCAAGGACAGAAGGGGCCGTTGTGTGTCCATGGGTAAAATGGAGGCCTCTGCCTAACTTGCATGTTAGGCTGGAACTCTCCTATTGGCTCAGAGTTTGTGACCCGTCCCCGACAGAAGTTCCGCCCAGCCTTCCGGTGGCTGTCTCCATGGTGATTGAGAAAGAAGCCTTAGGCCCCGCACTCAGCCTTCACCTGTCCTACCTGGCCTCTTTACCCTCGTACAGACCGCTGCGTGGATGAAAGAAAGGATGTCGGCCAGTGACCACGTGTCCTCATTTCCTTTGAAGGATTAGGCTCCTTGCCTGGGCAGAAGACAGCCAAGGTCAGCCTGAGCCTAGACTCCTAGTGACCCGTGACACTGCAGACAGTGATAGATGTTCATGTCCACGCTGAGGTATCCGCAGGTGGCGGATTGAGAGTGGTCGGAGGAGAAGTGGAACTAGAAATCACACACTCACGGGGGCACGGGCCAAAGGTCAGGGAAAATAGCTGAGGTCGTGGAGCTCTAGCGGAGCCAGGCTAGGGCCCAGGCCTCCCTCCTGTACGTGGCAAAGAGGTGATCCATATGCCGCCATCCGCAGACTCTGGACTGCTAGGGCCCTGGATGCCCGAATTTCGGCCTTGTCTTTGGAGAAGTGACGCACACGCAGTGTGCCCCGGAGGCTGTGGACCAGCACAGGGCAAAATCGTGAAAACGCGGGCTTCAGTTGACTTTGCCTGTGCTCTCCTTTGGCTGAGTGACATCCTGTGTTTCCTAGCAGGAGAAGGCATTTGTGGAGAGAGGCGGATTCCATGTGTGCAGGCAAAGTGTGTGCTGAGATGCTGAGTCGCTGGAGACCAGGGTGGACTCTTGAGACCCAGAATAGGCCTCTGGCAGGTATGTGTCAATGTTTTCTGCCCTGTGCTCTCAGCTGGGTATTTGCATACAATGTGACCAGTGGAATTAGTAGTCTCCGGAGAGGCTGCCACATGTCAGCAAGCTTCACCTGGCCAGGGTCGGCCCGTGATGTAGATCCCCGGTCAATCACCACTCTCTAGACGTTGCAGATAGACCAGCAGATCTTGTCGGCCCACGGGCAACCAGTAGAGCCAGAGGCCTTCCCCCTTTGCTCTTTCGTCTCTAGGCACCCTGTCAGGCACTCCAAGCTGTGAAGTGACTCAGGGGGAGAAGGAAGAGATTTCAGAGAGCGAACACATCCAGAGAGAGACAGAGAGAGGCAAGAGATGCTGAGTGGGGTTGCATTGCATACTGATATCCTCTGGAAAGTGGGAAAGAGGTACCTGGCCTGTTGTAGCAATGCCCTGAACCAGTCGGAACCAGAAGCTCCCCTGTGCCTGCGTGGGCTTTCCCAGGGTGTGCTCAAATCCTGTGGCCACTAGGTGTCATAGGTCATAATGGAGGGCCCTGTGTCATCTGCCTGGCGGGCCAGATCTCTGCCATTGGCTCAGTCTTGTCACCAGGCCCATCATAAGCTCCGCCCACTGTTCCCGTGGTGGGACTGTCTCCATGGTGATGGCAAAGGAGCCTTAGTCCCGCCCACCTGGCCTTGACTTCACCTGGCTGGCCTGCTGACCCTCACTCAGACCTCTGTGTTGATAAAAATGAATATCCGCCAGCGCCCAGGTGTCAGCATCTGGGATAAAGGATTCGGGACCTTGCCTGGGGCAGAAGGCAGCCTAGGCCAGCTGGTACCTGGAAGTCTAGTGACTTGTGACACTGCTGCCAGTGACAAATGGTGACTCCCACTCTCACATATCCCCTGGTGGCAGAATGATAGCGATGGGTGGAGAAACATCGCTCCGGAGCACACGTTAAATGGGGCACCGGCCAAAGGCCAGGGCCAGTAGTGGACGTGGCCGAGCTGAAGGGCGAGCCAGTGAAGGGCCCAAGGATTCCTCCTGTATGTGGGAAACATGTCATCCGGGTCCCCACGTCCGTAAACCATTGGATTGCTGGGGCCCAGGATGCCGGGATTTCGGCCTTGCCTTGGCTGCCCGGCCACATACGCAGCCTTCCACCGGAGGCGGGGATATGTAGACAGCAAAAATGTGGAAAATGGCAGTGTCTCCTCGATTTCCCTGACATGGGCCTTTTTGGGCGGCATGCTTTTGTCCTAGTGGGATCAGGCAGTGACGGAGAAAGGCAGGATTATGTGTGCAGGAAAGGTATGTGCTGAGAAGGCGACAAGGTTGAGACCAGGTTGGGATCTTCAGTCCCAGGAAAGGCCCCTGGCAGTTGTGGGTCAATGTTGTCTGCCCATCCCACCTGGCGTGGGGAGGTTTACAGCATACAAAGCAGCAGCGGAATTATTCTTCCCCCAGAGGTTGCATCTGCCCACAAGCTCCACCTGGCCAGGGTCCGCCCCTACCGTATTGCCCATGTCAATCAACAGAAGCTAAGACCTTCCAGAGAGACTAACTGCTCTTCTCTACCCACGGGGACGCGGTACAGCCAGAAGCCTCCCCTGTTTCATCTCCAGGCTCTCTCTCCGGCCCCTCATAGCTGTGATTTGTCTCAGGGGTAGAACGGAGAGATTTCTCTGAGTGAACACATACAGAGAGGGGCCACAGATGCTGAGGAAGGGCGCCTTGCCTACTGATATCCCAGCGTAAGTGGACAAGAGGTACCTGCCTGCTGTCCCAGCGTGTCGAACCTGTCCACATCAGGGGTTGCCTGCTGTGAAGTTATTCCCTGGGTGCCCTCGATTTTGTGGCCAAGGACAGAAGGGGCCGTTGTGTGTCCATGGGTAAAATGGAGGCCTCTGCCTAACTTGCATGTTAGGCTGGAACTCTCCTATTGGCTCAGAGTTTGTGACCCGTCCCCGACAGAAGTTCCGCCCAGCCTTCCGGTGGCTGTCTCCATGGTGATTGAGAAAGAAGCCTTAGGCCCCGCACTCAGCCTTCACCTGTCCTACCTGGCCTCTTTACCCTCGTACAGACCGCTGCGTGGATGAAAGAAAGGATGTCGGCCAGTGACCACGTGTCCTCATTTCCTTTGAAGGATTAGGCTCCTTGCCTGGGCAGAAGACAGCCAAGGTCAGCCTGAGCCTAGACTCCTAGTGACCCGTGACACTGCAGACAGTGATAGATGTTCATGTCCACGCTGAGGTATCCGCAGGTGGCGGATTGAGAGTGGTCGGAGGAGAAGTGGAACTAGAAATCACACACTCACGGGGGCACGGGCCAAAGGTCAGGGAAAATAGCTGAGGTCGTGGAGCTCTAGCGGAGCCAGGCTAGGGCCCAGGCCTCCCTCCTGTACGTGGCAAAGAGGTGATCCATATGCCGCCATCCGCAGACTCTGGACTGCTAGGGCCCTGGATGCCCGAATTTCGGCCTTGTCTTTGGAGAAGTGACGCACACGCAGTGTGCCCCGGAGGCTGTGGACCAGCACAGGGCAAAATCGTGAAAACGCGGGCTTCAGTTGACTTTGCCTGTGCTCTCCTTTGGCTGAGTGACATCCTGTGTTTCCTAGCAGGAGAAGGCATTTGTGGAGAGAGGCGGATTCCATGTGTGCAGGCAAAGTGTGTGCTGAGATGCTGAGTCGCTGGAGACCAGGGTGGACTCTTGAGACCCAGAATAGGCCTCTGGCAGGTATGTGTCAATGTTTTCTGCCCTGTGCTCTCAGCTGGGTATTTGCATACAATGTGACCAGTGGAATTAGTAGTCTCCGGAGAGGCTGCCACATGTCAGCAAGCTTCACCTGGCCAGGGTCGGCCCGTGATGTAGATCCCCGGTCAATCACCACTCTCTAGACCTTGCAGATAGACCAGCAGATCTTGTCGGCCCATGGGCAACCAGTAGAGCCAGAGGCCTTTCCCCTTTGCTCTTTCGTCTCTAGGCACCCTGTCAGGCACTCCAAGCTGTGAAGTGACTCAGGGGGAGAAGGAAGAGATTTCAGAGAGCGAACACATCCAGAGAGAGACAGAGAGAGGCAAGAGATGCTGAGTGGGGTTGCATTGCGTACTGATATCCTCTGGAAAGTGGGAAAGAGGTACCTGGCCTGTTGTAGCAATGCCCTGAACCAGTCGGAACCAGAAGCTCCCCTGTGCCTGCGTGGGCTTTCCCAGGGTGTGCTCAAAT
The DNA here is from genome assembly GCF_030014295.1 of Loxodonta africana. NCBI lineage: Eukaryota > Metazoa > Chordata > Mammalia > Proboscidea > Elephantidae > Loxodonta > Loxodonta africana. The sequence continues at coordinate 4,169,562 of NW_026975011.1, read as the reverse complement.
CCTGTGGCCACTAGGTGTCATAGGTCATAATGGAGGGCCCTGTGTCATCTGCCTGGCGGGCCAGATCTCTGCCATTGGCTCAGTCTTGTCACCAGGCCCATCATAAGCTCCGCCCACTGTTCCGGTGGTGGGACTGTCTCCATGGTGATGGCAAAGGAGCCTTAGTCCCGCCCACCTGGCCTTGACTTCACCTGGCTGGCCTGCTGACCCTCACTCAGACCTCTGTGTTGATAAAAATGAATATCCGCCAGCGCCCAGGTGTCAGCATCTGGGATAAAGGATTCGGGACCTTGCCTGGGGCAGAAGGCAGCCTAGGCCAGCTGGTACCTGGAAGTCTAGTGACTTGTGACACTGCTGCCAGTGACAAATGGTGACTCCCACTCTCACATATCCCCTGGTGGCAGAATGATAGCGATGGGTGGAGAAACATCGCTCCGGAGCACACGTTAAATGGGGCACCGGCCAAAGGCCAGGGCCAGTAGTGGACGTGGCCGAGCTGAAGGGCGAGCCAGTGAAGGGCCCAAGGATTCCTCCTGTATGTGGGAAACATGTCATCCGGGTCCCCACGTCCGTAAACCATTGGATTGCTGGGGCCCAGGATGCCGGGATTTCGGCCTTGCCTTGGCTGCCCGGCCACATACGCAGCCTTCCACCGGAGGCGGGGATATGTAGACAGCAAAAATGTGGAAAATGGCAGTGTCTCCTCGATTTCCCTGACATGGGCCTTTTTGGGCGGCATGCTTTTGTCCTAGTGGGATCAGGCAGTGACGGAGAAAGGCAGGATTATGTGTGCAGGAAAGGTATGTGCTGAGAAGGCGACAAGGTTGAGACCAGGTTGGGATCTTCAGTCCCAGGAAAGGCCCCTGGCAGTTGTGGGTCAATGTTGTCTGCCCATCCCACCTGGCGTGGGGAGGTTTACAGCATACAAAGCAGCAGCGGAATTATTCTTCCCCCAGAGGTTGCATCTGCCCACAAGCTCCACCTGGCCAGGGTCCGCCCCTACCGTATTGCCCATGTCAATCAACAGAAGCTAAGACCTTCCAGAGAGACTAACTGCTCTTCTCTACCCACGGGGACGCGGTACAGCCAGAAGCCTCCCCTGTTTCATCTCCAGGCTCTCTCTCCGGCCCCTCATAGCTGTGATTTGTCTCAGGGGTAGAACGGAGAGATTTCTCTGAGTGAACACATACAGAGAGGGGCCACAGATGCTGAGGAAGGGCGCCTTGCCTACTGATATCCCAGCGTAAGTGGACAAGAGGTACCTGCCTGCTGTCCCAGCGTGTCGAACCTGTCCACATCAGGGGTTGCCTGCTGTGAAGTTATTCCCTGGGTGCCCTCGATTTTGTGGCCAAGGACAGAAGGGGCCGTTGTGTGTCCATGGGTAAAATGGAGGCCTCTGCCTAACTTGCATGTTAGGCTGGACCTCTCCTATTGGCTCAGAGTTTGTGACCCGTCCCCGTCAGAAGTTCCGCCCAGCCTTCCGGTGGCTGTCTCCATGGTGATTGAGAAAGAAGCCTTAGGCCCCGCACTCAGCCTTCACCTGTCCTACCTGGCCTCTTTACCCTCGTACAGACCGCTGCGTGGATGAAAGAAAGGATGTCGGCCAGTGACCACGTGTCCTCATTTCCTTTGAAGGATTAGGCTCCTTGCCTGGGCAGAAGACAGCCAAGGTCAGCCTGAGCCTAGACTCCTAGTGACCCGTGACACTGCAGACAGTGATAGATGTTCATGTCCACGCTGAGGTATCCGCAGGTGGCGGATTGAGAGTGGTCGGAGGAGAAGTGGAACTAGAAATCACACACTCACAGGGGCACGGGCCAAAGGTCAGGGAAAATAGCTGAGGTCGTGGAGCTCTAGCGGAGCCGGGCTAGGGCCCAGGTCTCCCTCCTGTACGTGGCAAAGGAGGTGATCCATATGCCGCCATCCGCAGACTCTGGACTGCTAGGGCCCTGGATGCCCGAATTTCGGCCTTGTCTTTGGAGAAGTGACGCACACGCAGTGTGCCCCGGAGGCTGTGGACCAGCACAGGGCAAAATCGTGAAAACGCGGGCTTCAGTTGACTTTGCCTGTGCTCTCCTTTGGCTGAGTGACATCCTGTGTTTCCTAGCAGGAGAAGGCATTTGTGGAGAGAGGCGGATTCCATGTGTGCAGGCAAAGTGTGTGCTGAGATGCTGAGTCGCTGGAGACCAGGGTGGACTCTTGAGACCCAGAATAGGCCTCTGGCAGGTATGTGTCAATGTTTTCTGCCCTGTGCTCTCAGCTGGGTATTTGCATACAATGTGACCAGCGGAATTAGTAGTCTCCGGAGAGGCTGCCACATGTCAGCAAGCTTCACCTGGCCAGGGTTGGCCCGTGATGTAGATCCCCGGTCAATCACCACTCTCTAGACCTTGCAGATAGACCAGCAGATCTTGTCGGCCCATGGGCAACCAGTAGAGCCAGAGGCCTTCCCCCTTTGCTCTTTCGTCTCTAGGCACCCTGTCAGGCACTCCAAGCTGTGAAGTGACTCAGGGGGAGAAGGAAGAGATTTCAGAGAGCGAACACATCCAGAGAGAGACAGAGAGAGGCAAGAGATGCTGAGTGGGGTTGCATTGCGTACTGATATCCTCTGGAAAGTGGGAAAGAGGTACCTGGCCTGTTGTAGCAATGCCCTGAACCAGTCGGAACCAGAAGCTCCCCTGTGCCTGCGTGGGCTTTCCCAGGGTGTGCTCAAATCCTGTGGCCACTAGGTGTCATAGGTCATAATGGAGGGCCCTGTGTCATCTGCCTGGCGGGCCAGATCTCTGCCATTGGCTCAGTCTTGTCACCAGGCCCATCATAAGCTCCGCCCACTGTTCCGGTGGTGGGACTGTCTCCATGGTGATGGCAAAGGAGCCTTAGTCCCGCCCACCTGGCCTTGACTTCACCTGGCTGGCCTGCTGACCCTCACTCAGACCTCTGTGTTGATAAAAATGAATATCCGCCAGCGCCCAGGTGTCAGCATCTGGGATAAAGGATTCGGGACCTTGCCTGGGGCAGAAGGCAGCCTAGGCCAGCTGGTACCTGGAAGTCTAGTGACTTGTGACACTGCTGCCAGTGACAAATGGTGACTCCCACTCTCACATATCCCCTGGTGGCAGAATGATAGCGATGGGTGGAGAAACATCGCTCCGGAGCACACGTTAAATGGGGCACCGGCCAAAGGCCAGGGCCAGTAGTGGACGTGGCCGAGCTGAAGGGCGAGCCAGTGAAGGGCCCAAGGATTCCTCCTGTATGTGGGAAACATGTCATCCGGGTCCCCACGTCCGTAAACCATTGGATTGCTGGGGCCCAGGATGCCGGGATTTCGGCCTTGCCTTGGCTGCCCGGCCACATACGCAGCCTTCCACCGGAGGCGGGGATATGTAGACAGCAAAAATGTGGAAAATGGCAGTGTCTCCTCGATTTCCCTGACATGGGCCTTTTTGGGCGGCATGCTTTTGTCCTAGTGGGATCAGGCAGTGACGGAGAAAGGCAGGATTATGTGTGCAGGAAAGGTATGTGCTGAGAAGGCGACAAGGTTGAGACCAGGTTGGGATCTTCAGTCCCAGGAAAGGCCCCTGGCAGTTGTGGGTCAATGTTGTCTGCCCATCCCACCTGGCGTGGGGAGGTTTACAGCATACAAAGCAGCAGCGGAATTATTCTTCCCCCAGAGGTTGCATCTGCCCACAAGCTCCACCTGGCCAGGGTCCGCCCCTACCGTATTGCCCATGTCAATCAACAGAAGCTAAGACCTTCCAGAGAGACTAACTGCTCTTCTCTACCCACGGGGACGCGGTACAGCCAGAAGCCTCCCCTGTTTCATCTCCAGGCTCTCTCTCCGGCCCCTCATAGCTGTGATTTGTCTCAGGGGTAGAACGGAGAGATTTCTCTGAGTGAACACATACAGAGAGGGGCCACAGATGCTGAGGAAGGGCGCCTTGCCTACTGATATCCCAGCGTAAGTGGACAAGAGGTACCTGCCTGCTGTCCCAGCGTGTCGAACCTGTCCACATCAGGGGTTGCCTGCTGTGAAGTTATTCCCTGGGTGCCCTCGATTTTGTGGCCAAGGACAGAAGGGGCCGTTGTGTGTCCATGGGTAAAATGGAGGCCTCTGCCTAACTTGCATGTTAGGCTGGACCTCTCCTATTGGCTCGGAGTTTGTGACCCGTCCCCGTCAGAAGTTCCGCCCAGCCTTCCGGTGGCTGTCTCCATGGTGATTGAGAAAGAAGCCTTAGGCCCCGCACTCAGCCTTCACCTGTCCTACCTGGCCTCTTTACCCTCGTACAGACCGCTGCGTGGATGAAAGAAAGGATGTCGGCCAGTGACCACGTGTCCTCATTTCCTTTGAAGGATTAGGCTCCTTGCCTGGGCAGAAGACAGCCAAGGTCAGCCTGAGCCTAGACTCCTAGTGACCCGTGACACTGCAGACAGTGATAGATGTTCATGTCCACGCTGAGGTATCCGCAGGTGGCGGATTGAGAGTGGTCGGAGGAGAAGTGGAACTAGAAATCACACACTCACAGGGGCACGGGCCAAAGGTCAGGGAAAATAGCTGAGGTCGTGGAGCTCTAGCGGAGCCGGGCTAGGGCCCAGGCCTCCCTCCTGTACATGGCAAAGGAGGTGATCCATATGCCGCCATCCGCAGACTCTGGACTGCTAGGGCCCTGGATGCCCGAATTTCGGCCTTGTCTTTGGAGAAGTGACGCACACGCAGTGTGCCCCGGAGGCTGTGGACCAGCACAGGGCAAAATCGTGAAAACGCGGGCTTCAGTTGACTTTGCCTGTGCTCTCCTTTGGCTGAGTGACATCCTGTGTTTCCTAGCAGGAGAAGGCATTTGTGGAGAGAGGCGGATTCCATGTGTGCAGGCAAAGTGTGTGCTGAGATGCTGAGTCGCTGGAGACCAGGGTGGACTCTTGAGACCCAGAATAGGCCTCTGGCAGGTATGTGTCAATGTTTTCTGCCCTGTGCTCTCAGCTGGGTATTTGCATACAATGTGACCAGCGGAATTAGTAGTCTCCGGAGAGGCTGCCACATGTCAGCAAGCTTCACCTGGCCAGGGTCGGCCCGTGATGTAGATCCCCGGTCAATCACCACTCTCTAGACCTTGCAGATAGACCAGCAGATCTTGTCGGCCCATGGGCAACCAGTAGAGCCAGAGGCCTTCCCCCTTTGCTCTTTCGTCTCTAGGCACCCTGTCAGGCACTCCAAGCTGTGAAGTGACTCAGGGGGAGAAGGAAGAGATTTCAGAGAGCGAACACATCCAGAGAGAGACAGAGAGAGGCAAGAGATGCTGAGTGGGGTTGCATTGCGTACTGATATCCTCTGGAAAGTGGGAAAGAGGTACCTGGCCTGTTGTAGCAATGCCCTGAACCAGTCGGAACCAGAAGCTCCCCTGTGCCTGCGTGGGCTTTCCCAGGGTGTGCTCAAATCCTGTGGCCACTAGGTGTCATAGGTCATAATGGAGGGCCCTGTGTCATCTGCCTGGCGGGCCAGATCTCTGCCATTGGCTCAGTCTTGTCACCAGGCCCATCATAAGCTCCGCCCACTGTTCCGGTGGTGGGACTGTCTCCATGGTGATGGCAAAGGAGCCTTAGTCCCGCCCACCTGGCCTTGACTTCACCTGGCTGGCCTGCTGACCCTCACTCAGACCTCTGTGTTGATAAAAATGAATATCCGCCAGCGCCCAGGTGTCAGCATCTGGGATAAAGGATTCGGGACCTTGCCTGGGGCAGAAGGCAGCCTAGGCCAGCTGGTACCTGGAAGTCTAGTGACTTGTGACACTGCTGCCAGTGACAAATGGTGACTCCCACTCTCACATATCCCCTGGTGGCAGAATGATAGCGATGGGTGGAGAAACATCGCTCCGGAGCACACGTTAAATGGGGCACCGGCCAAAGGCCAGGGCCAGTAGTGGACGTGGCCGAGCTGAAGGGCGAGCCAGTGAAGGGCCCAAGGATTCCTCCTGTATGTGGGAAACATGTCATCCGGGTCCCCACGTCCGTAAACCATTGGATTGCTGGGGCCCAGGATGCCGGGATTTCGGCCTTGCCTTGGCTGCCCGGCCACATACGCAGCCTTCCACCGGAGGCGGGGATATGTAGACAGCAAAAATGTGGAAAATGGCAGTGTCTCCTCGATTTCCCTGACATGGGCCTTTTTGGGCGGCATGCTTTTGTCCTAGTGGGATCAGGCAGTGACGGAGAAAGGCAGGATTATGTGTGCAGGAAAGGTATGTGCTGAGAAGGCGACAAGGTTGAGACCAGGTTGGGATCTTCAGTCCCAGGAAAGGCCCCTGGCAGTTGTGGGTCAATGTTGTCTGCCCATCCCACCTGGCGTGGGGAGGTTTACAGCATACAAAGCAGCAGCGGAATTATTCTTCCCCCAGAGGTTGCATCTGCCCACAAGCTCCACCTGGCCAGGGTCCGCCCCTACCGTATTGCCCATGTCAATCAACAGAAGCTAAGACCTTCCAGAGAGACTAACTGCTCTTCTCTACCCACGGGGACGCGGTACAGCCAGAAGCCTCCCCTGTTTCATCTCCAGGCTCTCTCTCCGGCCCCTCATAGCTGTGATTTGTCTCAGGGGTAGAACGGAGAGATTTCTCTGAGTGAACACATACAGAGAGGGGCCACAGATGCTGAGGAAGGGCGCCTTGCCTACTGATATCCCAGCGTAAGTGGACAAGAGGTACCTGCCTGCTGTCCCAGCGTGTCGAACCTGTCCACATCAGGGGTTGCCTGCTGTGAAGTTATTCCCTGGGTGCCCTCGATTTTGTGGCCAAGGACAGAAGGGGCCGTTGTGTGTCCATGGGTAAAATGGAGGCCTCTGCCTAACTTGCATGTTAGGCTGGAACTCTCCTATTGGCTCAGAGTTTGTGACCCGTCCCCGACAGAAGTTCCGCCCAGCCTTCCGGTGGCTGTCTCCATGGTGATTGAGAAAGAAGCCTTAGGCCCCGCACTCAGCCTTCACCTGTCCTACCTGGCCTCTTTACCCTCGTACAGACCGCTGCGTGGATGAAAGAAAGGATGTCGGCCAGTGACCACGTGTCCTCATTTCCTTTGAAGGATTAGGCTCCTTGCCTGGGCAGAAGACAGCCAAGGTCAGCCTGAGCCTAGACTCCTAGTGACCCGTGACACTGCAGACAGTGATAGATGTTCATGTCCACGCTGAGGTATCCGCAGGTGGCGGATTGAGAGTGGTCGGAGGAGAAGTGGAACTAGAAATCACACACTCACGGGGGCACGGGCCAAAGGTCAGGGAAAATAGCTGAGGTCGTGGAGCTCTAGCGGAGCCAGGCTAGGGCCCAGGCCTCCCTCCTGTACGTGGCAAAGAGGTGATCCATATGCCGCCATCCGCAGACTCTGGACTGCTAGGGCCCTGGATGCCCGAATTTCGGCCTTGTCTTTGGAGAAGTGACGCACACGCAGTGTGCCCCGGAGGCTGTGGACCAGCACAGGGCAAAATCGTGAAAACGCGGGCTTCAGTTGACTTTGCCTGTGCTCTCCTTTGGCTGAGTGACATCCTGTGTTTCCTAGCAGGAGAAGGCATTTGTGGAGAGAGGCGGATTCCATGTGTGCAGGCAAAGTGTGTGCTGAGATGCTGAGTCGCTGGAGACCAGGGTGGACTCTTGAGACCCAGAATAGGCCTCTGGCAGGTATGTGTCAATGTTTTCTGCCCTGTGCTCTCAGCTGGGTATTTGCATACAATGTGACCAGCGGAATTAGTAGTCTCCGGAGAGGCTGCCACATGTCAGCAAGCTTCACCTGGCCAGGGTCGGCCCGTGATGTAGATCCCCGGTCAATCACCACTCTCTAGACCTTGCAGATAGACCAGCAGATCTTGTCGGCCCATGGGCAACCAGTAGAGCCAGAGGCCTTCCCCCTTTGCTCTTTCGTCTCTAGGCACCCTGTCAGGCACTCCAAGCTGTGAAGTGACTCAGGGGGAGAAGGAAGAGATTTCAGAGAGCGAACACATCCAGAGAGAGACAGAGAGAGGCAAGAGATGCTGAGTGGGGTTGCATTGCGTACTGATATCCTCTGGAAAGTGGGAAAGAGGTACCTGGCCTGTTGTAGCAATGCCCTGAACCAGTCGGAACCAGAAGCTCCCCTGTGCCTGCGTGGGCTTTCCCAGGGTGTGCTCAAATCCTGTGGCCACTAGGTGTCATAGGTCATAATGGAGGGCCCTGTGTCATCTGCCTGGCGGGCCAGATCTCTGCCATTGGCTCAGTCTTGTCACCAGGCCCATCATAAGCTCCGCCCACTGTTCCGGTGGTGGGACTGTCTCCATGGTGATGGCAAAGGAGCCTTAGTCCCGCCCACCTGGCCTTGACTTCACCTGGCTGGCCTGCTGACCCTCACTCAGACCTCTGTGTTGATAAAAATGAATATCCGCCAGCGCCCAGGTGTCAGCATCTGGGATAAAGGATTCGGGACCTTGCCTGGGGCAGAAGGCAGCCTAGGCCAGCTGGTACCTGGAAGTCTAGTGACTTGTGACACTGCTGCCAGTGACAAATGGTGACTCCCACTCTCACATATCCCCTGGTGGCAGAATGATAGCGATGGGTGGAGAAACATCGCTCCGGAGCACACGTTAAATGGGGCACCGGCCAAAGGCCAGGGCCAGTAGTGGACGTGGCCGAGCTGAAGGGCGAGCCAGTGAAGGGCCCAAGGATTCCTCCTGTATGTGGGAAACATGTCATCCGGGTCCCCACGTCCGTAAACCATTGGATTGCTGGGGCCCAGGATGCCGGGATTTCGGCCTTGCCTTGGCTGCCCGGCCACATACGCAGCCTTCCACCGGAGGCGGGGATATGTAGACAGCAAAAATGTGGAAAATGGCAGTGTCTCCTCGATTTCCCTGACATGGGCCTTTTTGGGTGGCATGCTTTTGTCCTAGTGGGATCAGGCAGTGACGGAGAAAGGCAGGATTATGTGTGCAGGAAAGGTATGTGCTGAGAAGGCGACAAGGTTGAGACCAGGTTGGGATCTTCAGTCCCAGGAAAGGCCCCTGGCAGTTGTGGGTCAATGTTGTCTGCCCATCCCACCTGGCGTGGGGAGGTTTACAGCATACAAAGCAGCAGCGGAATTATTCTTCCCCCAGAGGTTGCATCTGCCCACAAGCTCCACCTGGCCAGGGTCCGCCCCTACCGTATTGCCCATGTCAATCAACAGAAGCTAAGACCTTCCAGAGAGACTAACTGCTCTTCTCTACCCACGGGGACGCGGTACAGCCAGAAGCCTCCCCTGTTTCATCTCCAGGCTCTCTCTCCGGCCCCTCATAGCTGTGATTTGTCTCAGGGGTAGAACGGAGAGATTTCTCTGAGTGAACACATACAGAGAGGGGCCACAGATGCTGAGGAAGGGCGCCTTGCCTACTGATATCCCAGCGTAAGTGGACAAGAGGTACCTGCCTGCTGTCCCAGCGTGTCGAACCTGTCCACATCAGGGGTTGCCTGCTGTGAAGTTATTCCCTGGGTGCCCTCGATTTTGTGGCCAAGGACAGAAGGGGCCGTTGTGTGTCCATGGGTAAAATGGAGGCCTCTGCCTAACTTGCATGTTAGGCTGGACCTCTCCTATTGGCTCAGAGTTTGTGACCCGTCCCCGTCAGAAGTTCCGCCCAGCCTTCCGGTGGCTGTCTCCATGGTGATTGAGAAAGAAGCCTTAGGCCCCGCACTCAGCCTTCACCTGTCCTACCTGGCCTCTTTACCCTCGTACAGACTGCTGCGTGGATGAAAGAAAGGATGTCGGCCAGTGACCACGTGTCCTCATTTCCTTTGAAGGATTAGGCTCCTTGCCTGGGCAGAAGACAGCCAAGGTCAGCCTGAGCCTAGACTCCTAGTGACCCGTGACACTGCAGACAGTGATAGATGTTCATGTCCACGCTGAGGTATCCGCAGGTGGCGGATTGAGAGTGGTCGGAGGAGAAGTGGAACTAGAAATCACACACTCACAGGGGCACGGGCCAAAGGTCAGGGAAAATAGCTGAGGTCGTGGAGCTCTAGCGGAGCCGGGCTAGGGCCCAGGCCTCCCTCCTGTACGTGGCAAAGGAGGTGATCCATATGCCGCCATCCGCAGACTCTGGACTGCTAGGGCCCTGGATGCCCGAATTTCGGCCTTGTCTTTGGAGAAGTGACGCACACGCAGTGTGCCCCGGAGGCTGTGGACCAGCACAGGGCAAAATCGTGAAAACGCGGGCTTCAGTTGACTTTGCCTGTGCTCTCCTTTGGCTGAGTGACATCCTGTGTTTCCTAGCAGGAGAAGGCATTTGTGGAGAGAGGCAGATTCCATGTGTGCAGGCAAAGTGTGTGCTGAGATGCTGAGTCGCTGGAGACCAGGGTGGACTCTTGAGACCCAGAATAGGCCTCTGGCAGGTATGTGTCAATGTTTTCTGCCCTGTGCTCTCAGCTGGGTATTTGCATACAATGTGACCAGCGGAATTAGTAGTCTCCGGAGAGGCTGCCACATGTCAGCAAGCTTCACCTGGCCAGGGTCGGCCCGTGATGTAGATCCCCGGTCAATCACCACTCTCTAGACCTTGCAGATAGACCAGCAGATCTTGTCGGCCCATGGGCAACCAGTAGAGCCAGAGGCCTTCCCCCTTTGCTCTTTCGTCTCTAGGCACCCTGTCAGGCACTCCAAGCTGTGAAGTGACTCAGGGGGAGAAGGAAGAGATTTCAGAGAGCGAACACATCCAGAGAGAGACAGAGAGAGGCAAGAGATGCTGAGTGGGGTTGCATTGCGTACTGATATCCTCTGGAAAGTGGGAAAGAGGTACCTGGCCTGTTGTAGCAATGCCCTGAACCAGTCGGAACCAGAAGCTCCCCTGTGCCTGCGTGGGCTTTCCCAGGGTGTGCTCAAATCCTGTGGCCACTAGGTGTCATAGGTCATAATGGAGGGCCCTGTGTCATCTGCCTGGCGGGCCAGATCTCTGCCATTGGCTCAGTCTTGTCACCAGGCCCATCATAAGCTCCGCCCACTGTTCCGGTGGTGGGACTGTCTCCATGGTGATGGCAAAGGAGCCTTAGTCCCGCCCACCTGGCCTTGACTTCACCTGGCTGGCCTGCTGACCCTCACTCAGACCTCTGTGTTGATAAAAATGAATATCCGCCAGCGCCCAGGTGTCAGCATCTGGGATAAAGGATTCGGGACCTTGCCTGGGGCAGAAGGCAGCCTAGGCCAGCTGGTACCTGGAAGTCTAGTGACTTGTGACACTGCTGCCAGTGACAAATGGTGACTCCCACTCTCACATATCCCCTGGTGGCAGAATGATAGCGATGGGTGGAGAAACATCGCTCCGGAGCACACGTTAAATGGGGCACCGGCCAAAGGCCAGGGCCAGTAGTGGACGTGGCCGAGCTGAAGGGCGAGCCAGTGAAGGGCCCAAGGATTCCTCCTGTATGTGGGAAACATGTCATCCGGGTCCCCACGTCCGTAAACCATTGGATTGCTGGGGCCCAGGATGCCGGGATTTCGGCCTTGCCTTGGCTGCCCGGCCACATACGCAGCCTTCCACCGGAGGCGGGGATATGTAGACAGCAAAAATGTGGAAAATGGCAGTGTCTCCTCGATTTCCCTGACATGGGCCTTTTTGGGCGGCATGCTTTTGTCCTAGTGGGATCAGGCAGTGACGGAGAAAGGCAGGATTATGTGTGCAGGAAAGGTATGTGCTGAGAAGGCGACAAGGTTGAGACCAGGTTGGGATCTTCAGTCCCAGGAAAGGCCCCTGGCAGTTGTGGGTCAATGTTGTCTGCCCATCCCACCTGGCGTGGGGAGGTTTACAGCATACAAAGCAGCAGCGGAATTATTCTTCCCCCAGAGGTTGCATCTGCCCACAAGCTCCACCTGGCCAGGGTCCGCCCCTACCGTATTGCCCATGTCAATCAACAGAAGCTAAGACCTTCCAGAGAGACTAACTGCTCTTCTCTACCCACGGGGACGCGGTACAGCCAGAAGCCTCCCCTGTTTCATCTCCAGGCTCTCTCTCCGGCCCCTCATAGCTGTGATTTGTCTCAGGGGTAGAACGGAGAGATTTCTCTGAGTGAACACATACAGAGAGGGGCCACAGATGCTGAGGAAGGGCGCCTTGCCTACTGATATCCCAGCGTAAGTGGACAAGAGGTACCTGCCTGCTGTCCCAGCGTGTCGAACCTGTCCACATCAGGGGTTGCCTGCTGTGAAGTTATTCCCTGGGTGCCTTCGATTTTGTGGCCAAGGACAGAAGGGGCCGTTGTGTGTCCATGGGTAAAATGGAGGCCTCTGCCTAACTTGCATGTTAGGCTGGAACTCTCCTATTGGCTCAGAGTTTGTGACCCGTCCCCGTCAGAAGTTCCGCCCAGCCTTCCGGTGGCTGTCTCCATGGTGATTGAGAAAGAAGCCTTAGGCCCCGCACTCAGCCTTCACCTGTCCTACCTGGCCTCTTTACCCTCGTACAGACCGCTGTGTGGATGAAAGAAAGGATGTCGGCCAGTGACCACGTGTCCTCATTTCCTTTGAAGGATTAGGCTCCTTGCCTGGGCAGAAGACAGCCAAGGTCAGCCTGAGCCTAGACTCCTAGTGACCCGTGACACTGCAGACAGTGATAGATGTTCATGTCCACGCTGAGGTATCCGCAGGTGGCGGATTGAGAGTGGTCGGAGGAGAAGTGGAACTAGAAATCACACACTCACGGGGGCACGGGCCAAAGGTCAGGGAAAATAGCTGAGGTCGTGGAGCTCTAGCGGAGCCGGGCTAGGGCCCAGGCCTCCCTCCTGTACGTGGCAAAGGAGGTGATCCATATGCCGCCATCCGCAGACTCTGGACTGCTAGGGCCCTGGATGCCCGAATTTCGGCCTTGTCTTTGGAGAAGTGACGCACACGCAGTGTGCCCCGGAGGCTGTGGACCAGCACAGGGCAAAATCGTGAAAACGCGGGCTTCAGTTGACTTTGCCTGTGCTCTCCTTTGGCTGAGTGACATCCTGTGTTTCCTAGCAGGAGAAGGCATTTGTGGAGAGAGGCGGATTCCATGTGTGCAGGCAAAGTGTGTGCTGAGATGCTGAGTCGCTGGAGACCAGGGTGGACTCTTGAGACCCAGAATAGGCCTCTGGCAGGTATGTGTCAATGTTTTCTGCCCTGTGCTCTCAGCTGGGTATTTGCATACAATGTAACCAGTGGAATTAGTAGTCTCCGGAGAGGCTGCCACATGTCAGCAAGCTTCACCTGGCCAGGGTCGGCCCGTGATGTAGATCCCCGGTCAATCACCACTCTCTAGACGTTGCAGATAGACCAGCAGATCTTGTCGGCCCACGGGCAACCAGTAGAGCCAGAGGCCTTCCCCCTTTGCTCTTTCGTCTCTAGGCACCCTGTCAGGCACTCCAAGCTGTGAAGTGACTCAGGGGGAGAAGGAAGAGATTTCAGAGAGCGAACACATCCAGAGAGAGACAGAGAGAGGCAAGAGATGCTGAGTGGGGTTGCATTGCGTACTGATATCCTCTGGAAAGTGGGAAAGAGGTACCTGGCCTGTTGTAGCAATGCCCTGAACCAGTCGGAACCAGAAGCTCCCCTGTGCCTGCGTGGGCTTTCCCAGGGTGTGCTCAAATCCTGTGGCCACTAGGTGTCATAGGTCATAATGGAGGGCCCTGTGTCATCTGCCTGGCGGGCCAGATCTCTGCCATTGGCTCAGTCTTGTCACCAGGCCCATCATAAGCTCCGCCCACTGTTCCGGTGGTGGGACTGTCTCCATGGTGATGGCAAAGGAGCCTTAGTCCCGCCCACCTGGCCTTGACTTCACCTGGCTGGCCTGCTGACCCTCACTCAGACCTCTGTGTTGATAAAAATGAATATCCGCCAGCGCCCAGGTGTCAGCATCTGGGATAAAGGATTCGGGACCTTGCCTGGGGCAGAAGGCAGCCTAGGCCAGCTGGTACCTGGAAGTCTAGTGACTTGTGACACTGCTGCCAGTGACAAATGGTGACTCCCACTCTCACATATCCCCTGGTGGCAGAATGATAGCGATGGGTGGAGAAACATCGCTCCGGAGCACACGTTAAATGGGGCACCGGCCAAAGGCCAGGGCCAGTAGTGGACGTGGCCGAGCTGAAGGGCGAGCCAGTGAAGGGCCCAAGGATTCCTCCTGTATGTGGGAAACATGTCATCCGGGTCCCCACGTCCGTAAACCATTGGATTGCTGGGGCCCAGGATGCCGGGATTTCGGCCTTGCCTTGGCTGCCCGGCCACATACGCAGCCTTCCACCGGAGGCGGGGATATGTAGACAGCAAAAAAGTGGAAAATGGCAGTGTCTCCTCGATATCCCTGACATGGGCCTTTTTGGGCGGCATGCTTTTGTCCTAGTGGGATCAGGCAGTGACGGAGAAAGGCAGGATTATGTGTGCAGGAAAGGTATGTGCTGAGAAGGCGACAAGGTTGAGACCAGGTTGGGATCTTCAGTCCCAGGAAAGGCCCCTGGCAGTTGTGGGTCAATGTTGTCTGCCCATCCCACCTGGCGTGGGGAGGTTTACAGCATACAAAGCAGCAGCGGAATTATTCTTCCCCCAGAGGTTGCATCTGCCCACAAGCTCCACCTGGCCAGGGTCCGCCCCTACCGTATTGCCCATGTCAATCAACAGAAGCTAAGACCTTCCAGAGAGACTAACTGCTCTTCTCTACCCACGGGGACACGGTACAGCCAGAAGCCTCCCCTGTTTCATCTCCAGGCTCTCTCTCCGGCCCCTCATAGCTGTGATTTGTCTCGGGGTAGAACGGAGAGATTTCTCTGAATGAACACATACAGAGAGGGGCCACAGATGCTGAGGAAGGGCGCCTTGCCTACTGATATCCCAGCGTAAGTGGACAAGAGGTACCTGCCTGCTGTCCCAGCGTGTCGAACCTGTCCACATCAGGGGTTGCCTGCTGTGAAGTTATTCCCTGGGTGCCCTCGATTTTGTGGCCAAGGACAGAAGGGGCCGTTGTGTGTCCATGGGTAAAATGGAGGCCTCTGCCTAACTTGCATGTTAGGCTGAACCTCTCCTATTGGCTCAGAGTTTGTGACCCGTCCCCGTCAGAAGTTCCGCCCAGCCTTCCGGTGGCTGTCTCCATGGTGATTGAGAAAGAAGCCTTAGGCCCCGCACTCAGCCTTCACCTGTCCTACCTGGCCTCTTTACCCTCGTACAGACCGCTGTGTGGATGAAAGAAAGGATGTCGGCCAGTGACCACGTGTCCTCATTTCCTTTGAAGGATTAGGCTCCTTGCCTGGGCAGAAGACAGCCAAGGTCAGCCTGAGCCTAGACTCCTAGTGACCTGTGACACTGCAGACAGTGATAGATGTTCATGTCCACGCTGAGGTATCCGCAGGTGGCGGATTGAGAGTGGTCGGAGGAGAAGTGGAACTAGAAATCACACACTCACAGGGGCACGGGCCAAAGGTCAGGGAAAATAGCTGAGGTCGTGGAGCTCTAGCGGACCCGGGCTAGGGCCCAGGCCTCCCTCCTGTACGTGGCAAAGGAGGTGATCCATATGCCGCCATCCGCAGACTCTGGACTGCTAGGGCCCTGGATGCCCGAATTTCGGCCTTGTCTTTGGAGAAGTGACGCACACGCAGTGTGCCCCGGAGGCTGTGGACCAGCACAGGGCAAAATCGTGAAAACGCGGGCTTCAGTTGACTTTGCCTGTGCTCTCCTTTGGCTGAGTGACATCCTGTGTTTCCTAGCAGGAGAAGGCATTTGTGGAGAGAGGCGGATTCCATGTGTGCAGGCAAAGTGTGTGCTGAGATGCTGAGTCGCTGGAGACCAGGGTGGACTCTTGAGACCCAGAATAGGCCTCTGGCAGGTATGTGTCAATGTTTTCTGCCCTGTGCTCTCAGCTGGATATTTGCATACAATGTGACCAGCGGAATTAGTAGTCTCCGGAGAGGCTGCCACATGTCAGCAAGCTTCACCTGGCCAGGGTCGGCCCGTGATGTAGATCCCCGGTCAATCACCACTCTCTAGACCTTGCAGATAGACCAGCAGATCTTGTCGGCCCACGGGCAACCAGTAGAGCCAGAGGCCTTCCCCCTTTGCTCTTTCGTCTCTAGGCACCCTGTCAGGCACTCCAAGCTGTGAAGTGACTCAGGGGGAGAAGGAAGAGATTTCAGAGAGCGAACACATCCAGAGAGAGACAGAGAGAGGCAAGAGATGCTGAGTGGGGTTGCATTGCGTACTGATATCCTCTGGAAAGTGGGAAAGAGGTACCTGGCCTGTTGTAGCAATGCCCTGAACCAGTCGGAACCAGAAGCTCCCCTGTGCCTGCGTGGGCTTTCCCAGGGTGTGCTCAAATCCTGTGGCCACTAGGTGTCATAGGTCATAATGGAGGGCCCTGTGTCATCTGCCTGGCGGGCCAGATCTCTGCCATTGGCTCAGTCTTGTCACCAGGCCCATCATAAGCTCCGCCCACTGTTCCGGTGGTGGGACTGTCTCCATGGTGATGGCAAAGGAGCCTTAGTCCCGCCCACCTGGCCTTGACTTCACCTGGCTGGCCTGCTGACCCTCACTCAGACCTCTGTGTTGATAAAAATGAATATCCGCCAGCGCCCAGGTGTCAGCATCTGGGATAAAGGATTCGGGACCTTGCCTGGGGCAGAAGGCAGCCTAGGCCAGCTGGTACCTGGAAGTCTAGTGACTTGTGACACTGCTGCCAGTGACAAATGGTGACTCCCACTCTCACATATCCCCTGGTGGCAGAATGATAGCGATGGGTGGAGAAACATCGCTCCGGAGCACACGTTAAATGGGGCACCGGCCAAAGGCCAGGACCAGTAGTGGACGTGGCCGAGCTGAAGGGCGAGCCAGTGAAGGGCCCAAGGATTCCTCCTGTATGTGGGAAACATGTCATCCGGGTCCCCACGTCCGTAAACCATTGGATTGCTGGGGCCCAGGATGCCGGGATTTCGGCCTTGCCTTGGCTGCCCGGCCACATACGCAGCCTTCCACCGGAGGCGGGGATATGTAGACAGCAAAAAAGTGGAAAATGGCAGTGTCTCCTCGATATCCCTGACATGGGCCTTTTTGGGCGGCATGCTTTTGTCCTAGTGGGATCAGGCAGTGACGGAGAAAGGCAGGATTATGTGTGCAGGAAAGGTATGTGCTGAGAAGGCGACAAGGTTGAGACCAGGTTGGGATCTTCAGTTCCAGGAAAGGCCCCTGGCAGTTGTGGGTCAATGTTGTCTGCCCATCCCACCTGGCGTGGGGAGGTTTACAGCATACAAAGCAGCAGCGGAATTATTCTTCCCCCAGAGGTTGCATCTGCCCACAAGCTCCACCTGGCCAGGGTCCGCCCCTACCGTATTGCCCATGTCAATCAACAGAAGCTAAGACCTTCCAGAGAGACTAACTGCTCTTCTCTACCCACGGGGACACGGTACAGCCAGAAGCCTCCCCTGTTTCATCTCCAGGCTCTCTCTCCGGCCCCTCATAGCTGTGATTTGTCTCGGGGTAGAACGGAGAGATTTCTCTAAATGAACACATACAGAGAGGGGCCACAGATGCTGAGGAAGGGCGCCTTGCCTACTGATATCCCAGCGTAAGTGGACAAGAGGTACCTGCCTGCTGTCCCAGTGTGTCGAACCTGTCCCCATCAGGGGTTGCCTGCTGTGAAGTTATTCCCTGGGTGCCCTCGATTTTGTGGCCAAGGACAGAAGGGGCCGTTGTGTGTCCATGGGTAAAATGGAGGCCTCTGCCTAACTGGCGTGTTAGGCTGGACCTCTCCTATTGGCTCGGAGTTTGTGACCCGTCCCCGTCAGAAGTTCCGCCCAGTCTTCCGGTGGCTGTCTCCATGGTGATTGAGAAAGAAGCCTTAGGCCCCGCACTCAGCCTTCACCTGTCCTACCTGGCCTCTTTACCCTCGTACAGACTGCTGTGTGGATGAAAGAAAGGATGTCGGCCAGTGACCACGTGTCCTCATTTCCTTTGAAGGATTAGGCTCCTTGCCTGGGCAGAAGACAGCCAAGGTCAGCCTGAGCCTAGACTCCTAGTGACCCGTGACACTGCAGACAGTGATAGGTGTTCGTGTCCACGCTGAGGTATCCGCAGGTGGCGGATTGAGAGTGGTCGGAGGAGAAGTGGAACTAGAAATCACACACTCACAGGGGCACGGGCCAAAGGTCAGGGAAAATAGCTGAGGTCGTGGAGCTCTAGCGGAGCCAGGCTAGGGCCCAGGCCTCCCTCCTGTACGTGGCAAAGAGGTGATCCATATGCCGCCATCCGCAGACTCTGGACTGCTAGGGCCCTGGATGCCCGAATTTCGGCCTTGTCTTCGGAGAAGTGACGCACACGCAGTGTGCCCCGGAGGCTGTGGACCAGCACAGGGCAAAATCGTGAAAACGCGGGCTTCAGTTGACTTTGCCTGTGCTCTCCTTTGGCTGAGTGACATCCTGTGTTTCCTAGCAGGAGAAGGCATTTGTGGAGAGAGGCGGATTCCATGTGTGCAGGCAAAGTGTGTGCTGAGATGCTGAGTCGCTGGAGACCAGGGTGGACTCTTGAGACCCAGAATAGGCCTCTGGCAGGTATGTGTCAATGTTTTCTGCCCTGTGCTCTCAGCTGGGTATTTGCATACAATGTGACCAGCGGAATTAGTAGTCTCCGGAGAGGCTGCCACATGTCAGCAAGCTTCACCTGGCCAGGGTCGGCCCGTGATGTAGATCCCCGGTCAATCACCACTCTCTAGACCTTGCAGATAGACCAGCAGATCTTGTCGGCCCACGGGCAACCAGTAGAGCCAGAGGCCTTCCCCCTTTGCTCTTTCGTCTCTAGGCACCCTGTCAGGCACTCCAAGCTGTGAAGTGACTCAGGGGGAGAAGGAAGAGATTTCAGAGAGCGAACACATCCAGAGAGAGACAGAGAGAGGCAAGAGATGCTGAGTGGGGTTGCATTGCGTACTGATATCCTCTGGAAAGTGGGAAAGAGGTACCTGGCCTGTTGTGGCAATGCCCTGAACCAGTCGGAACCAGAAGCTCCCCTGTGCCTGCGTGGGCTTTCCCAGGGTGTGCTCAAATCCTGTGGCCACTAGGTGTCATAGGTCATAATGGAGGGCCCTGTGTCATCTGCCTGGCGGGCCAGATCTCTGCCATTGGCTCAGTCTTGTCACCAGGCCCATCATAAGCTCCGCCCACTGTTCCGGTGGTGGGACTGTCTCCATGGTGATGGCAAAGGAGCCTTAGTCCCGCCCACCTGGCCTTGACTTCA
Source organism: Loxodonta africana (assembly GCF_030014295.1). Lineage (NCBI taxonomy): Eukaryota > Metazoa > Chordata > Mammalia > Proboscidea > Elephantidae > Loxodonta > Loxodonta africana. The sequence continues at coordinate 4,150,371 of NW_026975011.1, read as the reverse complement.
CCTGGCTGGCCTGCTGACCCTCACTCAGACCTCTGTGTTGATAAAAATGAATATCCGCCAGCGCCCAGGTGTCAGCATCTGGGATAAAGGATTCGGGACCTTGCCTGGGGCAGAAGGCAGCCTAGGCCAGCTGGTACCTGGAAGTCTAGTGACTTGTGACACTGCTGCCAGTGACAAATGGTGACTCCCACTCTCACATATCCCCTGGTGGCAGAATGATAGCGATGGGTGGAGAAACATCGCTCCGGAGCACACGTTAAATGGGGCACCGGCCAAAGGCCAGGGCCAGTAGTGGACGTGGCCGAGCTGAAGGGCGAGCCAGTGAAGGGCCCAAGGATTCCTCCTGTATGTGGGAAACATGTCATCCGGGTCCCCACGTCCGTAAACCATTGGATTGCTGGGGCCCAGGATGCCGGGATTTCGGCCTTGCCTTGGCTGCCCGGCCACATACGCAGCCTTCCACCGGAGGCGGGGATATGTAGACAGCAAAAATGTGGAAAATGGCAGTGTCTCCTCGATTTCCCTGACATGGGCCTTTTTGGGCGGCATGCTTTTGTCCTAGTGGGATCAGGCAGTGACGGAGAAAGGCAGGATTATGTGTGCAGGAAAGGTATGTGCTGAGAAGGCGACAAGGTTGAGACCAGGTTGGGATCTTCAGTCCCAGGAAAGGCCCCTGGCAGTTGTGGGTCAATGTTGTCTGCCCATCCCACCTGGCGTGGGGAGGTTTACAGCATACAAAGCAGCAGCGGAATTATTCTTCCCCCAGAGGTTGCATCTGCCCACAAGCTCCACCTGGCCAGGGTCCGCCCCTACCGTATTGCCCATGTCAATCAACAGAAGCTAAGACCTTCCAGAGAGACTAACTGCTCTTCTCTACCCACGGGGACGCGGTACAGCCAGAAGCCTCCCCTGTTTCATCTCCAGGCTCTCTCTCCGGCCCCTCATAGCTGTGATTTGTCTCAGGGGTAGAACGGAGAGATTTCTCTGAGTGAACACATACAGAGAGGGGCCACAGATGCTGAGGAAGGGCGCCTTGCCTACTGATATCCCAGCGTAAGTGGACAAGAGGTACCTGCCTGCTGTCCCAGCGTGTCGAACCTGTCCACATCAGGGGTTGCCTGCTGTGAAGTTATTCCCTGGGTGCCCTCGATTTTGTGGCCAAGGACAGAAGGGGCCGTTGTGTGTCCATGGGTAAAATGGAGGCCTCTGCCTAACTTGCATGTTAGGCTGGACCTCTCCTATTGGCTCAGAGTTTGTGACCCGTCCTCGTCAGAAGTTCCGCCCAGCCTTCCGGTGGCTGTCTCCATGGTGATTGAGAAAGAAGCCTTAGGCCCCGCACTCAGCCTTCACCTGTCCTACCTGGCCTCTTTACCCTCGTACAGACCGCTGCGTGGATGAAAGAAAGGATGTCGGCCAGTGACCACGTGTCCTCATTTCCTTTGAAGGATTAGGCTCCTTGCCTGGGCAGAAGACAGCCAAGGTCAGCCTGAGCCTAGACTCCTAGTGACCTGTGACACTGCAGACAGTGATAGATGTTCATGTCCACGCTGAGGTATCCGCAGGTGGCGGATTGAGAGTGGTCGGAGGAGAAGTGGAACTAGAAATCACACACTCACAGGGGCACGGGCCAAAGGTCAGGGAAAATAGCTGAGGTCGTGGAGCTCTAGCGGAGCCGGGCTAGGGCCCAGGCCTCCCTCCTGTACGTGGCAAAGGAGGTGATCCATATGCCGCCATCCGCAGACTCTGGACTGCTAGGGCCCTGGATGCCCGAATTTCGGCCTTGTCTTTGGAGAAGTGACGCACACGCAGTGTGCCCCGGAGGCTGTGGACCAGCACAGGGCAAAATCGTGAAAACGCGGGCTTCAGTTGACTTTGCCTGTGCTCTCCTTTGGCTGAGTGACATCCTGTGTTTCCTAGCAGGAGAAGGCATTTGTGGAGAGAGGCGGATTCCATGTGTGCAGGCAAAGTGTGTGCTGAGATGCTGAGTCGCTGGAGACCAGGGTGGACTCTTGAGACCCAGAATAGGCCTCTGGCAGGTATGTGTCAATGTTTTCTGCCCTGTGCTCTCAGCTGGGTATTTGCATACAATGTGACCAGCGGAATTAGTAGTCTCCGGAGAGGCTGCCACATGTCAGCAAGCTTCACCTGGCCAGGGTCGGCCCGTGATGTAGATCCCCGGTCAATCACCACTCTCTAGACCTTGCAGATAGACCAGCAGATCTTGTCGGCCCACGGGCAACCAGTAGAGCCAGAGGCCTTCCCCCTTTGCTCTTTCGTCTCTAGGCACCCTGTCAGGCACTCCAAGCTGTGAAGTGACTCAGGGGGAGAAGGAAGAGATTTCAGAGAGCGAACACATCCAGAGAGAGACAGAGAGAGGCAAGAGATGCTGAGTGGGGTTGCATTGCGTACTGATATCCTCTGGAAAGTGGGAAAGAGGTACCTGGCCTGTTGTAGCAATGCCCTGAACCAGTCGGAACCAGAAGCTCCCCTGTGCCTGCGTGGGCTTTCCCAGGGTGTGCTCAAATCCTGTGGCCACTAGGTGTCATAGGTCATAATGGAGGGCCCTGTGTCATCTGCCTGGCGGGCCAGATCTCTGCCATTGGCTCAGTCTTGTCACCAGGCCCATCATAAGCTCCGCCCACTGTTCCGGTGGTGGGACTGTCTCCATGGTGATGGCAAAGGAGCCTTAGTCCCGCCCACCTGGCCTTGACTTCACCTGGCTGGCCTGCTGACCCTCACTCAGACCTCTGTGTTGATAAAAATGAATATCCGCCAGCGCCCAGGTGTCAGCATCTGGGATAAAGGATTCGGGACCTTGCCTGGGGCAGAAGGCAGCCTAGGCCAGCTGGTACCTGGAAGTCTAGTGACTTGTGACACTGCTGCCAGTGACAAATGGTGACTCCCACTCTCACATATCCCCTGGTGGCAGAATGATAGCGATGGGTGGAGAAACATCGCTCCGGAGCACACGTTAAATGGGGCACCGGCCAAAGGCCAGGGCCAGTAGTGGACGTGGCCGAGCTGAAGGGCGAGCCAGTGAAGGGCCCAAGGATTCCTCCTGTATGTGGGAAACATGTCATCCGGGTCCCCACGTCCGTAAACCATTGGATTGCTGGGGCCCAGGATGCCGGGATTTCGGCCTTGCCTTGGCTGCCCGGCCACATACGCAGCCTTCCACCGGAGGCGGGGATATGTAGACAGCAAAAAAGTGGAAAATGGCAGTGTCTCCTCGATATCCCTGACATGGGCCTTTTTGGGCGGCATGCTTTTGTCCTAGTGGGATCAGGCAGTGACGGAGAAAGGCAGGATTATGTGTGCAGGAAAGGTATGTGCTGAGAAGGCGACAAGGTTGAGACCAGGTTGGGATCTTCAGTCCCAGGAAAGGCCCCTGGCAGTTGTGGGTCAATGTTGTCTGCCCATCCCACCTGGCGTGGGGAGGTTTACAGCATACAAAGCAGCAGCGGAATTATTCTTCCCCCAGAGGTTGCATCTGCCCACAAGCTCCACCTGGCCAGGGTCCGCCCCTACCGTATTGCCCATGTCAATCAACAGAAGCTAAGACCTTCCAGAGAGACTAACTGCTCTTCTCTACCCACGGGGACACGGTACAGCCAGAAGCCTCCCCTGTTTCATCTCCAGGCTCTCTCTCCGGCCCCTCATAGCTGTGATTTGTCTCGGGGTAGAACGGAGAGATTTCTCTGAATGAACACATACAGAGAGGGGCCACAGATGCTGAGGAAGGGCGCCTTGCCTACTGATATCCCAGCGTAAGTGGACAAGAGGTACCTGCCTGCTGTCCCAGCGTGTCGAACCTGTCCACATCAGGGGTTGCCTGCTGTGAAGTTATTCCCTGGGTGCCCTCGATTTTGTGGCCAAGGACAGAAGGGGCCGTTGTGTGTCCATGGGTAAAATGGAGGCCTCTGCCTAACTTGCATGTTAGGCTGAACCTCTCCTATTGGCTCAGAGTTTGTGACCCGTCCCCGTCAGAAGTTCCGCCCAGCCTTCCGGTGGCTGTCTCCATGGTGATTGAGAAAGAAGCCTTAGGCCCCGCACTCAGCCTTCACCTGTCCTACCTGGCCTCTTTACCCTCGTACAGACCGCTGTGTGGATGAAAGAAAGGATGTCGGCCAGTGACCACGTGTCCTCATTTCCTTTGAAGGATTAGGCTCCTTGCCTGGGCAGAAGACAGCCAAGGTCAGCCTGAGCCTAGACTCCTAGTGACCTGTGACACTGCAGACAGTGATAGATGTTCATGTCCACGCTGAGGTATCCGCAGGTGGCGGATTGAGAGTGGTCGGAGGAGAAGTGGAACTAGAAATCACACACTCACAGGGGCACGGGCCAAAGGTCAGGGAAAATAGCTGAGGTCGTGGAGCTCTAGCGGACCCGGGCTAGGGCCCAGGCCTCCCTCCTGTACGTGGCAAAGGAGGTGATCCATATGCCGCCATCCGCAGACTCTGGACTGCTAGGGCCCTGGATGCCCGAATTTCGGCCTTGTCTTTGGAGAAGTGACGCACACGCAGTGTGCCCCGGAGGCTGTGGACCAGCACAGGGCAAAATCGTGAAAACGCGGGCTTCAGTTGACTTTGCCTGTGCTCTCCTTTGGCTGAGTGACATCCTGTGTTTCCTAGCAGGAGAAGGCATTTGTGGAGAGAGGCGGATTCCATGTGTGCAGGCAAAGTGTGTGCTGAGATGCTGAGTCGCTGGAGACCAGGGTGGACTCTTGAGACCCAGAATAGGCCTCTGGCAGGTATGTGTCAATGTTTTCTGCCCTGTGCTCTCAGCTGGATATTTGCATACAATGTGACCAGCGGAATTAGTAGTCTCCGGAGAGGCTGCCACATGTCAGCAAGCTTCACCTGGCCAGGGTCGGCCCGTGATGTAGATCCCCGGTCAATCACCACTCTCTAGACCTTGCAGATAGACCAGCAGATCTTGTCGGCCCACGGGCAACCAGTAGAGCCAGAGGCCTTCCCCCTTTGCTCTTTCGTCTCTAGGCACCCTGTCAGGCACTCCAAGCTGTGAAGTGACTCAGGGGGAGAAGGAAGAGATTTCAGAGAGCGAACACATCCAGAGAGAGACAGAGAGAGGCAAGAGATGCTGAGTGGGGTTGCATTGCGTACTGATATCCTCTGGAAAGTGGGAAAGAGGTACCTGGCCTGTTGTAGCAATGCCCTGAACCAGTCGGAACCAGAAGCTCCCCTGTGCCTGCGTGGGCTTTCCCAGGGTGTGCTCAAATCCTGTGGCCACTAGGTGTCATAGGTCATAATGGAGGGCCCTGTGTCATCTGCCTGGCGGGCCAGATCTCTGCCATTGGCTCAGTCTTGTCACCAGGCCCATCATAAGCTCCGCCCACTGTTCCGGTGGTGGGACTGTCTCCATGGTGATGGCAAAGGAGCCTTAGTCCCGCCCACCTGGCCTTGACTTCACCTGGCTGGCCTGCTGACCCTCACTCAGACCTCTGTGTTGATAAAAATGAATATCCGCCAGCGCCCAGGTGTCAGCATCTGGGATAAAGGATTCGGGACCTTGCCTGGGGCAGAAGGCAGCCTAGGCCAGCTGGTACCTGGAAGTCTAGTGACTTGTGACACTGCTGCCAGTGACAAATGGTGACTCCCACTCTCACATATCCCCTGGTGGCAGAATGATAGCGATGGGTGGAGAAACATCGCTCCGGAGCACACGTTAAATGGGGCACCGGCCAAAGGCCAGGACCAGTAGTGGACGTGGCCGAGCTGAAGGGCGAGCCAGTGAAGGGCCCAAGGATTCCTCCTGTATGTGGGAAACATGTCATCCGGGTCCCCACGTCCGTAAACCATTGGATTGCTGGGGCCCAGGATGCCGGGATTTCGGCCTTGCCTTGGCTGCCCGGCCACATACGCAGCCTTCCACCGGAGGCGGGGATATGTAGACAGCAAAAAAGTGGAAAATGGCAGTGTCTCCTCGATATCCCTGACATGGGCCTTTTTGGGCGGCATGCTTTTGTCCTAGTGGGATCAGGCAGTGACGGAGAAAGGCAGGATTATGTGTGCAGGAAAGGTATGTGCTGAGAAGGCGACAAGGTTGAGACCAGGTTGGGATCTTCAGTTCCAGGAAAGGCCCCTGGCAGTTGTGGGTCAATGTTGTCTGCCCATCCCACCTGGCGTGGGGAGGTTTACAGCATACAAAGCAGCAGCGGAATTATTCTTCCCCCAGAGGTTGCATCTGCCCACAAGCTCCACCTGGCCAGGGTCCGCCCCTACCGTATTGCCCATGTCAATCAACAGAAGCTAAGACCTTCCAGAGAGACTAACTGCTCTTCTCTACCCACGGGGACACGGTACAGCCAGAAGCCTCCCCTGTTTCATCTCCAGGCTCTCTCTCCGGCCCCTCATAGCTGTGATTTGTCTCGGGGTAGAACGGAGAGATTTCTCTAAATGAACACATACAGAGAGGGGCCACAGATGCTGAGGAAGGGCGCCTTGCCTACTGATATCCCAGCGTAAGTGGACAAGAGGTACCTGCCTGCTGTCCCAGTGTGTCGAACCTGTCCCCATCAGGGGTTGCCTGCTGTGAAGTTATTCCCTGGGTGCCCTCGATTTTGTGGCCAAGGACAGAAGGGGCCGTTGTGTGTCCATGGGTAAAATGGAGGCCTCTGCCTAACTGGCGTGTTAGGCTGGACCTCTCCTATTGGCTCGGAGTTTGTGACCCGTCCCCGTCAGAAGTTCCGCCCAGTCTTCCGGTGGCTGTCTCCATGGTGATTGAGAAAGAAGCCTTAGGCCCCGCACTCAGCCTTCACCTGTCCTACCTGGCCTCTTTACCCTCGTACAGACTGCTGTGTGGATGAAAGAAAGGATGTCGGCCAGTGACCACGTGTCCTCATTTCCTTTGAAGGATTAGGCTCCTTGCCTGGGCAGAAGACAGCCAAGGTCAGCCTGAGCCTAGACTCCTAGTGACCCGTGACACTGCAGACAGTGATAGGTGTTCGTGTCCACGCTGAGGTATCCGCAGGTGGCGGATTGAGAGTGGTCGGAGGAGAAGTGGAACTAGAAATCACACACTCACAGGGGCACGGGCCAAAGGTCAGGGAAAATAGCTGAGGTCGTGGAGCTCTAGCGGAGCCAGGCTAGGGCCCAGGCCTCCCTCCTGTACGTGGCAAAGAGGTGATCCATATGCCGCCATCCGCAGACTCTGGACTGCTAGGGCCCTGGATGCCCGAATTTCGGCCTTGTCTTCGGAGAAGTGACGCACACGCAGTGTGCCCCGGAGGCTGTGGACCAGCACAGGGCAAAATCGTGAAAACGCGGGCTTCAGTTGACTTTGCCTGTGCTCTCCTTTGGCTGAGTGACATCCTGTGTTTCCTAGCAGGAGAAGGCATTTGTGGAGAGAGGCGGATTCCATGTGTGCAGGCAAAGTGTGTGCTGAGATGCTGAGTCGCTGGAGACCAGGGTGGACTCTTGAGACCCAGAATAGGCCTCTGGCAGGTATGTGTCAATGTTTTCTGCCCTGTGCTCTCAGCTGGGTATTTGCATACAATGTGACCAGCGGAATTAGTAGTCTCCGGAGAGGCTGCCACATGTCAGCAAGCTTCACCTGGCCAGGGTCGGCCCGTGATGTAGATCCCCGGTCAATCACCACTCTCTAGACCTTGCAGATAGACCAGCAGATCTTGTCGGCCCACGGGCAACCAGTAGAGCCAGAGGCCTTCCCCCTTTGCTCTTTCGTCTCTAGGCACCCTGTCAGGCACTCCAAGCTGTGAAGTGACTCAGGGGGAGAAGGAAGAGATTTCAGAGAGCGAACACATCCAGAGAGAGACAGAGAGAGGCAAGAGATGCTGAGTGGGGTTGCATTGCGTACTGATATCCTCTGGAAAGTGGGAAAGAGGTACCTGGCCTGTTGTGGCAATGCCCTGAACCAGTCGGAACCAGAAGCTCCCCTGTGCCTGCGTGGGCTTTCCCAGGGTGTGCTCAAATCCTGTGGCCACTAGGTGTCATAGGTCATAATGGAGGGCCCTGTGTCATCTGCCTGGCGGGCCAGATCTCTGCCATTGGCTCAGTCTTGTCACCAGGCCCATCATAAGCTCCGCCCACTGTTCCGGTGGTGGGACTGTCTCCATGGTGATGGCAAAGGAGCCTTAGTCCCGCCCACCTGGCCTTGACTTCACCTGGCTGGCCTGCTGACCCTCACTCAGACCTCTGTGTTGATAAAAATGAATATCCGCCAGCGCCCAGGTGTCAGCATCTGGGATAAAGGATTCGGGACCTTGCCTGGGGCAGAAGGCAGCCTAGGCCAGCTGGTACCTGGAAGTCTAGTGACTTGTGACACTGCTGCCAGTGACAAATGGTGACTCCCACTCTCACATATCCCCTGGTGGCAGAATGATAGCGATGGGTGGAGAAACATCGCTCCGGAGCACACGTTAAATGGGGCACCGGCCAAAGGCCAGGGCCAGTAGTGGACGTGGCCGAGCTGAAGGGCGAGCCAGTGAAGGGCCCAAGGATTCCTCCTGTATGTGGGAAACATGTCATCCGGGTCCCCACGTCCGTAAACCATTGGATTGCTGGGGCCCAGGATGCCGGGATTTCGGCCTTGCCTTGGCTGCCCGGCCACATACGCAGCCTTCCACCGGAGGCGGGGATATGTAGACAGCAAAAATGTGGAAAATGGCAGTGTCTCCTCGATTTCCCTGACATGGGCCTTTTTGGGCGGCATGCTTTTGTCCTAGTGGGATCAGGCAGTGACGGAGAAAGGCAGGATTATGTGTGCAGGAAAGGTATGTGCTGAGAAGGCGACAAGGTTGAGACCAGGTTGGGATCTTCAGTCCCAGGAAAGGCCCCTGGCAGTTGTGGGTCAATGTTGTCTGCCCATCCCACCTGGCGTGGGGAGGTTTACAGCATACAAAGCAGCAGCGGAATTATTCTTCCCCCAGAGGTTGCATCTGCCCACAAGCTCCACCTGGCCAGGGTCCGCCCCTACCGTATTGCCCATGTCAATCAACAGAAGCTAAGACCTTCCAGAGAGACTAACTGCTCTTCTCTACCCACGGGGACGCGGTACAGCCAGAAGCCTCCCCTGTTTCATCTCCAGGCTCTCTCTCCGGCCCCTCATAGCTGTGATTTGTCTCAGGGGTAGAACGGAGAGATTTCTCTGAGTGAACACATACAGAGAGGGGCCACAGATGCTGAGGAAGGGCGCCTTGCCTACTGATATCCCAGCGTAAGTGGACAAGAGGTACCTGCCTGCTGTCCCAGCGTGTCGAACCTGTCCACATCAGGGGTTGCCTGCTGTGAAGTTATTCCCTGGGTGCCCTCGATTTTGTGGCCAAGGACAGAAGGGGCCGTTGTGTGTCCATGGGTAAAATGGAGGCCTCTGCCTAACTTGCATGTTAGGCTGGACCTCTCCTATTGGCTCAGAGTTTGTGACCCGTCCTCGTCAGAAGTTCCGCCCAGCCTTCCGGTGGCTGTCTCCATGGTGATTGAGAAAGAAGCCTTAGGCCCCGCACTCAGCCTTCACCTGTCCTACCTGGCCTCTTTACCCTCGTACAGACCGCTGCGTGGATGAAAGAAAGGATGTCGGCCAGTGACCACGTGTCCTCATTTCCTTTGAAGGATTAGGCTCCTTGCCTGGGCAGAAGACAGCCAAGGTCAGCCTGAGCCTAGACTCCTAGTGACCTGTGACACTGCAGACAGTGATAGATGTTCATGTCCACGCTGAGGTATCCGCAGGTGGCGGATTGAGAGTGGTCGGAGGAGAAGTGGAACTAGAAATCACACACTCACAGGGGCACGGGCCAAAGGTCAGGGAAAATAGCTGAGGTCGTGGAGCTCTAGCGGAGCCGGGCTAGGGCCCAGGCCTCCCTCCTGTACGTGGCAAAGGAGGTGATCCATATGCCGCCATCCGCAGACTCTGGACTGCTAGGGCCCTGGATGCCCGAATTTCGGCCTTGTCTTTGGAGAAGTGACGCACACGCAGTGTGCCCCGGAGGCTGTGGACCAGCACAGGGCAAAATCGTGAAAACGCGGGCTTCAGTTGACTTTGCCTGTGCTCTCCTTTGGCTGAGTGACATCCTGTGTTTCCTAGCAGGAGAAGGCATTTGTGGAGAGAGGCGGATTCCATGTGTGCAGGCAAAGTGTGTGCTGAGATGCTGAGTCGCTGGAGACCAGGGTGGACTCTTGAGACCCAGAATAGGCCTCTGGCAGGTATGTGTCAATGTTTTCTGCCCTGTGCTCTCAGCTGGGTATTTGCATACAATGTGACCAGCGGAATTAGTAGTCTCCGGAGAGGCTGCCACATGTCAGCAAGCTTCACCTGGCCAGGGTCGGCCCGTGATGTAGATCCCCGGTCAATCACCACTCTCTAGACCTTGCAGATAGACCAGCAGATCTTGTCGGCCCACGGGCAACCAGTAGAGCCAGAGGCCTTCCCCCTTTGCTCTTTCGTCTCTAGGCACCCTGTCAGGCACTCCAAGCTGTGAAGTGACTCAGGGGGAGAAGGAAGAGATTTCAGAGAGCGAACACATCCAGAGAGAGACAGAGAGAGGCAAGAGATGCTGAGTGGGGTTGCATTGCGTACTGATATCCTCTGGAAAGTGGGAAAGAGGTACCTGGCCTGTTGTAGCAATGCCCTGAACCAGTCGGAACCAGAAGCTCCCCTGTGCCTGCGTGGGCTTTCCCAGGGTGTGCTCAAATCCTGTGGCCACTAGGTGTCATAGGTCATAATGGAGGGCCCTGTGTCATCTGCCTGGCGGGCCAGATCTCTGCCATTGGCTCAGTCTTGTCACCAGGCCCATCATAAGCTCCGCCCACTGTTCCCGTGGTGGGACTGTCTCCATGGTGATGGCAAAGGAGCCTTAGTCCCGCCCACCTGGCCTTGACTTCACCTGGCTGGCCTGCTGACCCTCACTCAGACCTCTGTGTTGATAAAAATGAATATCCGCCAGCGCCCAGGTGTCAGCATCTGGGATAAAGGATTCGGGACCTTGCCTGGGGCAGAAGGCAGCCTAGGCCAGCTGGTACCTGGAAGTCTAGTGACTTGTGACACTGCTGCCAGTGACAAATGGTGACTCCCACTCTCACATATCCCCTGGTGGCAGAATGATAGCGATGGGTGGAGAAACATCGCTCCGGAGCACACGTTAAATGGGGCACCGGCCAAAGGCCAGGGCCAGTAGTGGACGTGGCCGAGCTGAAGGGCGAGCCAGTGAAGGGCCCAAGGATTCCTCCTGTATGTGGGAAACATGTCATCCGGGTCCCCACGTCCGTAAACCATTGGATTGCTGGGGCCCAGGATGCCGGGATTTCGGCCTTGCCTTGGCTGCCCGGCCACATACGCAGCCTTCCACCGGAGGCGGGGATATGTAGACAGCAAAAAAGTGGAAAATGGCAGTGTCTCCTCGATATCCCTGACATGGGCCTTTTTGGGCGGCATGCTTTTGTCCTAGTGGGATCAGGCAGTGACGGAGAAAGGCAGGATTATGTGTGCAGGAAAGGTATGTGCTGAGAAGGCGACAAGGTTGAGACCAGGTTGGGATCTTCAGTCCCAGGAAAGGCCCCTGGCAGTTGTGGGTCAATGTTGTCTGCCCATCCCACCTGGCGTGGGGAGGTTTACAGCATACAAAGCAGCAGCGGAATTATTCTTCCCCCAGAGGTTGCATCTGCCCACAAGCTCCACCTGGCCAGGGTCCGCCCCTACCGTATTGCCCATGTCAATCAACAGAAGCTAAGACCTTCCAGAGAGACTAACTGCTCTTCTCTACCCACGGGGACACGGTACAGCCAGAAGCCTCCCCTGTTTCATCTCCAGGCTCTCTCTCCGGCCCCTCATAGCTGTGATTTGTCTCGGGGTAGAACGGAGAGATTTCTCTGAATGAACACATACAGAGAGGGGCCACAGATGCTGAGGAAGGGCGCCTTGCCTACTGATATCCCAGCGTAAGTGGACAAGAGGTACCTGCCTGCTGTCCCAGTGTGTCGAACCTGTCCCCATCAGGGGTTGCCTGCTGTGAAGTTATTCCCTGGGTGCCCTCGATTTTGTGGCCAAGGACAGAAGGGGCCGTTGTGTGTCCATGGGTAAAATGGAGGTCTCTGCCTAACTGGCGTGTTAGGCTGGACCTCTCCTATTGGCTCGGAGTTTGTGACCCGTCCCCGTCAGAAGTTCCGCCCAGTCTTCCGGTGGCTGTCTCCATGGTGATTGAGAAAGAAGCCTTAGGCCCCGCACTCAGCCTTCACCTGTCCTACCTGGCCTCTTTACCCTCGTACAGACTGCTGTGTGGATGAAAGAAAGGATGTCGGCCAGTGACCACGTGTCCTCATTTCCTTTGAAGGATTAGGCTCCTTGCCTGGGCAGAAGACAGCCAAGGTCAGCCTGAGCCTAGACTCCTAGTGACCCGTGACACTGCAGACAGTGATAGGTGTTCGTGTCCACGCTAAGGTATCCGCAGGTGGCGGATTGAGAGTGGTCGGAGGAGAAGTGGAACTAGAAATCACACACTCACAGGGGCACGGGCCAAAGGTCAGGGAAAATAGCTGAGGTCGTGGAGCTCTAGCGGAGCCAGGCTAGGGCCCAGGCCTCCCTCCTGTACGTGGCAAAGAGGTGATCCATATGCCGCCATCCGCAGACTCTGGACTGCTAGGGCCCTGGATGCCCGAATTTCGGCCTTGTCTTCGGAGAAGTGACGCACACGCAGTGTGCCCCGGAGGCTGTGGACCAGCACAGGGCAAAATCGTGAAAACGCGGGCTTCAGTTGACTTTGCCTGTGCTCTCCTTTGGCTGAGTGACATCCTGTGTTTCCTAGCAGGAGAAGGCATTTGTGGAGAGAGGCGGATTCCATGTGTGCAGGCAAAGTGTGTGCTGAGATGCTGAGTCGCTGGAGACCAGGGTGGACTCTTGAGACCCAGAATAGGCCTCTGGCAGGTATGTGTCAATGTTTTCTGCCCTGTGCTCTCAGCTGGGTATTTGCATACAATGTGACCAGCGGAATTAGTAGTCTCCGGAGAGGCTGCCACATGTCAGCAAGCTTCACCTGGCCAGGGTCGGCCCGTGATGTAGATCCCCGGTCAATCACCACTCTCTAGACCTTGCAGATAGACCAGCAGATCTTGTCGGCCCACGGGCAACCAGTAGAGCCAGAGGCCTTCCCCCTTTGCTCTTTCGTCTCTAGGCACCCTGTCAGGCACTCCAAGCTGTGAAGTGACTCAGGGGGAGAAGGAAGAGATTTCAGAGAGCGAACACATCCAGAGAGAGACAGAGAGAGGCAAGAGATGCTGAGTGGGGTTGCATTGCGTACTGATATCCTCTGGAAAGTGGGAAAGAGGTGCCTGGCCTGTTGTGGCAATGCCCTGAACCAGTCGGAACCAGAAGCTCCCCTGTGCCTGCGTGGGCTTTCCCAGGGTGTGCTCAAATCCTGTGGCCACTAGGTGTCATAGGTCATAATGGAGGGCCCTGTGTCATCTGCCTGGCGGGCCAGATCTCTGCCATTGGCTCAGTCTTGTCACCAGGCCCATCATAAGCTCCGCCCACTGTTCCGGTGGTGGGACTGTCTCCATGGTGATGGCAAAGGAGCCTTAGTCCCGCCCACCTGGCCTTGACTTCACCTGGCTGGCCTGCTGACCCTCACTCAGACCTCTGTGTTGATAAAAATGAATATCCGCCAGCGCCCAGGTGTCAGCATCTGGGATAAAGGATTCGGGACCTTGCCTGGGGCAGAAGGCAGCCTAGGCCAGCTGGTACCTGGAAGTCTAGTGACTTGTGACACTGCTGCCAGTGACAAATGGTGACTCCCACTCTCACATATCCCCTGGTGGCAGAATGATAGCGATGGGTGGAGAAACATCGCTCCGGAGCACACGTTAAATGGGGCACCGGCCAAAGGCCAGGGCCAGTAGTGGACGTGGCCGAGCTGAAGGGCGAGCCAGTGAAGGGCCCAAGGATTCCTCCTGTATGTGGGAAACATGTCATCCGGGTCCCCACGTCCGTAAACCATTGGATTGCTGGGGCCCAGGATGCCGGGATTTCGGCCTTGCCTTGGCTGCCCGGCCACATACGCAGCCTTCCACCGGAGGCGGGGATATGTAGACAGCAAAAATGTGGAAAATGGCAGTGTCTCCTCGATTTCCCTGACATGGGCCTTTTTGGGCGGCATGCTTTTGTCCTAGTGGGATCAGGCAGTGACGGAGAAAGGCAGGATTATGTGTGCAGGAAAGGTATGTGCTGAGAAGGCGACAAGGTTGAGACCAGGTTGGGATCTTCAGTCCCAGGAAAGGCCCCTGGCAGTTGTGGGTCAATGTTGTCTGCCCATCCCACCTGGCGTGGGGAGGTTTACAGCATACAAAGCAGCAGTGGAATTATTCTTCCCCCAGAGGTTGCATCTGCCCACAAGCTCCACCTGGCCAGGGTCCGCCCCTACCGTATTGCCCATGTCAATCAACAGAAGCTAAGACCTTCCAGAGAGACTAACTGCTCTTCTCTACCCACGGGGACACGGTACAGCCAGAAGCCTCCCCTGTTTCATCTCCAGGCTCTCTCTCCGGCCCCTCATAGCTGTGATTTGTCTCGGGGTAGAACGGAGAGATTTCTCTGAGTGAACACATACAGAGAGGGGCCACAGATGCTGAGGAAGGGCGCCTTGCCTACTGATATCCCAGCGTAAGTGGACAAGAGGTACCTGCCTGCTGTCCCAGCGTGTCGAACCTGTCCACATCAGGGGTTGCCTGCTGTGAAGTTATTCCCTGGGTGCCCTCGATTTTGTGGCCAAGGACAGAAGGGGCCGTTGTGTGTCCATGGGTAAAATGGAGGCCTCTGCCTAACTTGCATGTTAGGCTGGACCTCTCCTATTGGCTCAGAGTTTGTGACCCGTCCCCGTCAGAAGTTCCGCCCAGCCTTCCGGTGGCTGTCTCCATGGTGATTGAGAAAGAAGCCTTAGGCCCCGCACTCAGCCTTCACCTGTCCTACCTGGCCTCTTTACCCTCGTACAGACCGCTGCGTGGATGAAAGAAAGGATGTCGGCCAGTGACCACGTGTCCTCATTTCCTTTGAAGGATTAGGCTCCTTGCCTGGGCAGAAGACAGCCAAGGTCAGCCTGAGCCTAGACTCCTAGTGACCTGTGACACTGCAGACAGTGATAGATGTTCATGTCCACGCTGAGGTATCCGCAGGTGGCGGATTGAGAGTGGTCGGAGGAGAAGTGGAACTAGAAATCACACACTCACAGTGGCACGGGCCAAAGGTCAGGGAAAATAGCTGAGGTCGTGGAGCTCTAGCGGAGCCGGGCTAGGGCCCAGGCCTCCCTCCTGTACGTGGCAAAGGAGGTGATCCATATGCCGCCATCCGCAGACTCTGGACTGCTAGGGCCCTGGATGCCCGAATTTCGGCCTTGTCTTTGGAGAAGTGACGCACACGCAGTGTGCCCCGGAGGCTGTGGACCAGCACAGGGCAAAATCGTGAAAACGCGGGCTTCAGTTGACTTTGCCTGTGCTCTCCTTTGGCTGAGTGACATCCTGTGTTTCCTAGCAGGAGAAGGCATTTGTGGAGAGAGGCGGATTCCATGTGTGCAGGCAAAGTGTGTGCTGAGATGCTGAGTCGCTGGAGACCAGGGTGGACTCTTGAGACCCAGAATAGGCCTCTGGCAGGTATGTGTCAATGTTTTCTGCCCTGTGCTCTCAGCTGGGTATTTGCATACAATGTGACCAGCGGAATTAGTAGTCTCCGGAGAGGCTGCCACATGTCAGCAAGCTTCACCTGGCCAGGGTCGGCCCGTGATGTAGATCCCCGGTCAATCACCACTCTCTAGACGTTGCAGATAGACCAGCAGATCTTGTCGGCCCACGGGCAACCAGTAGAGCCAGAGGCCTTCCCCCTTTGCTCTTTCGTCTCTAGGCACCCTGTCAGGCACTCCAAGCTGTGAAGTGACTCAGGGGGAGAAGGAAGAGATTTCAGAGAGCGAACACATCCAGAGAGAGACAGAGAGAGGCAAGAGATGCTGAGTGGGGTTGCATTGCGTACTGATATCCTCTGGAAAGTGGGAAAGAGGTACCTGGCCTGTTGTAGCAATGCCCTGAACCAGTCGGAACCAGAAGCTCCCCTGTGCCTGCGTGGGCTTTCCCAGGGTGTGCTCAAATCCTGTGGCCACTAGGTGTCATAGGTCATAATGGAGGGCCCTGTGTCATCTGCCTGGCGGGCCAGATCTCTGCCATTGGCTCAGTCTTGTCACCAGGCCCATCATAAGCTCCGCCCACTGTTCCGGTGGTGGGACTGTCTCCATGGTGATGGCAAAGGAGCCTTAGTCCCGCCCACCTGGCCTTGACTTCACCTGGCTGGCCTGCTGACCCTCACTCAGACCTCTGTGTTGATAAAAATGAATATCCGCCAGCGCCCAGGTGTCAGCATCTGGGATAAAGGATTCGGGACCTTGCCTGGGGCAGAAGGCAGCCTAGGCCAGCTGGTACCTGGAAGTCTAGTGACTTGTGACACTGCTGCCAGTGACAAATGGTGACTCCCACTCTCACATATCCCCTGGTGGCAGAATGATAGCGATGGGTGGAGAAACATCGCTCCGGAGCACACGTTAAATGGGGCACCGGCCAAAGGCCAGGGCCAGTAGTGGACGTGGCCGAGCTGAAGGGCGAGCCAGTGAAGGGCCCAAGGATTCCTCCTGTATGTGGGAAACATGTCATCCGGGTCCCCACGTCCGTAAACCATTGGATTGCTGGGGCCCAGGATGCCGGGATTTCGGCCTTGCCTTGGCTGCCCGGCCACATACGCAGCCTTCCACCGGAGGCGGGGATATGTAGACAGCAAAAATGTGGAAAATGGCAGTGTCTCCTCGATTTCCCTGACATGGGCCTTTTTGGGCGGCATGCTTTTGTCCTAGTGGGATCAGGCAGTGACGGAGAAAGGCAGGATTATGTGTGCAGGAAAGGTATGTGCTGAGAAGGCGACAAGGTTGAGACCAGGTTGGGATCTTCAGTCCCAGGAAAGGCCCCTGGCAGTTGTGGGTCAATGTTGTCTGCCCATCCCACCTGGCGTGGGGAGGTTTACAGCATACAAAGCAGCAGCGGAATTATTCTTCCCCCAGAGGTTGCATCTGCCCACAAGCTCCACCTGGCCAGGGTCCGCCCCTACCGTATTGCCCATGTCAATCAACAGAAGCTAAGACCTTCCAGAGAGACTAACTGCTCTTCTCTACCCACGGGGACGCGGTACAGCCAGAAGCCTCCCCTGTTTCATCTCCAGGCTCTCTCTCTGGCCCCTCATAGCTGTGATTTGTCTCAGGGGTAGAACGGAGAGATTTCTCTGAGTGAACACATACAGAGAGGGGCCACAGATGCTGAGGAAGGGCACCTTGCCTACTGATATCCCAGCGTAAGTGGACAAGAGGTACCTGCCTGCTGTCCCAGCGTGTCGAACCTGTCCACATCAGGGGTTGCCTGCTGTGAAGTTATTCCCTGGGTGCCCTCGATTTTGTGGCCAAGGACAGAAGGGGCCGTTGTGTGTCCATGGGTAAAATGGAGGCCTCTGCCTAACTTGCATGTTAGGCTGGACCTCTCCTATTGGCTCAGAGTTTGTGACCCCTCCCCGTCAGAAGTTCCGCCCAGCCTTCCGGTGGCTGTCTCCATGGTGATTGAGAAAGAAGCCTTAGGCCCCGCACTCAGCCTTCACCTGTCCTACCTGGCCTCTTTACCCTCGTACAGACCGCTGCGTGGATGAAAGAAAGGATGTCGGCCAGTGACCACGTGTCCTCATTTCCTTTGAAGGATTAGGCTCCTTGCCTGGGCAGAAGACAGCCAAGGTCAGCCTGAGCCTAGACTCCTAGTGACCCGTGACACTGCAGACAGTGATAGATGTTCATGTCCACGCTGAGGTATCCGCAGGTGGCGGATTGAGAGTGGTCGGAGGAGAAGTGGAACTAGAAATCACACACTCACAGGGGCACGGGCCAAAGGTCAGGGAAAATAGCTGAGGTCGTGGAGCTCTAGCGGAGCCGGGCTAGGGCCCAGGCCTCCCTCCTGTACGTGGCAAAGGAGGTGATCCATATGCCGCCATCCGCAGACTCTGGACTGCTAGGGCCCTGGATGCCCGAATTTCGGCCTTGTCTTTGGAGAAGTGACGCACACGCAGTGTGCCCCGGAGGCTGTGGACCAGCACAGGGCAAAATCGTGAAAACGCGGGCTTCAGTTGACTTTGCCTGTGCTCTCCTTTGGCTGAGTGACATCCTGTGTTTCCTAGCAGGAGAAGGCATTTGTGGAGAGAGGCGGATTCCATGTGTGCAGGCAAAGTGTGTGCTGAGATGCTGAGTCCCTGGAGACCAGGGTGGACTCTTGAGACCCAGAATAGGCCTCTGGCAGGTATGTGTCAATGTTTTCTGCCCTGTGCTCTCAGCTGGGTATTTGCATACAATGTGACCAGCGGAATTAGTAGTCTCCGGAGAGGCTGCCACATGTCAGCAAGCTTCACCTGGCCAGGGTCGGCCCGTGATGTAGATCCCCGGTCAATCACCACTCTCTAGACGTTGCAGATAGACCAGCAGATCTTGTCGGCCCACGGGCAACCAGTAGAGCCAGAGGCCTTCCCCCTTTGCTCTTTCGTCTCTAGGCACCCTGTCAGGCACTCCAAGCTGTGAAGTGACTCAGGGGGAGAAGGAAGAGATTTCAGAGAGCGAACACATCCAGAGAGAGACAGAGAGAGGCAAGAGATGCTGAGTGGGGTTGCATTGCGTACTGATATCCTCTGGAAAGTGGGAAAGAGGTACCTGGCCTGTTGTGGCAATGCCCTGAACCAGTCGGAACCAGAAGCTCCCCTGTGCCTGCGTGGGCTTTCCCAGGGTGTGCTCAAATCCTGTGGCCACTAGGTGTCATAGGTCATAATGGAGGGCCCTGTGTCATCTGCCTGGCGGGCCAGATCTCTGCCATTGGCTCAGTCTTGTCACCAGGCCCATCATAAGCTCCGCCCACTGTTCCGGTGGTGGGACTGTCTCCATGGTGATGGCAAAGGAGCCTTAGTCCCGCCCACCTGGCCTTGACTTCACCTGGCTGGCCTGCTGACCCTCACTCAGACCTCTGTGTTGATAAAAATGAATATCCGCCAGCGCCCAGGTGTCAGCATCTGGGATAAAGGATTCGGGACCTTGCCTGGGGCAGAAGGCAGCCTAGGCCAGCTGGTACCTGGAAGTCTAGTGACTTGTGACACTGCTACCAGTGACAAATGGTGACTCCCACTCTCACATATCCCCTGGTGGCAGAATGATAGCGATGGGTGGAGAAACATCGCTCCGGAGCACACGTTAAATGGGGCACCGGCCAAAGGCCAGGGCCAGTAGTGGACGTGGCCGAGCTGAAGGGCGAGCCAGTGAAGGGCCCAAGGATTCCTCCTGTATGTGGGAAACATGTCATCCGGGTCCCCACGTCCGTAAACCATTGGATTGCTGGGGCCCAGGATGCCGGGATTTCGGCCTTGCCTTGGCTGCCCGGCCACATACGCAGCCTTCCACCGGAGGCGGGGATATGTAGACAGCAAAAATGTGGAAAATGGCAGTGTCTCCTCGATTTCCCTGACATGGGCCTTTTTGGGCGGCATGCTTTTGTCCTAGTGGGATCAGGCAGTGACGGAGAAAGGCAGGATTATGTGTGCAGGAAAGGTATGTGCTGAGAAGGCGACAAGGTTGAGACCAGGTTGGGATCTTCAGTCCCAGGAAAGGCCCCTGGCAGTTGTGGGTCAATGTTGTCTGCCCATCCCACCTGGCGTGGGGAGGTTTACAGCATACAAAGCAGCAGAGGAATTATTCTTCCCCCAGAGGTTGCATCTGCCCACAAGCTCCACCTGGCCAGGGTCCGCCCCTACCGTATTGCCCATGTCAATCAACAGAAGCTAAGACCTTCCAGAGAGACTAACTGCTCTTCTCTACCCACGGGGACGCGGTACAGCCAGAAGCCTCCCCTGTTTCATCTCCAGGCTCTCTCTCCGGCCCCTCATAGCTGTGATTTGTCTCAGGGGTAGAACGGAGAGATTTCTCTGAGTGAACACATACAGAGAGGGGCCACAGATGCTGAGGAAGGGCGCCTTGCCTACTGATATCCCAGCGTAAGTGGACAAGAGGTACCTGCCTGCTGTCCCAGCGTGTCGAACCTGTCCACATCAGGGGTTGCCTGCTGTGAAGTTATTCCCTGGGTGCCCTCGATTTTGTGGCCAAGGACAGAAGGGGCCGTTGTGTGTCCATGGGTAAAATGGAGGCCTCTGCCTAACTTGCATGTTAGGCTGGACCTCTCCTATTGGCTCAGAGTTTGTGACCCGTCCCCGTCAGAAGTTCCGCCCAGCCTTCCGGTGGCTGTCTCCATGGTGATTGAGAAAGAAGCCTTAGGCCCCGCACTCAGCCTTCACCTGTCCTACCTGGCCTCTTTACCCTCGTACAGACCGCTGCGTGGATGAAAGAAAGGATGTCGGCCAGTGACCACGTGTCCTCATTTCCTTTGAAGGATTAGGCTCCTTGCCTGGGCAGAAGACAGCCAAGGTCAGCCTGAGCCTAGACTCCTAGTGACCTGTGACACTGCAGACAGTGATAGATGTTCATGTCCACGCTGAGGTATCCGCAGGTGGCGGATTGAGAGTGGTCGGAGGAGAAGTGGAACTAGAAATCACACACTCACAGGGGCACGGGCCAAAGGTCAGGGAAAATAGCTGAGGTCGTGGAGCTCTAGCGGAGCCGGGCTAGGGCCCAGGCCTCCCTCCTGTACGTGGCAAAGGAGGTGATCCATATGCCGCCATCCGCAGACTCTGGACTGCTAGGGCCCTGGATGCCCGAATTTCGGCCTTGTCTTTGGAGAAGTGACGCACACGCAGTGTGCCCCGGAGGCTGTGGACCAGCACAGGGCAAAATCGTGAAAACGCGGGCTTCAGTTGACTTTGCCTGTGCTCTCCTTTGGCTGAGTGACATCCTGTGTTTCCTAGCAGGAGAAGGCATTTGTGGAGAGAGGCGGATTCCATGTGTGCAGGCAAAGTGTGTGCTGAGATGCTGAGTCGCTGGAGACCAGGGTGGACTCTTGAGACCCAGAATAGGCCTCTGGCAGGTATGTGTCAATGTTTTCTGCCCTGTGCTCTCAGCTGGGTATTTGCATACAATGTGACCAGCGGAATTAGTAGTCTCCGGAGAGGATGCCACATGTCAGCAAGCTTCACCTGGCCAGGGTCGGCCCGTGATGTAGATCCCCGGTCAATCACCACTCTCTAGACCTTGCAGATAGACCAGCAGATCTTGTCGGCCCATGGGCAACCAGTAGAGCCAGAGGCCTTCCCCCTTTGCTCTTTCGTCTCTAGGCACCCTGTCAGGCACTCCAAGCTGTGAAGTGACTCAGGGGGAGAAGGAAGAGATTTCAGAGAGCGAACACATCCAGAGAGAGACAGAGAGAGGCAAGAGATGCTGAGTGGGGTTGCATTGCGTACTGATATCCTCTGGAAAGTGGGAAAGAGGTACCTGGCCTGTTGTAGCAATGCCCTGAACCAGTCGGAACCAGAAGCTCCCCTGTGCCTGCGTGGGCTTTCCCAGGGTGTGCTCAAATCCTGTGGCCACTAGGTGTCATAGGTCATAATGGAGGGCCCTGTGTCATCTGCCTGGCGGGCCAGATCTCTGCCATTGGCTCAGTCTTGTCACCAGGCCCATCATAAGCTCCGCCCACTGTTCCGGTGGTGGGACTGTCTCCATGGTGATGGCAAAGGAGCCTTAGTCCCGCCCACCTGGCCTTGACTTCACCTGGCTGGCCTGCTGACCCTCACTCAGACCTCTGTGTTGATAAAAATGAATATCCGCCAGCGCCCAGGTGTCAGCATCTGGGATAAAGGATTCGGGACCTTGCCTGGGGCAGAAGGCAGCCTAGGCCAGCTGGTACCTGGAAGTCTAGTGACTTGTGACACTGCTGCCAGTGACAAATGGTGACTCCCACTCTCACATATCCCCTGGTGGCAGAATGATAGCGATGGGTGGAGAAACATCGCTCCGGAGCACACGTTAAATGGGGCACCGGCCAAAGGCCAGGGCCAGTAGTGGACGTGGCCGAGCTGAAGGGCGAGCCAGTGAAGGGCCCAAGGATTCCTCCTGTATGTGGGAAACATGTCATCCGGGTCCCCACGTCCGTAAACCATTGGATTGCTGGGGCCCAGGATGCCGGGATTTCGGCCTTGCCTTGGCTGCCCGGCCACATACGCAGCCTTCCACCGGAGGCGGGGATATGTAGACAGCAAAAATGTGGAAAATGGCAGTGTCTCCTCGATTTCCCTGACATGGGCCTTTTTGGGCGGCATGCTTTTGTCCTAGTGGGATCAGGCAGTGACGGAGAAAGGCAGGATTATGTGTGCAGGAAAGGTATGTGCTGAGAAGGCGACAAGGTTGAGACCAGGTTGGGATCTTCAGTCCCAGGAAAGGCCCCTGGCAGTTGTGGGTCAATGTTGTCTGCCCATCCCACCTGGTGTGGGGAGGTTTACAGCATACAAAGCAGCAGCGGAATTATTCTTCCCCCAGAGGTTGCATCTGCCCACAAGCTCCACCTGGCCAGGGTCCGCCCCTACCGTATTGCCCATGTCAATCAACAGAAGCTAAGACCTTCCAGAGAGACTAACTGCTCTTCTCTACCCACGGGGACGCGGTACAGCCAGAAGCCTCCCCTGTTTCATCTCCAGGCTCTCTCTCCGGCCCCTCATAGCTGTGATTTGTCTCGGGGTAGAACGGAGAGATTTCTCTGAATGAACACATACAGAGAGGGGCCACAGATGCTGAGGAAGGGCGCCTTGCCTACTGATATCCCAGCGTAAGTGGACAAGAGGTACCTGCCTGCTGTCCCAGCGTGTCGAACCTGTCCCCATCAGGGGTTGCCTGCTGTGAAGTTATTCCCTGGGTGCCCTCGATTTTGTGGCCAAGGACAGAAGGGGCCGTTGTGTGTCCATGGGTAAAATGGAGGCCTCTGCCTAACTTGCATGTTAGGCTGGACCTCTCCTATTGGCTCAGAGTTTGTGACCCGTCCCCGTCAGAAGTTCCGCCCAGCCTTCCGGTGGCTGTCTCCATGGTGATTGAGAAAGAAGCCTTAGGCCCCGCACTCAGCCTTCACCTGTCCTACCTGGCCTCTTTACCCTCGTACAGACCGCTGTGTGGATGAAAGAAAGGATGTCGGCCAGTGACCACGTGTCCTCATTTCCTTTGAAGGATTAGGCTCCTTGCCTGGGCAGAAGACAGCCAAGGTCAGCCTGAGCCTAGACTCCTAGTGACCCGTGACACTGCAGACAGTGATAGGTGTTCGTGTCCACGCTGAGGTATCCGCAGGTGGCGGATTGAGAGTGGTCGGAGGAGAAGTGGAACTAGAAATCACACACTCACGGGGGCACGGGCCAAAAGTCAGGGAAAATAGCTGAGGTCGTGGAGCTCTAGCGGAGCCGGGCTAGGGCCCAGGCCTCCCTCCTGTACGTGGCAAAGGAGGTGATCCATATGCCGCCATCCGCAGACTCTGGACTGCTAGGGCCCTGGATGCCCGAATTTCGGCCTTGTCTTTGGAGAAGTGACGCACACGCAGTGTGCCCCGGAGGCTGTGGACCAGCACAGGGCAAAATCGTGAAAACGCGGGCTTCAGTTGACTTTGCCTATGCTCTCCTTTGGCTGAGTGACATCCTGTGTTTCCTAGCAGGAGAAGGCATTTGTGGAGAGAGGCGGATTCCATGTGTGCAGGCAAAGTGTGTGCTGAGATGCTGAGTCGCTGGAGACCAGGGTGGACTCTTGAGACCCAGAATAGGCCTCTGGCAGGTATGTGTCAATGTTTTCTGCCCTGTGTTCTCAGCTGGGTATTTGCATACAATGTGACCAGTGGAATTAGTAGTCTCCGGAGAGGCTGCCACATGTCAGCAAGCTTCACCTGGCCAGGGTCGGCCCGTGATGTAGATCCCCGGTCAATCACCACTCTCTAGACGTTGCAGATAGACCAGCAGATCTTGTCGGCCCACGGGCAACCAGTAGAGCCAGAGGCCTTCCCCCTTTGCTCTTTCGTCTCTAGGCACCCTGTCAGGCACTCCAAGCTGTGAAGTGACTCAGGGGGAGAAGGAAGAGATTTCAGAGAGCGAACACATCTAGAGAGAGACAGAGAGAGGCAAGAGATGCTGAGTGGGGTTGCATTGCGTACTGATATCCTCTGGAAAGTGGGAAAGAGGTACCTGGCCTGTTGTAGCAATGCCCTGAACCAGTCGGAACCAGAAGCTCCCCTGTGCCTGCGTGGGCTTTCCCAGGGTGTGCTCAAATCCTGTGGCCACTAGGTGTCATAGGTCATAATGGAGGGCCCTGTGTCATCTGCCTGGCGGGCCAGATCTCTGCCATTGGCTCAGTCTTGTCACCAGGCCCATCATAAGCTCCGCCCACTGTTCCGGTGGTGGGACTGTCTCCATGGTGATGGCAAAGGAGCCTTAGTCCCGCCCACCTGGCCTTGACTTCACCTGGCTGGCCTGCTGACCCTCACTCAGACCTCTGTGTTGATAAAAATGAATATCCGCCAGCGCCCAGGTGTCAGCATCTGGGATAAAGGATTCGGGACCTTGCCTGGGGCAGAAGGCAGCCTAGGCCAGCTGGTACCTGGAAGTCTAGTGACTTGTGACACTGCTGCCAGTGACAAATGGTGACTCCCACTCTCACATATCCCCTGGTGGCAGAATGATAGCGATGGGTGGAGAAACATCGCTCCGGAGCACACGTTAAATGGGGCACCGGCCAAAGGCCAGGGCCAGTAGTGGACGTGGCCGAGCTGAAGGGCGAGCCAGTGAAGGGCCCAAGGATTCCTCCTGTATGTGGGAAACATGTCATCCGGGTCCCCACGTCCGTAAACCATTGGATTGCTGGGGCCCAGGATGCCGGGATTTCGGCCTTGCCTTGGCTGCCCGGCCACATACGCAGCCTTCCACCGGAGGCGGGGATATGTAGACAGCAAAAAAGTGGAAAATGGCAGTGTCTCCTCGATATCCCTGACATGGGCCTTTTTGGGCGGCATGCTTTTGTCCTAGTGGGATCAGGCAGTGACGGAGAAAGGCAGGATTATGTGTGCAGGAAAGGTATGTGCTGAGAAGGCGACAAGGTTGAGACCAGGTTGGGATCTTCAGTCCCAGGAAAGGCCCCTGGCAGTTGTGGGTCAATGTTGTCTGCCCATCCCACCTGGCGTGGGGAGGTTTACAGCATACAAAGCAGCAGCGGAATTATTCTTCCCCCAGAGGTTGCATCTGCCCACAAGCTCCACCTGGCCAGGGTCCGCCCCTACCGTATTGCCCATGTCAATCAACAGAAGCTAAGACCTTCCAGAGAGACTAACTGCTCTTCTCTACCCACGGGGACACGGTACAGCCAGAAGCCTCCCCTGTTTCATCTCCAGGCTCTCTCTCCGGCCCCTCATAGCTGTGATTTGTCTCGGGGTAGAACGGAGAGATTTCTCTGAATGAACACATACAGAGAGGGGCCACAGATGCTGAGGAAGGGCGCCTTGCCTACTGATATCCCAGCGTAAGTGGACAAGAGGTACCTGCCTGCTGTCCCAGTGTGTCGAACCTGTCCCCATCAGGGGTTGCCTGCTGTGAAGTTATTCCCTGGGTGCCCTCGATTTTGTGGCCAAGGACAGAAGGGGCCGTTGTGTGTCCATGGGTAAAATGGAGGCCTCTGCCTAACTGGCGTGTTAGGCTGGACCTCTCCTATTGGCTCGGAGTTTGTGACCCGTCCCCGTCAGAAGTTCCGCCCAGCCTTCCGGTGGCTGTCTCCATGGTGATTGAGAAAGAAGCCTTAGGCCCCGCACTCAGCCTTCACCTGTCCTACCTGGCCTCTTTACCCTCGTACAGACTGCTGTGTGGATGAAAGAAAGGATGTCGGCCAGTGACCACGTGTCCTCATTTCCTTTGAAGGATTAGGCTCCTTGCCTGGGCAGAAGACAGCCAAGGTCAGCCTGAGCCTAGACTCCTAGTGACCCGTGACACTGCAGACAGTGATAGGTGTTCGTGTCCACGTTGAGGTATCCGCAGGTGGCGGATTGAGAGTGGTCGGAGGAGAAGTGGAACTAGAAATCACACACTCACGGGGGCACGGGCCAAAGGTCAGGGAAAATAGCTGAGGTCGTGGAGCTCTAGCGGAGCCAGGCTAGGGCCCAGGCCTCCCTCCTGTACGTGGCAAAGAGGTGATCCATATGCCGCCATCCGCAGACTCTGGACTGCTAGGGCCCTGGATGCCCGAATTTCGGCCTTGTCTTCGGAGAAGTGACGCACACGCAGTGTGCCCCGGAGGCTGTGGACCAGCACAGGGCAAAATCGTGAAAACGCGGGCTTCAGTTGACTTTGCCTGTGCTCTCCTTTGGCTGAGTGACATCCTGTGTTTCCTAGCAGGAGAAGGCATTTGTGGAGAGAGGCGGATTCCATGTGTGCAGGCAAAGTGTGTGCTGAGATGCTGAGTCGCTGGAGACCAGGGTGGACTCTTGAGACCCAGAATAGGCCTCTGGCAGGTATGTGTCAATGTTTTCTGCCCTGTGCTCTCAGCTGGGTATTTGCATACAATGTGACCAGTGGAATTAGTAGTCTCCGGAGAGGCTGCCACATGTCAGCAAGCTTCACCTGGCCAGGGTCGGCCCGTGATGTAGATCCCCGGTCAATCACCACTCTCTAGACCTTGCAGATAGACTAGCAGATCTTGTCGGCCCATGGGCAACCAGTAGAGCCAGAGGCCTTCCCCCTTTGCTCTTTCGTCTCTAGGCACCCTGTCAGGCACTCCAAGCTGTGAAGTGACTCAGGGGGAGAAGGAAGAGATTTCAGAGAGCGAACACATCCAGAGAGAGACAGAGAGAGGCAAGAGATGCTGAGTGGGGTTGCACTGCGTACTGATATCCTCTGGAAAGTGGGAAAGAGGTACCTGGCCTGTTGTAGCAATGCCCTGAACCAGTCGGAACCAGAAGCTCCCCTGTGCCTGCGTGGGCTTTCCCAGGGTGTGCTCAAATCCTGTGGCCACTAGGTGTCATAGGTCATAATGGAGGGCCCTGTGTCATCTGCCTGGTGGGCCAGATCTCTGCCATTGGCTCAGTCTTGTCACCAGGCCCATCATAAGCTCCGCCCACTGTTCCGGTGGTGGGACTGTCTCCATGGTGATGGCAAAGGAGCCTTAGTCCCGCCCACCTGGCCTTGACTTCACCTGGCTGGCCTGCTTACCCTCACTCAGACCTCTGTGTTGATAAAAATGAATATCCGCCAGCGCCCAGGTGTCAGCATCTGGGATAAAGGATTCGGGACCTTGCCTGGGGCAGAAGGCAGCCTAGGCCAGCTGGTACCTGGAAGTCTAGTGACTTGTGACACTGCTGCCAGTGACAAATGGTGACTCCCACTCTCACATATCCCCTGGTGGCAGAATGATAGCGATGGGTGGAGAAACATCGCTCCGGAGCACACGTTAAATGGGGCACCGGCCAAAGGCCAGGGCCAGTAGTGGACGTGGCCGAGCTGAAGGGCGAGCCAGTGAAGGGCCCAAGGATTCCTCCTGTATGTGGGAAACATGTCATCCGGGTCCCCACGTCCGTAAACCATTGGATTGCTGGGGCCCAGGATGCCGGGATTTCGGCCTTGCCTTGGCTGCCCGGCCACATACGCAGCCTTCCACCGGAGGCGGGGATATGTAGACAGCAAAAATGTGGAAAATGGCAGTGTCTCCTCGATTTCCCTGACATGGGCCTTTTTGGGCGGCATGCTTTTGTCCTAGTGGGATCAGGCAGTGACGGAGAAAGGCAGGATTATGTGTGCAGGAAAGGTATGTGCTGAGAAGGCGACAAGGTTGAGACCAGGTTGGGATCTTCAGTCCCAGGAAAGGCCCCTGGCAGTTGTGGGTCAATGTTGTCTGCCCATCCCACCTGGCGTGGGGAGGTTTACAGCATACAAAGCAGCAGCGGAATTATTCTTCCCCCAGAGGTTGCATCTGCCCACAAGCTCCACCTGGCCAGGGTCCGCCCCTACCGTATTGCCCATGTCAATCAACAGAAGCTAAGACCTTCCAGAGAGACTAACTGCTCTTCTCTACCCACGGGGACGCGGTACAGCCAGAAGCCTCCCCTGTTTCATCTCCAGGCTCTCTCTCCGGCCCCTCATAGCTGTGATTTGTCTCGGGGTAGAACGGAGAGATTTCTCTGAATGAACACATACAGAGAGGGGCCACAGATGCTGAGGAAGGGCGCCTTGCCTACTGATATCCCAGCGTAAGTGGACAAGAGGTACCTGCCTGCTGTCCCAGCGTGTCGAACCTGTCCCCATCAGGGGTTGCCTGCTGTGAAGTTATTCCCTGGGTGCCCTCGATTTTGTGGCCAAGGACAGAAGGGGCCGTTGTGTGTCCATGGGTAAAATGGAGGCCTCTGCCTAACTGGCCTGTTAGGCTGGACCTCTCCTATTGGCTCAGAGTTTGTGACCCGTCCCCGTCAGAAGTTCCGCCCAGCCTTCCGGTGGCTGTCTCCATGGTGATTGAGAAAGAAGCCTTAGGCCCCGCACTCAGCCTTCACCTGTCCTACCTGGCCTCTTTACCCTCGTACAGACCGCTGCGTGGATGAAAGAAAGGATGTCGGCCAGTGACCACGTGTCCTCATTTCCTTTGAAGGATTAGGCTCCTTGCCTGGGCAGAAGACAGCCAAGGTCAGCCTGAGCCTAGACTCCTAGTGACCTGTGACACTGCAGACAGTGATAGATGTTCATGTCCACGCTGAGGTATCCGCAGGTGGCGGATTGAGAGTGGTCGGAGGAGAAGTGGAACTAGAAATCACACACTCACAGGGGCACGGGCCAAAGGTCAGGGAAAATAGCTGAGGTCGTGGAGCTCTAGCGGAGCCGGGCTAGGGCCCAGGCCTCCCTCCTATACGTGGCAAAGGAGGTGATCCATATGCCGCCATCCGCAGACTCTGGACTGCTAGGGCCCTGGATGCCCGAATTTCGGCCTTGTCTTTGGAGAAGTGACGCACACGCAGTGTGCCCCGGAGGCTGTGGACCAGCACAGGGCAAAATCGTGAAAACGCGGGCTTCAGTTGACTTTGCCTGTGCTCTCCTTTGGCTGAGTGACATCCTGTGTTTCCTAGCAGGAGAAGGCATTTGTGGAGAGAGGCGGATTCCATGTGTGCAGGCAAAGTGTGTGCTGAGATGCTGAGTCGCTGGAGACCAGGGTGGACTCTTGAGACCCAGAATAGGCCTCTGGCAGGTATGTGTCAATGTTTTCTGCCCTGTGCTCTCAGCTGGGTATTTGCATACAATGTGACCAGCGGAATTAGTAGTCTCCGGAGAGGCTGCCACATGTCAGCAAGCTTCACCTGGCCAGGGTCGGCCCGTGATGTAGATCCCCGGTCAATCACCACTCTCTAGACCTTGCAGATAGACTAGCAGATCTTGTCGGCCCATGGGCAACCAGTAGAGCCAGAGGCCTTCCCCCTTTGCTCTTTCGTCTCTAGGCACCCTGTCAGGCACTCCAAGCTGTGAAGTGACTCAGGGGGAGAAGGAAGAGATTTCAGAGAGCGAACACATCCAGAGAGAGACAGAGAGAGGCAAGAGATGCTGAGTGGGGTTGCACTGCGTACTGATATCCTCTGGAAAGTGGGAAAGAGGTACCTGGCCTGTTGTAGCAATGCCCTGAACCAGTCGGAACCAGAAGCTCCCCTGTGCCTGCGTGGGCTTTCCCAGGGTGTGCTCAAATCCTGTGGCCACTAGGTGTCATAGGTCATAATGGAGGGCCCTGTGTCATCTGCCTGGTGGGCCAGATCTCTGCCATTGGCTCAGTCTTGTCACCAGGCCCATCATAAGCTCCGCCCACTGTTCCGGTGGTGGGACTGTCTCCATGGTGATGGCAAAGGAGCCTTAGTCCCGCCCACCTGGCCTTGACTTCACCTGGCTGGCCTGCTGACCCTCACTCAGACCTCTGTGTTGATAAAAATGAATATCCGCCAGCGCCCAGGTGTCAGCATCTGGGATAAAGGATTCGGGACCTTGCCTGGGGCAGAAGGCAGCCTAGGCCAGCTGGTACCTGGAAGTCTAGTGACTTGTGACACTGCTGCCAGTGACAAATGGTGACTCCCACTCTCACATATCCCCTGGTGGCAGAATGATAGCGATGGGTGGAGAAACATCGCTCCGGAGCACACGTTAAATGGGGCACCGGCCAAAGGCCAGGGCCAGTAGTGGACGTGGCCGAGCTGAAGGGCGAGCCAGTGAAGGGCCCAAGGATTCCTCCTGTATGTGGGAAACATGTCATCCGGGTCCCCACGTCCGTAAACCATTGGATTGCTGGGGCCCAGGATGCCGGGATTTCGGCCTTGCCTTGGCTGCCCGGCCACATACGCAGCCTTCCACCGGAGGCGGGGATATGTAGACAGCAAAAATGTGGAAAATGGCAGTGTCTCCTCGATTTCCCTGACATGGGCCTTTTTGGGCGGCATGCTTTTGTCCTAGTGGGATCAGGCAGTGACGGAGAAAGGCAGGATTATGTGTGCAGGAAAGGTATGTGCTGAGAAGGCGACAAGGTTGAGACCAGGTTGGGATCTTCAGTCCCAGGAAAGGCCCCTGGCAGTTGTGGGTCAATGTTGTCTGCCCATCCCACCTGGCGTGGGGAGGTTTACAGCATACAAAGCAGCAGCGGAATTATTCTTCCCCCAGAGGTTGCATCTGCCCACAAGCTCCACCTGGCCAGGGTCCGCCCCTACCGTATTGCCCATGTCAATCAACAGAAGCTAAGACCTTCCAGAGAGACTAACTGCTCTTCTCTACCCACGGGGACGCGGTACAGCCAGAAGCCTCCCCTGTTTCATCTCCAGGCTCTCTCTCCGGCCCCTCATAGCTGTGATTTGTCTCGGGGTAGAACGGAGAGATTTCTCTGAGTGAACACATACAGAGAGGGGCCACAGATGCTGAGGAAGGGCGCCTTGCCTACTGATATCCCAGCGTAAGTGGACAAGAGGTACCTGCCTGCTGTCCCAGCGTGTCGAACCTGTCCCCATCAGGGGTTGCCTGCTGTGAAGTTATTCCCTGGGTGCCCTCGATTTTGTGGCCAAGGACAGAAGGGGCCGTTGTGTGTCCATGGGTAAAATGGAGGCCTCTGCCTAACTGGCCTGTTAGGCTGGACCTCTCCTATTGGCTCAGAGTTTGTGACCCGTCCCCGTCAGAAGTTCCGCCCAGCCTTCCGGTGGCTGTCTCCATGGTGATTGAGAAAGAAGCCTTAGGCCCCGCACT
Organism: Loxodonta africana; assembly: GCF_030014295.1. Taxonomy (NCBI): domain Eukaryota; kingdom Metazoa; phylum Chordata; class Mammalia; order Proboscidea; family Elephantidae; genus Loxodonta; species Loxodonta africana. The sequence continues at coordinate 4,119,177 of NW_026975011.1, read as the reverse complement.
CAGCCTTCACCTGTCCTACCTGGCCTCTTTACCCTGGTACAGACCGCTGTGTGGATGAAAGAAAGGATGTCGGCCAGTGACCACGTGTCCTCATTTCCTTTGAAGGATTAGGCTCCTTGCCTGGGCAGAAGACAGCCAAGGTCAGCCTGAGCCTAGACTCCTAGTGACCCGTGACACTGCAGACAGTGATAGATGTTCATGTCCACGCTGAGGTATCCGCAGGTGGCGGATTGAGAGTGGTCGGAGGAGAAGTGGAACTAGAAATCACACACTCACGGGGGCACGGGCCAAAGGTCAGGGAAAATAGCTGAGGTCGTGGAGCTCTAGCGGAGCCAGGCTAGGGCCCAGGCCTCCCTCCTGTACGTGGCAAAGAGGTGATCCATATGCCGCCATCCGCAGACTCTGGACTGCTAGGGCCCTGGATGCCCGAATTTCGGCCTTGTCTTTGGAGAAGTGACGCACACGCAGTGTGCCCCGGAGGCTGTGGACCAGCACAGGGCAAAATCGTGAAAACGCGGGCTTCAGTTGACTTTGCCTGTGCTCTCCTTTGGCTGAGTGACATCCTGTGTTTCCTAGCAGGAGAAGGCATTTGTGGAGAGAGGCGGATTCCATGTGTGCAGGCAAAGTGTGTGCTGAGATGCTGAGTCGCTGGAGACCAGGGTGGACTCTTGAGACCCAGAATAGGCCTCTGGCAGGTATGTGTCAATGTTTTCTGCCCTGTGCTCTCAGCTGGGTATTTGCATACAATGTGACCAGCGGAATTAGTAGTCTCCGGAGAGGCTGCCACATGTCAGCAAGCTTCACCTGGCCAGGGTCGGCCCGTGATGTAGATCCCCGGTCAATCACCACTCTCTAGACGTTGCAGATAGACCAGCAGATCTTGTCGGCCCACGGGCAACCAGTAGAGCCAGAGGCCTTCCCCCTTTGCTCTTTCGTCTCTAGGCACCCTGTCAGGCACTCCAAGCTGTGAAGTGACTCAGGGGGAGAAGGAAGAGATTTCAGAGAGCGAACACATCCAGAGAGAGACAGAGAGAGGCAAGAGATGCTGAGTGGGGTTGCATTGCGTACTGATATCCTCTGGAAAGTGGGAAAGAGGTACCTGGCCTGTTGTAGCAATGCCCTGAACCAGTCGGAACCAGAAGCTCCCCTGTGCCTGCGTGGGCTTTCCCAGGGTGTGCTCAAATCCTGTGGCCACTAGGTGTCATAGGTCATAATGGAGGGCCCTGTGTCATCTGCCTGGCGGGCCAGATCTCTGCCATTGGCTCAGTCTTGTCACCAGGCCCATCATAAGCTCCGCCCACTGTTCCGGTGGTGGGACTGTCTCCATGGTGATGGCAAAGGAGCCTTAGTCCCGCCCACCTGGCCTTGACTTCACCTGGCTGGCCTGCTGACCCTCACTCAGACCTCTGTGTTGATAAAAATGAATATCCGCCAGCGCCCAGGTGTCAGCATCTGGGATAAAGGATTGGGGACCTTGCCTGGGGCAGAAGGCAGCCTAGGCCAGCTGGTACCTGGAAGTCTAGTGACTTGTGACACTGCTGCCAGTGACAAATGGTGACTCCCACTCTCACATATCCCCTGGTGGCAGAATGATAGCGATGGGTGGAGAAACATCGCTCCGGAGCACACGTTAAATGGGGCACCGGCCAAAGGCCAGGGCCAGTAGTGGACGTGGCCGAGCTGAAGGGCGAGCCAGTGAAGGGCCCAAGGATTCCTCCTGTATGTGGGAAACATGTCATCCGGGTCCCCACGTCCGTAAACCATTGGATTGCTGGGGCCCAGGATGCCGGGATTTCGGCCTTGCCTTGGCTGCCCGGCCACATACGCAGCCTTCCACCGGAGGCGGGGATATGTAGACAGCAAAAATGTGGAAAATGGCAGTGTCTCCTCGATTTCCCTGACATGGGCCTTTTTGGGCGGCATGCTTTTGTCCTAGTGGGATCAGGCAGTGACGGAGAAAGGCAGGATTATGTGTGCAGGAAAGGTATGTGCTGAGAAGGCGACAAGGTTGAGACCAGGTTGGGATCTTCAGTCCCAGGAAAGGCCCCTGGCAGTTGTGGGTCAATGTTGTCTGCCCATCCCACCTGGCGTGGGGAGGTTTACAGCATACAAAGCAGCAGCGGAATTATTCTTCCCCCAGAGGTTGCATCTGCCCACAAGCTCCACCTGGCCAGGGTCCGCCCCTACCGTATTGCCCATGTCAATCAACAGAAGCTAAGACCTTCCAGAGAGACTAACTGCTCTTCTCTACCCACGGGGACGCGGTACAGCCAGAAGCCTCCCCTGTTTCATCTCCAGGCTCTCTCTCCGGCCCCTCATAGCTGTGATTTGTCTCAGGGGTAGAACGGAGAGATTTCTCTGAGTGAACACATACAGAGAGGGGCCACAGATGCTGAGGAAGGGCGCCTTGCCTACTGATATCCCAGCGTAAGTGGACAAGAGGTACCTGCCTGCTGTCCCAGCGTGTCGAACCTGTCCACATCAGGGGTTGCCTGCTGTGAAGTTATTCCCTGGGTGCCCTCGATTTTGTGGCCAAGGACAGAAGGGGCCGTTGTGTGTCCATGGGTAAAATGGAGGCCTCTGCCTAACTTGCATGTTAGGCTGGACCTCTCCTATTGGCTCAGAGTTTGTGACCCGTCCCCGTCAGAAGTTCCGCCCAGCCTTCCGGTGGCTGTCTCCATGGTGATTGAGAAAGAAGCCTTAGGCCCCGCACTCAGCCTTCACCTGTCCTACCTGGCCTCTTTACCCTCGTACAGACCGCTGCGTGGATGAAAGAAAGGATGTCGGCCAGTGACCACGTGTCCTCATTTCCTTTGAAGGATTAGGCTCCTTGCCTGGGCAGAAGACAGCCAAGGTCAGCCTGAGCCTAGACTCCTAGTGACCTGTGACACTGCAGACAGTGATAGATGTTCATGTCCACGCTGAGGTATCCGCAGGTGGCGGATTGAGAGTGGTCGGAGGAGAAGTGGAACTAGAAATCACACACTCACAGGGGCACGGGCCAAAGGTCAGGGAAAATAGCTGAGGTCGTGGAGCTCTAGCGGAGCCGGGCTAGGGCCCAGGTCTCCCTCCTGTACGTGGCAAAGGAGGTGATCCATATGCCGCCATCCGCAGACTCTGGACTGCTAGGGCCCTGGATGCCCGAATTTCGGCCTTGTCTTTGGAGAAGTGACGCACACGCAGTGTGCCCCGGAGGCTGTGGACCAGCACAGGGCAAAATCGTGAAAACGCGGGCTTCAGTTTACTTTGCCTGTGCTCTCCTTTGGCTGAGTGACATCCTGTGTTTCCTAGCAGGAGAAGGCATTTGTGGAGAGAGGCGGATTCCATGTGTGCAGGCAAAGTGTGTGCTGAGATGCTGAGTCGCTGGAGACCAGGGTGGACTCTTGAGACCCAGAATAGGCCTCTGGCAGGTATGTGTCAATGTTTTCTGCCCTGTGCTCTCAGCTGGGTATTTGCATACAATGTGACCAGCGGAATTAGTAGTCTCCGGAGAGGCTGCCACATGTCAGCAAGCTTCACCTGGCCAGGGTCGGCCCGTGATGTAGATCCCCGGTCAATCACCACTCTCTAGACCTTGCAGATAGACCAGCAGATCTTGTCGGCCCATGGGCAACCAGTAGAGCCAGAGGCCTTCCCCCTTTGCTCTTTCGTCTCTAGGCACCCTGTCAGGCACTCCAAGCTGTGAAGTGACTCAGGGGGAGAAGGAAGAGATTTCAGAGAGCGAACACATCCAGAGAGAGACAGAGAGAGGCAAGAGATGCTGAGTGGGGTTGCATTGCGTACTGATATCCTCTGGAAAGTGGGAAAGAGGTACCTGGCCTGTTGTAGCAATGCCCTGAACCAGTCGGAACCAGAAGCTCCCCTGTGCCTGCGTGGGCTTTCCCAGGGTGTGCTCAAATCCTGTGGCCACTAGGTGTCATAGGTCATAATGGAGGGCCCTGTGTCATCTGCCTGGCGGGCCAGATCTCTGCCATTGGCTCAGTCTTGTCACCAGGCCCATCATAAGCTCCGCCCACTGTTCCGGTGGTGGGACTGTCTCCATGGTGATGGCAAAGGAGCCTTAGTCCCGCCCACCTGGCCTTGACTTCACCTGGCTGGCCTGCTGACCCTCACTCAGACCTCTGTGTTGATAAAAATGAATATCCGCCAGCGCCCAGGTGTCAGCATCTGGGATAAAGGATTCGGGACCTTGCCTGGGGCAGAAGGCAGCCTAGGCCAGCTGGTACCTGGAAGTCTAGTGACTTGTGACACTGCTGCCAGTGACAAATGGTGACTCCCACTCTCACATATCCCCTGGTGGCAGAATGATAGCGATGGGTGGAGAAACATCGCTCCGGAGCACACGTTAAATGGGGCACCGGCCAAAGGCCAGGGCCAGTAGTGGACGTGGCCGAGCTGAAGGGCGAGCCAGTGAAGGGCCCAAGGATTCCTCCTGTATGTGGGAAACATGTCATCCGGGTCCCCACGTCCGTAAACCATTGGATTGCTGGGGCCCAGGATGCCGGGATTTCGGCCTTGCCTTGGCTGCCCGGCCACATACGCAGCCTTCCACCGGAGGCGGGGATATGTAGACAGCAAAAATGTGGAAAATGGCAGTGTCTCCTCGATTTCCCTGACATGGGCCTTTTTGGGCGGCATGCTTTTGTCCTAGTGGGATCAGGCAGTGACGGAGAAAGGCAGGATTATGTGTGCAGGAAAGGTATGTGCTGAGAAGGCGACAAGGTTGAGACCAGGTTGGGATCTTCAGTCCCAGGAAAGGCCCCTGGCAGTTGTGGGTCAATGTTGTCTGCCCATCCCACCTGGCGTGGGGAGGTTTACAGCATACAAAGCAGCAGCGGAATTATTCTTCCCCCAGAGGTTGCATCTGCCCACAAGCTCCACCTGGCCAGGGTCCGCCCCTACCGTATTGCCCATGTCAATCAACAGAAGCTAAGACCTTCCAGAGAGACTAACTGCTCTTCTCTACCCACGGGGACGCGGTACAGCCAGAAGCCTCCCCTGTTTCATCTCCAGGCTCTCTCTCCGGCCCCTCATAGCTGTGATTTGTCTCAGGGGTAGAACGGAGAGATTTCTCTGAGTGAACACATACAGAGAGGGGCCACAGATGCTGAGGAAGGGCGCCTTGCCTACTGATATCCCAGCGTAAGTGGACAAGAGGTACCTGCCTGCTGTCCCAGCGTGTCGAACCTGTCCACATCAGGGGTTGCCTGCTGTGAAGTTATTCCCTGGGTGCCCTCGATTTTGTGGCCAAGGACAGAAGGGGCCGTTGTGTGTCCATGGGTAAAATGGAGGCCTCTGCCTAACTTGCATGTTAGGCTGGACCTCTCCTATTGGCTCGGAGTTTGTGACCCGTCCCCGTCAGAAGTTCCGCCCAGCCTTCCGGTGGCTGTCTCCATGGTGATTGAGAAAGAAGCCTTAGGCCCCGCACTCAGCCTTCACCTGTCCTACCTGGCCTCTTTACCCTCGTACAGACCGCTGTGTGGATGAAAGAAAGGATGTCGGCCAGTGACCACGTGTCCTCATTTCCTTTGAAGGATTAGGCTCCTTGCCTGGGCAGAAGACAGCCAAGGTCAGCCTGAGCCTAGACTCCTAGTGACCCGTGACACTGCAGACAGTGATAGATGTTCATGTCCACGCTGAGGTATCCGCAGGTGGCGGATTGAGAGTGGTCGGAGGAGAAGTGGAACTAGAAATCACACACTCACGGGGGCACGGGCCAAAGGTCAGGGAAAATATCTGAGGTCGTGGAGCTCTAGCGGAGCCAGGCTAGGGCCCAGGCCTCCCTCCTGTACGTGGCAAAGAGGTGATCCATATGTCGCCATCCGCAGACTCTGGACTGCTAGGGCCCTGGATGCCCGAATTTCGGCCTTGTCTTTGGAGAAGTGACGCACACGCAGTGTGCCCCGGAGGCTGTGGACCAGCACAGGGCAAAATCGTGAAAACGCGGGCTTCAGTTGACTTTGCCTGTGCTCTCCTTTGGCTGAGTGACATCCTGTGTTTCCTAGCAGGAGAAGGCATTTGTGGAGAGAGGCGGATTCCATGTGTGCAGGCAAAGTGTGTGCTGAGATGCTGAGTCGCTGGAGACCAGGGTGGACTCTTGAGACCCAGAATAGGCCTCTGGCAGGTATGTGTCAATGTTTTCTGCCCTGTGCTCTCAGCTGGGTATTTGCATACAATGTGACCAGCGGAATTAGTAGTCTCCGGAGAGGCTGCCACATGTCAGCAAGCTTCACCTGGCCAGGGTCGGCCCGTGATGTAGATCCCCGGTCAATCACCACTCTCTAGACGTTGCAGATAGACCAGCAGATCTTGTCGGCCCATGGGCAACCAGTAGAGCCAGAGGCCTTCCCCCTTTGCTCTTTCGTCTCTAGGCACCCTGTCAGGCACTCCAAGCTGTGAAGTGACTCAGGGGGAGAAGGAAGAGATTTCAGAGAGCGAACACATCCAGAGAGAGACAGAGAGAGGCAAGAGATGCTGAGTGGGGTTGCATTGCGTACTGATATCCTCTGGAAAGTGGGAAAGAGGTACCTGGCCTGTTGTAGCAATGCCCTGAACCAGTCGGAACCAGAAGCTCCCCTGTGCCTGCGTGGGCTTTCCCAGGGTGTGCTCAAATCCTGTGGCCACTAGGTGTCATAGGTCATAATGGAGGGCCCTGTGTCATCTGCCTGGCGGGCCAGATCTCTGCCATTGGCTCAGTCTTGTCACCAGGCCCATCATAAGCTCCGCCCACTGTTCCGGTGGTGGGACTGTCTCCATGGTGATGGCAAAGGAGCCTTAGTCCCGCCCACCTGGCCTTGACTTCACCTGGCTGGCCTGCTGACCCTCACTCAGACCTCTGTGTTGATAAAAATGAATATCCGCCAGCGCCCAGGTGTCAGCATCTGGGATAAAGGATTCGGGACCTTGCCTGGGGCAGAAGGCAGCCTAGGCCAGCTGGTACCTGGAAGTCTAGTGACTTGTGACACTGCTGCCAGTGACAAATGGTGACTCCCACTCTCACATATCCCCTGGTGGCAGAATGATAGCGATGGGTGGAGAAACATCGCTCCGGAGCACACGTTAAATGGGGCACCGGCCAAAGGCCAGGGCCAGTAGTGGACGTGGCCGAGCTGAAGGGCGAGCCAGTGAAGGGCCCAAGGATTCCTCCTGTATGTGGGAAACATGTCATCCGGGTCCCCACGTCCGTAAACCATTGGATTGCTGGGGCCCAGGATGCCGGGATTTCGGCCTTGCCTTGGCTGCCCGGCCACATACGCAGCCTTCCACCGGAGGCGGGGATATGTAGACAGCAAAAATGTGGAAAATGGCAGTGTCTCCTCGATTTCCCTGACATGGGCCTTTTTGGGCGGCATGCTTTTGTCCTAGTGGGATCAGGCAGTGACGGAGAAAGGCAGGATTATGTGTGCAGGAAAGGTATGTGCTGAGAAGGCGACAAGGTTGAGACCAGGTTGGGATCTTCAGTCCCAGGAAAGGCCCCTGGCAGTTGTGGGTCAATGTTGTCTGCCCATCCCACCTGGCGTGGGGAGGTTTACAGCATACAAAGCAGCAGCGGAATTATTCTTCCCCCAGAGGTTGCATCTGCCCACAAGCTCCACCTGGCCAGGGTCCGCCCCTACCGTATTGCCCATGTCAATCAACAGAAGCTAAGACCTTCCAGAGAGACTAACTGCTCTTCTCTACCCACGGGGACGCGGTACAGCCAGAAGCCTCCCCTGTTTCATCTCCAGGCTCTCTCTCCGGCCCCTCATAGCTGTGATTTGTCTCAGGGGTAGAACGGAGAGATTTCTCTGAGTGAACACATACAGAGAGGGGCCACAGATGCTGAGGAAGGGCGCCTTGCCTACTGATATCCCAGCGTAAGTGGACAAGAGGTACCTGCCTGCTGTCCCAGCGTGTCGAACCTGTCCACATCAGGGGTTGCCTGCTGTGAAGTTATTCCCTGGGTGCCCTCGATTTTGTGGCCAAGGACAGAAGGGGCCGTTGTGTGTCCATGGGTAAAATGGAGGCCTCTGCCTAACTTGCATGTTAGGCTGGACCTCTCCTATTGGCTCGGAGTTTGTGACCCGTCCCCGTCAGAAGTTCCGCCCAGCCTTCCGGTGGCTGTCTCCATGGTGATTGAGAAAGAAGCCTTAGGCCCCGCACTCAGCCTTCACCTGTCCTACCTGGCCTCTTTACCCTCGTACAGACCGCTGTGTGGATGAAAGAAAGGATGTCGGCCAGTGACCACGTGTCCTCATTTCCTTTGAAGGATTAGGCTCCTTGCCTGGGCAGAAGACAGCCAAGGTCAGCCTGAGCCTAGACTCCTAGTGACCCGTGACACTGCAGACAGTGATAGATGTTCATGTCCACGCTGAGGTATCCGCAGGTGGCGGATTGAGAGTGGTCGGAGGAGAAGTGGAACTAGAAATCACACACTCACGGGGGCACGGGCCAAAGGTCAGGGAAAATATCTGAGGTCGTGGAGCTCTAGCGGAGCCAGGCTAGGGCCCAGGCCTCCCTCCTGTACGTGGCAAAGAGGTGATCCATATGTCGCCATCCGCAGACTCTGGACTGCTAGGGCCCTGGATGCCCGAATTTCGGCCTTGTCTTTGGAGAAGTGACGCACACGCAGTGTGCCCCGGAGGCTGTGGACCAGCACAGGGCAAAATCGTGAAAACGCGGGCTTCAGTTGACTTTGCCTATGCTCTCCTTTGGCTGAGTGACATCCTGTGTTTCCTAGCAGGAGAAGGCATTTGTGGAGAGAGGCGGATTCCATGTGTGCAGGCAAAGTGTGTGCTGAGATGCTGAGTCGCTGGAGACCAGGGTGGACTCTTGAGACCCAGAATAGGCCTCTGGCAGGTATGTGTCAATGTTTTCTGCCCTGTGCTCTCAGCTGGGTATTTGCATACAATGTGACCAGTGGAATTAGTAGTCTCCGGAGAGGCTGCCACATGTCAGCAAGCTTCACCTGGCCAGGGTCGGCCCGTGATGTAGATCCCCGGTCAATCACCACTCTCTAGACGTTGCAGATAGACCAGCAGATCTTGTCGGCCCACGGGCAACCAGTAGAGCCAGAGGCCTTCCCCCTTTGCTCTTTCGTCTCTAGGCACCCTGTCAGGCACTCCAAGCTGTGAAGTGACTCAGGGGGAGAAGGAAGAGATTTCAGAGAGCGAACACATCCAGAGAGAGACAGAGAGAGGCAAGAGATGCTGAGTGGGGTTGCATTGCGTACTGATATCCTCTGGAAAGTGGGAAAGAGGTACCTGGCCTGTTGTAGCAATGCCCTGAACCAGTCGGAACCAGAAGCTCCCCTGTGCCTGCGTGGGCTTTCCCAGGGTGTGCTCAAATCCTGTGGCCACTAGGTGTCATAGGTCATAATGGAGGGCCCTGTGTCATCTGCCTGGCGGGCCAGATCTCTGCCATTGGCTCAGTCTTGTCACCAGGCCCATCATAAGCTCCGCCCACTGTTCCGGTGGTGGGACTGTCTCCATGGTGATGGCAAAGGAGCCTTAGTCCCGCCCACCTGGCCTTGACTTCACCTGGCTGGCCTGCTGACCCTCACTCAGACCTCTGTGTTGATAAAAATGAATATCCGCCAGCGCCCAGGTGTCAGCATCTGGGATAAAGGATTCGGGACCTTGCCTGGGGCAGAAGGCAGCCTAGGCCAGCTGGTACCTGGAAGTCTAGTGACTTGTGACACTGCTGCCAGTGACAAATGGTGACTCCCACTCTCACATATCCCCTGGTGGCAGAATGATAGCGATGGGTGGAGAAACATCGCTCCGGAGCACACGTTAAATGGGGCACCGGCCAAAGGCCAGGGCCAGTAGTGGACGTGGCCGAGCTGAAGGGCGAGCCAGTGAAGGGCCCAAGGATTCCTCCTGTATGTGGGAAACATGTCATCCGGGTCCCCACGTCCGTAAACCATTGGATTGCTGGGGCCCAGGATGCCGGGATTTCGGCCTTGCCTTGGCTGCCCGGCCACATACGCAGCCTTCCACCGGAGGCGGGGATATGTAGACAGCAAAAATGTGGAAAATGGCAGTGTCTCCTCGATTTCCCTGACATGGGCCTTTTTGGGCGGCATGCTTTTGTCCTAGTGGGATCAGGCAGTGACGGAGAAAGGCAGGATTATGTGTGCAGGAAAGGTATGTGCTGAGAAGGCGACAAGGTTGAGACCAGGTTGGGATCTTCAGTCCCAGGAAAGGCCCCTGGCAGTTGTGGGTCAATGTTGTCTGCCCATCCCACCTGGCGTGGGGAGGTTTACAGCATACAAAGCAGCAGCGGAATTATTCTTCCCCCAGAGGTTGCATCTGCCCACAAGCTCCACCTGGCCAGGGTCCGCCCCTACCGTATTGCCCATGTCAATCAACAGAAGCTAAGACCTTCCAGAGAGACTAACTGCTCTTCTCTACCCACGGGGACGCGGTACAGCCAGAAGCCTCCCCTGTTTCATCTCCAGGCTCTCTCTCCGGCCCCTCATAGCTGTGATTTGTCTCAGGGGTAGAACGGAGAGATTTCTCTGAGTGAACACATACAGAGAGGGGCCACAGATGCTGAGGAAGGGCGCCTTGCCTACTGATATCCCAGCGTAAGTGGACAAGAGGTACCTGCCTGCTGTCCCAGCGTGTCGAACCTGTCCACATCAGGGGTTGCCTGCTGTGAAGTTATTCCCTGGGTGCCCTCGATTTTGTGGCCAAGGACAGAAGGGGCCGTTGTGTGTCCATGGGTAAAATGGAGGCCTCTGCCTAACTTGCATGTTAGGCTGGACCTCTCCTATTGGCTCAGAGTTTGTGACCCGTCCCCGTCAGAAGTTCCGCCCAGCCTTCCGGTGGCTGTCTCCATGGTGATTGAGAAAGAAGCCTTAGGCCCCGCACTCAGCCTTCACCTGTCCTACCTGGCCTCTTTACCCTCGTACAGACCGCTGCGTGGATGAAAGAAAGGATGTCGGCCAGTGACCACGTGTCCTCATTTCCTTTGAAGGATTAGGCTCCTTGCCTGGGCAGAAGACAGCCAAGGTCAGCCTGAGCCTAGACTCCTAGTGACCTGTGACACTGCAGACAGTGATAGATGTTCATGTCCACGCTGAGGTATCCGCAGGTGGCGGATTGAGAGTGGTCGGAGGAGAAGTGGAACTAGAAATCACACACTCACAGGGGCACGGGCCAAAGGTCAGGGAAAATAGCTGAGGTCGTGGAGCTCTAGCGGAGCCGGGCTAGGGCCCAGGTCTCCCTCCTGTACGTGGCAAAGGAGGTGATCCATATGCCGCCATCCGCAGACTCTGGACTGCTAGGGCCCTGGATGCCCGAATTTCGGCCTTGTCTTTGGAGAAGTGACGCACACGCAGTGTGCCCCGGAGGCTGTGGACCAGCACAGGGCAAAATCGTGAAAACGCGGGCTTCAGTTGACTTTGCCTGTGCTCTCCTTTGGCTGAGTGACATCCTGTGTTTCCTAGCAGGAGAAGGCATTTGTGGAGAGAGGCGGATTCCATGTGTGCAGGCAAAGTGTGTGCTGAGATGCTGAGTCGCTGGAGACCAGGGTGGACTCTTGAGACCCAGAATAGGCCTCTGGCAGGTATGTGTCAATGTTTTCTGCCCTGTGCTCTCAGCTGGGTATTTGCATACAATGTGACCAGCGGAATTAGTAGTCTCCGGAGAGGCTGCCACATGTCAGCAAGCTTCACCTGGCCAGGGTTGGCCCGTGATGTAGATCCCCGGTCAATCACCACTCTCTAGACCTTGCAGATAGACCAGCAGATCTTGTCGGCCCATGGGCAACCAGTAGAGCCAGAGGCCTTCCCCCTTTGCTCTTTCGTCTCTAGGCACCCTGTCAGGCACTCCAAGCTGTGAAGTGACTCAGGGGGAGAAGGAAGAGATTTCAGAGAGCGAACACATCCAGAGAGAGACAGAGAGAGGCAAGAGATGCTGAGTGGGGTTGCATTGCGTACTGATATCCTCTGGAAAGTGGGAAAGAGGTACCTGGCCTGTTGTAGCAATGCCCTGAACCAGTCGGAACCAGAAGCTCCCCTGTGCCTGCGTGGGCTTTCCCAGGGTGTGCTCAAATCCTGTGGCCACTAGGTGTCATAGGTCATAATGGAGGGCCCTGTGTCATCTGCCTGGCGGGCCAGATCTCTGCCATTGGCTCAGTCTTGTCACCAGGCCCATCATAAGCTCCGCCCACTGTTCCGGTGGTGGGACTGTCTCCATGGTGATGGCAAAGGAGCCTTAGTCCCGCCCACCTGGCCTTGACTTCACCTGGCTGGCCTGCTGACCCTCACTCAGACCTCTGTGTTGATAAAAATGAATATCCGCCAGCGCCCAGGTGTCAGCATCTGGGATAAAGGATTCGGGACCTTGCCTGGGGCAGAAGGCAGCCTAGGCCAGCTGGTACCTGGAAGTCTAGTGACTTGTGACACTGCTGCCAGTGACAAATGGTGACTCCCACTCTCACATATCCCCTGGTGGCAGAATGATAGCGATGGGTGGAGAAACATCGCTCCGGAGCACACGTTAAATGGGGCACCGGCCAAAGGCCAGGGCCAGTAGTGGACGTGGCCGAGCTGAAGGGCGAGCCAGTGAAGGGCCCAAGGATTCCTCCTGTATGTGGGAAACATGTCATCCGGGTCCCCACGTCCGTAAACCATTGGATTGCTGGGGCCCAGGATGCCGGGATTTCGGCCTTGCCTTGGCTGCCCGGCCACATACGCAGCCTTCCACCGGAGGCGGGGATATGTAGACAGCAAAAATGTGGAAAATGGCAGTGTCTCCTCGATTTCCCTGACATGGGCCTTTTTGGGCGGCATGCTTTTGTCCTAGTGGGATCAGGCAGTGACGGAGAAAGGCAGGATTATGTGTGCAGGAAAGGTATGTGCTGAGAAGGCGACAAGGTTGAGACCAGGTTGGGATCTTCAGTCCCAGGAAAGGCCCCTGGCAGTTGTGGGTCAATGTTGTCTGCCCATCCCACCTGGCGTGGGGAGGTTTACAGCATACAAAGCAGCAGCGGAATTATTCTTCCCCCAGAGCTTGCATCTGCCCACAAGCTCCACCTGGCCAGGGTCCGCCCCTACCGTATTGCCCATGTCAATCAACAGAAGCTAAGACCTTCCAGAGAGACTAACTGCTCTTCTCTACCCACGGGGACGCGGTACAGCCAGAAGCCTCCCCTGTTTCATCTCCAGGCTCTCTCTCCGGCCCCTCATAGCTGTGATTTGTCTCAGGGGTAGAACGGAGAGATTTCTCTGAGTGAACACATACAGAGAGGGGCCACAGATGCTGAGGAAGGGCGCCTTGCCTACTGATATCCCAGCGTAAGTGGACAAGAGGTACCTGCCTGCTGTCCCAGCGTGTCGAACCTGTCCACATCAGGGGTTGCCTGCTGTGAAGTTATTCCCTGGGTGCCCTCGATTTTGTGGCCAAGGACAGAAGGGGCCGTTGTGTGTCCATGGGTAAAATGGAGGCCTCTGCCTAACTTGCATGTTAGGCTGGACCTCTCCTATTGGCTCAGAGTTTGTGACCCGTCCCCGTCAGAAGTTCCGCCCAGCCTTCCGGTGGCTGTCTCCATGGTGATTGAGAAAGAAGCCTTAGGCCCCGCACTCAGCCTTCACCTGTCCTACCTGGCCTCTTTACCCTCGTACAGACCGCTGCGTGGATGAAAGAAAGGATGTCGGCCAGTGACCACGTGTCCTCATTTCCTTTGAAGGATTAGGCTCCTTGCCTGGGCAGAAGACAGCCAAGGTCAGCCTGAGCCTAGACTCCTAGTGACCTGTGACACTGCAGACAGTGATAGATGTTCATGTCCACGCTGAGGTATCCGCAGGTGGCGGATTGAGAGTGGTCGGAGGAGAAGTGGAACTAGAAATCACACACTCACAGGGGCACGGGCCAAAGGTCAGGGAAAATAGCTGAGGTCGTGGAGCTCTAGCGGAGCCGGGCTAGGGCCCAGGCCTCCCTCCTGTACGTGGCAAAGGAGGTGATCCATATGCCGCCATCCGCAGACTCTGGACTGCTAGGGCCCTGGATGCCCGAATTTCGGCCTTGTCTTTGGAGAAGTGACGCACACGCAGTGTGCCCCGGAGGCTGTGGACCAGCACAGGGCAAAATCGTGAAAACGCGGGCTTCAGTTGACTTTGCCTGTGCTCTCCTTTGGCTGAGTGACATCCTGTGTTTCCTAGCAGGAGAAGGCATTTGTGGAGAGAGGCGGATTCCATGTGTGCAGGCAAAGTGTGTGCTGAGATGCTGAGTCGCTGGAGACCAGGGTGGACTCTTGAGACCCAGAATAGGCCTCTGGCAGGTATGTGTCAATGTTTTCTGCCCTGTGCTCTCAGCTGGGTATTTGCATACAATGTGACCAGCGGAATTAGTAGTCTCCGGAGAGGCTGCCACATGTCAGCAAGCTTCACCTGGCCAGGGTCGGCCCGTGATGTAGATCCCCGGTCAATCACCACTCTCTAGACCTTGCAGATAGACCAGCAGATCTTGTCGGCCCATGGGCAACCAGTAGAGCCAGAGGCCTTCCCCCTTTGCTCTTTCGTCTCTAGGCACCCTGTCAGGCACTCCAAGCTGTGAAGTGACTCAGGGGGAGAAGGAAGAGATTTCAGAGAGCGAACACATCCAGAGAGAGACAGAGAGAGGCAAGAGATGCTGAGTGGGGTTGCATTGCGTACTGATATCCTCTGGAAAGTGGGAAAGAGGTACCTGGCCTGTTGTAGCAATGCCCTGAACCAGTCGGAACCAGAAGCTCCCCTGTGCCTGCGTGGGCTTTCCCAGGGTGTGCTCAAATCCTGTGGCCACTAGGTGTCATAGGTCATAATGGAGGGCCCTGTGTCATCTGCCTGGCGGGCCAGATCTCTGCCATTGGCTCAGTCTTGTCACCAGGCCCATCATAAGCTCCGCCCACTGTTCCGGTGGTGGGACTGTCTCCATGGTGATGGCAAAGGAGCCTTAGTCCCGCCCACCTGGCCTTGACTTCACCTGGCTGGCCTGCTGACCCTCACTCAGACCTCTGTGTTGATAAAAATGAATATCCGCCAGCGCCCAGGTGTCAGCATCTGGGATAAAGGATTCGGGACCTTGCCTGGGGCAGAAGGCAGCCTAGGCCAGCTGGTACCTGGAAGTCTAGTGACTTGTGACACTGCTGCCAGTGACAAATGGTGACTCCCACTCTCACATATCCCCTGGTGGCAGAATGATAGCGATGGGTGGAGAAACATCGCTCCGGAGCACACGTTAAATGGGGCACCGGCCAAAGGCCAGGGCCAGTAGTGGACGTGGCCGAGCTGAAGGGCGAGCCAGTGAAGGGCCCAAGGATTCCTCCTGTATGTGGGAAACATGTCATCCGGGTCCCCACGTCCGTAAACCATTGGATTGCTGGGGCCCAGGATGCCGGGATTTCGGCCTTGCCTTGGCTGCCCGGCCACATACGCAGCCTTCCACCGGAGGCGGGGATATGTAGACAGCAAAAATGTGGAAAATGGCAGTGTCTCCTCGATTTCCCTGACATGGGCCTTTTTGGGCGGCATGCTTTTGTCCTAGTGGGATCAGGCAGTGACGGAGAAAGGCAGGATTATGTGTGCAGGAAAGGTATGTGCTGAGAAGGCGACAAGGTTGAGACCAGGTTGGGATCTTCAGTCCCAGGAAAGGCCCCTGGCAGTTGTGGGTCAATGTTGTCTGCCCATCCCACCTGGCGTGGGGAGGTTTACAGCATACAAAGCAGCAGCGGAATTATTCTTCCCCCAGAGGTTGCATCTGCCCACAAGCTCCACCTGGCCAGGGTCCGCCCCTACCGTATTGCCCATGTCAATCAACAGAAGCTAAGACCTTCCAGAGAGACTAACTGCTCTTCTCTACCCACGGGGACGCGGTACAGCCAGAAGCCTCCCCTGTTTCATCTCCAGGCTCTCTCTCCGGCCCCTCATAGCTGTGATTTGTCTCAGGGGTAGAACGGAGAGATTTCTCTGAGTGAACACATACAGAGAGGGGCCACAGATGCTGAGGAAGGGCGCCTTGCCTACTGATATCCCAGCGTAAGTGGACAAGAGGTACCTGCCTGCTGTCCCAGCGTGTCGAACCTGTCCACATCAGGGGTTGCCTGCTGTGAAGTTATTCCCTGGGTGCCCTCGATTTTGTGGCCAAGGACAGAAGGGGCCGTTGTGTGTCCATGGGTAAAATGGAGGCCTCTGCCTAACTTGCATGTTAGGCTGGACCTCTCCTATTGGCTCGGAGTTTGTGACCCGTCCCCGTCAGAAGTTCCGCCCAGCCTTCCGGTGGCTGTCTCCATGGTGATTGAGAAAGAAGCCTTAGGCCCCGCACTCAGCCTTCACCTGTCCTACCTGGCCTCTTTACCCTCGTACAGACCGCTGTGTGGATGAAAGAAAGGATGTCGGCCAGTGACCACGTGTCCTCATTTCCTTTGAAGGATTAGGCTCCTTGCCTGGGCAGAAGACAGCCAAGGTCAGCCTGAGCCTAGACTCCTAGTGACCCGTGACACTGCAGACAGTGATAGATGTTCATGTCCACGCTGAGGTATCCGCAGGTGGCGGATTGAGAGTGGTCGGAGGAGAAGTGGAACTAGAAATCACACACTCACGGGGGCACGGGCCAAAGGTCAGGGAAAATATCTGAGGTCGTGGAGCTCTAGCGGAGCCAGGCTAGGGCCCAGGCCTCCCTCCTGTACGTGGCAAAGAGGTGATCCATATGTCGCCATCCGCAGACTCTGGACTGCTAGGGCCCTGGATGCCCGAATTTCGGCCTTGTCTTTGGAGAAGTGACGCACACGCAGTGTGCCCCGGAGGCTGTGGACCAGCACAGGGCAAAATCGTGAAAACGCGGGCTTCAGTTGACTTTGCCTGTGCTCTCCTTTGGCTGAGTGACATCCTGTGTTTCCTAGCAGGAGAAGGCATTTGTGGAGAGAGGCGGATTCCATGTGTGCAGGCAAAGTGTGTGCTGAGATGCTGAGTCGCTGGAGACCAGGGTGGACTCTTGAGACCCAGAATAGGCCTCTGGCAGGTATGTGTCAATGTTTTCTGCCCTGTGCTCTCAGCTGGGTATTTGCATACAATGTGACCAGTGGAATTAGTAGTCTCCGGAGAGGCTGCCACATGTCAGCAAGCTTCACCTGGCCAGGGTCGGCCCGTGATGTAGATCCCCGGTCAATCACCACTCTCTAGACGTTGCAGATAGACCAGCAGATCTTGTCGGCCCACGGGGAACCAGTAGAGCCAGAGGCCTTCCCCCTTTGCTCTTTCGTCTCTAGGCACCCTGTCAGGCACTCCAAGCTGTGAAGTGACTCAGGGGGAGAAGGAAGAGATTTCAGAGAGCGAACACATCCAGAGAGAGACAGAGAGAGGCAAGAGATGCTGAGTGGGGTTGCATTGCGTACTGATATCCTCTGGAAAGTGGGAAAGAGGTACCTGGCCTGTTGTAGCAATGCCCTGAACCAGTCGGAACCAGAAGCTCCCCTGTGCCTGCGTGGGCTTTCCCAGGGTGTGCTCAAATCCTGTGGCCACTAGGTGTCATAGGTCATAATGGAGGGCCCTGTGTCATCTGCCTGGCGGGCCAGATCTCTGCCATTGGCTCAGTCTTGTCACCAGGCCCATCATAAGCTCCGCCCACTGTTCCGGTGGTGGGACTGTCTCCATGGTGATGGCAAAGGAGCCTTAGTCCCGCCCACCTGGCCTTGACTTCACCTGGCTGGCCTGCTGACCCTCACTCAGACCTCTGTGTTGATAAAAATGAATATCCGCCAGCGCCCAGGTGTCAGCATCTGGGATAAAGGATTCGGGACCTTGCCTGGGGCAGAAGGCAGCCTAGGCCAGCTGGTACCTGGAAGTCTAGTGACTTGTGACACTGCTGCCAGTGACAAATGGTGACTCCCACTCTCACATATCCCCTGGTGGCAGAATGATAGCGATGGGTGGAGAAACATCGCTCCGGAGCACACGTTAAATGGGGCACCGGCCAAAGGCCAGGGCCAGTAGTGGACGTGGCCGAGCTGAAGGGCGAGCCAGTGAAGGGCCCAAGGATTCCTCCTGTATGTGGGAAACATGTCATCCGGGTCCCCACGTCCGTAAACCATTGGATTGCTGGGGCCCAGGATGCCGGGATTTCGGCCTTGCCTTGGCTGCCCGGCCACATACGCAGCCTTCCACCGGAGGCGGGGATATGTAGACAGCAAAAATGTGGAAAATGGCAGTGTCTCCTCAATTTCCCTGACATGGGCCTTTTTGGGCGGCATGCTTTTGTCCTAGTGGGATCAGGCAGTGACGGAGAAAGGCAGGATTATGTGTGCAGGAAAGGTATGTGCTGAGAAGGCGACAAGGTTGAGACCAGGTTGGGATCTTCAGTCCCAGGAAAGGCCCCTGGCAGTTGTGGGTCAATGTTGTCTGCCCATCCCACCTGGCGTGGGGAGGTTTACAGCATACAAAGCAGCAGCGGAATTATTCTTCCCCCAGAGGTTGCATCTGCCCACAAGCTCCACCTGGCCAGGGTCCGCCCCTACCGTATTGCCCATGTCAATCAACAGAAGCTAAGACCTTCCAGAGAGACTAACTGCTCTTCTCTACCCACGGGGACGCGGTACAGCCAGAAGCCTCCCCTGTTTCATCTCCAGGCTCTCTCTCCGGCCCCTCATAGCGGTGATTTGTCTCAGGGGTAGAACGGAGAGATTTCTCTGAGTGAACACATACAGAGAGGGGCCACAGATGCTGAGGAAGGGCGCCTTGCCTACTGATATCCCAGCGTAAGTGGACAAGAGGTACCTGCCTGCTGTCCCAGCGTGTCGAACCTGTCCACATCAGGGGTTGCCTGCTGTGAAGTTATTCCCTGGGTGCCTTCGATTTTGTGGCCAAGGACAGAAGGGGCCGTTGTGTGTCCATGGGTAAAATGGAGGCCTCTGCCTAACTTGCATGTTAGGCTGGAACTCTCCTATTGGCTCAGAGTTTGTGACCCGTCCCCGTCAGAAGTTCCGCCCAGCCTTCCGGTGGCTGTCTCCATGGTGATTGAGAAAGAAGCCTTAGGCCCCGCACTCAGCCTTCACCTGTCCTACCTGGCCTCTTTACCCTCGTACAGACCGCTGTGTGGATGAAAGAAAGGATGTGGGCCAGTGACCACGTGTCCTCATTTCCTTTGAAGGATTAGGCTCCTTGCCTGGGCAGAAGACAGCCAAGGTCAGCCTGAGCCTAGACTCCTAGTGACCCGTGACACTGCAGACAGTGATAGATGTTCATGTCCACGCTGAGGTATCCGCAGGTGGCGGATTGAGAGTGGTCGGAGGAGAAGTGGAACTAGAAATCACACACTCACGGGGGCACGGGCCAAAGGTCAGGGAAAATAGCTGAGGTCGTGGAGCTCTAGCGGAGCCGGGCTAGGGCCCAGGCCTCCCTCCTGTACGTGGCAAAGGAGGTGATCCATATGCCGCCATCCGCAGACTCTGGACTGCTAGGGCCCTGGATGCCCGAATTTCGGCCTTGTCTTTGGAGAAGTGACGCACACGCAGTATGCCCCGGAGGCTGTGGACCAGCACAGGGCAAAATCGTGAAAACGCGGGCTTCAGTTGACTTTGCCTGTGCTCTCCTTTGGCTGAGTGACATCCTGTGTTTCCTAGCAGGAGAAGGCATTTGTGGAGAGAGGCGGATTCCATGTGTGCAGGCAAAGTGTGTGCTGAGATGCTGAGTCGCTGGAGACCAGGGTGGACTCTTGAGACCCAGAATAGGCCTCTGGCAGGTATGTGTCAATGTTTTCTGCCCTGTGCTCTCAGCTGGGTATTTGCATACAATGTAACCAGTGGAATTAGTAGTCTCCGGAGAGGCTGCCACATGTCAGCAAGCTTCACCTGGCCAGGGTCGGCCCGTGATGTAGATCCCCGGTCAATCACCACTCTCTAGACGTTGCAGATAGACCAGCAGATCTTGTCGGCCCACGGGCAACCAGTAGAGCCAGAGGCCTTCCCCCTTTGCTCTTTCGTCTCTAGGCACCCTGTCAGGCACTCCAAGCTGTGAAGTGACTCAGGGGGAGAAGGAAGAGATTTCAGAGAGCGAACACATCCAGAGAGAGACAGAGAGAGGCAAGAGATGCTGAGTGGGGTTGCATTGCGTACTGATATCCTCTGGAAAGTGGGAAAGAGGTACCTGGCCTGTTGTAGCAATGCCCTGAACCAGTCGGAACCAGAAGCTCCCCTGTGCCTGCGTGGGCTTTCCCAGGGTGTGCTCAAATCCTGTGGCCACTAGGTGTCATAGGTCATAATGGAGGGCCCTGTGTCATCTGCCTGGCGGGCCAGATCTCTGCCATTGGCTCAGTCTTGTCACCAGGCCCATCATAAGCTCCGCCCACTGTTCCGGTGGTGGGACTGTCTCCATGGTGATGGCAAAGGAGCCTTAGTCCCGCCCACCTGGCCTTGACTTCACCTGGCTGGCCTGCTGACCCTCACTCAGACCTCTGTGTTGATAAAAATGAATATCCGCCAGCGCCCAGGTGTCAGCATCTGGGATAAAGGATTCGGGACCTTGCCTGGGGCAGAAGGCAGCCTAGGCCAGCTGGTACCTGGAAGTCTAGTGACTTGTGACACTGCTGCCAGTGACAAATGGTGACTCCCACTCTCACATATCCCCTGGTGGCAGAATGATAGCGATGGGTGGAGAAACATCGCTCCGGAGCACACGTTAAATGGGGCACCGGCCAAAGGCCAGGGCCAGTAGTGGACGTGGCCGAGCTGAAGGGCGAGCCAGTGAAGGGCCCAAGGATTCCTCCTGTATGTGGGAAACATGTCATCCGGGTCCCCACGTCCGTAAACCATTGGATTGCTGGGGCCCAGGATGCCGGGATTTCGGCCTTGCCTTGGCTGCCCGGCCACATACGCAGCCTTCCACCGGAGGCGGGGATATGTAGACAGCAAAAAAGTGGAAAATGGCAGTGTCTCCTCGATATCCCTGACATGGGCCTTTTTGGGCGGCATGCTTTTGTCCTAGTGGGATCAGGCAGTGACGGAGAAAGGCAGGATTATGTGTGCAGGAAAGGTATGTGCTGAGAAGGCGACAAGGTTGAGACCAGGTTGGGATCTTCAGTCCCAGGAAAGGCCCCTGGCAGTTGTGGGTCAATGTTGTCTGCCCATCCCACCTGGCGTGGGGAGGTTTACAGCATACAAAGCAGCAGCGGAATTATTCTTCCCCCAGAGGTTGCATCTGCCCACAAGCTCCACCTGGCCAGGGTCCGCCCCTACCGTATTGCCCATGTCAATCAACAGAAGCTAAGACCTTCCAGAGAGACTAACTGCTCTTCTCTACCCACGGGGACACGGTACAGCCAGAAGCCTCCCCTGTTTCATCTCCAGGCTCTCTCTCCGGCCCCTCATAGCTGTGATTTGTCTCGGGGTAGAACGGAGAGATTTCTCTGAATGAACACATACAGAGAGGGGCCACAGATGCTGAGGAAGGGCGCCTTGCCTACTGATATCCCAGCGTAAGTGGACAAGAGGTACCTGCCTGCTGTCCCAGCGTGTCGAACCTGTCCACATCAGGGGTTGCCTGCTGTGAAGTTATTCCCTGGGTGCCCTCGATTTTGTGGCCAAGGACAGAAGGGGCCGTTGTGTGTCCATGGGTAAAATGGAGGCCTCTGCCTAACTTGCATGTTAGGCTGGACCTCTCCTATTGGCTCAGAGTTTGTGACCCGTCCCCGTCAGAAGTTCCGCCCAGCCTTCCGGTGGCTGTCTCCATGGTGATTGAGAAAGAAGCCTTAGGCCCCGCACTCAGCCTTCACCTGTCCTACCTGGCCTCTTTACCCTCGTACAGACCGCTGTGTGGATGAAAGAAAGGATGTCGGCCAGTGACCACGTGTCCTCATTTCCTTTGAAGGATTAGGCTCCTTGCCTGGGCAGAAGACAGCCAAGGTCAGCCTGAGCCTAGACTCCTAGTGACCTGTGACACTGCAGACAGTGATAGATGTTCATGTCCACGCTGAGGTATCCACAGGTGGCGGATTGAGAGTGGTCGGAGGAGAAGTGGAACTAGAAATCACACACTCACAGGGGCACGGGCCAAAGGTCAGGGAAAATAGCTGAGGTCGTGGAGCTCTAGCGGACCCGGGCTAGGGCCCAGGCCTCCCTCCTGTACGTGGCAAAGGAGGTGATCCATATGCCGCCATCCGCAGACTCTGGACTGCTAGGGCCCTGGATGCCCGAATTTCGGCCTTGTCTTTGGAGAAGTGACGCACACGCAGTGTGCCCCGGAGGCTGTGGACCAGCACAGGGCAAAATCGTGAAAACGCGGGCTTCAGTTGACTTTGCCTGTGCTCTCCTTTGGCTGAGTGACATCCTGTGTTTCCTAGCAGGAGAAGGCATTTGTGGAGAGAGGCGGATTCCATGTGTGCAGGCAAAGTGTGTGCTGAGATGCTGAGTCGCTGGAGACCAGGGTGGACTCTTGAGACCCAGAATAGGCCTCTGGCAGGTATGTGTCAATGTTTTCTGCCCTGTGCTCTCAGCTGGATATTTGCATACAATGTGACCAGCGGAATTAGTAGTCTCCGGAGAGGCTGCCACATGTCAGCAAGCTTCACCTGGCCAGGGTCGGCCCGTGATGTAGATCCCCGGTCAATCACCACTCTCTAGACCTTGCAGATAGACCAGCAGATCTTGTCGGCCCACGGGCAACCAGTAGAGCCAGAGGCCTTCCCCCTTTGCTCTTTCGTCTCTAGGCACCCTGTCAGGCACTCCAAGCTGTGAAGTGACTCAGGGGGAGAAGGAAGAGATTTCAGAGAGCGAACACATCCAGAGAGAGACAGAGAGAGGCAAGAGATGCTGAGTGGGGTTGCATTGCGTACTGATATCCTCTGGAAAGTGGGAAAGAGGTACCTGGCCTGTTGTAGCAATGCCCTGAACCAGTCGGAACCAGAAGCTCCCCTGTGCCTGCGTGGGCTTTCCCAGGGTGTGCTCAAATCCTGTGGCCACTAGGTGTCATAGGTCATAATGGAGGGCCCTGTGTCATCTGCCTGGCGGGCCAGATCTCTGCCATTGGCTCAGTCTTGTCACCAGGCCCATCATAAGCTCCGCCCACTGTTCCGGTGGTGGGACTGTCTCCATGGTGATGGCAAAGGAGCCTTAGTCCCGCCCACCTGGCCTTGACTTCACCTGGCTGGCCTGCTGACCCTCACTCAGACCTCTGTGTTGATAAAAATGAATATCCGCCAGCGCCCAGGTGTCAGCATCTGGGATAAAGGATTGGGGACCTTGCCTGGGGCAGAAGGCAGCCTAGGCCAGCTGGTACCTGGAAGTCTAGTGACTTGTGACACTGCTGCCAGTGACAAATGGTGACTCCCACTCTCACATATCCCCTGGTGGCAGAATGATAGCGATGGGTGGAGAAACATCGCTCCGGAGCACACGTTAAATGGGGCACCGGCCAAAGGCCAGGGCCAGTAGTGGACGTGGCCGAGCTGAAGGGCGAGCCAGTGAAGGGCCCAAGGATTCCTCCTGTATGTGGGAAACATGTCATCCGGGTCCCCACGTCCGTAAACCATTGGATTGCTGGGGCCCAGGATGCCGGGATTTCGGCCTTGCCTTGGCTGCCCGGCCACATACGCAGCCTTCCACCGGAGGCGGGGATATGTAGACAGCAAAAAAGTGGAAAATGGCAGTGTCTCCTCGATATCCCTGACATGGGCCTTTTTGGGCGGCATGCTTTTGTCCTAGTGGGATCAGGCAGTGACGGAGAAAGGCAGGATTATGTGTGCAGGAAAGGTATGTGCTGAGAAGGCGACAAGGTTGAGACCAGGTTGGGATCTTCAGTCCCAGGAAAGGCCCCTGGCAGTTGTGGGTCAATGTTGTCTGCCCATCCCACCTGGCGTGGGGAGGTTTACAGCATACAAAGCAGCAGCGGAATTATTCTTCCCCCAGAGGTTGCATCTGCCCACAAGCTCCACCTGGCCAGGGTCCGCCCCTACCGTATTGCCCATGTCAATCAACAGAAGCTAAGACCTTCCAGAGAGACTAACTGCTCTTCTCTACCCACGGGGACACGGTACAGCCAGAAGCCTCCCCTGTTTCATCTCCAGGCTCTCTCTCCGGCCCCTCATAGCTGTGATTTGTCTCGGGGTAGAACGGAGAGATTTCTCTGAATGAACACATACAGAGAGGGGCCACAGATGCTGAGGAAGGGCGCCTTGCCTACTGATATCCCAGCGTAAGTGGACAAGAGGTACCTGCCTGCTGTCCCAGTGTGTCGAACCTGTCCACATCAGGGGTTGCCTGCTGTGAAGTTATTCCCTGGGTGCCCTCGATTTTGTGGCCAAGGACAGAAGGGGCCGTTGTGTGTCCATGGGTAAAATGGAGGCCTCTGCCTAACTGGCGTGTTAGGCTGGACCTCTCCTATTGGCTCGGAGTTTGTGACCCGTCCCCGTCAGAAGTTCCGCCCAGTCTTCCGGTGGCTGTCTCCATGGTGATTGAGAAAGAAGCCTTAGGCCCCGCACTCAGCCTTCACCTGTCCTACCTGGCCTCTTTACCCTCGTACAGACTGCTGTGTGGATGAAAGAAAGGATGTCGGCCAGTGACCACGTGTCCTCATTTCCTTTGAAGGATTAGGCTCCTTGCCTGGGCAGAAGACAGCCAATGTCAGCCTGAGCCTAGACTCCTAGTGACCCGTGACACTGCAGACAGTGATAGGTGTTCGTGTCCACGCTGAGGTATCCTCAGGTGGCGGATTGAGAGTGGTCGGAGGAGAAGTGGAACTAGAAATCACACACTCACAGGGGCACGGGCCAAAGGTCAGGGAAAATAGCTGAGGTCGTGGAGCTCTAGCGGAGCCAGGCTAGGGCCCAGGCCTCCCTCCTGTACGTGGCAAAGAGGTGATCCATATGCCGCCATCCGCAGACTCTGGACTGCTAGGGCCCTGGATGCCCGAATTTCGGCCTTGTCTTCGGAGAAGTGACGCACACGCAGTGTGCCCCGGAGGCTGTGGACCAGCACAGGGCAAAATCGTGAAAACGCAGGCTTCAGTTGACTTTGCCTGTGCTCTCCTTTGGCTGAGTGACATCCTGTGTTTCCTAGCAGGAGAAGGCATTTGTGGAGAGAGGCGGATTCCATGTGTGCAGGCAAAGTGTGTGCTGAGATGCTGAGTCGCTGGAGACCAGGGTGGACTCTTGAGACCCAGAATAGGCCTCTGGCAGGTATGTGTCAATGTTTTCTGCCCTGTGCTCTCAGCTGGGTATTTGCATACAATGTGACCAGCGGAATTAGTAGTCTCCGGAGAGGCTGCCACATGTCAGCAAGCTTCACCTGGCCAGGGTCGGCCCGTGATGTAGATCCCCGGTCAATCACCACTCTCTAGACCTTGCAGATAGACCAGCAGATCTTGTTGGCCCACGGGCAACCAGTAGAGCCAGAGGCCTTCCCCCTTTGCTCTTTCGTCTCTAGGCACCCTGTCAGGCACTCCAAGCTGTGAAGTGACTCAGGGGGAGAAGGAAGAGATTTCAGAGAGCGAACACATCCAGAGAGAGACAGAGAGAGGCAAGAGATGCTGAGTGGGGTTGCATTGCGTACTGATATCCTCTGGAAAGTGGGAAAGAGGTACCTGGCCTGTTGTGGCAATGCCCTGAACCAGTCGGAACCAGAAGCTCCCCTGTGCCTGCGTGGGCTTTCCCAGGGTGTGCTCAAATCCTGTGGCCACTAGGTGTCATAGGTCATAATGGAGGGCCCTGTGTCATCTGCCTGGCGGGCCAGATCTCTGCCATTGGCTCAGTCTTGTCACCAGGCCCATCATAAGCTCCGCCCACTGTTCCGGTGGTGGGACTGTCTCCATGGTGATGGCAAAGGAGCCTTAGTCCCGCCCACCTGGCCTTGACTTCACCTGGCTGGCCTGCTGACCCTCACTCAGACCTCTGTGTTGATAAAAATGAATATCCGCCAGCGCCCAGGTGTCAGCATCTGGGATAAAGGATTCGGGACCTTGCCTGGGGCAGAAGGCAGCCTAGGCCAGCTGGTACCTGGAAGTCTAGTGACTTGTGACACTGCTGCCAGTGACAAATGGTGACTCCCACTCTCACATATCCCCTGGTGGCAGAATGATAGCGATGGGTGGAGAAACATCGCTCCGGAGCACACGTTAAATGGGGCACCGGCCAAAGGCCAGGGCCAGTAGTGGACGTGGCCGAGCTGAAGGGCGAGCCAGTGAAGGGCCCAAGGATTCCTCCTGTATGTGGGAAACATGTCATCCGGGTCCCCACGTCCGTAAACCATTGGATTGCTGGGGCCCAGGATGCCGGGATTTCGGCCTTGCCTTGGCTGCCCGGCCACATACGCAGCCTTCCACCGGAGGCGGGGATATGTAGACAGCAAAAATGTGGAAAATGGCAGTGTCTCCTCGATTTCCCTGACATGGGCCTTTTTGGGCGGCATGCTTTTGTCCTAGTGGGATCAGGCAGTGACGGAGAAAGGCAGGATTATGTGTGCAGGAAAGATATGTGCTGAGAAGGCGACAAGGTTGAGACCAGGTTGGGATCTTCAGTCCCAGGAAAGGCCCCTGGCAGTTGTGGGTCAATGTTGTCTGCCCATCCCACCTGGCGTGGGGAGGTTTACAGCATACAAAGCAGCAGCGGAATTATTCTTCCCCCAGAGGTTGCATCTGCCCACAAGCTCCACCTGGCCAGGGTCCGCCCCTACCGTATTGCCCATGTCAATCAACAGAAGCTAAGACCTTCCAGAGAGACTAACTGCTCTTCTCTACCCACGGGGACGCGGTACAGCCAGAAGCCTCCCCTGTTTCATCTCCAGGCTCTCTCTCCGGCCCCTCATAGCTGTGATTTGTCTCAGGGGTAGAACGGAGAGATTTCTCTGAGTGAACACATACAGAGAGGGGCCACAGATGCTGAGGAAGGGCGCCTTGCCTACTGATATCCCAGCGTAAGTGGACAAGAGGTACCTGCCTGCTGTCCCAGCGTGTCGAACCTGTCCACATCAGGGGTTGCCTGCTGTGAAGTTATTCCCTGGGTGCCCTCGATTTTGTGGCCAAGGACAGAAGGGGCCGTTGTGTGTCCATGGGTAAAATGGAGGCCTCTGCCTAACTTGCATGTTAGGCTGGACCTCTCCTATTGGCTCAGAGTTTGTGACCCGTCCCCGTCAGAAGTTCCGCCCAGCCTTCCGGTGGCTGTCTCCATGGTGATTGAGAAAGAAGCCTTAGGCCCCGCACTCAGCCTTCACCTGTCCTACCTGGCCTCTTTACCCTCGTACAGACCGCTGCGTGGATGAAAGAAAGGATGTCGGCCAGTGACCACGTGTCCTCATTTCCTTTGAAGGATTAGGCTCCTTGCCTGGGCAGAAGACAGCCAAGGTCAGCCTGAGCCTAGACTCCTAGTGACCTGTGACACTGCAGACAGTGATAGATGTTCATGTCCACGCTGAGGTATCCGCAGGTGGCGGATTGAGAGTGGTCGGAGGAGAAGTGGAACTAGAAATCACACACTCACAGGGGCACGGGCCAAAGGTCAGGGAAAATAGCTGAGGTCGTGGAGCTCTAGCGGAGCCGGGCTAGGGCCCAGGCCTCCCTCCTGTACGTGGCAAAGGAGGTGATCCATATGCCGCCATCCGCAGACTCTGGACTGCTAGGGCCCTGGATGCCCGAATTTCGGCCTTGTCTTTGGAGAAGTGACGCACACGCAGTGTGCCCCGGAGGCTGTGGACCAGCACAGGGCAAAATCGTGAAAACGCGGGCTTCAGTTGACTTTGCCTGTGCTCTCCTTTGGCTGAGTGACATCCTGTGTTTCCTAGCAGGAGAAGGCATTTGTGGAGAGAGGCGGATTCCATGTGTGCAGGCAAAGTGTGTGCTGAGATGCTGAGTCGCTGGAGACCAGGGTGGACTCTTGAGACCCAGAATAGGCCTCTGGCAGGTATGTGTCAATGTTTTCTGCCCTGTGCTCTCAGCTGGGTATTTGCATACAATGTGACCAGCGGAATTAGTAGTCTCCGGAGAGGCTGCCACATGTCAGCAAGCTTCACCTGGCCAGGGTCGGCCCGTGATGTAGATCCCCGGTCAATCACCACTCTCTAGACCTTGCAGATAGACCAGCAGATCTTGTCGGCCCACGGGCAACCAGTAGAGCCAGAGGCCTTCCCCCTTTGCTCTTTCGTCTCTAGGCACCCTGTCAGGCACTCCAAGCTGTGAAGTGACTCAGGGGGAGAAGGAAGAGATTTCAGAGAGCGAACACATCCAGAGAGAGACAGAGAGAGGCAAGAGATGCTGAGTGGGGTTGCATTGCGTACTGATATCCTCTGGAAAGTGGGAAAGAGGTACCTGGCCTGTTGTAGCAATGCCCTGAACCAGTCGGAACCAGAAGCTCCCCTGTGCCTGCGTGGGCTTTCCCAGGGTGTGCTCAAATCCTGTGGCCACTAGGTGTCATAGGTCATAATGGAGGGCCCTGTGTCATCTGCCTGGCGGGCCAGATCTCTGCCATTGGCTCAGTCTTGTCACCAGGCCCATCATAAGCTCCGCCCACTGTTCCGGTGGTGGGACTGTCTCCATGGTGATGGCAAAGGAGCCTTAGTCCCGCCCACCTGGCCTTGACTTCACCTGGCTGGCCTGCTGACCCTCACTCAGACCTCTGTGTTGATAAAAATGAATATCCGCCAGCGCCCAGGTGTCAGCATCTGGGATAAAGGATTCGGGACCTTGCCTGGGGCAGAAGGCAGCCTAGGCCAGCTGGTACCTGGAAGTCTAGTGACTTGTGACACTGCTGCCAGTGACAAATGGTGACTCCCACTCTCACATATCCCCTGGTGGCAGAATGATAGCGATGGGTGGAGAAACATCGCTCCGGAGCACACGTTAAATGGGGCACCGGCCAAAGGCCAGGGCCAGTAGTGGACGTGGCCGAGCTGAAGGGCGAGCCAGTGAAGGGCCCAAGGATTCCTCCTGTATGTGGGAAACATGTCATCCGGGTCCCCACGTCCGTAAACCATTGGATTGCTGGGGCCCAGGATGCCGGGATTTCGGCCTTGCCTTGGCTGCCCGGCCACATACGCAGCCTTCCACCGGAGGCGGGGATATGTAGACAGCAAAAATGTGGAAAATGGCAGTGTCTCCTCGATTTCCCTGACATGGGCCTTTTTGGGCGGCATGCTTTTGTCCTAGTGGGATCAGGCAGTGACGGAGAAAGGCAGGATTATGTGTGCAGGAAAGGTATGTGCTGAGAAGGCGACAAGGTTGAGACCAGGTTGGGATCTTCAGTCCCAGGAAAGGCCCCTGGCAGTTGTGGGTCAATGTTGTCTGCCCATCCCACCTGGCGTGGGGAGGTTTACAGCATACAAAGCAGCAGCGGAATTATTCTTCCCCCAGAGGTTGCATCTGCCCACAAGCTCCACCTGGCCAGGGTCCGCCCCTACCGTATTGCCCATGTCAATCAACAGAAGCTAAGACCTTCCAGAGAGACTAACTGCTCTTCTCTACCCACGGGGACGCGGTACAGCCAGAAGCCTCCCCTGTTTCATCTCCAGGCTCTCTCTCTGGCCCCTCATAGCTGTGATTTGTCTCAGGGGTAGAACGGAGAGATTTCTCTGAGTGAACACATACAGAGAGGGGCCACAGATGCTGAGGAAGGGCGCCTTGCCTACTGATATCCCAGCGTAAGTGGACAAGAGGTACCTGCCTGCTGTCCCAGCGTGTCGAACCTGTCCACATCAGGGGTTGCCTGCTGTGAAGTTATTCCCTGGGTGCCCTCGATTTTGTGGCCAAGGACAGAAGGGGCCGTTGTGTGTCCATGGGTAAAATGGAGGCCTCTGCCTAACTTGCATGTTAGGCTGGACCTCTCCTATTGGCTCAGAGTTTGTGACCCGTCCCCGTCAGAAGTTCCGCCCAGCCTTCCGGTGGCTGTCTCCATGGTGATTGAGAAAGAAGCCTTAGGCCCCGCACTCAGCCTTCACCTGTCCTACCTGGCCTCTTTACCCTCGTACAGACCGCTGCGTGGATGAAAGAAAGGATGTCGGCCAGTGACCACGTGTCCTCATTTCCTTTGAAGGATTAGGCTCCTTGCCTGGGCAGAAGACAGCCAAGGTCAGCCTGAGCCTAGACTCCTAGTGACCCGTGACACTGCAGACAGTGATAGATGTTCATGTCCACGCTGAGGTATCCGCAGGTGGCGGATTGAGAGTGGTCGGAGGAGAAGTGGAACTAGAAATCACACACTCACAGGGGCACGGGCCAAAGGTCAGGGAAAATAGCTGAGGTCGTGGAGCTCTAGCGGAGCCGGGCTAGGGCCCAGGCCTCCCTCCTGTACGTGGCAAAGGAGGTGATCCATATGCCGCCATCCGCAGACTCTGGACTGCTAGGGCCCTGGATGCCCGAATTTCGGCCTTGTCTTTGGAGAAGTGACGCACACGCAGTGTGCCCCGGAGGCTGTGGACCAGCACAGGGCAAAATCGTGAAAACGCGGGCTTCAGTTGACTTTGCCTGTGCTCTCCTTTGGCTGAGTGACATCCTGTGTTTCCTAGCAGGAGAAGGCATTTGTGGAGAGAGGCGGATTCCATGTGTGCAGGCAAAGTGTGTGCTGAGATGCTGAGTCGCTGGAGACCAGGGTGGACTCTTGAGACCCAGAATAGGCCTCTGGCAGGTATGTGTCAATGTTTTCTGCCCTGTGCTCTCAGCTGGGTATTTGCATACAATGTGACCAGCGGAATTAGTAGTCTCCGGAGAGGCTGCCACATGTCAGCAAGCTTCACCTGGCCAGGGTCGGCCCGTGATGTAGATCCCCGGTCAATCACCACTCTCTAGACCTTGCAGATAGACCAGCAGATCTTGTCGGCCCATGGGCAACCAGTAGAGCCAGAGGCCTTCCCCCTTTGCTCTTTCGTCTCTAGGCACCCTGTCAGGCACTCCAAGCTGTGAAGTGACTCAGGGGGAGAAGGAAGAGATTTCAGAGAGCGAACACATCCAGAGAGAGACAGAGAGAGGCAAGAGATGCTGAGTGGGGTTGCATTGCGTACTGATATCCTCTGGAAAGTGGGAAAGAGGTACCTGGCCTGTTGTGGCAATGCCCTGAACCAGTCGGAACCAGAAGCTCCCCTGTGCCTGCGTGGGCTTTCCCAGGGTGTGCTCAAATCCTGTGGCCACTAGGTGTCATAGGTCATAATGGAGGGCCCTGTGTCATCTGCCTGGCGGGCCAGATCTCTGCCATTGGCTCAGTCTTGTCACCAGGCCCATCATAAGCTCCGCCCACTGTTCCGGTGGTGGGACTGTCTCCATGGTGATGGCAAAGGAGCCTTAGTCCCGCCCACCTGGCCTTGACTTCACCTGGCTGGCCTGCTGACCCTCACTCAGACCTCTGTGTTGATAAAAATGAATATCCGCCAGCGCCCAGGTGTCAGCATCTGGGATAAAGGATTCGGGACCTTGCCTGGGGCAGAAGGCAGCCTAGGCCAGCTGGTACCTGGAAGTCTAGTGACTTGTGACACTGCTGCCAGTGACAAATGGTGACTCCCACTCTCACATATCCCCTGGTGGCAGAATGATAGCGATGGGTGGAGAAACATCGCTCCGGAGCACACGTTAAATGGGGCACCGGCCAAAGGCCAGGGCCAGTAGTGGACGTGGCCGAGCTGAAGGGCGAGCCAGTGAAGGGCCCAAGGATTCCTCCTGTATGTGGGAAACATGTCATCCGGGTCCCCACGTCCGTAAACCATTGGATTGCTGGGGCCCAGGATGCCGGGATTTCGGCCTTGCCTTGGCTGCCCGGCCACATACGCAGCCTTCCACCGGAGGCGGGGATATGTAGACAGCAAAAATGTGGAAAATGGCAGTGTCTCCTCGATTTCCCTGACATGGGCCTTTTTGGGCGGCATGCTTTTGTCCTAGTGGGATCAGGCAGTGACGGAGAAAGGCAGGATTATGTGTGCAGGAAAGGTATGTGCTGAGAAGGCGACAAGGTTGAGACCAGGTTGGGATCTTCAGTCCCAGGAAAGGCCCCTGGCAGTTGTGGGTCAATGTTGTCTGCCCATCCCACCTGGCGTGGGGAGGTTTACAGCATACAAAGCAGCAGCGGAATTATTCTTCCCCCAGAGGTTGCATCTGCCCACAAGCTCCACCTGGCCAGGGTCCGCCCCTACCGTATTGCCCATGTCAATCAACAGAAGCTAAGACCTTCCAGAGAGACTAACTGCTCTTCTCTACCCACGGGGACGCGGTACAGCCAGAAGCCTCCCCTGTTTCATCTCCAGGCTCTCTCTCCGGCCCCTCATAGCTGTGATTTGTCTCAGGGGTAGAACGGAGAGATTTCTCTGAGTGAACACATACAGAGAGGGGCCACAGATGCTGAGGAAGGGCGCCTTGCCTACTGATATCCCAGCGTAAGTGGACAAGAGGTACCTGCCTGCTGTCCCAGCGTGTCGAACCTGTCCACATCAGGGGTTGCCTGCTGTGAAGTTATTCCCTGGGTGCCCTCGATTTTGTGGCCAAGGACAGAAGGGGCCGTTGTGTGTCCATGGGTAAAATGGAGGCCTCTGCCTAACTTGCATGTTAGGCTGGACCTCTCCTATTGGCTCAGAGTTTGTGACCCGTCCCCGTCAGAAGTTCCGCCCAGCCTTCCGGTGGCTGTCTCCATGGTGATTGAGAAAGAAGCCTTAGGCCCCGCACTCAGCCTTCACCTGTCCTACCTGGCCTCTTTACCCTCGTACAGACCGCTGTGTGGATGAAAGAAAGGATGTCGGCCAGTGACCACGTGTCCTCATTTCCTTTGAAGGATTAGGCTCCTTGCCTGGGCAGAAGACAGCCAAGGTCAGCCTGAGCCTAGACTCCTAGTGACCTGTGACACTGCAGACAGTGATAGATGTTCATGTCCACGCTGAGGTATCCGCAGGTGGCGGATTGAGAGTGGTCGGAGGAGAAGTGGAACTAGAAATCACACACTCACAGGGGCACGGGCCAAAGGTCAGGGAAAATAGCTGAGGTCGTGGAGCTCTAGCGGAGCCGGGCTAGGGCCCAGGCCTCCCTCCTGTACGTGGCAAAGGAGGTGATCCATATGCCGCCATCCGCAGACTCTGGACTGCTAGGGCCCTGGATGCCCGAATTTCGGCCTTGTCTTTGGAGAAGTGACGCACACGCAGTGTGCCCCGGAGGCTGTGGACCAGCACAGGGCAAAATCGTGAAAACGCGGGCTTCAGTTGACTTTGCCTGTGCTCTCCTTTGGCTGAGTGACATCCTGTGTTTCCTAGCAGGAGAAGGCATTTGTGGAGAGAGGCGGATTCCATGTGTGCAGGCAAAGTGTGTGCTGAGATGCTGAGTCGCTGGAGACCAGGGTGGACTCTTGAGACCCAGAATAGGCCTCTGGCAGGTATGTGTCAATGTTTTCTGCCCTGTGCTCTCAGCTGGGTATTTGCATACAATGTGACCAGCGGAATTAGTAGTCTCCGGAGAGGATGCCACATGTCAGCAAGCTTCACCTGGCCAGGGTCGGCCCGTGATGTAGATCCCCGGTCAATCACCACTCTCTAGACCTTGCAGATAGACCAGCAGATCTTGTCGGCCCACGGGCAACCAGTAGATCCAGAGGCCTTCCCCCTTTGCTCTTTCGTCTCTAGGCACCCTGTCAGGCACTCCAAGCTGTGAAGTGACTCAGGGGGAGAAGGAAGAGATTTCAGAGAGCGAACACATCCAGAGAGAGACAGAGAGAGGCAAGAGATGCTGAGTGGGGTTGCATTGCGTACTGATATCCTCTGGAAAGTGGGAAAGAGGTACCTGGCCTGTTGTAGCAATGCCCTGAACCAGTCGGAACCAGAAGCTCCCCTGTGCCTGCGTGGGCTTTCCCAGGGTGTGCTCAAATCCTGTGGCCACTAGGTGTCATAGGTCATAATGGAGGGCCCTGTGTCATCTGCCTGGCGGGCCAGATCTCTGCCATTGGCTCAGTCTTGTCACCAGGCCCATCATAAGCTCCGCCCACTGTTCCGGTGGTGGGACTGTCTCCATGGTGATGGCAAAGGAGCCTTAGTCCCGCCCACCTGGCCTTGACTTCACCTGGCTGGCCTGCTGACCCTCACTCAGACCTCTGTGTTGATAAAAATGAATATCCGCCAGCGCCCAGGTGTCAGCATCTGGGATAAAGGATTGGGGACCTTGCCTGGGGCAGAAGGCAGCCTAGGCCAGCTGGTACCTGGAAGTCTAGTGACTTGTGACACTGCTGCCAGTGACAAATGGTGACTCCCACTCTCACATATCCCCTGGTGGCAGAATGATAGCGATGGGTGGAGAAACATCGCTCCGGAGCACACGTTAAATGGGGCACCGGCCAAAGGCCAGGGCCAGTAGTGGACGTGGCCGAGCTGAAGGGCGAGCCAGTGAAGGGCCCAAGGATTCCTCCTGTATGTGGGAAACATGTCATCCGGGTCCCCACGTCCGTAAACCATTGGATTGCTGGGGCCCAGGATGCCGGGATTTCGGCCTTGCCTTGGCTGCCCGGCCACATACGCAGCCTTCCACCGGAGGCGGGGATATGTAGACAGCAAAAATGTGGAAAATGGCAGTGTCTCCTCGATTTCCCTGACATGGGCCTTTTTGGGCGGCATGCTTTTGTCCTAGTGGGATCAGGCAGTGACGGAGAAAGGCAGGATTATGTGTGCAGGAAAGGTATGTGCTGAGAAGGCGACAAGGTTGAGACCAGGTTGGGATCTTCAGTCCCAGGAAAGGCCCCTGGCAG
The DNA here is from genome assembly GCF_030014295.1 of Loxodonta africana. Lineage (NCBI taxonomy): Eukaryota > Metazoa > Chordata > Mammalia > Proboscidea > Elephantidae > Loxodonta > Loxodonta africana. The sequence continues at coordinate 4,084,549 of NW_026975011.1, read as the reverse complement.
TTGTGGGTCAATGTTGTCTGCCCATCCCACCTGGCGTGGGGAGGTTTACAGCATACAAAGCAGCAGCGGAATTATTCTTCCCCCAGAGGTTGCATCTGCCCACAAGCTCCACCTGGCCAGGGTCCGCCCCTACCGTATTGCCCATGTCAATCAACAGAAGCTAAGACCTTCCAGAGAGACTAACTGCTCTTCTCTACCCACGGGGACGCGGTACAGCCAGAAGCCTCCCCTGTTTCATCTCCAGGCTCTCTCTCCGGCCCCTCATAGCTGTGATTTGTCTCAGGGGTAGAACGGAGAGATTTCTCTGAGTGAACACATACAGAGAGGGGCCACAGATGCTGAGGAAGGGCGCCTTGCCTACTGATATCCCAGCGTAAGTGGACAAGAGGTACCTGCCTGCTGTCCCAGCGTGTCGAACCTGTCCACATCAGGGGTTGCCTGCTGTGAAGTTATTCCCTGGGTGCCCTCGATTTTGTGGCCAAGGACAGAAGGGGCCGTTGTGTGTCCATGGGTAAAATGGAGGCCTCTGCCTAACTTGCATGTTAGGCTGGACCTCTCCTATTGGCTCAGAGTTTGTGACCCGTCCCCGTCAGAAGTTCCGCCCAGCCTTCCGGTGGCTGTCTCCATGGTGATTGAGAAAGAAGCCTTAGGCCCCGCACTCAGCCTTCACCTGTCCTACCTGGCCTCTTTACCCTCGTACAGACCGCTGTGTGGATGAAAGAAAGGATGTCGGCCAGTGACCACGTGTCCTCATTTCCTTTGAAGGATTAGGCTCCTTGCCTGGGCAGAAGACAGCCAAGGTCAGCCTGAGCCTAGACTCCTAGTGACCTGTGACACTGCAGACAGTGATAGATGTTCATGTCCACGCTGAGGTATCCGCAGGTGGCGGATTGAGAGTGGTCGGAGGAGAAGTGGAACTAGAAATCACACACTCACAGGGGCACGGGCCAAAGGTCAGGGAAAATAGCTGAGGTCGTGGAGCTCTAGCGGAGCCGGGCTAGGGCCCAGGCCTCCCTCCTGTACGTGGCAAAGGAGGTGATCCATATGCCGCCATCCGCAGACTCTGGACTGCTAGGGCCCTGGATGCCCGAATTTCGGCCTTGTCTTTGGAGAAGTGACGCACACGCAGTGTGCCCCGGAGGCTGTGGACCAGCACAGGGCAAAATCGTGAAAACGCGGGCTTCAGTTGACTTTGCCTGTGCTCTCCTTTGGCTGAGTGACATCCTGTGTTTCCTAGCAGGAGAAGGCATTTGTGGAGAGAGGCGGATTCCATGTGTGCAGGCAAAGTGTGTGCTGAGATGCTGAGTCGCTGGAGACCAGGGTGGACTCTTGAGACCCAGAATAGGCCTCTGGCAGGTATGTGTCAATGTTTTCTGCCCTGTGCTCTCAGCTGGGTATTTGCATACAATGTGACCAGCGGAATTAGTAGTCTCCGGAGAGGATGCCACATGTCAGCAAGCTTCACCTGGCCAGGGTCGGCCCGTGATGTAGATCCCCGGTCAATCACCACTCTCTAGACCTTGCAGATAGACCAGCAGATCTTGTCGGCCCACGGGCAACCAGTAGATCCAGAGGCCTTCCCCCTTTGCTCTTTCGTCTCTAGGCACCCTGTCAGGCACTCCAAGCTGTGAAGTGACTCAGGGGGAGAAGGAAGAGATTTCAGAGAGCGAACACATCCAGAGAGAGACAGAGAGAGGCAAGAGATGCTGAGTGGGGTTGCATTGCGTACTGATATCCTCTGGAAAGTGGGAAAGAGGTACCTGGCCTGTTGTAGCAATGCCCTGAACCAGTCGGAACCAGAAGCTCCCCTGTGCCTGCGTGGGCTTTCCCAGGGTGTGCTCAAATCCTGTGGCCACTAGGTGTCATAGGTCATAATGGAGGGCCCTGTGTCATCTGCCTGGCGGGCCAGATCTCTGCCATTGGCTCAGTCTTGTCACCAGGCCCATCATAAGCTCCGCCCACTGTTCCGGTGGTGGGACTGTCTCCATGGTGATGGCAAAGGAGCCTTAGTCCCGCCCACCTGGCCTTGACTTCACCTGGCTGGCCTGCTGACCCTCACTCAGACCTCTGTGTTGATAAAAATGAATATCCGCCAGCGCCCAGGTGTCAGCATCTGGGATAAAGGATTGGGGACCTTGCCTGGGGCAGAAGGCAGCCTAGGCCAGCTGGTACCTGGAAGTCTAGTGACTTGTGACACTGCTGCCAGTGACAAATGGTGACTCCCACTCTCACATATCCCCTGGTGGCAGAATGATAGCGATGGGTGGAGAAACATCGCTCCGGAGCACACGTTAAATGGGGCACCGGCCAAAGGCCAGGGCCAGTAGTGGACGTGGCCGAGCTGAAGGGCGAGCCAGTGAAGGGCCCAAGGATTCCTCCTGTATGTGGGAAACATGTCATCCGGGTCCCCACGTCCGTAAACCATTGGATTGCTGGGGCCCAGGATGCCGGGATTTCGGCCTTGCCTTGGCTGCCCGGCCACATACGCAGCCTTCCACCGGAGGCGGGGATATGTAGACAGCAAAAATGTGGAAAATGGCAGTGTCTCCTCGATTTCCCTGACATGGGCCTTTTTGGGCGGCATGCTTTTGTCCTAGTGGGATCAGGCAGTGACGGAGAAAGGCAGGATTATGTGTGCAGGAAAGGTATGTGCTGAGAAGGCGACAAGGTTGAGACCAGGTTGGGATCTTCAGTCCCAGGAAAGGCCCCTGGCAGTTGTGGGTCAATGTTGTCTGCCCATCCCACCTGGCGTGGGGAGGTTTACAGCATACAAAGCAGCAGCGGAATTATTCTTCCCCCAGAGGTTGCATCTGCCCACAAGCTCCACCTGGCCAGGGTCCGCCCCTACCGTATTGCCCATGTCAATCAACAGAAGCTAAGACCTTCCAGAGAGACTAACTGCTCTTCTCTACCCACGGGGACGCGGTACAGCCAGAAGCCTCCCCTGTTTCATCTCCAGGCTCTCTCTCCGGCCCCTCATAGCTGTGATTTGTCTCAGGGGTAGAACGGAGAGATTTCTCTGAGTGAACACATACAGAGAGGGGCCACAGATGCTGAGGAAGGGCGCCTTGCCTACTGATATCCCAGCGTAAGTGGACAAGAGGTACCTGCCTGCTGTCCCAGCGTGTCGAACCTGTCCACATCAGGGGTTGCCTGCTGTGAAGTTATTCCCTGGGTGCCCTCGATTTTGTGGCCAAGGACAGAAGGGGCCGTTGTGTGTCCATGGGTAAAATGGAGGCCTCTGCCTAACTTGCATGTTAGGCTGGACCTCTCCTATTGGCTCAGAGTTTGTGACCCGTCCCCGTCAGAAGTTCCGCCCAGCCTTCCGGTGGCTGTCTCCATGGTGATTGAGAAAGAAGCCTTAGGCCCCGCACTCAGCCTTCACCTGTCCTACCTGGCCTCTTTACCCTCGTACAGACCGCTGCGTGGATGAAAGAAAGGATGTCGGCCAGTGACCACGTGTCCTCATTTCCTTTGAAGGATTAGGCTCCTTGCCTGGGCAGAAGACAGCCAAGGTCAGCCTGAGCCTAGACTCCTAGTGACCTGTGACACTGCAGACAGTGATAGATGTTCATGTCCACGCTGAGGTATCCGCAGGTGGCGGATTGAGAGTGGTCGGAGGAGAAGTGGAACTAGAAATCACACACTCACAGGGGCACGGGCCAAAGGTCAGGGAAAATAGCTGAGGTCGTGGAGCTCTAGCGGAGCCGGGCTAGGGCCCAGGCCTCCCTCCTGTACGTGGCAAAGGAGGTGATCCATATGCCGCCATCCGCAGACTCTGGACTGCTAGGGCCCTGGATGCCCGAATTTCGGCCTTGTCTTTGGAGAAGTGACGCACACGCAGTGTGCCCCGGAGGCTGTGGACCAGCACAGGGCAAAATCGTGAAAACGCGGGCTTCAGTTGACTTTGCCTGTGCTCTCCTTTGGCTGAGTGACATCCTGTGTTTCCTAGCAGGAGAAGGCATTTGTGGAGAGAGGCGGATTCCATGTGTGCAGGCAAAGTGTGTGCTGAGATGCTGAGTCGCTGGAGACCAGGGTGGACTCTTGAGACCCAGAATAGGCCTCTGGCAGGTATGTGTCAATGTTTTCTGCCCTGTGCTCTCAGCTGGGTATTTGCATACAATGTGACCAGCGGAATTAGTAGTCTCCGGAGAGGATGCCACATGTCAGCAAGCTTCACCTGGCCAGGGTCGGCCCGTGATGTAGATCCCCGGTCAATCACCACTCTCTAGACCTTGCAGATAGACCAGCAGATCTTGTCGGCCCACGGGCAACCAGTAGATCCAGAGGCCTTCCCCCTTTGCTCTTTCGTCTCTAGGCACCCTGTCAGGCACTCCAAGCTGTGAAGTGACTCAGGGGGAGAAGGAAGAGATTTCAGAGAGCGAACACATCCAGAGAGAGACAGAGAGAGGCAAGAGATGCTGAGTGGGGTTGCATTGCGTACTGATATCCTCTGGAAAGTGGGAAAGAGGTACCTGGCCTGTTGTAGCAATGCCCTGAACCAGTCGGAACCAGAAGCTCCCCTGTGCCTGCGTGGGCTTTCCCAGGGTGTGCTCAAATCCTGTGGCCACTAGGTGTCATAGGTCATAATGGAGGGCCCTGTGTCATCTGCCTGGCGGGCCAGATCTCTGCCATTGGCTCAGTCTTGTCACCAGGCCCATCATAAGCTCCGCCCACTGTTCCCGTGGTGGGACTGTCTCCATGGTGATGGCAAAGGAGCCTTAGTCCCGCCCACCTGGCCTTGACTTCACCTGGCTGGCCTGCTGACCCTCACTCAGACCTCTGTGTTGATAAAAATGAATATCCGCCAGCGCCCAGGTGTCAGCATCTGGGATAAAGGATTCGGGACCTTGCCTGGGGCAGAAGGCAGCCTAGGCCAGCTGGTACCTGGAAGTCTAGTGACTTGTGACACTGCTGCCAGTGACAAATGGTGACTCCCACTCTCACATATCCCCTGGTGGCAGAATGATAGCGATGGGTGGAGAAACATCGCTCCGGAGCACACGTTAAATGGGGCACCGGCCAAAGGCCAGGGCCAGTAGTGGACGTGGCCGAGCTGAAGGGCGAGCCAGTGAAGGGCCCAAGGATTCCTCCTGTATGTGGGAAACATGTCATCCGGGTCCCCACGTCCGTAAACCATTGGATTGCTGGGGCCCAGGATGCCGGGATTTCGGCCTTGCCTTGGCTGCCCGGCCACATACGCAGCCTTCCACCGGAGGCGGGGATATGTAGACAGCAAAAATGTGGAAAATGGCAGTGTCTCCTCGATTTCCCTGACATGGGCCTTTTTGGGCGGCATGCTTTTGTCCTAGTGGGATCAGGCAGTGACGGAGAAAGGCAGGATTATGTGTGCAGGAAAGGTATGTGCTGAGAAGGCGACAAGGTTGAGACCAGGTTGGGATCTTCAGTCCCAGGAAAGGCCCCTGGCAGTTGTGGGTCAATGTTGTCTGCCCATCCCACCTGGCGTGGGGAGGTTTACAGCATACAAAGCAGCAGCGGAATTATTCTTCCCCCAGAGGTTGCATCTGCCCACAAGCTCCACCTGGCCAGGGTCCGCCCCTACCGTATTGCCCATGTCAATCAACAGAAGCTAAGACCTTCCAGAGAGACTAACTGCTCTTCTCTACCCACGGGGACGCGGTACAGCCAGAAGCCTCCCCTGTTTCATCTCCAGGCTCTCTCTCCGGCCCCTCATAGCTGTGATTTGTCTCAGGGGTAGAACGGAGAGATTTCTCTGAGTGAACACATACAGAGAGGGGCCACAGATGCTGAGGAAGGGCGCCTTGCCTACTGATATCCCAGCGTAAGTGGACAAGAGGTACCTGCCTGCTGTCCCAGCGTGTCGAACCTGTCCACATCAGGGGTTGCCTGCTGTGAAGTTATTCCCTGGGTGCCCTCGATTTTGTGGCCAAGGACAGAAGGGGCCGTTGTGTGTCCATGGGTAAAATGGAGGCCTCTGCCTAACTTGCATGTTAGGCTGGACCTCTCCTATTGGCTCAGAGTTTGTGACCCGTCCCCGTCAGAAGTTCCGCCCAGCCTTCCGGTGGCTGTCTCCATGGTGATTGAGAAAGAAGCCTTAGGCCCCGCACTCAGCCTTCACCTGTCCTACCTGGCCTCTTTACCCTCGTACAGACCGCTGCGTGGATGAAAGAAAGGATGTCGGCCAGTGACCACGTGTCCTCATTTCCTTTGAAGGATTAGGCTCCTTGCCTGGGCAGAAGACAGCCAAGGTCAGCCTGAGCCTAGACTCCTAGTGACCCGTGACACTGCAGACAGTGATAGATGTTCATGTCCACGCTGAGGTATCCGCAGGTGGCGGATTGAGAGTGGTCGGAGGAGAAGTGGAACTAGAAATCACACACTCACAGGGGCACGGGCCAAAGGTCAGGGAAAATAGCTGAGGTCGTGGAGCTCTAGCGGAGCCAGGCTAGGGCCCAGGCCTCCCTCCTGTACGTGGCAAAGGAGGTGATCCATATGCCGCCATCCGCAGACTCTGGACTGCTAGGGCCCTGGATGCCCGAATTTCGGCCTTGTCTTTGGAGAAGTGACGCACACGCAGTGTGCCCCGGAGGCTGTGGACCAGCACAGGGCAAAATCGTGAAAACGCGGGCTTCAGTTGACTTTGCCTGTGCTCTCCTTTGGCTGAGTGACATCCTGTGTTTCCTAGCAGGAGAAGGCATTTGTGGAGAGAGGCGGATTCCATGTGTGCAGGCAAAGTGTGTGCTGAGATGCTGAGTCGCTGGAGACCAGGGTGGACTCTTGAGACCCAGAATAGGCCTCTGGCAGGTATGTGTCAATGTTTTCTGCCCTGTGCTCTCAGCTGGGTATTTGCATACAATGTGACCAGCGGAATTAGTAGTCTCCGGAGAGGCTGCCACATGTCAGCAAGCTTCACCTGGCCAGGGTCGGCCCGTGATGTAGATCCCCGGTCAATCACCACTCTCTAGACCTTGCAGATAGACCAGCAGATCTTGTCGGCCCATGGGCAACCAGTAGAGCCAGAGGCCTTCCCCCTTTGCTCTTTCGTCTCTAGGCACCCTGTCAGGCACTCCAAGCTGTGAAGTGACTCAGGGGGAGAAGGAAGAGATTTCAGAGAGCGAACACATCCAGAGAGAGACAGAGAGAGGCAAGAGATGCTGAGTGGGGTTGCATTGCGTACTGATATCCTCTGGAAAGTGGGAAAGAGGTACCTGGCCTGTTGTGGCAATGCCCTGAACCAGTCGGAACCAGAAGCTCCCCTGTGCCTGCGTGGGCTTTCCCAGGGTGTGCTCAAATCCTGTGGCCACTAGGTGTCATAGGTCATAATGGAGGGCCCTGTGTCATCTGCCTGGCGGGCCAGATCTCTGCCATTGGCTCAGTCTTGTCACCAGGCCCATCATAAGCTCCGCCCACTGTTCCGGTGGTGGGACTGTCTCCATGGTGATGGCAAAGGAGCCTTAGTCCCGCCCACCTGGCCTTGACTTCACCTGGCTGGCCTGCTGACCCTCACTCAGACCTCTGTGTTGATAAAAATGAATATCCGCCAGCGCCCAGGTGTCAGCATCTGGGATAAAGGATTGGGGACCTTGCCTGGGGCAGAAGGCAGCCTAGGCCAGCTGGTACCTGGAAGTCTAGTGACTTGTGACACTGCTGCCAGTGACAAATGGTGACTCCCACTCTCACATATCCCCTGGTGGCAGAATGATAGCGATGGGTGGAGAAACATCGCTCCGGAGCACACGTTAAATGGGGCACCGGCCAAAGGCCAGGGCCAGTAGTGGACGTGGCCGAGCTGAAGGGCGAGCCAGTGAAGGGCCCAAGGATTCCTCCTGTATGTGGGAAACATGTCATCCGGGTCCCCACGTCCGTAAACCATTGGATTGCTGGGGCCCAGGATGCCGGGATTTCGGCCTTGCCTTGGCTGCCCGGCCACATACGCAGCCTTCCACCGGAGGCGGGGATATGTAGACAGCAAAAATGTGGAAAATGGCAGTGTCTCCTCGATTTCCCTGACATGGGCCTTTTTGGGCGGCATGCTTTTGTCCTAGTGGGATCAGGCAGTGACGGAGAAAGGCAGGATTATGTGTGCAGGAAAGGTATGTGCTGAGAAGGCGACAAGGTTGAGACCAGGTTGGGATCTTCAGTCCCAGGAAAGGCCCCTGGCAGTTGTGGGTCAATGTTGTCTGCCCATCCCACCTGGCGTGGGGAGGTTTACAGCATACAAAGCAGCAGCGGAATTATTCTTCCCCCAGAGGTTGCATCTGCCCACAAGCTCCACCTGGCCAGGGTCCGCCCCTACCGTATTGCCCATGTCAATCAACAGAAGCTAAGACCTTCCAGAGAGACTAACTGCTCTTCTCTACCCACGGGGACGCGGTACAGCCAGAAGCCTCCCCTGTTTCATCTCCAGGCTCTCTCTCCGGCCCCTCATAGCTGTGATTTGTCTCAGGGGTAGAACGGAGAGATTTCTCTGAGTGAACACATACAGAGAGGGGCCACAGATGCTGAGGAAGGGCGCCTTGCCTACTGATATCCCAGCGTAAGTGGACAAGAGGTACCTGCCTGCTGTCCCAGCGTGTTGAACCTGTCCACATCAGGGGTTGCCTGCTGTGAAGTTATTCCCTGGGTGCCTTCGATTTTGTGGCCAAGGACAGAAGGGGCCGTTGTGTGTCCATGGGTAAAATGGAGGCCTCTGCCTAACTTGCATGTTAGGCTGGAACTCTCCTATTGGCTCAGAGTTTGTGACCCGTCCCCGTCAGAAGTTCCGCCCAGCCTTCCGGTGGCTGTCTCCATGGTGATTGAGAAAGAAGCCTTAGGCCCCGCACTCAGCCTTCACCTGTCCTACCTGGCCTCTTTACCCTCGTACAGACCGCTGTGTGGATGAAAGAAAGGATGTCGGCCAGTGACCACGTGTCCTCATTTCCTTTGAAGGATTAGGCTCCTTGCCTGGGCAGAAGACAGCCAAGGTCAGCCTGAGCCTAGACTCCTAGTGACCTGTGACACTGCAGACAGTGATAGATGTTCATGTCCATGCTGAGGTATCCGCAGGTGGCGGATTGAGAGTGGTCGGAGGAGAAGTGGAACTAGAAATCACACACTCACGGGGGCACGGGCCAAAGGTCAGGGAAAATAGCTGAGGTCGTGGAGCTCTAGCGGAGCCGGGCTAGGGCCCAGGCCTCCCTCCTGTACGTGGCAAAGGAGGTGATCCATATGCCGCCATCCGCAGACTCTGGACTGCTAGGGCCCTGGATGCCCGAATTTCGGCCTTGTCTTTGGAGAAGTGACGCACACGCAGTGTGCCCCGGAGGCTGTGGACCAGCACAGGGCAAAATCGTGAAAACGCGGGCTTCAGTTGACTTTGCCTGTGCTCTCCTTTGGCTGAGTGACATCCTGTGTTTCCTAGCAGGAGAAGGCATTTGTGGAGAGAGGCGGATTCCATGTGTGCAGGCAAAGTGTGTGCTGAGATGCTGAGTCGCTGGAGACCAGGGTGGACTCTTGAGACCCAGAATAGGCCTCTGGCAGGTATGTGTCAATGTTTTCTGCCCTGTGCTCTCAGCTGGGTATTTGCATACAATGTGACCAGCGGAATTAGTAGTCTCCGGAGAGGCTGCCACATGTCAGCAAGCTTCACCTGGCCAGGGTCGGCCCGTGATGTAGATCCCCGGTCAATCACCACTCTCTAGACCTTGCAGATAGACCAGCAGATCTTGTCGGCCCATGGGCAACCAGTAGAGCCAGAGGCCTTCCCCCTTTGCTCTTTCGTCTCTAGGCACCCTGTCAGGCACTCCAAGCTGTGAAGTGACTCAGGGGGAGAAGGAAGAGATTTCAGAGAGCGAACACATCCAGAGAGAGACAGAGAGAGGCAAGAGATGCTGAGTGGGGTTGCATTGCGTACTGATATCCTCTGGAAAGTGGGAAAGAGGTACCTGGCCTGTTGTAGCAATGCCCTGAACCAGTCGGAACCAGAAGCTCCCCTGTGCCTGCGTGGGCTTTCCCAGGGTGTGCTCAAATCCTGTGGCCACTAGGTGTCATAGGTCATAATGGAGGGCCCTGTGTCATCTGCCTGGCGGGCCAGATCTCTGCCATTGGCTCAGTCTTGTCACCAGGCCCATCATAAGCTCCGCCCACTGTTCCGGTGGTGGGACTGTCTCCATGGTGATGGCAAAGGAGCCTTAGTCCCGCCCACCTGGCCTTGACTTCACCTGGCTGGCCTGCTGACCCTCACTCAGACCTCTGTGTTGATAAAAATGAATATCCGCCAGCGCCCAGGTGTCAGCATCTGGGATAAAGGATTCGGGACCTTGCCTGGGGCAGAAGGCAGCCTAGGCCAGCTGGTACCTGGAAGTCTAGTGACTTGTGACACTGCTGCCAGTGACAAATGGTGACTCCCACTCTCACATATCCCCTGGTGGCAGAATGATAGCGATGGGTGGAGAAACATCGCTCCGGAGCACACGTTAAATGGGGCACCGGCCAAAGGCCAGGGCCAGTAGTGGACGTGGCCGAGCTGAAGGGCGAGCCAGTGAAGGGCCCAAGGATTCCTCCTGTATGTGGGAAACATGTCATCCGGGTCCCCACGTCCGTAAACCATTGGATTGCTGGGGCCCAGGATGCCGGGATTTCGGCCTTGCCTTGGCTGCCCGGCCACATACGCAGCCTTCCACCGGAGGCGGGGATATGTAGACAGCAAAAATGTGGAAAATGGCAGTGTCTCCTCGATTTCCCTGACATGGGCCTTTTTGGGCGGCATGCTTTTGTCCTAGTGGGATCAGGCAGTGACGGAGAAAGGCAGGATTATGTGTGCAGGAAAGGTATGTGCTGAGAAGGCGACAAGGTTGAGACCAGGTTGGGATCTTCAGTCCCAGGAAAGGCCCCTGGCAGTTGTGGGTCAATGTTGTCTGCCCATCCCACCTGGCGTGGGGAGGTTTACAGCATACAAAGCAGCAGCGGAATTATTCTTCCCCCAGAGGTTGCATCTGCCCACAAGCTCCACCTGGCCAGGGTCCGCCCCTACCGTATTGCCCATGTCAATCAACAGAAGCTAAGACCTTCCAGAGAGACTAACTGCTCTTCTCTACCCACGGGGACGCGGTACAGCCAGAAGCCTCCCCTGTTTCATCTCCAGGCTCTCTCTCCGGCCCCTCATAGCTGTGATTTGTCTCAGGGGTAGAACGGAGAGATTTCTCTGAGTGAACACATACAGAGAGGGGCCACAGATGCTGAGGAAGGGCGCCTTGCCTACTGATATCCCAGCGTAAGTGGACAAGAGGTACCTGCCTGCTGTCCCAGCGTGTCGAACCTGTCCACATCAGGGGTTGCCTGCTGTGAAGTTATTCCCTGGGTGCCCTCGATTTTGTGGCCAAGGACAGAAGGGGCCGTTGTGTGTCCATGGGTAAAATGGAGGCCTCTGCCTAACTTGCATGTTAGGCTGGACCTCTCCTATTGGCTCGGAGTTTGTGACCCGTCCCCGTCAGAAGTTCCGCCCAGCCTTCCGGTGGCTGTCTCCATGGTGATTGAGAAAGAAGCCTTAGGCCCCGCACTCAGCCTTCACCTGTCCTACCTGGCCTCTTTACCCTCGTACAGACCGCTGTGTGGATGAAAGAAAGGATGTCGGCCAGTGACCACGTGTCCTCATTTCCTTTGAAGGATTAGGCTCCTTGCCTGGGCAGAAGACAGCCAAGGTCAGCCTGAGCCTAGACTCCTAGTGACCCGTGACACTGCAGACAGTGATAGATGTTCATGTCCACGCTGAGGTATCCGCAGGTGGCGGATTGAGAGTGGTCGGAGGAGAAGTGGAACTAGAAATCACACACTCACGGGGGCACGGGCCAAAGGTCAGGGAAAATATCTGAGGTCGTGGAGCTCTAGCGGAGCCAGGCTAGGGCCCAGGCCTCCCTCCTGTACGTGGCAAAGAGGTGATCCATATGTCGCCATCCGCAGACTCTGGACTGCTAGGGCCCTGGATGCCCGAATTTCGGCCTTGTCTTTGGAGAAGTGACGCACACGCAGTGTGCCCCGGAGGCTGTGGACCAGCACAGGGCAAAATCGTGAAAACGCGGGCTTCAGTTGACTTTGCCTGTGCTCTCCTTTGGCTGAGTGACATCCTGTGTTTCCTAGCAGGAGAAGGCATTTGCGGAGAGAGGCGGATTCCATGTGTGCAGGCAAAGTGTGTGCTGAGATGCTGAGTCGCTGGAGACCAGGGTGGACTCTTGAGACCCAGAATAGGCCTCTGGCAGGTATGTGTCAATGTTTTCTGCCCTGTGCTCTCAGCTGGGTATTTGCATACAATGTGACCAGTGGAATTAGTAGTCTCCGGAGAGGCTGCCACATGTCAGCAAGCTTCACCTGGCCAGGGTCGGCCCGTGATGTAGATCCCCGGTCAATCACCACTCTCTAGACGTTGCAGATAGACCAGCAGATCTTGTCGGCCCACGGGCAACCAGTAGAGCCAGAGGCCTTCCCCCTTTGCTCTTTCGTCTCTAGGCACCCTGTCAGGCACTCCAAGCTGTGAAGTGACTCAGGGGGAGAAGGAAGAGATTTCAGAGAGCGAACACATCCAGAGAGAGACAGAGAGAGGCAAGAGATGCTGAGTGGGGTTGCACTGCGTACTGATATCCTCTGGAAAGTGGGAAAGAGGTACCTGGCCTGTTGTAGCAATGCCCTGAACCAGTCGGAACCAGAAGCTCCCCTGTGCCTGCGTGGGCTTTCCCAGGGTGTGCTCAAATCCTGTGGCCACTAGGTGTCATAGGTCATAATGGAGGGCCCTGTGTCATCTGCCTGGCGGGCCAGATCTCTGCCATTGGCTCAGTCTTGTCACCAGGCCCATCATAAGCTCCGCCCACTGTTCCGGTGGTGGGACTGTCTCCATGGTGATGGCAAAGGAGCCTTAGTCCCGCCCACCTGGCCTTGACTTCACCTGGCTGGCCTGCTGACCCTCACTCAGACCTCTGTGTTGATAAAAATGAATATCCGCCAGCGCCCAGGTGTCAGCATCTGGGATAAAGGATTCGGGACCTTGCCTGGGGCAGAAGGCAGCCTAGGCCAGCTGGTACCTGGAAGTCTAGTGACTTGTGACACTGCTGCCAGTGACAAATGGTGACTCCCACTCTCACATATCCCCTGGTGGCAGAATGATAGCGATGGGTGGAGAAACATCGCTCCGGAGCACACGTTAAATGGGGCACCGGCCAAAGGCCAGGGCCAGTAGTGGACGTGGCCGAGCTGAAGGGCGAGCCAGTGAAGGGCCCAAGGATTCCTCCTGTATGTGGGAAACATGTCATCCGGGTCCCCACGTCCGTAAACCATTGGATTGCTGGGGCCCAGGATGCCGGGATTTCGGCCTTGCCTTGGCTGCCCGGCCACATACGCAGCCTTCCACCGGAGGCGGGGATATGTAGACAGCAAAAATGTGGAAAATGGCAGTGTCTCCTCGATTTCCCTGACATGGGCCTTTTTGGGCGGCATGCTTTTGTCCTAGTGGGATCAGGCAGTGACGGAGAAAGGCAGGATTATGTGTGCAGGAAAGGTATGTGCTGAGAAGGCGACAAGGTTGAGACCAGGTTGGGATCTTCAGTCCCAGGAAAGGCCCCTGGCAGTTGTGGGTCAATGTTGTCTGCCCATCCCACCTGGCGTGGGGAGGTTTACAGCATACAAAGCAGCAGCGGAATTATTCTTCCCCCAGAGGTTGCATCTGCCCACAAGCTCCACCTGGCCAGGGTCCGCCCCTACCGTATTGCCCATGTCAATCAACAGAAGCTAAGACCTTCCAGAGAGACTAACTGCTCTTCTCTACCCACGGGGACGCGGTACAGCCAGAAGCCTCCCCTGTTTCATCTCCAGGCTCTCTCTCCGGCCCCTCATAGCTGTGATTTGTCTCAGGGGTAGAACGGAGAGATTTCTCTGAGTGAACACATACAGAGAGGGGCCACAGATGCTGAGGAAGGGCGCCTTGCCTACTGATATCCCAGCGTAAGTGGACAAGAGGTACCTGCCTGCTGTCCCAGCGTGTCGAACCTGTCCACATCAGGGGTTGCCTGCTGTGAAGTTATTCCCTGGGTGCCTTCGATTTTGTGGCCAAGGACAGAAGGGGCCGTTGTGTGTCCATGGGTAAAATGGAGGCCTCTGCCTAACTTGCATGTTAGGCTGGAACTCTCCTATTGGCTCAGAGTTTGTGACCCGTCCCCGTCAGAAGTTCCGCCCAGCCTTCCGGTGGCTGTCTCCATGGTGATTGAGAAAGAAGCCTTAGGCCCCGCACTCAGCCTTCACCTGTCCTACCTGGCCTCTTTACCCTCGTACAGACCGCTGTGTGGATGAAAGAAAGGATGTCGGCCAGTGACCACGTGTCCTCATTTCCTTTGAAGGATTAGGCTCCTTGCCTGGGCAGAAGACAGCCAAGGTCAGCCTGAGCCTAGACTCCTAGTGACCCGTGACACTGCAGACAGTGATAGATGTTCATGTCCACGCTGAGGTATCCGCAGGTGGCGGATTGAGAGTGGTCGGAGGAGAAGTGGAACTAGAAATCACACACTCATGGGGGCACGGGCCAAAGGTCAGGGAAAATAGCTGAGGTCGTGGAGCTCTAGCGGAGCCAGGCTAGGGCCCAGGCCTCCCTCCTGTACGTGGCAAAGAGGTGATCCATATGCCGCCATCCGCAGACTCTGGACTGCTAGGGCCCTGGATGCCCGAATTTCGGCCTTGTCTTTGGAGAAGTGACGCACACGCAGTGTGCCCCGGAGGCTGTGGACCAGCACAGGGCAAAATCGTGAAAACGCGGGCTTCAGTTGACTTTGCCTGTGCTCTCCTTTGGCTGAGTGACATCCTGTGTTTCCTAGCAGGAGAAGGCATTTGTGGAGAGAGGCGGATTCCATGTGTGCAGGCAAAGTGTGTGCTGAGATGCTGAGTCGCTGGAGACCAGGGTGGACTCTTGAGACCCAGAATAGGCCTCTGGCAGGTATGTGTCAATGTTTTCTGCCCTGTGCTCTCAGCTGGGTATTTGCATACAATGTGACCAGTGGAATTAGTAGTCTCCGGAGAGGCTGCCACATGTCAGCAAGCTTCACCTGGCCAGGGTCGGCCCGTGATGTAGATCCCCGGTCAATCACCACTCTCTAGACCTTGCAGATAGACTAGCAGATCTTGTCGGCCCATGGGCAACCAGTAGAGCCAGAGGCCTTCCCCCTTTGCTCTTTCGTCTCTAGGCACCCTGTCAGGCACTCCAAGCTGTGAAGTGACTCAGGGGGAGAAGGAAGAGATTTCAGAGAGCGAACACATCCAGAGAGAGACAGAGAGAGGCAAGAGATGCTGAGTGGGGTTGCATTGCGTACTGATATCCTCTGGAAAGTGGGAAAGAGGTACCTGGCCTGTTGTAGCAATGCCCTGAACCAGTCGGAACCAGAAGCTCCCCTGTGCCTGCGTGGGCTTTCCCAGGGTGTGCTCAAATCCTGTGGCCACTAGGTGTCATAGGTCATAATGGAGGGCCCTGTGTCATCTGCCTGGCGGGCCAGATCTCTGCCATTGGCTCAGTCTTGTCACCAGGCCCATCATAAGCTCCGCCCACTGTTCCGGTGGTGGGACTGTCTCCATGGTGATGGCAAAGGAGCCTTAGTCCCGCCCACCTGGCCTTGACTTCACCTGGCTGGCCTGCTGACCCTCACTCAGACCTCTGTGTTGATAAAAATGAATATCCGCCAGCGCCCAGGTGTCAGCATCTGGGATAAAGGATTCGGGACCTTGCCTGGGGCAGAAGGCAGCCTAGGCCAGCTGGTACCTGGAAGTCTAGTGACTTGTGACACTGCTGCCAGTGACAAATGGTGACTCCCACTCTCACATATCCCCTGGTGGCAGAATGATAGCGATGGGTGGAGAAACATCGCTCCGGAGCACACGTTAAATGGGGCACCGGCCAAAGGCCAGGGCCAGTAGGGGACGTGGCCGAGCTGAAGGGCGAGCCAGTGAAGGGCCCAAGGATTCCTCCTGTATGTGGGAAACATGTCATCCGGGTCCCCACGTCCGTAAACCATTGGATTGCTGGGGCCCAGGATGCCGGGATTTCGGCCTTGCCTTGGCTGCCCGGCCACATACGCAGCCTTCCACCGGAGGCGGGGATATGTAGACAGCAAAAATGTGGAAAATGGCAGTGTCTCCTCGATTTCCCTGACATGGGCCTTTTTGGGCGGCATGCTTTTGTCCTAGTGGGATCAGGCAGTGACGGAGAAAGGCAGGATTATGTGTGCAGGAAAGGTATGTGCTGAGAAGGCGACAAGGTTGAGACCAGGTTGGGATCTTCAGTCCCAGGAAAGGCCCCTGGCAGTTGTGGGTCAATGTTGTCTGCCCATCCCACCTGGCGTGGGGAGGTTTACAGCATACAAAGCAGCAGCGGAATTATTCTTCCCCCAGAGGTTGCATCTGCCCACAAGCTCCACCTGGCCAGGGTCCGCCCCTACTGTATTGCCCATGTCAATCAACAGAAGCTAAGACCTTCCAGAGAGACTAACTGCTCTTCTCTACCCACGGGGACGCGGTACAGCCAGAAGCCTCCCCTGTTTCATCTCCAGGCTCTCTCTCCGGCCCCTCATAGCTGTGATTTGTCTCAGGGGTAGAACGGAGATTTTTCTCTGAGTGAACACATACAGAGAGGGGCCACAGATGCTGAGGAAGGGCGCCTTGCCTACTGATATCCCAGCGTAAGTGGACAAGAGGTACCTGCCTGCTGTCCCAGCGTGTCGAACCTGTCCACATCAGGGGTTGCCTGCTGTGAAGTTATTCCCTGGGTGCCCTCGATTTTGTGGCCAAGGACAGAAGGGGCCGTTGTGTGTCCATGGGTAAAATGGAGGCCTCTGCCTAACTGGCGTGTTAGGCTGGACCTCTCCTATTGGCTCAGAGTTTGTGACCCGTCCCCGTCAGAAGTTCCGCCCAGCCTTCCGGTGGCTGTCTCCATGGTGATTGAGAAAGAAGCCTTAGGCCCCGCACTCAGCCTTCACCTGTCCTACCTGGCCTCTTTACCCTCGTACAGACCGCTGCGTGGATGAAAGAAAGGATGTCGGCCAGTGACCACGTGTCCTCATTTCCTTTGAAGGATTAGGCTCCTTGCCTGGGCAGAAGACAGCCAAGGTCAGCCTGAGCCTAGACTCCTAGTGACCTGTGACACTGCAGACAGTGATAGATGTTCATGTCCACGCTGAGGTATCCGCAGGTGGCGGATTGAGAGTGGTCGGAGGAGAAGTGGAACTAGAAATCACACACTCACAGGGGCACGGGCCAAAGGTCAGGGAAAATAGCTGAGGTCGTGGAGCTCTAGCGGAGCCGGGCTAGGGCCCAGGCCTCCCTCCTGTACGTGGCAAAGGAGGTGATCCATATGCCGCCATCCGCAGACTCTGGACTGCTAGGGCCCTGGATGCCCGAATTTCGGCCTTGTCTTTGGAGAAGTGACGCACACGCAGTGTGCCCCGGAGGCTGTGGACCAGCACAGGGCAAAATCGTGAAAACGCGGGCTTCAGTTGACTTTGCCTGTGCTCTCCTTTGGCTGAGTGACATCCTGTGTTTCCTAGCAGGAGAAGGCATTTGTGGAGAGAGGCGGATTCCATGTGTGCAGGCAAAGTGTGTGCTGAGATGCTGAGTCGCTGGAGACCAGGGTGGACTCTTGAGACCCAGAATAGGCCTCTGGCAGGTATGTGTCAATGTTTTCTGCCCTGTGCTCTCAGCTGGGTATTTGCATACAATGTGACCAGCGGAATTAGTAGTCTCCGGAGAGGCTGCCACATGTCAGCAAGCTTCACCTGGCCAGGGTCGGCCCGTGATGTAGATCCCCGGTCAATCACCACTCTCTAGACCTTGCAGATAGACCAGCAGATCTTGTCGGCCCACGGGCAACCAGTAGAGCCAGAGGCCTTCCCCCTTTGCTCTTTCGTCTCTAGGCACCCTGTCAGGCACTCCAAGCTGTGAAGTGACTCAGGGGGAGAAGGAAGAGATTTCAGAGAGCGAACACATCCAGAGAGAGACAGAGAGAGGCAAGAGATGCTGAGTGGGGTTGCATTGCGTACTGATATCCTCTGGAAAGTGGGAAAGAGGTACCTGGCCTGTTGTAGCAATGCCCTGAACCAGTCGGAACCAGAAGCTCCCCTGTGCCTGCGTGGGCTTTCCCAGGGTGTGCTCAAATCCTGTGGCCACTAGGTGTCATAGGTCATAATGGAGGGCCCTGTGTCATCTGCCTGGCGGGCCAGATCTCTGCCATTGGCTCAGTCTTGTCACCAGGCCCATCATAAGCTCCGCCCACTGTTCCGGTGGTGGGACTGTCTCCATGGTGATGGCAAAGGAGCCTTAGTCCCGCCCACCTGGCCTTGACTTCACCTGGCTGGCCTGCTGACCCTCACTCAGACCTCTGTGTTGATAAAAATGAATATCCGCCAGCGCCCAGGTGTCAGCATCTGGGATAAAGGATTCGGGACCTTGCCTGGGGCAGAAGGCAGCCTAGGCCAGCTGGTACCTGGAAGTCTAGTGACTTGTGACACTGCTGCCAGTGACAAATGGTGACTCCCACTCTCACATATCCCCTGGTGGCAGAATGATAGCGATGGGTGGAGAAACATCGCTCCGGAGCACACGTTAAATGGGGCACCGGCCAAAGGCCAGGGCCAGTAGTGGACGTGGCCGAGCTGAAGGGCGAGCCAGTGAAGGGCCCAAGGATTCCTCCTGTATGTGGGAAACATGTCATCCGGGTCCCCACGTCCGTAAACCATTGGATTGCTGGGGCCCAGGATGCCGGGATTTCGGCCTTGCCTTGGCTGCCCGGCCACATACGCAGCCTTCCACCGGAGGCGGGGATATGTAGACAGCAAAAATGTGGAAAATGGCAGTGTCTCCTCGATTTCCCTGACATGGGCCTTTTTGGGCGGCATGCTTTTGTCCTAGTGGGATCAGGCAGTGACGGAGAAAGGCAGGATTATGTGTGCAGGAAAGGTATGTGCTGAGAAGGCGACAAGGTTGAGACCAGGTTGGGATCTTCAGTCCCAGGAAAGGCCCCTGGCAGTTGTGGGTCAATGTTGTCTGCCCATCCCACCTGGCGTGGGGAGGTTTACAGCATACAAAGCAGCAGCGGAATTATTCTTCCCCCAGAGGTTGCATCTGCCCACAAGCTCCACCTGGCCAGGGTCCGCCCCTACCGTATTGCCCATGTCAATCAACAGAAGCTAAGACCTTCCAGAGAGACTAACTGCTCTTCTCTACCCACGGGGACGCGGTACAGCCAGAAGCCTCCCCTGTTTCATCTCCAGGCTCTCTCTCCGGCCCCTCATAGCTGTGATTTGTCTCAGGGGTAGAACGGAGAGATTTCTCTGAGTGAACACATACAGAGAGGGGCCACAGATGCTGAGGAAGGGCGCCTTGCCTACTGATATCCCAGCGTAAGTGGACAAGAGGTACCTGCCTGCTGTCCCAGCGTGTCGAACCTGTCCACATCAGGGGTTGCCTGCTGTGAAGTTATTCCCTGGGTGCCCTCGATTTTGTGGCCAAGGACAGAAGGGGCCGTTGTGTGTCCATGGGTAAAATGGAGGCCTCTGCCTAACTTGCATGTTAGGCTGGACCTCTCCTATTGGCTCAGAGTTTGTGACCCGTCCCCGTCAGAAGTTCCGCCCAGCCTTCCGGTGGCTGTCTCCATGGTGATTGAGAAAGAAGCCTTAGGCCCCGCACTCAGCCTTCACCTGTCCTACCTGGCCTCTTTACCCTCGTACAGACCGCTGCGTGGATGAAAGAAAGGATGTCGGCCAGTGACCACGTGTCCTCATTTCCTTTGAAGGATTAGGCTCCTTGCCTGGGCAGAAGACAGCCAAGGTCAGCCTGAGCCTAGACTCCTAGTGACCCGTGACACTGCAGACAGTGATAGATGTTCATGTCCACGCTGAGGTATCCGCAGGTGGCGGATTGAGAGTGGTCGGAGGAGAAGTGGAACTAGAAATCACACACTCACAGGGGCACGGGCCAAAGGTCAGGGAAAATAGCTGAGGTCGTGGAGCTCTAGCGGAGCCGGGCTAGGGCCCAGGCCTCCCTCCTGTACGTGGCAAAGGAGGTGATCCATATGCCGCCATCCGCAGACTCTGGACTGCTAGGGCCCTGGATGCCCGAATTTCGGCCTTGTCTTTGGAGAAGTGACGCACACGCAGTGTGCCCCGGAGGCTGTGGACCAGCACAGGGCAAAATCGTGAAAACGCGGGCTTCAGTTGACTTGCCTGTGCTCTCCTTTGGCTGAGTGACATCCTGTGTTTCCTAGCAGGAGAAGGCATTTGTGGAGAGAGGCGGATTCCATGTGTGCAGGCAAAGTGTGTGCTGAGATGCTGAGTCGCTGGAGACCAGGGTGGACTCTTGAGACCCAGAATAGGCCTCTGGCAGGTATGTGTCAATGTTTTCTGCCCTGTGCTCTCAGCTGGGTATTTGCATACAATGTGACCAGCGGAATTAGTAGTCTCCGGAGAGGCTGCCACATGTCAGCAAGCTTCACCTGGCCAGGGTCGGCCCGTGATGTAGATCCCCGGTCAATCACCACTCTCTAGACCTTGCAGATAGACCAGCAGATCTTGTCGGCCCATGGGCAACCAGTAGAGCCAGAGGCCTTCCCCCTTTGCTCTTTCGTCTCTAGGCACCCTGTCAGGCACTCCAAGCTGTGAAGTGACTCAGGGGGAGAAGGAAGAGATTTCAGAGAGCGAACACATCCAGAGAGAGACAGAGAGAGGCAAGAGATGCTGAGTGGGGTTGCATTGCGTACTGATATCCTCTGGAAAGTGGGAAAGAGGTACCTGGCCTGTTGTAGCAATGCCCTGAACCAGTCGGAACCAGAAGCTCCCCTGTGCCTGCGTGGGCTTTCCCAGGGTGTGCTCAAATCCTGTGGCCACTAGGTGTCATAGGTCATAATGGAGGGCCCTGTGTCATCTGCCTGGCGGGCCAGATCTCTGCCATTGGCTCAGTCTTGTCACCAGGCCCATCATAAGCTCCGCCCACTGTTCCGGTGGTGGGACTGTCTCCATGGTGATGGCAAAGGAGCCTTAGTCCCGCCCACCTGGCCTTGACTTCACCTGGCTGGCCTGCTGACCCTCACTCAGACCTCTGTGTTGATAAAAATGAATATCCGCCAGCGCCCAGGTGTCAGCATCTGGGATAAAGGATTCGGGACCTTGCCTGGGGCAGAAGGCAGCCTAGGCCAGCTGGTACCTGGAAGTCTAGTGACTTGTGACACTGCTGCCAGTGACAAATGGTGACTCCCACTCTCACATATCCCCTGGTGGCAGAATGATAGCGATGGGTGGAGAAACATCGCTCCGGAGCACACGTTAAATGGGGCACCGGCCAAAGGCCAGGGCCAGTAGTGGACGTGGCCGAGCTGAAGGGCGAGCCAGTGAAGGGCCCAAGGATTCCTCCTGTATGTGGGAAACATGTCATCCGGGTCCCCACGTCCGTAAACCATTGGATTGCTGGGGCCCAGGATGCCGGGATTTCGGCCTTGCCTTGGCTGCCCGGCCACATACGCAGCCTTCCACCGGAGGCGGGGATATGTAGACAGCAAAAATGTGGAAAATGGCAGTGTCTCCTCGATTTCCCTGACATGGGCCTTTTTGGGCGGCATGCTTTTGTCCTAGTGGGATCAGGCAGTGACGGAGAAAGGCAGGATTATGTGTGCAGGAAAGGTATGTGCTGAGAAGGCGACAAGGTTGAGACCAGGTTGGGATCTTCAGTCCCAGGAAAGGCCCCTGGCAGTTGTGGGTCAATGTTGTCTGCCCATCCCACCTGGCGTGGGGAGGTTTACAGCATACAAAGCAGCAGCGGAATTATTCTTCCCCCAGAGGTTGCATCTGCCCACAAGCTCCACCTGGCCAGGGTCCGCCCCTACCGTATTGCCCATGTCAATCAACAGAAGCTAAGACCTTCCAGAGAGACTAACTGCTCTTCTCTACCCACGGGGACGCGGTA
Organism: Loxodonta africana; assembly: GCF_030014295.1. Lineage (NCBI taxonomy): Eukaryota > Metazoa > Chordata > Mammalia > Proboscidea > Elephantidae > Loxodonta > Loxodonta africana. The sequence goes on along the minus strand of NW_026975011.1, from coordinate 4,062,619 downwards.
CAGCCAGAAGCCTCCCCTGTTTCATCTCCAGGCTCTCTCTCCGGCCCCTCATAGCTGTGATTTGTCTCAGGGGTAGAACGGAGAGATTTCTCTGAGTGAACACATACAGAGAGGGGCCACAGATGCTGAGGAAGGGCGCCTTGCCTACTGATATCCCAGCGTAAGTGGACAAGAGGTACCTGCCTGCTGTCCCAGCGTGTCGAACCTGTCCACATCAGGGGTTGCCTGCTGTGAAGTTATTCCCTGGGTGCCCTCGATTTTGTGGCCAAGGACAGAAGGGGCCGTTGTGTGTCCATGGGTAAAATGGAGGCCTCTGCCTAACTTGCATGTTAGGCTGGACCTCTCCTATTGGCTCAGAGTTTGTGACCCGTCCCCGTCAGAAGTTCCGCCCAGCCTTCCGGTGGCTGTCTCCATGGTGATTGAGAAAGAAGCCTTAGGCCCCGCACTCAGCCTTCACCTGTCCTACCTGGCCTCTTTACCCTCGTACAGACCGCTGCGTGGATGAAAGAAAGGATGTCGGCCAGTGACCACGTGTCCTCATTTCCTTTGAAGGATTAGGCTCCTTGCCTGGGCAGAAGACAGCCAAGGTCAGCCTGAGCCTAGACTCCTAGTGACCCGTGACACTGCAGACAGTGATAGATGTTCATGTCCACGCTGAGGTATCCGCAGGTGGCGGATTGAGAGTGGTCGGAGGAGAAGTGGAACTAGAAATCACACACTCACAGGGGCACGGGCCAAAGGTCAGGGAAAATAGCTGAGGTCGTGGAGCTCTAGCGGAGCCGGGCTAGGGCCCAGGCCTCCCTCCTGTACGTGGCAAAGGAGGTGATCCATATGCCGCCATCCGCAGACTCTGGACTGCTAGGGCCCTGGATGCCCGAATTTCGGCCTTGTCTTTGGAGAAGTGACGCACACGCAGTGTGCCCCGGAGGCTGTGGACCAGCACAGGGCAAAATCGTGAAAACGCGGGCTTCAGTTGACTTTGCCTGTGCTCTCCTTTGGCTGAGTGACATCCTGTGTTTCCTAGCAGGAGAAGGCATTTGTGGAGAGAGGCGGATTCCATGTGTGCAGGCAAAGTGTGTGCTGAGATGCTGAGTCGCTGGAGACCAGGGTGGACTCTTGAGACCCAGAATAGGCCTCTGGCAGGTATGTGTCAATGTTTTCTGCCCTGTGCTCTCAGCTGGGTATTTGCATACAATGTGACCAGCGGAATTAGTAGTCTCCGGAGAGGCTGCCACATGTCAGCAAGCTTCACCTGGCCAGGGTCGGCCCGTGATGTAGATCCCCGGTCAATCACCACTCTCTAGACCTTGCAGATAGACCAGCAGATCTTGTCGGCCCATGGGCAACCAGTAGAGCCAGAGGCCTTCCCCCTTTGCTCTTTCGTCTCTAGGCACCCTGTCAGGCACTCCAAGCTGTGAAGTGACTCAGGGGGAGAAGGAAGAGATTTCAGAGAGCGAACACATCCAGAGAGAGACAGAGAGAGGCAAGAGATGCTGAGTGGGGTTGCATTGCGTACTGATATCCTCTGGAAAGTGGGAAAGAGGTACCTGGCCTGTTGTGGCAATGCCCTGAACCAGTCGGAACCAGAAGCTCCCCTGTGCCTGCGTGGGCTTTCCCAGGGTGTGCTCAAATCCTGTGGCCACTAGGTGTCATAGGTCATAATGGAGGGCCCTGTGTCATCTGCCTGGCGGGCCAGATCTCTGCCATTGGCTCAGTCTTGTCACCAGGCCCATCATAAGCTCCGCCCACTGTTCCGGTGGTGGGACTGTCTCCATGGTGATGGCAAAGGAGCCTTAGTCCCGCCCACCTGGCCTTGACTTCACCTGGCTGGCCTGCTGACCCTCACTCAGACCTCTGTGTTGATAAAAATGAATATCCGCCAGCGCCCAGGTGTCAGCATCTGGGATAAAGGATTGGGGACCTTGCCTGGGGCAGAAGGCAGCCTAGGCCAGCTGGTACCTGGAAGTCTAGTGACTTGTGACACTGCTGCCAGTGACAAATGGTGACTCCCACTCTCACATATCCCCTGGTGGCAGAATGATAGCGATGGGTGGAGAAACATCGCTCCGGAGCACACGTTAAATGGGGCACCGGCCAAAGGCCAGGGCCAGTAGTGGACGTGGCCGAGCTGAAGGGCGAGCCAGTGAAGGGCCCAAGGATTCCTCCTGTATGTGGGAAACATGTCATCCGGGTCCCCACGTCCGTAAACCATTGGATTGCTGGGGCCCAGGATGCCGGGATTTCGGCCTTGCCTTGGCTGCCCGGCCACATACGCAGCCTTCCACCCCAGGCGGGGATATGTAGACAGCAAAAATGTGGAAAATGGCAGTGTCTCCTCGATTTCCCTGACATGGGCCTTTTTGGGCGGCATGCTTTTGTCCTAGTGGGATCAGGCAGTGACGGAGAAAGGCAGGATTATGTGTGCAGGAAAGGTATGTGCTGAGAAGGCGACAAGGTTGAGACCAGGTTGGGATCTTCAGTCCCAGGAAAGGCCCCTGGCAGTTGTGGGTCAATGTTGTCTGCCCATCCCACCTGGCGTGGGGAGGTTTACAGCATACAAAGCAGCAGCGGAATTATTCTTCCCCCAGAGGTTGCATCTGCCCACAAGCTCCACCTGGCCAGGGTCCGCCCCTACCGTATTGCCCATGTCAATCAACAGAAGCTAAGACCTTCCAGAGAGACTAACTGCTCTTCTCTACCCACGGGGACGCGGTACAGCCAGAAGCCTCCCCTGTTTCATCTCCAGGCTCTCTCTCCGGCCCCTCATAGCTGTGATTTGTCTCAGGGGTAGAACGGAGAGATTTCTCTGAGTGAACACATACAGAGAGGGGCCACAGATGCTGAGGAAGGGCGCCTTGCCTACTGATATCCCAGCGTAAGTGGACAAGAGGTACCTGCCTGCTGTCCCAGCGTGTCGAACCTGTCCACATCAGGGGTTGCCTGCTGTGAAGTTATTCCCTGGGTGCCCTCGATTTTGTGGCCAAGGACAGAAGGGGCCGTTGTGTGTCCATGGGTAAAATGGAGGCCTCTGCCTAACTTGCATGTTAGGCTGGACCTCTCCTATTGGCTCAGAGTTTGTGACCCGTCCCCGTCAGAAGTTCCGCCCAGCCTTCCGGTGGCTGTCTCCATGGTGATTGAGAAAGAAGCCTTAGGCCCCGCACTCAGCCTTCACCTGTCCTACCTGGCCTCTTTACCCTCGTACAGACCGCTGCGTGGATGAAAGAAAGGATGTCGGCCAGTGACCACGTGTCCTCATTTCCTTTGAAGGATTAGGCTCCTTGCCTGGGCAGAAGACAGCCAAGGTCAGCCTGAGCCTAGACTCCTAGTGACCCGTGACACTGCAGACAGTGATAGATGTTCATGTCCACGCTGAGGTATCCGCAGGTGGCGGATTGAGAGTGGTCGGAGGAGAAGTGGAACTAGAAATCACACACTCACAGGGGCACGGGCCAAAGGTCAGGGAAAATAGCTGAGGTCGTGGAGCTCTAGCGGAGCCGGGCTAGGGCCCAGGCCTCCCTCCTGTACGTGGCAAAGGAGGTGATCCATATGCCGCCATCCGCAGACTCTGGACTGCTAGGGCCCTGGATGCCCGAATTTCGGCCTTGTCTTTGGAGAAGTGACGCACACGCAGTGTGCCCCGGAGGCTGTGGACCAGCACAGGGCAAAATCGTGAAAACGCGGGCTTCAGTTGACTTTGCCTGTGCTCTCCTTTGGCTGAGTGACATCCTGTGTTTCCTAGCAGGAGAAGGCATTTGTGGAGAGAGGCGGATTCCATGTGTGCAGGCAAAGTGTGTGCTGAGATGCTGAGTCGCTGGAGACCAGGGTGGACTCTTGAGACCCAGAATAGGCCTCTGGCAGGTATGTGTCAATGTTTTCTGCCCTGTGCTCTCAGCTGGGTATTTGCATACAATGTGACCAGCGGAATTAGTAGTCTCCGGAGAGGCTGCCACATGTCAGCAAGCTTCACCTGGCCAGGGTCGGCCCGTGATGTAGATCCCCGGTCAATCACCACTCTCTAGACCTTGCAGATAGACCAGCAGATCTTGTCGGCCCATGGGCAACCAGTAGAGCCAGAGGCCTTCCCCCTTTGCTCTTTCGTCTCTAGGCACCCTGTCAGGCACTCCAAGCTGTGAAGTGACTCAGGGGGAGAAGGAAGAGATTTCAGAGAGCGAACACATCCAGAGAGAGACAGAGAGAGGCAAGAGATGCTGAGTGGGGTTGCATTGCGTACTGATATCCTCTGGAAAGTGGGAAAGAGGTACCTGGCCTGTTGTGGCAATGCCCTGAACCAGTCGGAACCAGAAGCTCCCCTGTGCCTGCGTGGGCTTTCCCAGGGTGTGCTCAAATCCTGTGGCCACTAGGTGTCATAGGTCATAATGGAGGGCCCTGTGTCATCTGCCTGGCGGGCCAGATCTCTGCCATTGGCTCAGTCTTGTCACCAGGCCCATCATAAGCTCCGCCCACTGTTCCGGTGGTGGGACTGTCTCCATGGTGATGGCAAAGGAGCCTTAGTCCCGCCCACCTGGCCTTGACTTCACCTGGCTGGCCTGCTGACCCTCACTCAGACCTCTGTGTTGATAAAAATGAATATCCGCCAGCGCCCAGGTGTCAGCATCTGGGATAAAGGATTCGGGACCTTGCCTGGGGCAGAAGGCAGCCTAGGCCAGCTGGTACCTGGAAGTCTAGTGACTTGTGACACTGCTGCCAGTGACAAATGGTGACTCCCACTCTCACATATCCCCTGGTGGCAGAATGATAGCGATGGGTGGAGAAACATCGCTCCGGAGCACACGTTAAATGGGGCACCGGCCAAAGGCCAGGGCCAGTAGTGGACGTGGCCGAGCTGAAGGGCGAGCCAGTGAAGGGCCCAAGGATTCCTCCTGTATGTGGGAAACATGTCATCCGGGTCCCCACGTCCGTAAACCATTGGATTGCTGGGGCCCAGGATGCCGGGATTTCGGCCTTGCCTTGGCTGCCCGGCCACATACGCAGCCTTCCACCGGAGGCGGGGATATGTAGACAGCAAAAATGTGGAAAATGGCAGTGTCTCCTCGATTTCCCTGACATGGGCCTTTTTGGGCGGCATGCTTTTGTCCTAGTGGGATCAGGCAGTGACGGAGAAAGGCAGGATTATGTGTGCAGGAAAGGTATGTGCTGAGAAGGCGACAAGGTTGAGACCAGGTTGGGATCTTCAGTCCCAGGAAAGGCCCCTGGCAGTTGTGGGTCAATGTTGTCTGCCCATCCCACCTGGCGTGGGGAGGTTTACAGCATACAAAGCAGCAGCGGAATTATTCTTCCCCCAGAGGTTGCATCTGCCCACAAGCTCCACCTGGCCAGGGTCCGCCCCTACCGTATTGCCCATGTCAATCAACAGAAGCTAAGACCTTCCAGAGAGACTAACTGCTCTTCTCTACCCACGGGGACGCGGTACAGCCAGAAGCCTCCCCTGTTTCATCTCCAGGCTCTCTCTCCGGCCCCTCATAGCTGTGATTTGTCTCAGGGGTAGAACGGAGAGATTTCTCTGAGTGAACACATACAGAGAGGGGCCACAGATGCTGAGGAAGGGCGCCTTGCCTACTGATATCCCAGCGTAAGTGGACAAGAGGTACCTGCCTGCTGTCCCAGCGTGTCGAACCTGTCCACATCAGGGGTTGCCTGCTGTGAAGTTATTCCCTGGGTGCCCTCGATTTTGTGGCCAAGGACAGAAGGGGCCGTTGTGTGTCCATGGGTAAAATGGAGGCCTCTGCCTAACTTGCATGTTAGGCTGGACCTCTCCTATTGGCTCAGAGTTTGTGACCCGTCCCCGTCAGAAGTTCCGCCCAGCCTTCCGGTGGCTGTCTCCATGGTGATTGAGAAAGAAGCCTTAGGCCCCGCACTCAGCCTTCACCTGTCCTACCTGGCCTCTTTACCCTCGTACAGACCGCTGCGTGGATGAAAGAAAGGATGTCGGCCAGTGACCACGTGTCCTCATTTCCTTTGAAGGATTAGGCTCCTTGCCTGGGCAGAAGACAGCCAAGGTCAGCCTGAGCCTAGACTCCTAGTGACCCGTGACACTGCAGACAGTGATAGATGTTCATGTCCACGCTGAGGTATCCGCAGGTGGCGGATTGAGAGTGGTCGGAGGAGAAGTGGAACTAGAAATCACACACTCACAGGGGCACGGGCCAAAGGTCAGGGAAAATAGCTGAGGTCGTGGAGCTCTAGCGGAGCCGGGCTAGGGCCCAGGCCTCCCTCCTGTACGTGGCAAAGGAGGTGATCCATATGCCGCCATCCGCAGACTCTGGACTGCTAGGGCCCTGGATGCCCGAATTTCGGCCTTGTCTTTGGAGAAGTGACGCACACGCAGTGTGCCCCGGAGGCTGTGGACCAGCACAGGGCAAAATCGTGAAAACGCGGGCTTCAGTTGACTTTGCCTGTGCTCTCCTTTGGCTGAGTGACATCCTGTGTTTCCTAGCAGGAGAAGGCATTTGTGGAGAGAGGCGGATTCCATGTGTGCAGGCAAAGTGTGTGCTGAGATGCTGAGTCGCTGGAGACCAGGGTGGACTCTTGAGACCCAGAATAGGCCTCTGGCAGGTATGTGTCAATGTTTTCTGCCCTGTGCTCTCAGCTGGGTATTTGCATACAATGTGACCAGCGGAATTAGTAGTCTCCGGAGAGGCTGCCACATGTCAGCAAGCTTCACCTGGCCAGGGTCGGCCCGTGATGTAGATCCCCGGTCAATCACCACTCTCTAGACGTTGCAGATAGACCAGCAGATCTTGTCGGCCCACGGGCAACCAGTAGAGCCAGAGGCCTTCCCCCTTTGCTCTTTCGTCTCTAGGCACCCTGTCAGGCACTCCAAGCTGTGAAGTGACTCAGGGGGAGAAGGAAGAGATTTCAGAGAGCGAACACATCCAGAGAGAGACAGAGAGAGGCAAGAGATGCTGAGTGGGGTTGCATTGCGTACTGATATCCTCTGGAAAGTGGGAAAGAGGTACCTGGCCTGTTGTAGCAATGCCCTGAACCAGTCGGAACCAGAAGCTCCCCTGTGCCTGCGTGGGCTTTCCCAGGGTGTGCTCAAATCCTGTGGCCACTAGGTGTCATAGGTCATAATGGAGGGCCCTGTGTCATCTGCCTGGCGGGCCAGATCTCTGCCATTGGCTCAGTCTTGTCACCAGGCCCATCATAAGCTCCGCCCACTGTTCCGGTGGTGGGACTGTCTCCATGGTGATGGCAAAGGAGCCTTAGTCCCGCCCACCTGGCCTTGACTTCACCTGGCTGGCCTGCTGACCCTCACTCAGACCTCTGTGTTGATAAAAATGAATATCCGCCAGCGCCCAGGTGTCAGCATCTGGGATAAAGGATTGGGGACCTTGCCTGGGGCAGAAGGCAGCCTAGGCCAGCTGGTACCTGGAAGTCTAGTGACTTGTGACACTGCTGCCAGTGACAAATGGTGACTCCCACTCTCACATATCCCCTGGTGGCAGAATGATAGCGATGGGTGGAGAAACATCGCTCCGGAGCACACGTTAAATGGGGCACCGGCCAAAGGCCAGGGCCAGTAGTGGACGTGGCCGAGCTGAAGGGCGAGCCAGTGAAGGGCCCAAGGATTCCTCCTGTATGTGGGAAACATGTCATCCGGGTCCCCACGTCCGTAAACCATTGGATTGCTGGGGCCCAGGATGCCGGGATTTCGGCCTTGCCTTGGCTGCCCGGCCACATACGCAGCCTTCCACCGGAGGCGGGGATATGTAGACAGCAAAAATGTGGAAAATGGCAGTGTCTCCTCGATTTCCCTGACATGGGCCTTTTTGGGCGGCATGCTTTTGTCCTAGTGGGATCAGGCAGTGACGGAGAAAGGCAGGATTATGTGTGCAGGAAAGGTATGTGCTGAGAAGGCGACAAGGTTGAGACCAGGTTGGGATCTTCAGTCCCAGGAAAGGCCCCTGGCAGTTGTGGGTCAATGTTGTCTGCCCATCCCACCTGGCGTGGGGAGGTTTACAGCATACAAAGCAGCAGCGGAATTATTCTTCCCCCAGAGGTTGCATCTGCCCACAAGCTCCACCTGGCCAGGGTCCGCCCCTACCGTATTGCCCATGTCAATCAACAGAAGCTAAGACCTTCCAGAGAGACTAACTGCTCTTCTCTACCCACGGGGACGCGGTACAGCCAGAAGCCTCCCCTGTTTCATCTCCAGGCTCTCTCTCCGGCCCCTCATAGCTGTGATTTGTCTCAGGGGTAGAACGGAGAGATTTCTCTGAGTGAACACATACAGAGAGGGGCCACAGATGCTGAGGAAGGGCGCCTTGCCTACTGATATCCCAGCGTAAGTGGACAAGAGGTACCTGCCTGCTGTCCCAGCGTGTCGAACCTGTCCACATCAGGGGTTGCCTGCTGTGAAGTTATTCCCTGGGTGCCCTCGATTTTGTGGCCAAGGACAGAAGGGGCCGTTGTGTGTCCATGGGTAAAATGGAGGCCTCTGCCTAACTTGCATGTTAGGCTGGACCTCTCCTATTGGCTCAGAGTTTGTGACCCGTCCCCGTCAGAAGTTCCGCCCAGCCTTCCGGTGGCTGTCTCCATGGTGATTGAGAAAGAAGCCTTAGGCCCCGCACTCAGCCTTCACCTGTCCTACCTGGCCTCTTTACCCTCGTACAGACCGCTGCGTGGATGAAAGAAAGGATGTCGGCCAGTGACCACGTGTCCTCATTTCCTTTGAAGGATTAGGCTCCTTGCCTGGGCAGAAGACAGCCAAGGTCAGCCTGAGCCTAGACTCCTAGTGACCTGTGACACTGCAGACAGTGATAGATGTTCATGTCCACGCTGAGGTATCCGCAGGTGGCGGATTGAGAGTGGTCGGAGGAGAAGTGGAACTAGAAATCACACACTCACAGGGGCACGGGCCAAAGGTCAGGGAAAATAGCTGAGGTCGTGGAGCTCTAGCGGAGCCGGGCTAGGGCCCAGGCCTCCCTCCTGTACGTGGCAAAGGAGGTGATCCATATGCCGCCATCCGCAGACTCTGGACTGCTAGGGCCCTGGATGCCCGAATTTCGGCCTTGTCTTTGGAGAAGTGACGCACACGCAGTGTGCCCCGGAGGCTGTGGACCAGCACAGGGCAAAATCGTGAAAACGCGGGCTTCAGTTGACTTTGCCTGTGCTCTCCTTTGGCTGAGTGACATCCTGTGTTTCCTAGCAGGAGAAGGCATTTGTGGAGAGAGGCGGATTCCATGTGTGCAGGCAAAGTGTGTGCTGAGATGCTGAGTCGCTGGAGACCAGGGTGGACTCTTGAGACCCAGAATAGGCCTCTGGCAGGTATGTGTCAATGTTTTCTGCCCTGTGCTCTCAGCTGGGTATTTGCATACAATGTGACCAGCGGAATTAGTAGTCTCCGGAGAGGCTGCCACATGTCAGCAAGCTTCACCTGGCCAGGGTCGGCCCGTGATGTAGATCCCCGGTCAATCACCACTCTCTAGACCTTGCAGATAGACCAGCAGATCTTGTCGGCCCATGGGCAACCAGTAGAGCCAGAGGCCTTCCCCCTTTGCTCTTTCGTCTCTAGGCACCCTGTCAGGCACTCCAAGCTGTGAAGTGACTCAGGGGGAGAAGGAAGAGATTTCAGAGAGCGAACACATCCAGAGAGAGACAGAGAGAGGCAAGAGATGCTGAGTGGGGTTGCATTGCGTACTGATATCCTCTGGAAAGTGGGAAAGAGGTACCTGGCCTGTTGTGGCAATGCCCTGAACCAGTCGGAACCAGAAGCTCCCCTGTGCCTGCGTGGGCTTTCCCAGGGTGTGCTCAAATCCTGTGGCCACTAGGTGTCATAGGTCATAATGGAGGGCCCTGTGTCATCTGCCTGGCGGGCCAGATCTCTGCCATTGGCTCAGTCTTGTCACCAGGCCCATCATAAGCTCCGCCCACTGTTCCGGTGGTGGGACTGTCTCCATGGTGATGGCAAAGGAGCCTTAGTCCCGCCCACCTGGCCTTGACTTCACCTGGCTGGCCTGCTGACCCTCACTCAGACCTCTGTGTTGATAAAAATGAATATCCGCCAGCGCCCAGGTGTCAGCATCTGGGATAAAGGATTGGGGACCTTGCCTGGGGCAGAAGGCAGCCTAGGCCAGCTGGTACCTGGAAGTCTAGTGACTTGTGACACTGCTGCCAGTGACAAATGGTGACTCCCACTCTCACATATCCCCTGGTGGCAGAATGATAGCGATGGGTGGAGAAACATCGCTCCGGAGCACACGTTAAATGGGGCACCGGCCAAAGGCCAGGGCCAGTAGTGGACGTGGCCGAGCTGAAGGGCGAGCCAGTGAAGGGCCCAAGGATTCCTCCTGTATGTGGGAAACATGTCATCCGGGTCCCCACGTCCGTAAACCATTGGATTGCTGGGGCCCAGGATGCCGGGATTTCGGCCTTGCCTTGGCTGCCCGGCCACATACGCAGCCTTCCACCGGAGGCGGGGATATGTAGACAGCAAAAATGTGGAAAATGGCAGTGTCTCCTCGATTTCCCTGACATGGGCCTTTTTGGGCGGCATGCTTTTGTCCTAGTGGGATCAGGCAGTGACGGAGAAAGGCAGGATTATGTGTGCAGGAAAGGTATGTGCTGAGAAGGCGACAAGGTTGAGACCAGGTTGGGATCTTCAGTCCCAGGAAAGGCCCCTGGCAGTTGTGGGTCAATGTTGTCTGCCCATCCCACCTGGCGTGGGGAGGTTTACAGCATACAAAGCAGCAGCGGAATTATTCTTCCCCCAGAGGTTGCATCTGCCCACAAGCTCCACCTGGCCAGGGTCCGCCCCTACCGTATTGCCCATGTCAATCAACAGAAGCTAAGACCTTCCAGAGAGACTAACTGCTCTTCTCTACCCACGGGGACGCGGTACAGCCAGAAGCCTCCCCTGTTTCATCTCCAGGCTCTCTCTCCGGCCCCTCATAGCTGTGATTTGTCTCAGGGGTAGAACGGAGAGATTTCTCTGAGTGAACACATACAGAGAGGGGCCACAGATGCTGAGGAAGGGCGCCTTGCCTACTGATATCCCAGCGTAAGTGGACAAGAGGTACCTGCCTGCTGTCCCAGCGTGTCGAACCTGTCCACATCAGGGGTTGCCTGCTGTGAAGTTATTCCCTGGGTGCCTTCGATTTTGTGGCCAAGGACAGAAGGGGCCGTTGTGTGTCCATGGGTAAAATGGAGGCCTCTGCCTAACTTGCATGTTAGGCTGGAACTCTCCTATTGGCTCAGAGTTTGTGACCCGTCCCCGTCAGAAGTTCCGCCCAGCCTTCCGGTGGCTGTCTCCATGGTGATTGAGAAAGAAGCCTTAGGCCCCGCACTCAGCCTTCACCTGTCCTACCTGGCCTCTTTACCCTCGTACAGACCGCTGCGTGGATGAAAGAAAGGATGTCGGCCAGTGACCACGTGTCCTCATTTCCTTTGAAGGATTAGGCTCCTTGCCTGGGCAGAAGACAGCCAAGGTCAGCCTGAGCCTAGACTCCTAGTGACCCGTGACACTGCAGACAGTGATAGATGTTCATGTCCACGCTGAGGTATCCGCAGGTGGCGGATTGAGAGTGGTCGGAGGAGAAGTGGAACTAGAAATCACACACTCACGGGGGCACGGGCCAAAGGTCAGGGAAAATAGCTGAGGTCGTGGAGCTCTAGCGGAGCCAGGCTAGGGCCCAGGCCTCCCTCCTGTACGTGGCAAAGAGGTGATCCATATGCCGCCATCCGCAGACTCTGGACTGCTAGGGCCCTGGATGCCCGAATTTCGGCCTTGTCTTTGGAGAAGTGACGCACACGCAGTGTGCCCCGGAGGCTGTGGACCAGCACAGGGCAAAATCGTGAAAACGCGGGCTTCAGTTGACTTTGCCTGTGCTCTCCTTTGGCTGAGTGACATCCTGTGTTTCCTAGCAGGAGAAGGCATTTGTGGAGAGAGGCGGATTCCATGTGTGCAGGCAAAGTGTGTGCTGAGATGCTGAGTCGCTGGAGACCAGGGTGGACTCTTGAGACCCAGAATAGGCCTCTGGCAGGTATGTGTCAATGTTTTCTGCCCTGTGTTCTCAGCTGGGTATTTGCATACAATGTGACCAGTGGAATTAGTAGTCTCCGGAGAGGCTGCCACATGTCAGCAAGCTTCACCTGGCCAGGGTCGGCCCGTGATGTAGATCCCCGGTCAATCACCACTCTCTAGACGTTGCAGATAGACCAGCAGATCTTGTCGGCCCACGGGCAACCAGTAGAGCCAGAGGCCTTCCCCCTTTGCTCTTTCGTCTCTAGGCACCCTGTCAGGCACTCCAAGCTGTGAAGTGACTCAGGGGGAGAAGGAAGAGATTTCAGAGAGCGAACACATCCAGAGAGAGACAGAGAGAGGCAAGAGATGCTGAGTGGGGTTGCATTGCGTACTGATATCCTCTGGAAAGTGGGAAAGAGGTACCTGGCCTGTTGTAGCAATGCCCTGAACCAGTCGGAACCAGAAGCTCCCCTGTGCCTGCGTCGGCTTTCCCAGGGTGTGCTCAAATCCTGTGGCCACTAGGTGTCATAGGTCATAATGGAGGGCCCTGTGTCATCTGCCTGGCGGGCCAGATCTCTGCCATTGGCTCAGTCTTGTCACCAGGCCCATCATAAGCTCCGCCCACTGTTCCGGTGGTGGGACTGTCTCCATGGTGATGGCAAAGGAGCCTTAGTCCCGCCCACCTGGCCTTGACTTCACCTGGCTGGCCTGCTGACCCTCACTCAGACCTCTGTGTTGATAAAAATGAATATCCGCCAGCGCCCAGGTGTCAGCATCTGGGATAAAGGATTCGGGACCTTGCCTGGGGCAGAAGGCAGCCTAGGCCAGCTGGTACCTGGAAGTCTAGTGACTTGTGACACTGCTGCCAGTGACAAATGGTGACTCCCACTCTCACATATCCCCTGGTGGCAGAATGATAGCGATGGGTGGAGAAACATCGCTCCGGAGCACACGTTAAATGGGGCACCGGCCAAAGGCCAGGGCCAGTAGTGGACGTGGCCGAGCTGAAGGGCGAGCCAGTGAAGGGCCCAAGGATTCCTCCTGTATGTGGGAAACATGTCATCCGGGTCCCCACGTCCGTAAACCATTGGATTGCTGGGGCCCAGGATGCCGGGATTTCGGCCTTGCCTTGGCTGCCCGGCCACATACGCAGCCTTCCACCGGAGGCGGGGATATGTAGACAGCAAAAATGTGGAAAATGGCAGTGTCTCCTCGATTTCCCTGACATGGGCCTTTTTGGGCGGCATGCTTTTGTCCTAGTGGGATCAGGCAGTGACGGAGAAAGGCAGGATTATGTGTGCAGGAAAGGTATGTGCTGAGAAGGCGACAAGGTTGAGACCAGGTTGGGATCTTCAGTCCCAGGAAAGGCCCCTGGCAGTTGTGGGTCAATGTTGTCTGCCCATCCCACCTGGCGTGGGGAGGTTTACAGCATACAAAGCAGCAGCGGAATTATTCTTCCCCCAGAGGTTGCATCTGCCCACAAGCTCCACCTGGCCAGGGTCCGCCCCTACTGTATTGCCCATGTCAATCAACAGAAGCTAAGACCTTCCAGAGAGACTAACTGCTCTTCTCTACCCACGGGGACGCGGTACAGCCAGAAGCCTCCCCTGTTTCATCTCCAGGCTCTCTCTCCGGCCCCTCATAGCTGTGATTTGTCTCAGGGGTAGAACGGAGAGATTTCTCTGAGTGAACACATACAGAGAGGGGCCACAGATGCTGAGGAAGGGCGCCTTGCCTACTGATATCCCAGCGTAAGTGGACAAGAGGTACCTGCCTGCTGTCCCAGCGTGTCGAACCTGTCCACATCAGGGGTTGCCTGCTGTGAAGTTATTCCCTGGGTGCCTTCGATTTTGTGGCCAAGGACAGAAGGGGCCGTTGTTTGTCCATGGGTAAAATGGAGGCCTCTGCCTAACTTGCATGTTAGGCTGGAACTCTCCTATTGGCTCAGAGTTTGTGACCCGTCCCCGTCAGAAGTTCCGCCCAGCCTTCCGGTGGCTGTCTCCATGGTGATTGAGAAAGAAGCCTTAGGCCCCGCACTCAGCCTTCACCTGTCCTACCTGGCCTCTTTACCCTCGTACAGACTGCTGTGTGGATGAAAGAAAGGATGTCGGCCAGTGACCACGTGTCCTCATTTCCTTTGAAGGATTAGGCTCCTTGCCTGGGCAGAAGACAGCCAAGGTCAGCCTGAGCCTAGACTCCTAGTGACCCGTGACACTGCAGACAGTGATAGGTGTTCGTGTCCACGCTGAGGTATCCGCAGGTGGCGGATTGAGAGTGGTCGGAGGAGAAGTGGAACTAGAAATCACACACTCACGGGGGCACGGGCCAAAGGTCAGGGAAAATAGCTGAGGTCGTGGAGTTCTAGCGGAGCCAGGCTAGGGCCCAGGCCTCCCTCCTGTACGTGGCAAAGAGGTGATCCATATGCCGCCATCCGCAGACTCTGGACTGCTAGGGCCCTGGATGCCCGAATTTCGGCCTTGTCTTCGGAGAAGTGACGCACACGCAGTGTGCCCCGGAGGCTGTGGACCAGCACAGGGCAAAATCGTGAAAACGCGGGCTTCAGTTGACTTTGCCTGTGCTCTCCTTTGGCTGAGTGACATCCTGTGTTTCCTAGCAGGAGAAGGCATTTGTGGAGAGAGGCGGATTCCATGTGTGCAGGCAAAGTGTGTGCTGAGATGCTGAGTCGCTGGAGACCAGGGTGGACTCTTGAGACCCAGAATAGGCCTCTGGCAGGTATGTGTCAATGTTTTCTGCCCTGTGCTCTCAGCTGGGTATTTGCATACAATGTGACCAGCGGAATTAGTAGTCTCCGGAGAGGCTGCCACATGTCAGCAAGCTTCACCTGGCCAGGGTCGGCCCGTGATGTAGATCCCCGGTCAATCACCACTCTCTAGACCTTGCAGATAGACTAGCAGATCTTGTCGGCCCATGGGCAACCAGTAGAGCCAGAGGCCTTCCCCCTTTGCTCTTTCGTCTCTAGGCACCCTGTCAGGCACTCCAAGCTGTGAAGTGACTCAGGGGGAGAAGGAAGAGATTTCAGAGAGCGAACACATCCAGAGAGAGACAGAGAGAGGCAAGAGATGCTGAGTGGGGTTGCACTGCGTACTGATATCCTCTGGAAAGTGGGAAAGAGGTACCTGGCCTGTTGTAGCAATGCCCTGAACCAGTCGGAACCAGAAGCTCCCCTGTGCCTGCGTCGGCTTTCCCAGGGTGTGCTCAAATCCTGTGGCCACTAGGTGTCATAGGTCATAATGGAGGGCCCTGTGTCATCTGCCTGGCGGGCCAGATCTCTGCCATTGGCTCAGTCTTGTCACCAGGCCCATCATAAGCTCCGCCCACTGTTCCGGTGGTGGGACTGTCTCCATGGTGATGGCAAAGGAGCCTTAGTCCCGCCCACCTGGCCTTGACTTCACCTGGCTGGCCTGCTGACCCTCACTCAGACCTCTGTGTTGATAAAAATGAATATCCGCCAGCGCCCAGGTGTCAGCATCTGGGATAAAGGATTCGGGACCTTGCCTGGGGCAGAAGGCAGCCTAGGCCAGCTGGTACCTGGAAGTCTAGTGACTTGTGACACTGCTGCCAGTGACAAATGGTGACTCCCACTCTCACATATCCCCTGGTGGCAGAATGATAGCGATGGGTGGAGAAACATCGCTCCGGAGCACACGTTAAATGGGGCACCGGCCAAAGGCCAGGGCCAGTAGTGGACGTGGCCGAGCTGAAGGGCGAGCCAGTGAAGGGCCCAAGGATTCCTCCTGTATGTGGGAAACATGTCATCCGGGTCCCCACGTCCGTAAACCATTGGATTGCTGGGGCCCAGGATGCCGGGATTTCGGCCTTGCCTTGGCTGCCCGGCCACATACGCAGCCTTCCACCGGAGGCGGGGATATGTAGACAGCAAAAATGTGGAAAATGGCAGTGTCTCCTCGATTTCCCTGACATGGGCCTTTTTGGGCGGCATGCTTTTGTCCTAGTGGGATCAGGCAGTGACGGAGAAAGGCAGGATTATGTGTGCAGGAAAGGTATGTGCTGAGAAGGCGACAAGGTTGAGACCAGGTTGGGATCTTCAGTCCCAGGAAAGGCCCCTGGCAGTTGTGGGTCAATGTTGTCTGCCCATCCCACCTGGCGTGGGGAGGTTTACAGCATACAAAGCAGCAGCGGAATTATTCTTCCCCCAGAGGTTGCATCTGCCCACAAGCTCCACCTGGCCAGGGTCCGCCCCTACCGTATTGCCCATGTCAATCAACAGAAGCTAAGACCTTCCAGAGAGACTAACTGCTCTTCTCTACCCACGGGGACGCGGTACAGCCAGAAGCCTCCCCTGTTTCATCTCCAGGCTCTCTCTCCGGCCCCTCATAGCTGTGATTTGTCTCGGGGTAGAACGGAGAGATTTCTCTGAATGAACACATACAGAGAGGGGCCACAGATGCTGAGGAAGGGCGCCTTGCCTACTGATATCCCAGCGTAAGTGGACAAGAGGTACCTGCCTGCTGTCCCAGCGTGTCGAACCTGTCCCCATCAGGGGTTGCCTGCTGTGAAGTTATTCCCTGGGTGCCCTCGATTTTGTGGCCAAGGACAGAAGGGGCCGTTGTGTGTCCATGGGTAAAATGGAGGCCTCTGCCTAACTCGCGTGTTAGGCTGGACCTCTCCTATTGGCTCGGAGTTTGTGACCCGTCCCCGTCAGAAGTTCCGCCCAGCCTTCCGGTGGCTGTCTCCATGGTGATTGAGAAAGAAGCCTTAGGCCCCGCACTCAGCCTTCACCTGTCCTACCTGGCCTCTTTACCCTCGTACAGACTGCTGTGTGGATGAAAGAAAGGATGTCGGCCAGTGACCACGTGTCCTCATTTCCTTTGAAGGATTAGGCTCCTTGCCTGGGCAGAAGACAGCCAAGGTCAGCCTGAGCCTAGACTCCTAGTGACCCGTGACACTGCAGACAGTGATAGGTGTTCGTGTCCACGCTGAGGTATCCGCAGGTGGCGGATTGAGAGTGGTCGGAGGAGAAGTGGAACTAGAAATCACACACTCACGGGGGCACGGGCCAAAGGTCAGGGAAAATAGCTGAGGTCGTGGAGCTCTAGCGGAGCCAGGCTAGGGCCCAGGCCTCCCTCCTGTACGTGGCAAAGAGGTGATCCATATGCCGCCATCCGCAGACTCTGGACTGCTAGGGCCCTGGATGCCCGAATTTCGGCCTTGTCTTCGGAGAAGTGACGCACACACAGCGTGCCCCGGAGGCTGTGGACCAGCACAGGGCAAAATCGTGAAAACGCGGGCTTCAGTTGACTTTGCCTGTGCTCTCCTTTGGCTGAGTGACATCCTGTGTTTCCTAGCAGGAGAAGGCATTTGTGGAGAGAGGCGGATTCCATGTGTGCAGGCAAAGTGTGTGCTGAGATGCTGAGTCGCTGGAGACCAGGGTGGACTCTTGAGACCCAGAATAGGCCTCTGGCAGGTATGTGTCAATGTTTTCTGCCCTGTGCTCTCAGCTGGGTATTTGCATACAATGTGACCAGTGGAATTAGTAGTCTCCGGAGAGGCTGCCACATGTCAGCAAGCTTCACCTGGCCAGGGTCGGCCCGTGATGTAGATCCCCGGTCAATCACCACTCTCTAGACCTTGCAGATAGACTAGCAGATCTTGTCGGCCCATGGGCAACCAGTAGAGCCAGAGGCCTTCCCCCTTTGCTCTTTCGTCTCTAGGCACCCTGTCAGGCACTCCAAGCTGTGAAGTGACTCAGGGGGAGAAGGAAGAGATTTCAGAGAGCGAACACATCCAGAGAGAGACAGAGAGAGGCAAGAGATGCTGAGTGGGGTTGCACTGCGTACTGATATCCTCTGGAAAGTGGGAAAGAGGTACCTGGCCTGTTGTAGCAATGCCCTGAACCAGTCGGAACCAGAAGCTCCCCTGTGCCTGCGTGGGCTTTCCCAGGGTGTGCTCAAATCCTGTGGCCACTAGGTGTCATAGGTCATAATGGAGGGCCCTGTGTCATCTGCCTGGCGGGCCAGATCTCTGCCATTGGCTCAGTCTTGTCACCAGGCCCATCATAAGCTCCGCCCACTGTTCCGGTGGTGGGACTGTCTCCATGGTGATGGCAAAGGAGCCTTAGTCCCGCCCACCTGGCCTTGACTTCACCTGGCTGGCCTGCTGACCCTCACTCAGACCTCTGTGTTGATAAAAATGAATATCCGCCAGCGCCCAGGTGTCAGCATCTGGGATAAAGGATTCGGGACCTTGCCTGGGGCAGAAGGCAGCCTAGGCCAGCTGGTACCTGGAAGTCTAGTGACTTGTGACACTGCTGCCAGTGACAAATGGTGACTCCCACTCTCACATATCCCCTGGTGGCAGAATGATAGCGATGGGTGGAGAAACATCGCTCCGGAGCACACGTTAAATGGGGCACCGGCCAAAGGCCAGGGCCAGTAGTGGACGTGGCCGAGCTGAAGGGCGAGCCAGTGAAGGGCCCAAGGATTCCTCCTGTATGTGGGAAACATGTCATCCGGGTCCCCACGTCCGTAAACCATTGGATTGCTGGGGCCCAGGATGCCGGGATTTCGGCCTTGCCTTGGCTGCCCGGCCACATACGCAGCCTTCCACCGGAGGCGGGGATATGTAGACAGCAAAAATGTGGAAAATGGCAGTGTCTCCTCGATTTCCCTGACATGGGCCTTTTTGGGCGGCATGCTTTTGTCCTAGTGGGATCAGGCAGTGACGGAGAAAGGCAGGATTATGTGTGCAGGAAAGGTATGTGCTGAGAAGGCGACAAGGTTGAGACCAGGTTGGGATCTTCAGTCCCAGGAAAGGCCCCTGGCAGTTGTGGGTCAATGTTGTCTGCCCATCCCACCTGGCGTGGGGAGGTTTACAGCATACAAAGCAGCAGCGGAATTATTCTTCCCCCAGAGGTTGCATCTGCCCACAAGCTCCACCTGGCCAGGGTCCGCCCCTACTGTATTGCCCATGTCAATCAACAGAAGCTAAGACCTTCCAGAGAGACTAACTGCTCTTCTCTACCCACGGGGACGCGGTACAGCCAGAAGCCTCCCCTGTTTCATCTCCAGGCTCTCTCTCCGGCCCCTCATAGCTGTGATTTGTCTCAGGGGTAGAACGGAGATTTTTCTCTGAGTGAACACATACAGAGAGGGGCCACAGATGCTGAGGAAGGGCGCCTTGCCTACTGATATCCCAGCGTAAGTGGACAAGAGGTACCTGCCTGCTGTCCCAGCGTGTCGAACCTGTCCACATCAGGGGTTGCCTGCTGTGAAGTTATTCCCTGGGTGCCCTCGATTTTGTGGCCAAGGACAGAAGGGGCCGTTGTGTGTCCATGGGTAAAATGGAGGCCTCTGCCTAACTGGCGTGTTAGGCTGGACCTCTCCTATTGGCTCAGAGTTTGTGACCCGTCCCCGTCAGAAGTTCCGCCCAGCCTTCCGGTGGCTGTCTCCATGGTGATTGAGAAAGAAGCCTTAGGCCCCGCACTCAGCCTTCACCTGTCCTACCTGGCCTCTTTACCCTCGTACAGACCGCTGTGTGGATGAAAGAAAGGATGTCGGCCAGTGACCACGTGTCCTCATTTCCTTTGAAGGATTAGGCTCCTTGCCTGGGCAGAAGACAGCCAAGGTCAGCCTGAGCCTAGACTCCTAGTGACCCGTGACACTGCAGACAGTGATAGGTGTTCGTGTCCACGCTGAGGTATCCGCAGGTGGCGGATTGAGAGTGGTCGGAGGAGAAGTGGAACTAGAAATCACACACTCACGGGGGCACGGGCCAAAGGTCAGGGAAAATAGCTGAGGTCGTGGAGCTCTAGCGGAGCCGGGCTAGGGCCCAGGCCTCCCTCCTGTACGTGGCAAAGGAGGTGATCCATATGCCGCCATCCGCAGACTCTGGACTGCTAGGGCCCTGGATGCCCGAATTTCGGCCTTGTCTTCGGAGAAGTGACGCACACGCAGTGTGCCCCGGAAGCTGTGGACCAGCACAGGGCAAAATCGTGAAAATGCGGGCTTCAGTTGACTTTGCCTATGCTCTCCTTTGGCTGAGTGACATCCTGTGTTTCCTAGCAGGAGAAGGCATTTGTGGAGAGAGGCGGATTCCATGTGTGCAGGCAAAGTGTGTGCTGAGATGCTGAGTCGCTGGAGACCAGGGTGGACTCTTGAGACCCAGAATAGGCCTCTGGCAGGTATGTGTCAATGTTTTCTGCCCTGTGTTCTCAGCTGGGTATTTGCATACAATGTGACCAGTGGAATTAGTAGTCTCCGGAGAGGCTGCCACATGTCAGCAAGCTTCACCTGGCCAGGGTCGGCCCGTGATGTAGATCCCCGGTCAATCACCACTCTCTAGACGTTGCAGATAGACCAGCAGATCTTGTCGGCCCACGGGCAACCAGTAGAGCCAGAGGCCTTCCCCCTTTGCTCTTTCGTCTCTAGGCACCCTGTCAGGCACTCCAAGCTGTGAAGTGACTCAGGGGGAGAAGGAAGAGATTTCAGAGAGCGAACACATCCAGAGAGAGACAGAGAGAGGCAAGAGATGCTGAGTGGGGTTGCATTGCGTACTGATATCCTCTGGAAAGTGGGAAAGAGGTACCTGGCCTGTTGTAGCAATGCCCTGAACCAGTCGGAACCAGAAGCTCCCCTGTGCCTGCGTGGGCTTTCCCAGGGTGTGCTCAAATCCTGTGGCCACTAGGTGTCATAGGTCATAATGGAGGGCCCTGTGTCATCTGCCTGGCGGGCCAGATCTCTGCCATTGGCTCAGTCTTGTCACCAGGCCCATCATAAGCTCCGCCCACTGTTCCGGTGGTGGGACTGTCTCCATGGTGATGGCAAAGGAGCCTTAGTCCCGCCCACCTGGCCTTGACTTCACCTGGCTGGCCTGCTGACCCTCACTCAGACCTCTGTGTTGATAAAAATGAATATCCGCCAGCGCCCAGGTGTCAGCATCTGGGATAAAGGATTCGGGACCTTGCCTGGGGCAGAAGGCAGCCTAGGCCAGCTGGTACCTGGAAGTCTAGTGACTTGTGACACTGCTGCCAGTGACAAATGGTGACTCCCACTCTCACATATCCCCTGGTGGCAGAATGATAGCGATGGGTGGAGAAACATCGCTCCGGAGCACACGTTAAATGGGGCACCGGCCAAAGGCCAGGGCCAGTAGTGGACGTGGCCGAGCTGAAGGGCGAGCCAGTGAAGGGCCCAAGGATTCCTCCTGTATGTGGGAAACATGTCATCCGGGTCCCCACGTCCGTAAACCATTGGATTGCTGGGGCCCAGGATGCCGGGATTTCGGCCTTGCCTTGGCTGCCCGGCCACATACGCAGCCTTCCACCGGAGGCGGGGATATGTAGACAGCAAAAAAGTGGAAAATGGCAGTGTCTCCTCGATTTCCCTGACATGGGCCTTTTTGGGCGGCATGCTTTTGTCCTAGTGGGATCAGGCAGTGACGGAGAAAGGCAGGATTATGTGTGCAGGAAAGGTATGTGCTGAGAAGGCGACAAGGTTGAGACCAGGTTGGGATCTTCAGTCCCAGGAAAGGCCCCTGGCAGTTGTGGGTCAATGTTGTCTGCCCATCCCACCTGGCGTGGGGAGGTTTACAGCATACAAAGCAGCAGCGGAATTATTCTTCCCCCAGAGGTTGTATCTGCCCACAAGCTCCACCTGGCCAGGGTCCGCCCCTACCGTATTGCCCATGTCAATCAACAGAAGCTAAGACCTTCCAGAGAGACTAACTGCTCTTCTCTACCCACGGGGACGCGGTACAGCCAGAAGCCTCCCCTGTTTCATCTCCAGGCTCTCTCTCCGGCCCCTCATAGCTGTGATTTGTCTCGGGGTAGAACGGAGAGATTTCTCTGAATGAACACATACAGAGAGGGGCCACAGATGCTGAGGAAGGGCGCCTTGCCTACTGATATCCCAGCGTAAGTGGACAAGAGGTACCTGCCTGCTGTCCCAGTGTGTCGAACCTGTCCCCATCAGGGGTTGCCTGCTGTGAAGTTATTTCCTGGGTGCCCTCGATTTTGTGGCCAAGGACAGAAGGGGCCGTTGTGTGTCCATGGGTAAAATGGAGGCCTCTGCCTAACTGGCGTGTTAGGCTGGACCTCTCCTATTGGCTCGGAGTTTGTGACCCGTCCCCGTCAGAAGTTCCGCCCAGCCTTCCGGTGGCTGTCTCCATGGTGATTGAGAAAGAAGCCTTAGGCCCCGCACTCAGCCTTCACCTGTCCTACCTGGCCTCTTTACCCTCGTACAGACTGCTGTGTGGATGAAAGAAAGGATGTCGGCCAGTGACCACGTGTCCTCATTTCCTTTGAAGGATTAGGCTCCTTGCCTGGGCAGAAGACAGCCAAGGTCAGCCTGAGCCTAGACTCCTAGTGACCCGTGACACTGCAGACAGTGATAGGTGTTCGTGTCCACGCTGAGGTATCCGCAGGTGGCGGATTGAGAGTGGTCGGAGGAGAAGTGGAACTAGAAATCACACACTCACGGGGGCACGGGCCAAAGGTCAGGGAAAATAGCTGAGGTCGTGGAGCTCTAGCGGAGCCGGGCTAGGGCCCAGGCCTCCCTCCTGTACGTGGCAAAGGAGGTGATCCATATGCCGCCATCCGCAGACTCTGGACTGCTAGGGCCCTGGATGCCCGAATTTCGGCCTTGTCTTTGGAGAAGTGACGCACACGCAGTGTGCCCCGGAGGCTGTGGACCAGCACAGGGCAAAATCGTGAAAACGCGGGCTTCAGTTGACTTTGCCTGTGCTCTCCTTTGGCTGAGTGACATCCTGTGTTTCCTAGCAGGAGAAGGCATTTGTGGAGAGAGGCGGATTCCATGTGTGCAGGCAAAGTGTGTGCTGAGATGCTGAGTCGCTGGAGACCAGGGTGGACTCTTGAGACCCAGAATAGGCCTCTGGCAGGTATGTGTCAATGTTTTCTGCCCTGTGCTCTCAGCTGGGTATTTGCATACAATGTGACCAGCGGAATTAGTAGTCTCCGGAGAGGCTGCCACATGTCAGCAAGCTTCACCTGGCCAGGGTCGGCCCGTGATGTAGATCCCCGGTCAATCACCACTCTCTAGACCTTGCAGATAGACTAGCAGATCTTGTCGGCCCATGGGCAACCAGTAGAGCCAGAGGCCTTCCCCCTTTGCTCTTTCGTCTCTAGGCACCCTGTCAGGCACTCCAAGCTGTGAAGTGACTCAGGGGGAGAAGGAAGAGATTTCAGAGAGCGAACACATCCAGAGAGAGACAGAGAGAGGCAAGAGATGCTGAGTGGGGTTGCATTGCGTACTGATATCCTCTGGAAAGTGGGAAAGAGGTACCTGGCCTGTTGTAGCAATGCCCTGAACCAGTCGGAACCAGAAGCTCCCCTGTGCCTGCGTGGGCTTTCCCAGGGTGTGCTCAAATCCTGTGGCCACTAGGTGTCATAGGTCATAATGGAGGGCCCTGTGTCATCTGCCTGGCGGGCCAGATCTCTGCCATTGGCTCAGTCTTGTCACCAGGCCCATCATAAGCTCCGCCCACTGTTCCGGTGGTGGGACTGTCTCCATGGTGATGGCAAAGGAGCCTTAGTCCCGCCCACCTGGCCTTGACTTCACCTGGCTGGCCTGCTGACCCTCACTCAGACCTCTGTGTTGATAAAAATGAATATCCGCCAGCGCCCAGGTGTCAGCATCTGGGATAAAGGATTGGGGACCTTGCCTGGGGCAGAAGGCAGCCTAGGCCAGCTGGTACCTGGAAGTCTAGTGACTTGTGACACTGCTGCCAGTGACAAATGGTGACTCCCACTCTCACATATCCCCTGGTGGCAGAATGATAGCGATGGGTGGAGAAACATCGCTCCGGAGCACACGTTAAATGGGGCACCGGCCAAAGGCCAGGG
This sequence comes from Loxodonta africana, assembly GCF_030014295.1. Lineage (NCBI taxonomy): Eukaryota > Metazoa > Chordata > Mammalia > Proboscidea > Elephantidae > Loxodonta > Loxodonta africana. Next base: position 4,038,797 of record NW_026975011.1, on the reverse strand, counting down.
CCAGTAGTGGACGTGGCCGAGCTGAAGGGCGAGCCAGTGAAGGGCCCAAGGATTCCTCCTGTATGTGGGAAACATGTCATCCGGGTCCCCACGTCCGTAAACCATTGGATTGCTGGGGCCCAGGATGCCGGGATTTCGGCCTTGCCTTGGCTGCCCGGCCACATACGCAGCCTTCCACCGGAGGCGGGGATATGTAGACAGCAAAAAAGTGGAAAATGGCAGTGTCTCCTCGATTTCCCTGACATGGGCCTTTTTGGGCGGCATGCTTTTGTCCTAGTGGGATCAGGCAGTGACGGAGAAAGGCAGGATTATGTGTGCAGGAAAGGTATGTGCTGAGAAGGCGACAAGGTTGAGACCAGGTTGGGATCTTCAGTCCCAGGAAAGGCCCCTGGCAGTTGTGGGTCAATGTTGTCTGCCCATCCCACCTGGCGTGGGGAGGTTTACAGCATACAAAGCAGCAGCGGAATTATTCTTCCCCCAGAGGTTGCATCTGCCCACAAGCTCCACCTGGCCAGGGTCCGCCCCTACTGTATTGCCCATGTCAATCAACAGAAGCTAAGACCTTCCAGAGAGACTAACTGCTCTTCTCTACCCACGGGGACGCGGTACAGCCAGAAGCCTCCCCTGTTTCATCTCCAGGCTCTCTCTCCGGCCCCTCATAGCTGTGATTTGTCTCAGGGGTAGAACGGAGATTTTTCTCTGAGTGAACACATACAGAGAGGGGCCACAGATGCTGAGGAAGGGCGCCTTGCCTACTGATATCCCAGCGTAAGTGGACAAGAGGTACCTGCCTGCTGTCCCAGCGTGTCGAACCTGTCCACATCAGGGGTTGCCTGCTGTGAAGTTATTCCCTGGGTGCCCTCGATTTTGTGGCCAAGGACAGAAGGGGCCGTTGTGTGTCCATGGGTAAAATGGAGGCCTCTGCCTAACTGGCGTGTTAGGCTGGACCTCTCCTATTGGCTCAGAGTTTGTGACCCGTCCCCGTCAGAAGTTCCGCCCAGCCTTCCGGTGGCTGTCTCCATGGTGATTGAGAAAGAAGCCTTAGGCCCCGCACTCAGCCTTCACCTGTCCTACCTGGCCTCTTTACCCTCGTACAGACCGCTGTGTGGATGAAAGAAAGGATGTCGGCCAGTGACCACGTGTCCTCATTTCCTTTGAAGGATTAGGCTCCTTGCCTGGGCAGAAGACAGCCAAGGTCAGCCTGAGCCTAGACTCCTAGTGACCCGTGACACTGCAGACAGTGATAGGTGTTCGTGTCCACGCTGAGGTATCCGCAGGTGGCGGATTGAGAGTGGTCGGAGGAGAAGTGGAACTAGAAATCACACACTCACGGGGGCACGGGCCAAAGGTCAGGGAAAATAGCTGAGGTCGTGGAGCTCTAGCGGAGCCGGGCTAGGGCCCAGGCCTCCCTCCTGTACGTGGCAAAGGAGGTGATCCATATGCCGCCATCCGCAGACTCTGGACTGCTAGGGCCCTGGATGCCCGAATTTCGGCCTTGTCTTCGGAGAAGTGACGCACACGCAGTGTGCCCCGGAGGCTGTGGACCAGCACAGGGCAAAATCGTGAAAATGCGGGCTTCAGTTGACTTTGCCTATGCTCTCCTTTGGCTGAGTGACATCCTGTGTTTCCTAGCAGGAGAAGGCATTTGTGGAGAGAGGCGGATTCCATGTGTGCAGGCAAAGTGTGTGCTGAGATGCTGAGTCGCTGGAGACCAGGGTGGACTCTTGAGACCCAGAATAGGCCTCTGGCAGGTATGTGTCAATGTTTTCTGCCCTGTGCTCTCAGCTGGGTATTTGCATACAATGTGACCAGTGGAATTAGTAGTCTCCGGAGAGGCTGCCACATGTCAGCAAGCTTCACCTGGCCAGGGTCGGCCCGTGATGTAGATCCCCGGTCAATCACCACTCTCTAGACGTTGCAGATAGACCAGCAGATCTTGTCGGCCCACGGGCAACCAGTAGAGCCAGAGGCCTTCCCCCTTTGCTCTTTCGTCTCTAGGCACCCTGTCAGGCACTCCAAGCTGTGAAGTGACTCAGGGGGAGAAGGAAGAGATTTCAGAGAGCGAACACATCCAGAGAGAGACAGAGAGAGGCAAGAGATGCTGAGTGGGGTTGCATTGCGTACTGATATCCTCTGGAAAGTGGGAAAGAGGTACCTGGCCTGTTGTAGCAATGCCCTGAACCAGTCGGAACCAGAAGCTCCCCTGTGCCTGCGTGGGCTTTCCCAGGGTGTGCTCAAATCCTGTGGCCACTAGGTGTCATAGGTCATAATGGAGGGCCCTGTGTCATCTGCCTGGCGGGCCAGATCTCTGCCATTGGCTCAGTCTTGTCACCAGGCCCATCATAAGCTCCGCCCACTGTTCCGGTGGTGGGACTGTCTCCATGGTGATGGCAAAGGAGCCTTAGTCCCGCCCACCTGGCCTTGACTTCACCTGGCTGGCCTGCTGACCCTCACTCAGACCTCTGTGTTGATAAAAATGAATATCCGCCAGCGCCCAGGTGTCAGCATCTGGGATAAAGGATTGGGGACCTTGCCTGGGGCAGAAGGCAGCCTAGGCCAGCTGGTACCTGGAAGTCTAGTGACTTGTGACACTGCTGCCAGTGACAAATGGTGACTCCCACTCTCACATATCCCCTGGTGGCAGAATGATAGCGATGGGTGGAGAAACATCGCTCCGGAGCACACGTTAAATGGGGCACCGGCCAAAGGCCAGGGCCAGTAGTGGACGTGGCCGAGCTGAAGGGCGAGCCAGTGAAGGGCCCAAGGATTCCTCCTGTATGTGGGAAACATGTCATCCGGGTCCCCACGTCCGTAAACCATTGGATTGCTGGGGCCCAGGATGCCGGGATTTCGGCCTTGCCTTGGCTGCCCGGCCACATACGCAGCCTTCCACCGGAGGCGGGGATATGTAGACAGCAAAAATGTGGAAAATGGCAGTGTCTCCTCGATTTCCCTGACATGGGCCTTTTTGGGCGGCATGCTTTTGTCCTAGTGGGATCAGGCAGTGACGGAGAAAGGCAGGATTATGTGTGCAGGAAAGGTATGTGCTGAGAAGGCGACAAGGTTGAGACCAGGTTGGGATCTTCAGTCCCAGGAAAGGCCCCTGGCAGTTGTGGGTCAATGTTGTCTGCCCATCCCACCTGGCGTGGGGAGGTTTACAGCATACAAAGCAGCAGCGGAATTATTCTTCCCCCAGAGGTTGCATCTGCCCACAAGCTCCACCTGGCCAGGGTCCGCCCCTACTGTATTGCCCATGTCAATCAACAGAAGCTAAGACCTTCCAGAGAGACTAACTGCTCTTCTCTACCCACGGGGACGCGGTACAGCCAGAAGCCTCCCCTGTTTCATCTCCAGGCTCTCTCTCCGGCCCCTCATAGCTGTGATTTGTCTCAGGGGTAGAACGGAGATTTTTCTCTGAGTGAACACATACAGAGAGGGGCCACAGATGCTGAGGAAGGGCGCCTTGCCTACTGATATCCCAGCGTAAGTGGACAAGAGGTACCTGCCTGCTGTCCCAGCGTGTCGAACCTGTCCACATCAGGGGTTGCCTGCTGTGAAGTTATTCCCTGGGTGCCCTCGATTTTGTGGCCAAGGACAGAAGGGGCCGTTGTGTGTCCATGGGTAAAATGGAGGCCTCTGCCTAACTGGCGTGTTAGGCTGGACCTCTCCTATTGGCTCAGAGTTTGTGACCCGTCCCCGTCAGAAGTTCCGCCCAGCCTTCCGGTGGCTGTCTCCATGGTGATTGAGAAAGAAGCCTTAGGCCCCGCACTCAGCCTTCACCTGTCCTACCTGGCCTCTTTACCCTCGTACAGACCGCTGTGTGGATGAAAGAAAGGATGTCGGCCAGTGACCACGTGTCCTCATTTCCTTTGAAGGATTAGGCTCCTTGCCTGGGCAGAAGACAGCCAAGGTCAGCCTGAGCCTAGACTCCTAGTGACCCGTGACACTGCAGACAGTGATAGGTGTTCGTGTCCACGCTGAGGTATCCGCAGGTGGCGGATTGAGAGTGGTCGGAGGAGAAGTGGAACTAGAAATCACACACTCACGGGGGCACGGGCCAAAGGTCAGGGAAAATAGCTGAGGTCGTGGAGCTCTAGCGGAGCCGGGCTAGGGCCCAGGCCTCCCTCCTGTACGTGGCAAAGGAGGTGATCCATATGCCGCCATCCGCAGACTCTGGACTGCTAGGGCCCTGGATGCCCGAATTTCGGCCTTGTCTTCGGAGAAGTGACGCACACGCAGTGTGCCCCGGAGGCTGTGGACCAGCACAGGGCAAAATCGTGAAAACGCGGGCTTCAGTTGACTTTGCCTATGCTCTCCTTTGGCTGAGTGACATCCTGTGTTTCCTAGCAGGAGAAGGCATTTGTGGAGAGAGGCGGATTCCATGTGTGCAGGCAAAGTGTGTGCTGAGATGCTGAGTCGCTGGAGACCAGGGTGGACTCTTGAGACCCAGAATAGGCCTCTGGCAGGTATGTGTCAATGTTTTCTGCCCTGTGTTCTCAGCTGGGTATTTGCATACAATGTGACCAGTGGAATTAGTAGTCTCCGGAGAGGCTGCCACATGTCAGCAAGCTTCACCTGGCCAGGGTCGGCCCGTGATGTAGATCCCCGGTCAATCACCACTCTCTAGACGTTGCAGATAGACCAGCAGATCTTGTCGGCCCATGGGCAACCAGTAGAGCCAGAGGCCTTCCCCCTTTGCTCTTTCGTCTCTAGGCACCCTGTCAGGCACTCCAAGCTGTGAAGTGACTCAGGGGGAGAAGGAAGAGATTTCAGAGAGCGAACACATCCAGAGAGAGACAGAGAGAGGCAAGAGATGCTGAGTGGGGTTGCATTGCGTACTGATATCCTCTGGAAAGTGGGAAAGAGGTACCTGGCCTGTTGTAGCAATGCCCTGAACCAGTCGGAACCAGAAGCTCCCCTGTGCCTGCGTGGGCTTTCCCAGGGTGTGCTCAAATCCTGTGGCCACTAGGTGTCATAGGTCATAATGGAGGGCCCTGTGTCATCTGCCTGGCGGGCCAGATCTCTGCCATTGGCTCAGTCTTGTCACCAGGCCCATCATAAGCTCCGCCCACTGTTCCGGTGGTGGGACTGTCTCCATGGTGATGGCAAAGGAGCCTTAGTCCCGCCCACCTGGCCTTGACTTCACCTGGCTGGCCTGCTGACCCTCACTCAGACCTCTGTGTTGATAAAAATGAATATCCGCCAGCGCCCAGGTGTCAGCATCTGGGATAAAGGATTCGGGACCTTGCCTGGGGCAGAAGGCAGCCTAGGCCAGCTGGTACCTGGAAGTCTAGTGACTTGTGACACTGCTGCCAGTGACAAATGGTGACTCCCACTCTCACATATCCCCTGGTGGCAGAATGATAGCGATGGGTGGAGAAACATCGCTCCGGAGCACACGTTAAATGGGGCACCGGCCAAAGGCCAGGGCCAGTAGTGGACGTGGCCGAGCTGAAGGGCGAGCCAGTGAAGGGCCCAAGGATTCCTCCTGTATGTGGGAAACATGTCATCCGGGTCCCCACGTCCGTAAACCATTGGATTGCTGGGGCCCAGGATGCCGGGATTTCGGCCTTGCCTTGGCTGCCCGGCCACATACGCAGCCTTCCACCGGAGGCGGGGATATGTAGACAGCAAAAATGTGGAAAATGGCAGTGTCTCCTCGATTTCCCTGACATGGGCCTTTTTGGGCGGCATGCTTTTGTCCTAGTGGGATCAGGCAGTGACGGAGAAAGGCAGGATTATGTGTGCAGGAAAGGTATGTGCTGAGAAGGCGACAAGGTTGAGACCAGGTTGGGATCTTCAGTCCCAGGAAAGGCCCCTGGCAGTTGTGGGTCAATGTTGTCTGCCCATCCCACCTGGCGTGGGGAGGTTTACAGCATACAAAGCAGCAGCGGAATTATTCTTCCCCCAGAGGTTGCATCTGCCCACAAGCTCCACCTGGCCAGGGTCCGCCCCTACTGTATTGCCCATGTCAATCAACAGAAGCTAAGACCTTCCAGAGAGACTAACTGCTCTTCTCTACCCACGGGGACGCGGTACAGCCAGAAGCCTCCCCTGTTTCATCTCCAGGCTCTCTCTCCGGCCCCTCATAGCTGTGATTTGTCTCAGGGGTAGAACGGAGATTTTTCTCTGAGTGAACACATACAGAGAGGGGCCACAGATGCTGAGGAAGGGCGCCTTGCCTACTGATATCCCAGCGTAAGTGGACAAGAGGTACCTGCCTGCTGTCCCAGCGTGTCGAACCTGTCCACATCAGGGGTTGCCTGCTGTGAAGTTATTCCCTGGGTGCCCTCGATTTTGTGGCCAAGGACAGAAGGGGCCGTTGTGTGTCCATGGGTAAAATGGAGGCCTCTGCCTAACTGGCGTGTTAGGCTGGACCTCTCCTATTGGCTCAGAGTTTGTGACCCGTCCCCGTCAGAAGTTCCGCCCAGCCTTCCGGTGGCTGTCTCCATGGTGATTGAGAAAGAAGCCTTAGGCCCCGCACTCAGCCTTCACCTGTCCTACCTGGCCTCTTTACCCTCGTACAGACCGCTGTGTGGATGAAAGAAAGGATGTCGGCCAGTGACCACGTGTCCTCATTTCCTTTGAAGGATTAGGCTCCTTGCCTGGGCAGAAGACAGCCAAGGTCAGCCTGAGCCTAGACTCCTAGTGACCCGTGACACTGCAGACAGTGATAGGTGTTCGTGTCCACGCTGAGGTATCCGCAGGTGGCGGATTGAGAGTGGTCGGAGGAGAAGTGGAACTAGAAATCACACACTCACGGGGGCACGGGCCAAAGGTCAGGGAAAATAGCTGAGGTCGTGGAGCTCTAGCGGAGCCGGGCTAGGGCCCAGGCCTCCCTCCTGTACGTGGCAAAGGAGGTGATCCATATGCCGCCATCCGCAGACTCTGGACTGCTAGGGCCCTGGATGCCCGAATTTCGGCCTTGTCTTCGGAGAAGTGACGCACACGCAGTGTGCCCCGGAGGCTGTGGACCAGCACAGGGCAAAATCGTGAAAACGCGGGCTTCAGTTGACTTTGCCTATGCTCTCCTTTGGCTGAGTGACATCCTGTGTTTCCTAGCAGGAGAAGGCATTTGTGGAGAGAGGCGGATTCCATGTGTGCAGGCAAAGTGTGTGCTGAGATGCTGAGTCGCTGGAGACCAGGGTGGACTCTTGAGACCCAGAATAGGCCTCTGGCAGGTATGTGTCAATGTTTTCTGCCCTGTGTTCTCAGCTGGGTATTTGCATACAATGTGACCAGTGGAATTAGTAGTCTCCGGAGAGGCTGCCACATGTCAGCAAGCTTCACCTGGCCAGGGTCGGCCCGTGATGTAGATCCCCGGTCAATCACCACTCTCTAGACGTTGCAGATAGACCAGCAGATCTTGTCGGCCCATGGGCAACCAGTAGAGCCAGAGGCCTTCCCCCTTTGCTCTTTCGTCTCTAGGCACCCTGTCAGGCACTCCAAGCTGTGAAGTGACTCAGGGGGAGAAGGAAGAGATTTCAGAGAGCGAACACATCCAGAGAGAGACAGAGAGAGGCAAGAGATGCTGAGTGGGGTTGCATTGCGTACTGATATCCTCTGGAAAGTGGGAAAGAGGTACCTGGCCTGTTGTAGCAATGCCCTGAACCAGTCGGAACCAGAAGCTCCCCTGTGCCTGCGTGGGCTTTCCCAGGGTGTGCTCAAATCCTGTGGCCACTAGGTGTCATAGGTCATAATGGAGGGCCCTGTGTCATCTGCCTGGCGGGCCAGATCTCTGCCATTGGCTCAGTCTTGTCACCAGGCCCATCATAAGCTCCGCCCACTGTTCCGGTGGTGGGACTGTCTCCATGGTGATGGCAAAGGAGCCTTAGTCCCGCCCACCTGGCCTTGACTTCACCTGGCTGGCCTGCTGACCCTCACTCAGACCTCTGTGTTGATAAAAATGAATATCCGCCAGCGCCCAGGTGTCAGCATCTGGGATAAAGGATTCGGGACCTTGCCTGGGGCAGAAGGCAGCCTAGGCCAGCTGATACCTGGAAGTCTAGTGACTTGTGACACTGCTGCCAGTGACAAATGGTGACTCCCACTCTCACATATCCCCTGGTGGCAGAATGATAGCGATGGGTGGAGAAACATCGCTTCGGAGCACACGTTAAATGGGGCACCGGCCAAAGGCCAGGGCCAGTAGTGGACGTGGCCGAGCTGAAGGGCGAGCCAGTGAAGGGCCCAAGGATTCCTCCTGTATGTGGGAAACATGTCATCCGGGTCCCCACGTCCGTAAACCATTGGATTGCTGGGGCCCAGGATGCCGGGATTTCGGCCTTGCCTTGGCTGCCCGGCCACATACGCAGCCTTCCACCGGAGGCGGGGATATGTAGACAGCAAAAAAGTGGAAAATGGCAGTGTCTCCTCGATTTCCCTGACATGGGCCTTTTTGGGCGGCATGCTTTTGTCCTAGTGGGATCAGGCAGTGACGGAGAAAGGCAGGATTATGTGTGCAGGAAAGGTATGTGCTGAGAAGGCGACAAGGTTGAGACCAGGTTGGGATCTTCAGTCCCAGGAAAGGCCCCTGGCAGTTGTGGGTCAATGTTGTCTGCCCATCCCACCTGGCGTGGGGAGGTTTACAGCATACAAAGCAGCAGCGGAATTATTCTTCCCCCAGAGGTTGCATCTGCCCACAAGCTCCACCTGGCCAGGGTCCGCCCCTACCGTATTGCCCATGTCAATCAACAGAAGCTAAGACCTTCCAGAGAGACTAACTGCTCTTCTCTACCCACGGGGACACGGTACAGCCAGAAGCCTCCCCTGTTTCATCTCCAGGCTCTCTCTCCGGCCCCTCATAGCTGTGATTTGTCTCGGGGTAGAACGGAGAGATTTCTCTGAATGAACACATACAGAGAGGGGCCACAGATGCTGAGGAAGGGCGCCTTGCCTACTGATATCCCAGCGTAAGTGGACAAGAGGTACCTGCCTGCTGTCCCAGTGTGTCGAACCTGTCCCCATCAGGGGTTGCCTGCTGTGAAGTTATTCCCTGGGTGCCCTCGATTTTGTGGCCAAGGACAGAAGGGGCCGTTGTGTGTCCATGGGTAAAATGGAGGCCTCTGCCTAACTGGCGTGTTAGGCTGGACCTCTCCTATTGGCTCGGAGTTTGTGACCCGTCCCCGTCAGAAGTTCCGCCCAGCCTTCCGGTGGCTGTCTCCATGGTGATTGAGAAAGAAGCCTTAGGCCCCGCACTCAGCCTTCACCTGTCCTACCTGGCCTCTTTACCCTCGTACAGACTGCTGTGTGGATGAAAGAAAGGATGTCGGCCAGTGACCACGTGTCCTCATTTCCTTTGAAGGATTAGGCTCCTTGCCTGGGCAGAAGACAGCCAAGGTCAGCCTGAGCCTAGACTCCTAGTGACCCGTGACACTGCAGACAGTGATAGGTGTTCGTGTCCACGCTGAGGTATCCGCAGGTGGCGGATTGAGAGTGGTCGGAGGAGAAGTGGAACTAGAAATCACACACTCACGGGGGCACGGGCCAAAGGTCAGGGAAAATAGCTGAGGTCGTGGAGCTCTAGCGGAGCCAGGCTAGGGCCCAGGCCTCCCTCCTGTACGTGGCAAAGAGGTGATCCATATGCCGCCATCCGCAGACTCTGGACTGCTAGGGCCCTGGATGCCCGAATTTCGGCCTTGTCTTCGGAGAAGTGACGCACACGCAGTGTGCCCCGGAGGCTGTGGACCAGCACAGGGCAAAATCGTGAAAACGCGGGCTTCAGTTGACTTTGCCTGTGCTCTCCTTTGGCTGAGTGACATCCTGTGTTTCCTAGCAGGAGAAGGCATTTGTGGAGAGAGGCGGATTCCATGTGTGCAGGCAAAGTGTGTGCTGAGATGCTGAGTCGCTGGAGACCAGGGTGGACTCTTGAGACCCAGAATAGGCCTCTGGCAGGTATGTGTCAATGTTTTCTGCCCTGTGCTCTCAGCTGGGTATTTGCATACAATGTGACCAGTGGAATTAGTAGTCTCCGGAGAGGCTGCCACATGTCAGCAAGCTTCACCTGGCCAGGGTCGGCCCGTGATGTAGATCCCCGGTCAATCACCACTCTCTAGACCTTGCAGATAGACTAGCAGATCTTGTCGGCCCATGGGCAACCAGTAGAGCCAGAGGCCTTCCCCCTTTGCTCTTTTGTCTCTAGGTACCCTGTCAGGCACTCCAAGCTGTGAAGTGACTCAGGGGGAGAAGGAAGAGATTTCAGAGAGCGAACACATCCAGAGAGAGACAGAGAGAGGCAAGAGATGCTGAGTGGGGTTGCACTGCGTACTGATATCCTCTGGAAAGTGGGAAAGAGGTACCTGGCCTGTTGTAGCAATGCCCTGAACCAGTCGGAACCAGAAGCTCCCCTGTGCCTGCGTGGGCTTTCCCAGGGTGTGCTCAAATCCTGTGGCCACTAGGTGTCATAGGTCATAATGGAAGGCCCTGTGTCATCTGCCTGGCGGGCCAGATCTCTGCCATTGGCTCAGTCTTGTCACCAGGCCCATCATAAGCTCCGCCCACTGTTCCGGTGGTGGGACTGTCTCCATGGTGATGGCAAAGGAGCCTTAGTCCCGCCCACCTGGCCTTGACTTCACCTGGCTGGCCTGCTGACCCTCACTCAGACCTCTGTGTTGATAAAAATGAATATCCGCCAGCGCCCAGGTGTCAGCATCTGGGATAAAGGATTCGGGACCTTGCCTGGGGCAGAAGGCAGCCTAGGCCAGCTGGTACCTGGAAGTCTAGTGACTTGTGACACTGCTGCCAGTGACAAATGGTGACTCCCACTCTCACATATCCCCTGGTGGCAGAATGATAGCGATGGGTGGAGAAACATCGCTCCGGAGCACACGTTAAATGGGGCACCGGCCAAAGGCCAGGGCCAGTAGTGGACGTGGCCGAGCTGAAGGGCGAGCCAGTGAAGGGCCCAAGGATTCCTCCTGTATGTGGGAAACATGTCATCCGGGTCCCCACGTCCGTAAACCATTGGATTGCTGGGGCCCAGGATGCCGGGATTTCGGCCTTGCCTTGGCTGCCCGGCCACATACGCAGCCTTCCACCGGAGGCGGGGATATGTAGACAGCAAAAATGTGGAAAATGGCAGTGTCTCCTCGATTTCCCTGACATGGGCCTTTTTGGGCGGCATGCTTTTGTCCTAGTGGGATCAGGCAGTGACGGAGAAAGGCAGGATTATGTGTGCAGGAAAGGTATGTGCTGAGAAGGCGACAAGGTTGAGACCAGGTTGGGATCTTCAGTCCCAGGAAAGGCCCCTGGCAGTTGTGGGTCAATGTTGTCTGCCCATCCCACCTGGCGTGGGGAGGTTTACAGCATACAAAGCAGCAGCGGAATTATTCTTCCCCCAGAGGTTGCATCTGCCCACAAGCTCCACCTGGCCAGGGTCCGCCCCTACTGTATTGCCCATGTCAATCAACAGAAGCTAAGACCTTCCAGAGAGACTAACTGCTCTTCTCTACCCACGGGGACGCGGTACAGCCTGAAGCCTCCCCTGTTTCATCTCCAGGCTCTCTCTCCGGCCCCTCATAGCTGTGATTTGTCTCAGGGGTAGAACGGAGATTTTTCTCTGAGTGAACACATACAGAGAGGGGCCACAGATGCTGAGGAAGGGCGCCTTGCCTACTGATATCCCAGCGTAAGTGGACAAGAGGTACCTGCCTGCTGTCCCAGCGTGTCGAACCTGTCCACATCAGGGGTTGCCTGCTGTGAAGTTATTCCCTGGGTGCCCTCGATTTTGTGGCCAAGGACAGAAGGGGCCGTTGTGTGTCCATGGGTAAAATGGAGGCCTCTGCCTAACTGGCGTGTTAGGCTGGACCTCTCCTATTGGCTCAGAGTTTGTGACCCGTCCCCGTCAGAAGTTCCGCCCAGCCTTCCGGTGGCTGTCTCCATGGTGATTGAGAAAGAAGCCTTAGGCCCCGCACTCAGCCTTCACCTGTCCTACCTGGCCTCTTTACCCTCGTACAGACCGCTGTGTGGATGAAAGAAAGGATGTCGGCCAGTGACCACGTGTCCTCATTTCCTTTGAAGGATTAGGCTCCTTGCCTGGGCAGAAGACAGCCAAGGTCAGCCTGAGCCTAGACTCCTAGTGACCCGTGACACTGCAGACAGTGATAGGTGTTCCTGTCCACGCTGAGGTATCCGCAGGTGGCGGATTGAGAGTGGTCGGAGGAGAAGTGGAACTAGAAATCACACACTCACGGGGGCACGGGCCAAAGGTCAGGGAAAATAGCTGAGGTCGTGGAGCTCTAGCGGAGCCGGGCTAGGGCCCAGGCCTCCCTCCTGTACGTGGCAAAGGAGGTGATCCATATGCCGCCATCCGCAGACTCTGGACTGCTAGGGCCCTGGATGCCCGAATTTCGGCCTTGTCTTCGGAGAAGTGACGCACACGCAGTGTGCCCCGGAGGCTGTGGACCAGCACAGGGCAAAATCGTGAAAACGCGGGCTTCAGTTGACTTTGCCTATGCTCTCCTTTGGCTGAGTGACATCCTGTGTTTCCTAGCAGGAGAAGGCATTTGTGGAGAGAGGCGGATTCCATGTGTGCAGGCAAAGTGTGTGCTGAGATGCTGAGTCGCTGGAGACCAGGGTGGACTCTTGAGACCCAGAATAGGCCTCTGGCAGGTATGTGTCAATGTTTTCTGCCCTGTGTTCTCAGCTGGGTATTTGCATACAATGTGACCAGTGGAATTAGTAGTCTCCGGAGAGGCTGCCACATGTCAGCAAGCTTCACCTGGCCAGGGTCGGCCCGTGATGTAGATCCCCGGTCAATCACCACTCTCTAGACGTTGCAGATAGACCAGCAGATCTTGTCGGCCCATGGGCAACCAGTAGAGCCAGAGGCCTTCCCCCTTTGCTCTTTCGTCTCTAGGCACCCTGTCAGGCACTCCAAGCTGTGAAGTGACTCAGGGGGAGAAGGAAGAGATTTCAGAGAGCGAACACATCCAGAGAGAGACAGAGAGAGGCAAGAGATGCTGAGTGGGGTTGCACTGCGTACTGATATCCTCTGGAAAGTGGGAAAGAGGTACCTGGCCTGTTGTAGCAATGCCCTGAACCAGTCGGAACCAGAAGCTCCCCTGTGCCTGCGTGGGCTTTCCCAGGGTGTGCTCAAATCCTGTGGCCACTAGGTGTCATAGGTCATAATGGAGGGCCCTGTGTCATCTGCCTGGCGGGCCAGATCTCTGCCATTGGCTCAGTCTTGTCACCAGGCCCATCATAAGCTCCGCCCACTGTTCCGGTGGTGGGACTGTCTCCATGGTGATGGCAAAGGAGCCTTAGTCCCGCCCACCTGGCCTTGACTTCACCTGGCTGGCCTGCTGACCCTCACTCAGACCTCTGTGTTGATAAAAATGAATATCCGCCAGCGCCCAGGTGTCAGCATCTGGGATAAAGGATTCGGGACCTTGCCTGGGGCAGAAGGCAGCCTAGGCCAGCTGGTACCTGGAAGTCTAGTGACTTGTGACACTGCTGCCAGTGACAAATGGTGACTCCCACTCTCACATATCCCCTGGTGGCAGAATGATAGCGATGGGTGGAGAAACATCGCTCCGGAGCACACGTTAAATGGGGCACCGGCCAAAGGCCAGGGCCAGTAGTGGACGTGGCCGAGCTGAAGGGCGAGCCAGTGAAGGGCCCAAGGATTCCTCCTGTATGTGGGAAACATGTCATCCGGGTCCCCACGTCCGTAAACCATTGGATTGCTGGGGCCCAGGATGCCGGGATTTCGGCCTTGCCTTGGCTGCCCGGCCACATACGCAGCCTTCCACCGGAGGCGGGGATATGTAGACAGCAAAAAAGTGGAAAATGGCAGTGTCTCCTCGATTTCCCTGACATGGGCCTTTTTGGGCGGCATGCTTTTGTCCTAGTGGGATCAGGCAGTGACGGAGAAAGGCAGGATTATGTGTGCAGGAAAGGTATGTGCTGAGAAGGCGACAAGGTTGAGACCAGGTTGGGATCTTCAGTCCCAGGAAAGGCCCCTGGCAGTTGTGGGTCAATGTTGTCTGCCCATCCCACCTGGCGTGGGGAGGTTTACAGCATACAAAGCAGCAGCGGAATTATTCTTCCCCCAGAGGTTGCATCTGCCCACAAGCTCCACCTGGCCAGGGTCCGCCCCTACCGTATTGCCCATGTCAATCAACAGAAGCTAAGACCTTCCAGAGAGACTAACTGCTCTTCTCTACCCACGGGGACACGGTACAGCCAGAAGCCTCCCCTGTTTCATCTCCAGGCTCTCTCTCCGGCCCCTCATAGCTGTGATTTGTCTCGGGGTAGAACGGAGAGATTTCTCTGAATGAACACATACAGAGAGGGGCCACAGATGCTGAGGAAGGGCGCCTTGCCTACTGATATCCCAGCGTAAGTGGACAAGAGGTACCTGCCTGCTGTCCCAGTGTGTCGAACCTGTCCCCATCAGGGGTTGCCTGCTGTGAAGTTATTCCCTGGGTGCCCTCGATTTTGTGGCCAAGGACAGAAGGGGCCGTTGTGTGTCCATGGGTAAAATGGAGGCCTCTGCCTAACTGGCGTGTTAGGCTGGACCTCTCCTATTGGCTCGGAGTTTGTGACCCGTCCCCGTCAGAAGTTCCGCCCAGCCTTCCGGTGGCTGTCTCCATGGTGATTGAGAAAGAAGCCTTAGGCCCCGCACTCAGCCTTCACCTGTCCTACCTGGCCTCTTTACCCTCGTACAGACTGCTGTGTGGATGAAAGAAAGGATGTCGGCCAGTGACCACGTGTCCTCATTTCCTTTGAAGGATTAGGCTCCTTGCCTGGGCAGAAGACAGCCAAGGTCAGCCTGAGCCTAGACTCCTAGTGACCCGTGACACTGCAGACAGTGATAGGTGTTCGTGTCCACGCTGAGGTATCCGCAGGTGGCGGATTGAGAGTGGTCGGAGGAGAAGTGGAACTAGAAATCACACACTCACGGGGGCACGGGCCAAAGGTCAGGGAAAATAGCTGAGGTCGTGGAGCTCTAGCGGAGCCAGGCTAGGGCCCAGGCCTCCCTCCTGTACGTGGCAAAGAGGTGATCCATATGCCGCCATCCGCAGACTCTGGACTGCTAGGGCCCTGGATGCCCGAATTTCGGCCTTGTCTTCGGAGAAGTGACGCACACGCAGTGTGCCCCGGAGGCTGTGGACCAGCACAGGGCAAAATCGTGAAAACGCGGGCTTCAGTTGACTTTGCCTGTGCTCTCCTTTGGCTGAGTGACATCCTGTGTTTCCTAGCAGGAGAAGGCATTTGTGGAGAGAGGCGGATTCCATGTGTGCAGGCAAAGTGTGTGCTGAGATGCTGAGTCGCTGGAGACCAGGGTGGACTCTTGAGACCCAGAATAGGCCTCTGGCAGGTATGTGTCAATGTTTTCTGCCCTGTGCTCTCAGCTGGGTATTTGCATACAATGTGACCAGTGGAATTAGTAGTCTCCGGAGAGGCTGCCACATGTCAGCAAGCTTCACCTGGCCAGGGTCGGCCCGTGATGTAGATCCCCGGTCAATCACCACTCTCTAGACCTTGCAGATAGACTAGCAGATCTTGTCGGCCCATGGGCAACCAGTAGAGCCAGAGGCCTTCCCCCTTTGCTCTTTCGTCTCTAGGCACCCTGTCAGGCACTCCAAGCTGTGAAGTGACTCAGGGGGAGAAGGAAGAGATTTCAGAGAGCGAACACATCCAGAGAGAGACAGAGAGAGGCAAGAGATGCTGAGTGGGGTTGCACTGCGTACTGATATCCTCTGGAAAGTGGGAAAGAGGTACCTGGCCTGTTGTAGCAATGCCCTGAACCAGTCGGAACCAGAAGCTCCCCTGTGCCTGCGTGGGCTTTCCCAGGGTGTGCTCAAATCCTGTGGCCACTAGGTGTCATAGGTCATAATGGAGGGCCCTGTGTCATCTGCCTGGCGGGCCAGATCTCTGCCATTGGCTCAGTCTTGTCACCAGGCCCATCATAAGCTCCGCCCACTGTTCCGGTGGTGGGACTGTCTCCATGGTGATGGCAAAGGAGCCTTAGTCCCGCCCACCTGGCCTTGACTTCACCTGGCTGGCCTGCTGACCCTCACTCAGACCTCTGTGTTGATAAAAATGAATATCCGCCAGCGCCCAGGTGTCAGCATCTGGGATAAAGGATTCGGGACCTTGCCTGGGGCAGAAGGCAGCCTAGGCCAGCTGGTACCTGGAAGTCTAGTGACTTGTGACACTGCTGCCAGTGACAAATGGTGACTCCCACTCTCACATATCCCCTGGTGGCAGAATGATAGCGATGGGTGGAGAAACATCGCTCCGGAGCACACGTTAAATGGGGCACCGGCCAAAGGCCAGGGCCAGTAGTGGACGTGGCCGAGCTGAAGGGCGAGCCAGTGAAGGGCCCAAGGATTCCTCCTGTATGTGGGAAACATGTCATCCGGGTCCCCACGTCCGTAAACCATTGGATTGCTGGGGCCCAGGATGCCGGGATTTCGGCCTTGCCTTGGCTGCCCGGCCACATACGCAGCCTTCCACCGGAGGCGGGGATATGTAGACAGCAAAAATGTGGAAAATGGCAGTGTCTCCTCGATTTCCCTGACATGGGCCTTTTTGGGCGGCATGCTTTTGTCCTAGTGGGATCAGGCAGTGATGGAGAAAGGCAGGATTATGTGTGCAGGAAAGGTATGTGCTGAGAAGGCGACAAGGTTGAGACCAGGTTGGGATCTTCAGTCCCAGGAAAGGCCCCTGGCAGTTGTGGGTCAATGTTGTCTGCCCATCCCACCTGGCGTGGGGAGGTTTACAGCATACAAAGCAGCAGCGGAATTATTCTTCCCCCAGAGGTTGCATCTGCCCACAAGCTCCACCTGGCCAGGGTCCGCCCCTACTGTATTGCCCATGTCAATCAACAGAAGCTAAGACCTTCCAGAGAGACTAACTGCTCTTCTCTACCCACGGGGACGCGGTACAGCCAGAAGCCTCCCCTGTTTCATCTCCAGGCTCTCTCTCCGGCCCCTCATAGCTGTGATTTGTCTCAGGGGTAGAACGGAGATTTTTCTCTGAGTGAACACATACAGAGAGGGGCCACAGATGCTGAGGAAGGGCGCCTTGCCTACTGATATCCCAGCGTAAGTGGACAAGAGGTACCTGCCTGCTGTCCCAGCGTGTCGAACCTGTCCACATCAGGGGTTGCCTGCTGTGAAGTTATTCCCTGGGTGCCCTCGATTTTGTGGCCAAGGACAGAAGGGGCCGTTGTGTGTCCATGGGTAAAATGGAGGCCTCTGCCTAACTGGCGTGTTAGGCTGGACCTCTCCTATTGGCTCAGAGTTTGTGACCCGTCCCCGTCAGAAGTTCCGCCCAGCCTTCCGGTGGCTGTCTCCATGGTGATTGAGAAAGAAGCCTTAGGCCCCGCACTCAGCCTTCACCTGTCCTACCTGGCCTCTTTACCCTCGTACAGACCGCTGTGTGGATGAAAGAAAGGATGTCGGCCAGTGACCACGTGTCCTCATTTCCTTTGAAGGATTAGGCTCCTTGCCTGGGCAGAAGACAGCCAAGGTCAGCCTGAGCCTAGACTCCTAGTGACCCGTGACACTGCAGACAGTGATAGGTGTTCCTGTCCACGCTGAGGTATCCGCAGGTGGCGGATTGAGAGTGGTCGGAGGAGAAGTGGAACTAGAAATCACACACTCACGGGGGCACGGGCCAAAGGTCAGGGAAAATAGCTGAGGTCGTGGAGCTCTAGCGGAGCCGGGCTAGGGCCCAGGCCTCCCTCCTGTACGTGGCAAAGGAGGTGATCCATATGCCGCCATCCGCAGACTCTGGACTGCTAGGGCCCTGGATGCCCGAATTTCGGCCTTGTCTTCGGAGAAGTGACGCACACGCAGTGTGCCCCGGAGGCTGTGGACCAGCACAGGGCAAAATCGTGAAAACGCGGGCTTCAGTTGACTTTGCCTATGCTCTCCTTTGGCTGAGTGACATCCTGTGTTTCCTAGCAGGAGAAGGCATTTGTGGAGAGAGGCGGATTCCATGTGTGCAGGCAAAGTGTGTGCTGAGATGCTGAGTCGCTGGAGACCAGGGTGGACTCTTGAGACCCAGAATAGGCCTCTGGCAGGTATGTGTCAATGTTTTCTGCCCTGTGTTCTCAGCTGGGTATTTGCATACAATGTGACCAGTGGAATTAGTAGTCTCCGGAGAGGCTGCCACATGTCAGCAAGCTTCACCTGGCCAGGGTCGGCCCGTGATGTAGATCCCCGGTCAATCACCACTCTCTAGACGTTGCAGATAGACCAGCAGATCTTGTCGGCCCATGGGCAACCAGTAGAGCCAGAGGCCTTCCCCCTTTGCTCTTTCGTCTCTAGGCACCCTGTCAGGCACTCCAAGCTGTGAAGTGACTCAGGGGGAGAAGGAAGAGATTTCAGAGAGCGAACACATCCAGAGAGAGACAGAGAGAGGCAAGAGATGCTGAGTGGGGTTGCATTGCGTACTGATATCCTCTGGAAAGTGGGAAAGAGGTACCTGGCCTGTTGTAGCAATGCCCTGAACCAGTCGGAACCAGAAGCTCCCCTGTGCCTGCGTGGGCTTTCCCAGGGTGTGCTCAAATCCTGTGGCCACTAGGTGTCATAGGTCATAATGGAGGGCCCTGTGTCATCTGCCTGGCGGGCCAGATCTCTGCCATTGGCTCAGTCTTGTCACCAGGCCCATCATAAGCTCCGCCCACTGTTCCGGTGGTGGGACTGTCTCCATGGTGATGGCAAAGGAGCCTTAGTCCCGCCCACCTGGCCTTGACTTCACCTGGCTGGCCTGCTGACCCTCACTCAGACCTCTGTGTTGATAAAAATGAATATCCGCCAGCGCCCAGGTGTCAGCATCTGGGATAAAGGATTCGGGACCTTGCCTGGGGCAGAAGGCAGCCTAGGCCAGCTGGTACCTGGAAGTCTAGTGACTTGTGACACTGCTGCCAGTGACAAATGGTGACTCCCACTCTCACATATCCCCTGGTGGCAGAATGATAGCGATGGGTGGAGAAACATCGCTCCGGAGCACACGTTAAATGGGGCACCGGCCAAAGGCCAGGGCCAGTAGTGGACGTGGCCGAGCTGAAGGGCGAGCCAGTGAAGGGCCCAAGGATTCCTCCTGTATGTGGGAAACATGTCATCCGGGTCCCCACGTCCGTAAACCATTGGATTGCTGGGGCCCAGGATGCCGGGATTTCGGCCTTGCCTTGGATGCCCGGCCACATACGCAGCCTTCCACCGGAGGCGGGGATATGTAGACAGCAAAAAAGTGGAAAATGGCAGTGTCTCCTCGATTTCCCTGACATGGGCCTTTTTGGGCGGCATGCTTTTGTCCTAGTGGGATCAGGCAGTGACGGAGAAAGGCAGGATTATGTGTGCAGGAAAGGTATGTGCTGAGAAGGCGACAAGGTTGAGACCAGGTTGGGATCTTCAGTCCCAGGAAAGGCCCCTGGCAGTTGTGGGTCAATGTTGTCTGCCCATCCCACCTGGCGTGGGGAGGTTTACAGCATACAAAGCAGCAGCGGAATTATTCTTCCCCCAGAGGTTGCATCTGCCCACAAGCTCCACCTGGCCAGGGTCCGCCCCTACTGTATTGCCCATGTCAATCAACAGAAGCTAAGACCTTCCAGAGAGACTAACTGCTCTTCTCTACCCACGGGGACGCGGTACAGCCAGAAGCCTCCCCTGTTTCATCTCCAGGCTCTCTCTCCGGCCCCTCATAGCTGTGATTTGTCTCAGGGGTAGAACGGAGATTTTTCTCTGAGTGAACACATACAGAGAGGGGCCACAGATGCTGAGGAAGGGCGCCTTGCCTACTGATATCCCAGCGTAAGTGGACAAGAGGTACCTGCCTGCTGTCCCAGCGTGTCGAACCTGTCCACATCAGGGGTTGCCTGCTGTGAAGTTATTCCCTGGGTGCCCTCGATTTTGTGGCCAAGGACAGAAGGGGCCGTTGTGTGTCCATGGGTAAAATGGAGGCCTCTGCCTAACTGGCGTGTTAGGCTGGACCTCTCCTATTGGCTCAGAGTTTGTGACCCGTCCCCGTCAGAAGTTCCGCCCAGCCTTCCGGTGGCTGTCTCCATGGTGATTGAGAAAGAAGCCTTAGGCCCCGCACTCAGCCTTCACCTGTCCTACCTGGCCTCTTTACCCTCGTACAGACCGCTGCGTGGATGAAAGAAAGGATGTCGGCCAGTGACCACGTGTCCTCATTTCCTTTGAAGGATTAGGCTCCTTGCCTGGGCAGAAGACAGCCAAGGTCAGCCTGAGCCTAGACTCCTAGTGACCCGTGACACTGCAGACAGTGATAGGTGTTCCTGTCCACGCTGAGGTATCCGCAGGTGGCGGATTGAGAGTGGTCGGAGGAGAAGTGGAACTAGAAATCACACACTCACGGGGGCACGGGCCAAAGGTCAGGGAAAATAGCTGAGGTCGTGGAGCTCTAGCGGAGCCGGGCTAGGGCCCAGGCCTCCCTCCTGTACGTGGCAAAGGAGGTGATCCATATGCCGCCATCCGCAGACTCTGGACTGCTAGGGCCCTGGATGCCCGAATTTCGGCCTTGTCTTCGGAGAAGTGACGCACACGCAGTGTGCCCCGGAGGCTGTGGACCAGCACAGGGCAAAATCGTGAAAACGCGGGCTTCAGTTGACTTTGCCTATGCTCTCCTTTGGCTGAGTGACATCCTGTGTTTCCTAGCAGGAGAAGGCATTTGTGGAGAGAGGCGGATTCCATGTGTGCAGGCAAAGTGTGTGCTGAGATGCTGAGTCGCTGGAGACCAGGGTGGACTCTTGAGACCCAGAATAGGCCTCTGGCAGGTATGTGTCAATGTTTTCTGCCCTGTGTTCTCAGCTGGGTATTTGCATACAATGTGACCAGTGGAATTAGTAGTCTCCGGAGAGGCTGCCACATGTCAGCAAGCTTCACCTGGCCAGGGTCGGCCCGTGATGTAGATCCCCGGTCAATCACCACTCTCTAGACGTTGCAGATAGACCAGCAGATCTTGTCGGCCCATGGGCAACCAGTAGAGCCAGAGGCCTTCCCCCTTTGCTCTTTCGTCTCTAGGCACCCTGTCAGGCACTCCAAGCTGTGAAGTGACTCAGGGGGAGAAGGAAGAGATTTCAGAGAGCGAACACATCCAGAGAGAGACAGAGAGAGGCAAGAGATGCTGAGTGGGGTTGCATTGCGTACTGATATCCTCTGGAAAGTGGGAAAGAGGTACCTGGCCTGTTGTAGCAATGCCCTGAACCAGTCGGAACCAGAAGCTCCCCTGTGCCTGCGTGGGCTTTCCCAGGGTGTGCTCAAATCCTGTGGCCACTAGGTGTCATAGGTCATAATGGAGGGCCCTGTGTCATCTGCCTGGCGGGCCAGATCTCTGCCATTGGCTCAGTCTTGTCACCAGGCCCATCATAAGCTCCGCCCACTGTTCCGGTGGTGGGACTGTCTCCATGGTGATGGCAAAGGAGCCTTAGTCCCGCCCACCTGGCCTTGACTTCACCTGGCTGGCCTGCTGACCCTCACTCAGACCTCTGTGTTGATAAAAATGAATATCCGCCAGCGCCCAGGTGTCAGCATCTGGGATAAAGGATTCGGGACCTTGCCTGGGGCAGAAGGCAGCCTAGGCCAGCTGGTACCTGGAAGTCTAGTGACTTGTGACACTGCTGCCAGTGACAAATGGTGACTCCCACTCTCACATATCCCCTGGTGGCAGAATGATAGCGATGGGTGGAGAAACATCGCTCCGGAGCACACGTTAAATGGGGCACCGGCCAAAGGCCAGGGCCAGTAGTGGACGTGGCCGAGCTGAAGGGCGAGCCAGTGAAGGGCCCAAGGATTCCTCCTGGATGTGGGAAACATGTCATCCGGGTCCCCACGTCCGTAAACCATTGGATTGCTGGGGCCCAGGATGCCGGGATTTCGGCCTTGCCTTGGCTGCCCGGCCACATACGCAGCCTTCCACCGGAGGCGGGGATATGTAGACAGCAAAAAAGTGGAAAATGGCAGTGTCTCCTCGATTTCCCTGACATGGGCCTTTTTGGGCGGCATGCTTTTGTCCTAGTGGGATCAGGCAGTGACGGAGAAAGGCAGGATTATGTGTGCAGGAAAGGTATGTGCTGAGAAGGCGACAAGGTTGAGACCAGGTTGGGATCTTCAGTCCCAGGAAAGGCCCCTGGCAGTTGTGGGTCAATGTTGTCTGCCCATCCCACCTGGCGTGGGGAGGTTTACAGCATACAAAGCAGCAGCGGAATTATTCTTCCCCCAGAGGTTGCATCTGCCCACAAGCTCCACCTGGCCAGGGTCCGCCCCTACCGTATTGCCCATGTCAATCAACAGAAGCTAAGACCTTCCAGAGAGACTAACTGCTCTTCTCTACCCACGGGGACACGGTACAGCCAGAAGCCTCCCCTGTTTCATCTCCAGGCTCTCTCTCCGGCCCCTCATAGCTGTGATTTGTCTCGGGGTAGAACGGAGAGATTTCTCTGAATGAACACATACAGAGAGGGGCCACAGATGCTGAGGAAGGGCGCCTTGCCTACTGATATCCCAGCGTAAGTGGACAAGAGGTACCTGCCTGCTGTCCCAGTGTGTCGAACCTGTCCCCATCAGGGGTTGCCTGCTGTGAAGTTATTCCCTGGGTGCCCTCGATTTTGTGGCCAAGGACAGAAGGGGCCGTTGTGTGTCCATGGGTAAAATGGAGGCCTCTGCCTAACTGGCGTGTTAGGCTGGACCTCTCCTATTGGCTCGGAGTTTGTGACCCGTCCCCGTCAGAAGTTCCGCCCAGCCTTCCGGTGGCTGTCTCCATGGTGATTGAGAAAGAAGCCTTAGGCCCCGCACTCAGCCTTCACCTGTCCTACCTGGCCTCTTTACCCTCGTACAGACTGCTGTGTGGATGAAAGAAAGGATGTCGGCCAGTGACCACGTGTCCTCATTTCCTTTGAAGGATTAGGCTCCTTGCCTGGGCAGAAGACAGCCAAGGTCAGCCTGAGCCTAGACTCCTAGTGACCCGTGACACTGCAGACAGTGATAGGTGTTCGTGTCCACGCTGAGGTATCCGCAGGTGGCGGATTGAGAGTGGTCGGAGGAGAAGTGGAACTAGAAATCACACACTCACGGGGGCACGGGCCAAAGGTCAGGGAAAATAGCTGAGGTCGTGGAGCTCTAGCGGAGCCAGGCTAGGGCCCAGGCCTCCCTCCTGTACGTGGCAAAGAGGTGATCCATATGCCGCCATCCGCAGACTCTGGACTGCTAGGGCCCTGGATGCCCGAATTTCGGCCTTGTCTTCGGAGAAGTGACGCACACGCAGTGTGCCCCGGAGGCTGTGGACCAGCACAGGGCAAAATCGTGAAAACGCGGGCTTCAGTTGACTTTGCCTGTGCTCTCCTTTGGCTGAGTGACATCCTGTGTTTCCTAGCAGGAGAAGGCATTTGTGGAGAGAGGCGGATTCCATGTGTGCAGGCAAAGTGTGTGCTGAGATGCTGAGTCGCTGGAGACCAGGGTGGACTCTTGAGACCCAGAATAGGCCTCTGGCAGGTATGTGTCAATGTTTTCTGCCCTGTGCTCTCAGCTGGGTATTTGCATACAATGTGACCAGTGGAATTAGTAGTCTCCGGAGAGGCTGCCACATGTCAGCAAGCTTCACCTGGCCAGGGTCGGCCCGTGATGTAGATCCCCGGTCAATCACCACTCTCTAGACCTTGCAGATAGACTAGCAGATCTTGTCGGCCCATGGGCAACCAGTAGAGCCAGAGGCCTTCCCCCTTTGCTCTTTCGTCTCTAGGCACCCTGTCAGGCACTCCAAGCTGTGAAGTGACTCAGGGGGAGAAGGAAGAGATTTCAGAGAGCGAACACATCCAGAGAGAGACAGAGAGAGGCAAGAGATGCTGAGTGGGGTTGCACTGCGTACTGATATCCTCTGGAAAGTGGGAAAGAGGTACCTGGCCTGTTGTAGCAATGCCCTGAACCAGTCGGAACCAGAAGCTCCCCTGTGCCTGCGTGGGCTTTCCCAGGGTGTGCTCAAATCCTGTGGCCACTAGGTGTCATAGGTCATAATGGAGGGCCCTGTGTCATCTGCCTGGCGGGCCAGATCTCTGCCATTGGCTCAGTCTTGTCACCAGGCCCATCATAAGCTCCGCCCACTGTTCCGGTGGTGGGACTGTCTCCATGGTGATGGCAAAGGAGCCTTAGTCCCGCCCACCTGGCCTTGACTTCACCTGGCTGGCCTGCTGACCCTCACTCAGACCTCTGTGTTGATAAAAATGAATATCCGCCAGCGCCCAGGTGTCAGCATCTGGGATAAAGGATTCGGGACCTTGCCTGGGGCAGAAGGCAGCCTAGGCCAGCTGGTACCTGGAAGTCTAGTGACTTGTGACACTGCTGCCAGTGACAAATGGTGACTCCCACTCTCACATATCCCCTGGTGGCAGAATGATAGCGATGGGTGGAGAAACATCGCTCCGGAGCACACGTTAAATGGGGCACCGGCCAAAGGCCAGGGCCAGTAGTGGACGTGGCCGAGCTGAAGGGCGAGCCAGTGAAGGGCCCAAGGATTCCTCCTGTATGTGGGAAACATGTCATCCGGGTCCCCACGTCCGTAAACCATTGGATTGCTGGGGCCCAGGATGCCGGGATTTCGGCCTTGCCTTGGCTGCCCGGCCACATACGCAGCCTTCCACCGGAGGCGGGGATATGTAGACAGCAAAAATGTGGAAAATGGCAGTGTCTCCTCGATTTCCCTGACATGGGCCTTTTTGGGCGGCATGCTTTTGTCCTAGTGGGATCAGGCAGTGACGGAGAAAGGCAGGATTATGTGTGCAGGAAAGGTATGTGCTGAGAAGGCGACAAGGTTGAGACCAGGTTGGGATCTTCAGTCCCAGGAAAGGCCCCTGGCAGTTGTGGGTCAATGTTGTCTGCCCATCCCACCTGGCGTGGGGAGGTTTACAGCATACAAAGCAGCAGCGGAATTATTCTTCCCCCAGAGGTTGCATCTGCCCACAAGCTCCACCTGGCCAGGGTCCGCCCCTACCGTATTGCCCATGTCAATCAACAGAAGCTAAGACCTTCCAGAGAGACTAACTGCTCTTCTCTACCCACGGGGACGCGGTACAGCCAGAAGCCTCCCCTGTTTCATCTCCAGGCTCTCTCTCCGGCCCCTCATAGCTGTGATTTGTCTCGGGGTAGAACGGAGAGATTTCTCTGAATGAACACATACAGAGAGGGGCCACAGATGCTGAGGAAGGGCGCCTTGCCTACTGATATCCCAGCGTAAGTGGACAAGAGGTACCTGCCTGCTGTCCCAGCGTGTCGAACCTGTCCACATCAGGGGTTGCCTGCTGTGAAGTTATTCCCTGGGTGCCCTCGATTTTGTGGCCAAGGACAGAAGGGGCCGTTGTGTGTCCATGGGTAAAATGGAGGCCTCTGCCTAACTGGCGTGTTAGGCTGGACCTCTCCTATTGGCTCGGAGTTTGTGACCCGTCCCCGTCAGAAGTTCCGCCCAGCCTTCCGGTGGCTGTCTCCATGGTGATTGAGAAAGAAGCCTTAGGCCCCGCACTCAGCCTTCACCTGTCCTACCTGGCCTCTTTACCCTCGTACAGACTGCTGTGTGGATGAAAGAAAGGATGTCGGCCAGTGACCACGTGTCCTCATTTCCTTTGAAGGATTAGGCTCCTTGCCTGGGCAGAAGACAGCCAAGGTCAGCCTGAGCCTAGACTCCTAGTGACCCGTGACACTGCAGACAGTGATAGGTGTTCGTGTCCACGCTGAGGTATCCGCAGGTGGCGGATTGAGAGTGGTCGGAGGAGAAGTGGAACTAGAAATCACACACTCACGGGGGCACGGGCCAAAGGTCAGGGAAAATAGCTGAGGTCGTGGAGCTCTAGCGGAGCCAGGCTAGGGCCCAGGCCTCCCTCCTGTACGTGGCAAAGAGGTGATCCATATGCCGCCATCCGCAGACTCTGGACTGCTAGGGCCCTGGATGCCCGAATTTCGGCCTTGTCTTCGGAGAAGTGACGCACACGCAGTGTGCCCCGGAGGCTGTGGACCAGCACAGGGCAAAATCGTGAAAACGCGGGCTTCAGTTGACTTTGCCTGTGCTCTCCTTTGGCTGAGTGACATCCTGTGTTTCCTAGCAGGAGAAGGCATTTGTGGAGAGAGGCGGATTCCATGTGTGCAGGCAAAGTGTGTGCTGAGATGCTGAGTCGCTGGAGACCAGGGTGGACTCTTGAGACCCAGAATAGGCCTCTGGCAGGTATGTGTCAATGTTTTCTGCCCTGTGCTCTCAGCTGGGTATTTGCATACAATGTGACCAGTGGAATTAGTAGTCTCCGGAGAGGCTGCCACATGTCAGCAAGCTTCACCTGGCCAGGGTCGGCCCGTGATGTAGATCCCCGGTCAATCACCACTCTCTAGACCTTGCAGATAGACTAGCAGATCTTGTCGGCCCATGGGCAACCAGTAGAGCCAGAGGCCTTCCCCCTTTGCTCTTTCGTCTCTAGGCACCCTGTCAGGCACTCCAAGCTGTGAAGTGACTCAGGGGGAGAAGGAAGAGATTTCAGAGAGCGAACACATCCAGAGAGAGACAGAGAGAGGCAAGAGATGCTGAGTGGGGTTGCACTGCGTACTGATATCCTCTGGAAAGTGGGAAAGAGGTACCTGGCCTGTTGTAGCAATGCCCTGAACCAGTCGGAACCAGAAGCTCCCCTGTGCCTGCGTGGGCTTTCCCAGGGTGTGCTCAAATCCTGTGGCCACTAGGTGTCATAGGTCATAATGGAGGGCCCTGTGTCATCTGCCTGGCGGGCCAGATCTCTGCCATTGGCTCAGTCTTGTCACCAGGCCCATCATAAGCTCCGCCCACTGTTCCGGTGGTGGGACTGTCTCCATGGTGATGGCAAAGGAGCCTTAGTCCCGCCCACCTGGCCTTGACTTCACCTGGCTGGCCTGCTGACCCTCACTCAGACCTCTGTGTTGATAAAAATGAATATCCGCCAGCGCCCAGGTGTCAGCATCTGGGATAAAGGATTCGGGACCTTGCCTGGGGCAGAAGGCAGCCTAGGCCAGCTGGTACCTGGAAGTCTAGTGACTTGTGACACTGCTGCCAGTGACAAATGGTGACTCCCACTCTCACATATCCCCTGGTGGCAGAATGATAGCGATGGGTGGAGAAACATCGCTCCGGAGCACACGTTAAATGGGGCACCGGCCAAAGGCCAGGGCCAGTAGTGGACGTGGCCGAGCTGAAGGGCGAGCCAGTGAAGGGCCCAAGGATTCCTCCTGTATGTGGGAAACATGTCATCCGGGTCCCCACGTCCGTAAACCATTGGATTGCTGGGGCCCAGGATGCCGGGATTTCGGCCTTGCCTTGGCTGCCCGGCCACATACGCAGCCTTCCACCGGAGGCGGGGATATGTAGACAGCAAAAATGTGGAAAATGGCAGTGTCTCCTCGATTTCCCTGACATGGGCCTTTTTGGGCGGCATGCTTTTGTCCTAGTGGGATCAGGCAGTGACGGAGAAAGGCAGGATTATGTGTGCAGGAAAGGTATGTGCTGAGAAGGCGACAAGGTTGAGACCAGGTTGGGATCTTCAGTCCCAGGAAAGGCCCCTGGCAGTTGTGGGTCAATGTTGTCTGCCCATCCCACCTGGCGTGGGGAGGTTTACAGCATACAAAGCAGCAGCGGAATTATTCTTCCCCCAGAGGTTGCATCTGCCCACAAGCTCCACCTGGCCAGGGTCCGCCCCTACTGTATTGCCCATGTCAATCAACAGAAGCTAAGACCTTCCAGAGAGACTAACTGCTCTTCTCTACCCACGGGGACGCGGTACAGCCAGAAGCCTCCCCTGTTTCATCTCCAGGCTCTCTCTCCGGCCCCTCATAGCTGTGATTTGTCTCGGGGTAGAACGGAGAGATTTCTCTGAATGAACACATACAGAGAGGGGCCACAGATGCTGAGGAAGGGCGCCTTGCCTACTGATATCCCAGCGTAAGTGGACAAGAGGTACCTGCCTGCTGTCCCAGCGTGTCGAACCTGTCCACATCAGGGGTTGCCTGCTGTGAAGTTATTCCCTGGGTGCCCTCGATTTTGTGGCCAAGGACAGAAGGGGCCGTTGTGTGTCCATGGGTAAAATGGAGGCCTCTGCCTAACTTGCATGTTAGGCTGAACCTCTCCTATTGGCTCAGAGTTTGTGACCCGTCCCCGTCAGAAGTTCCGCCCAGCCTTCCGGTGGCTGTCTCCATGGTGATTGAGAAAGAAGCCTTAGGCCCCGCACTCAGCCTTCACCTGTCCTACCTGGCCTCTTTACCCTCGTACAGACCGCTGTGTGGATGAAAGAAAGGATGTCGGCCAGTGACCACGTGTCCTCATTTCCTTTGAAGGATTAGGCTCCTTGCCTGGGCAGAAGACAGCCAAGGTCAGCCTGAGCCTAGACTCCTAGTGACCTGTGACACTGCAGACAGTGATAGATGTTCATGTCCACGCTGAGGTATCCGCAGGTGGCGGATTGAGAGTGGTCGGAGGAGAAGTGGAACTAGAAATCACACACTCACGGGGGCACGGGCCAAAGGTCAGGGAAAATAGCTGAGGTCGTGGAGCTCTAGCGGAGCCAGGCTAGGGCCCAGGCCTCCCTCCTGTACGTGGCAAAGAGGTGATCCATATGCCGCCATCCGCAGACTCTGGACTGCTAGGGCCCTGGATGCCCGAATTTCGGCCTTGTCTTCGGAGAAGTGACGCACACGCAGTGTGCCCTGGAGGCTGTGGACCAGCACAGGGCAAAATCGTGAAAACGCGGGCTTCAGTTGACTTTGCCTGTGCTCTCCTTTGGCTGAGTGACATCCTGTGTTTCCTAGCAGGAGAAGGCATTTGTGGAGAGAGGCGGATTCCATGTGTGCAGGCAAAGTGTGTGCTGAGATGCTGAGTCGCTGGAGACCAGGGTGGACTCTTGAGACCCAGAATAGGCCTCTGGCAGGTATGTGTCAATGTTTTCTGCCCTGTGCTCTCAGCTGGGTATTTGCATACAATGTGACCAGTGGAATTAGTAGTCTCCGGAGAGGCTGCCACATGTCAGCAAGCTTCACCTGGCCAGGGTCGGCCCGTGATGTAGATCCCCGGTCAATCACCACTCTCTAGACGTTGCAGATAGACTAGCAGATCTTGTCGGCCCATGGGCAACCAGTAGAGCCAGAGGCCTTCCCCCTTTGCTCTTTCGTCTCTAGGCACCCTGTCAGGCACTCCAAGCTGTGAAGTGACTCAGGGGGAGAAGGAAGAGATTTCAGAGAGCGAACACATCCAGAGAGAGACAGAGAGAGGCAAGAGATGCTGAGTGGGGTTGCATTGCGTACTGATATCCTCTGGAAAGTGGGAAAGAGGTACCTGGCCTGTTGTAGCAATGCCCTGAACCAGTCGGAACCAGAAGCTCCCCTGTGCCTGCGTGGGCTTTCCCAGGGTGTGCTCAAATCCTGTGGCCACTAGGTGTCATAGGTCATAATGGAGGGCCCTGTGTCATCTGCCTGGCGGGCCAGATCTCTGCCATTGGCTCAGTCTTGTCACCAGGCCCATCATAAGCTCCGCCCACTGTTCCGGTGGTGGGACTGTCTCCATGGTGATGGCAAAGGAGCCTTAGTCCCGCCCACCTGGCCTTGACTTCACCTGGCTGGCCTGCTGACCCTCACTCAGACCTCTGTGTTGATAAAAATGAATATCCGCCAGCGCCCAGGTGTCAGCATCTGGGATAAAGGATTCGGGACCTTGCCTGGGGCAGAAGGCAGCCTAGGCCAGCTGGTACCTGGAAGTCTAGTGACTTGTGACACTGCTGCCAGTGACAAATGGTGACTCCCACTCTCACATATCCCCTGGTGGCAGAATGATAGCGATGGGTGGAGAAACATCGCTCCGGAGCACACGTTAAATGGGGCACCGGCCAAAGGCCAGGGCCAGTAGTGGACGTGGCCGAGCTGAAGGGCGAGCCAGTGAAGGGCCCAAGGATTCCTCCTGTATGTGGGAAACATGTCATCCGGGTCCCCACGTCCGTAAACCATTGGATTGCTGGGGCCCAGGGATGCCGGGATTTCGGCCTTGCCTTGGCTGCCCGGCCACATACGCAGCCTTCCACCGGAGGCGGGGATATGTAGACAGCAAAAAAGTGGAAAATGGCAGTGTCTCCTCGATTTCCCTGACATGGGCCTTTTTGGGCGGCATGCTTTTGTCCTAGTGGGATCAGGCAGTGACGGAGAAAGGCAGGATTATGTGTGCAGGAAAAGGTATGTGCTGAGAAGGCGACAAGGTGAGACCAGGTTGGGATCTTCAGTCCCAGGAAAGACCCTGCAGTTGTGGGTCAATGTTGTCTGCCATCCCACCTGGCGTGGGGGCAGGTTTACAGCATACAAAGCAAGCAGCGGAATTATTCTTCCCCCAGAGGTTGCATCTGCCCACAAGCTCCACCTGGCCAGGGTCCGCCCCTACCGTATTGCCCATGTCAATCACAGAAGCTAAGACCTTCCAGAGAGACTAACTGCTCTTCTCTACCCACGGGGACACGGTACAGCCAGAAGCCTCCCCTGTTTCATCTCCAGGCTCTCTCTCCGGCCCCTCATAGCTGTGATTTGTCTCGGGGTAGAACGGAGAGATTTCTCTGAATGAACACATACAGAGAGGGGCCACAGATGCTGAGGGGAAGGGCGCCTTGCCTACTGATATCCCAGCGTAAGTGGACAAGAGGTACCTGCCCTGCTGTCCCAGCGTGTCGAACCTGTCCCCATCAGGGGTTGCCTGCTGTGAAGTTATTCCCTGGGTGCCCTCGATTTTGTGGCCAAGGACAGAAGGGGCCGTTGTGTGTCCATGGGTAAAATGGAGGCCTCTGCCTAACTGGCGTGTTAGGCTGGACCTCTCCTATTGGCTCGGAGTTTGTGACCCCGTCCCCGTCAGAAGTTCCGCCCAGCCTTCCGGTGGCTGTCTCCATGGTGATTGAGAAAGAAGCCTAGGCCCCCGCACTCAGCCTTCACCTGTCCTACCTGGCCTCTTTACCCTCGTACAGACTGCTGTGTGGATGAAAGAAAGGATGTCGGCCAGTGACCACGTGTCCTCATTTCCTTTGAAGGATTAGGCTCCTTGCCTGGGCAGAAGACAGCCAAGGTCAGCCTGAGCCTAGACTCCTAGTGACCTGTGACACTGCAGACAGTGATAGATGTTCATGTCCACGCTGAGGTATCCGCAGGTGGCGGATTGAGAGTGGTCGGAGGAGAAGTGGAACTAGAAATCACACACTCACGGGGGCACGGGCCAAAGGTCAGGGAAAATAGCTTTGAGTCGTGGAGCTCTAGCGGAGCCGGGCTAGGGCCCAGGCCTCCTCCTGTACGTGGCAAAGGAGGTGATCCATATGCCGCCATCCGCAGACTCTGGACTGCTAGGGCCCTGGATGCCCGAATTTCGGCCTTGTCTTCGGAGAAGTGACGCACACGCAGTGTGCCCCGGAGGCTGTGGACCAGCCACAGGGCAAAATCGTGAAAACGCGGGCTTCAGTTGACTTTGCCTGTGCTCTCCTTTGGCTGAGTGACATCCTGTGTTTCCTAGCAGGAGAAGGCATTTGTGGAGAGAGAGGCGGATTCCATGTGTGCAGGCAAAGTGTGTGCTGAGATGCTGAGTCGCTGGAGACCAGGGTGGACTCTTGAGACCCAGAATAGGCCTCTGGCAGGTATGTGTCAATGTTTTCTGCCCTGTGCTCTCAGCTGGGTATTTGCATACAATGTGACCAGTGGAATTAGTAGTCTCGGAGAGGCTGCCACATGTCAGCAAGCTTCACCTGGCCAGGGTCGGCCCGTGATGTAGATCCCCGGTCAATCACCACTCTCTAGACGTTGCAGATAGACCAGCAGATCTTGTCGGCCCACGGGCAACCAGTAGAGCCAGAGGCCTTCCCCCTTTGCTCTTTCGTCTCTAGGAACCCTGTCAGGCACTCCAAGCTGTGAAGTGACTCAGGGGGAGAAGGAAGAGATTTCAGAGAGCGAACACATCCAGAGAGAGACAGAGAGAGGCAAGAGATGCTGAGTGGGGTTGCATTGCGTACTGATATCCTCTGGAAAGTGGGAAAGAGGTACCTGGCCTGTTGTAGCAATGCCCTGAACCAGTCGGAACCAGAAGCTCCCCTGTGCCTGCGTGGGCTTTCCCAGGGTGTGCTCAAATCCTGTGGCCACTAGGTGTCATAGGTCATAATGGAGGGCCCTGTGTCATCTTGCCTGGCGGGCCAGATCTCTGCAATTGGCTCAGTCTTGTCACCAGGCCCATCATAAGCTCCGCCCACTGTTCCGGTGGTGGGACTGTCTCCATGGTGATGGCAAAGGAGCCTTAGTCCCGCCCACTGGCCTTGACTTCACCTGGCTGGTCTGCTGACCCTCACTCAGACCTCTGTGTTGATAAAAATGAATATCCGCCAGCCGCCCAGGTGTCAGCATCTGGGATAAAGGATTCGGGACCTTGCCTGGGGCAGAAGGCAGCCTAGGCCAGCTGGTACCTGGAAGTCTAGTGACTTGTGACACTGCTGCCAGTGACAAATGGTGACTCCACTCTCACATATCCCCTGGTGGCAGAATGATAGCGATGGGTGGAGAAACATCGCTCCGGAGCACACGTTAAAATGGTGCACCGGCCAAAGGCCAGGGCCAGTAGTGGACGTGGCCGAGCTGAAGGGCGAGCCAGTGAAGGGGCCCAAGGATTCCTCCTGTATGTGGGAAACATGTCATCCGGGTCCCCACGTCCGTAAACCATTGGATTGCTGGGGCCCAGGATGCCGGGATTTCGGCCTTGCCTTGGCTGCCCGGCCACATACGCAGCCTTCCACCGGAGGCGGGGATATGTAGACAGCAAAAATGTGGAAAATGGCAGTGTCTCCTCGATTTCCCTGACATGGGCCTTTTTGGGCGGCATGCTTTTGTCCTAGTGGGATCAGGCAGTGGACGGAGAAAGGCAGGATTATGTGTGCAGGAAAGGTATGGGCTGAGAAGGCGACAAGGTTGAGACCAGGTTGGGATCTTCAGTCCCAGGAAAGGCCCCTGCAGTTGTGGGTCAATGTTGTCTGCCCATCCCACCTGGCGTGGGGAGGTTTACAGCATACAAAGCAGCAGCGGAATTATTCTTCCCCCAGAGGTTGCATCTGCCCACAAGCTCACCTGGCAGGGTCCGCCCCTACCGTATTGCCCATGTCAATCAACAGAAGCTAAGACCTTCCAGAGAGACTAACTGCTCTTCTCTACCCACGGGGACACGGTACAGCCAGAAGCCTCCCCTGTTTCATCTCCAGGCTCTCTCTCCGGCCCCTCATAGCTGTGATTTGTCTCGGGGTAGAACGGAGAGATTTCTCTGAATGAAACACATACAGAGAGGGGCCACAGATGCTGAGGAAGGGCGCCTTGCCTACTGATATCCCAGCGTAAGTGGACAAGAGGTACCTGCCTGCTGTCCCAGTGTGTCGAACCTGTCCCCATCAGGGGTTGCCTGCTGTGAAGTTATTCCCTGGGTGCCCTCGATTTTGTGGCCAGGACAGAAGGGGCCGTTGTGTGTCCATGGGTAAAATGGAGGCCTCTGCCTAACTGGCGTGTTAGGCTGGACCTCTCTATTGGCTCGGAGTTTGTGACCCGTCCCCGTCAGAAGTTCCGCCCGCCTTCCGGTGCTGTCTCCATGGTGATTGAGAAAGAAGCCTTAGCCCCGCACTCAGCCTTCACCTGTCCTACCTGGCCTCTTTACCCTCGTACAGACTGCTGTGTGGATGAAAGAAAGGATGTCGGCCAGTGACCACGTGTCCTCATTTTTCCTTTGAAGGATTAGGCTCCTTGCCTGGGCAGAAGACAGCCAAGGTCAGCCTGAGCCTAGACTCCTAGTGACCCGTGACACTGCAGACAGTGATAGGTGTTCGTGTCCACGCTGAGGTATCCGCAGGTGGCGGATTGAGAGTGGTCGGAGGAGAAGTGGAACTAGAAATCACACACTCACGGGGGCACGGGCCAAAGGTCAGGGAAAATAGCTGAGGTCGTGGAGCTCTAGCGGAGCCAGGCTAGGGCCCAGGCCTCCCTCCTGTACGTGGCAAAGAGGTGATCCATATGCCGCCATCCGCAGACTCTGGACTGCTAGGGCCCTGGATGCCCGAATTTCGGCCTTGTCTTTGGAGAAGTGACGCACACGCAGTGTGCCCCGGAGGCTGTGGACCAGCACAGGGCAAAATCGTGAAAACGCGGGCTTCAGTTGACTTTGCTATGCTCTCCTTTGGCTGAGTGACATCCTGTGTTTCCTAGCAGGAGAAGGCATTTGTGGAGAGAGGCGGATTCCATGTGTGCAGGCAAAGTGTGTGCTGAGATGCTGAGTCGCTGGAGACCAGGGTGGACTCTTGAGACCCAGAATAGGCCTCTGGCAGGTATGTGTCAATGTTTTCTGCCCTGTGCTCTCAGCTGGGTATTTGCATACAATGTGACCAGTGGAATTAGTAGTCTCCGGAGAGGCTGCCACATGTCAGCAAGCTTCACCTGGCCAGGGTCGGCCCGTGATGTAGATCCCCGGTCAATCACCACTCTCTAGACCTTGCAGATAGACTAGCAGATCTTGTTGGCCCATGGGCAACCAGTAGAGCCAGAGGCCTTCCCCCTTTGCTCTTTCGTCTCTAGGCACCCTGTCAGGCACTCCAAGCTGTGAAGTGACTCAGGGGGAGAAGGAAGAGATTTCAGAGAGCGAACACATCCAGAGAGAGACAGAGAGAGGCAAGAGATGCTGAGTGGGGTTGCACTGCGTACTGATATCCTCTGGAAAGTGGGAAAGAGGTACCTGGCCTGTTGTAGCAATGCCCTGAACCAGTCGGAACCAGAAGCTCCCCTGTGCCTGCGTGGGCTTTCCCAGGGTGTGCTCAAATCCTGTGGCCACTAGGTGTCATAGGTCATAATGGAGGGCCCTGTGTCATCTGCCTGGCGGGCCAGATCTCTGCCATTGGCTCAGTCTTGTCACCAGGCCCATCATAAGCTCCGCCCACTGTTCCGGTGGTGGGACTGTCTCCATGGTGATGGCAAAGGAGCCTTAGTCCCGCCCACCTGGCCTTGACTTCACCTGGCTGGCCTGCTGACCCTCACTCAGACCTCTGTGTTGATAAAAATGAATATCCGCCAGCGCCCAGGTGTCAGCATCTGGGATAAAGGATTCGGGACCTTGCCTGGGGCAGAAGGCAGCCTAGGCCAGCTGGTACCTGGAAGTCTAGTGACTTGTGACACTGCTGCCAGTGACAAATGGTGACTCCCACTCTCACATATCCCCTGGTGGCAGAATGATAGCGATGGGTGGAGAAACATCGCTCCGGAGCACACGTTAAATGGGGCACCGGCCAAAGGCCAGGGCCAGTAGTGGACGTGGCCGAGCTGAAGGGCGAGCCAGTGAAGGGCCCAAGGATTCCTCCTGTATGTGGGAAACATGTCATCCGGGTCCCCACGTCCGTAAACCATTGGATTGCTGGGGCCCAGGATGCCGGGATTTCGGCCTTGCCTTGGCTGCCCGGCCACATACGCAGCCTTCCACCGGAGGCGGGGATATGTAGACAGCAAAAAAGTGGAAAATGGCAGTGTCTCCTCGATATCCCTGACATGGGCCTTTTTGGGCGGCATGCTTTTGTCCTAGTGGGATCAGGCAGTGACGGAGAAAGGCAGGATTATGTGTGCAGGAAAGGTATGTGCTGAGAAGGCGACAAGGTTGAGACCAGGTTGGGATCTTCAGTCCCAGGAAAGGCCCCTGGCAGTTGTGGGTCAATGTTGTCTGCCCATCCCACCTGGCGTGGGGAGGTTTACAGCATACAAAGCAGCAGCGGAATTATTCTTCCCCCAGAGGTTGCATCTGCCCACAAGCTCCACCTGGCCAGGGTCCGCCCCTACCGTATTGCCCATGTCAATCAACAGAAGCTAAGACCTTCCAGAGAGACTAACTGCTCTTCTCTACCCACGGGGACGCGGTACAGCCAGTAGCCTCCCCTGTTTCATCTCCAGGCTCTCTCTTCGGCCCCTCATAGCTGTGATTTGTCTCGGGGTAGAACGGAGAGATTTCTCTGAATGAACACATACAGAGAGGGGCCACAGATGCTGAGGAAGGGCGCCTTGCCTACTGATATCCCAGCGTAAGTGGACAAGAGGTACCTGCCTGCTGTCCCAGTGTGTCGAACCTGTCCCCATCAGGGGTTGCCTGCTGTGAAGTTATTCCCTGGGTGCCCTCGATTTTGTGGCCAAGGACAGAAGGGGCCTTTGTGTGTCCATGGGTAAAATGGAGGCCTCTGCCTAACTGGCGTGTTAGGCTGGACCTCTCCTATTGGCTCGGAGTTTGTGACCCGTCCCCGTCAGAAGTTCCGCCCAGCCTTCCGGTGGCTGTCTCCATGGTGATTGAGAAAGAAGCCTTAGGCCCCGCACTCAGCCTTCACCTGTCCTACCTGGCCTCTTTACCCTCGTACAGACTGCTGTGTGGATGAAAGAAAGGATGTCGGCCAGTGACCACGTGTCCTCATTTCCTTTGAAGGATTAGGCTCCTTGCCTGGGCAGAAGACAGCCAAGGTCAGCCTGAGCCTAGACTCCTAGTGACCCGTGACACTGCAGACAGTGATAGGTGTTCGTGTCCACGCTGAGGTATCCGCAGGTGGCGGATTGAGAGTGGTCGGAGGAGAAGTGGAACTAGAAATCACACACTCACGGGGGCACGGGCCAAAGGTCAGGGAAAATAGCTGAGGTCGTGGAGCTCTAGCGGAGCCAGGCTAGGGCCCAGGCCTCCCTCCTGTACGTGGCAAAGAGGTGATCCATATGCCGCCATCTGCAGACTCTGGACTGCTAGGGCCCTGGATGCCCGAATTTCGGCCTTGTCTTCGGAGAAGTGACGCACACACAGTGTGCCCCGGAGGCTGTGGACCAGCACAGGGCAAAATCGTGAAAACGCGGGCTTCAGTTGACTTTGCCTGTGCTCTCCTTTGGCTGAGTGACATCCTGTGTTTCCTAGCAGGAGAAGGCATTTGTGGAGAGAGGCGGATTCCATGTGTGCAGGCAAAGTGTGTGCTGAGATGCTGAGTCGCTGGAGACCAGGGTGGACTCTTGAGACCCAGAATAGGCCTCTGGCAGGTATGTGTCAATGTTTTCTGCCCTGTGCTCTCAGCTGGGTATTTGCATACAATGTGACCAGTGGAATTAGTAGTCTCCGGAGAGGCTGCCACATGTCAGCAAGCTTCACCTGGCCAGGGTCGGCCCGTGATGTAGATCCCCGGTCAATCACCACTCTCTAGACCTTGCAGATAGACTAGCAGATCTTGTCGGCCCACGGGCAACCAGTAGAGCCAGAGGCCTTCCCCCTTTGCTCTTTCGTCTCTAGGCACCCTGTCAGGCACTCCAAGCTGTGAAGTGACTCAGGGGGAGAAGGAAGAGATTTCAGAGAGCGAACACATCCAGAGAGAGACAGAGAGAGGCAAGAGATGCTGAGTGGGGTTGCATTGCGTACTGATATCCTCTGGAAAGTGGGAAAGAGGTACCTGGCCTGTTGTAGCAATGCCCTGAACCAGTCGGAACCAGAAGCTCCCCTGTGCCTGCGTGGGCTTTCCCAGGGTGTGCTCAAATCCTGTGGCCACTAGGTGTCATA
The DNA here is from genome assembly GCF_030014295.1 of Loxodonta africana. Taxonomy (NCBI): domain Eukaryota; kingdom Metazoa; phylum Chordata; class Mammalia; order Proboscidea; family Elephantidae; genus Loxodonta; species Loxodonta africana. The sequence goes on along the minus strand of NW_026975011.1, from coordinate 4,001,252 downwards.
GGTCATAATGGAGGGCCCTGTGTCATCTGCCTGGCGGGCCAGATCTCTGCCATTGGCTCAGTCTTTTCACCAGGCCCATCATAAGCTCCGCCCACTGTTCCGGTGGTGGGACTGTCTCCATGGTGATGGCAAAGGAGCCTTAGTCCCGCCCACCTGGCCTTGACTTCACCTGGCTGGCCTGCTGACCCTCACTCAGACCTCTGTGTTGATAAAAATGAATATCCGCCAGCGCCCAGGTGTCAGCATCTGGGATAAAGGATTCGGGACCTTGCCTGGGGCAGAAGGCAGCCTAGGCCAGCTGGTACCTGGAAGTCTAGTGACTTGTGACACTGCTGCCAGTGACAAATGGTGACTCCCACTCTCACATATCCCCTGGTGGCAGAATGATAGCGATGGGTGGAGAAACATCGCTCCGGAGCACACGTTAAATGGGGCACCGGCCAAAGGCCAGGGCCAGTAGTGGACGTGGCCGAGCTGAAGGGCGAGCCAGTGAAGGGCCCAAGGATTCCTCCTGTATGTGGGAAACATGTCATCCGGGTCCCCACGTCCGTAAACCATTGGATTGCTGGGGCCCAGGATGCCGGGATTTCGGCCTTGCCTTGGCTGCCCGGCCACATACGCAGCCTTCCACCGGAGGCGGGGATATGTAGACAGCAAAAATGTGGAAAATGGCAGTGTCTCCTCGATTTCCCTGACATGGGCCTTTTTGGGCGGCATGCTTTTGTCCTAGTGGGATCAGGCAGTGACGGAGAAAGGCAGGATTATGTGTGCAGGAAAGGTATGTGCTGAGAAGGCGACAAGGTTGAGACCAGGTTGGGATCTTCAGTCCCAGGAAAGGCCCCTGGCAGTTGTGGGTCAATGTTGTCTGCCCATCCCACCTGGCGTGGGGAGGTTTACAGCATACAAAGCAGCAGCGGAATTATTCTTCCCCCAGAGGTTGCATCTGCCCACAAGCTCCACCTGGCCAGGGTCCGCCCCTACCGTATTGCCCATGTCAATCAACAGAAGCTAAGACCTTCCAGAGAGACTAACTGCTCTTCTCTACCCACGGGGACGCGGTACAGCCAGAAGCCTCCCCTGTTTCATCTCCAGGCTCTCTCTCCGGCCCCTCATAGCTGTGATTTGTCTCAGGGGTAGAACGGAGATTTTTCTCTGAGTGAACACATACAGAGAGGGGCCACAGATGCTGAGGAAGGGCGCCTTGCCTACTGATATCCCAGCGTAAGTGGACAAGAGGTACCTGCCTGCTGTCCCAGCGTGTCGAACCTGTCCACATCAGGGGTTGCCTGCTGTGAAGTTATTCCCTGGGTGCCCTCGATTTTGTGGCCAAGGACAGAAGGGGCCGTTGTGTGTCCATGGGTAAAATGGAGGCCTCTGCCTAACTGGCGTGTTAGGCTGGACCTCTCCTATTGGCTCAGAGTTTGTGACCCGTCCCCGTCAGAAGTTCCGCCCAGCCTTCCGGTGGCTGTCTCCATGGTGATTGAGAAAGAAGCCTTAGGCCCCGCACTCAGCCTTCACCTGTCCTACCTGGCCTCTTTACCCTCGTACAGACCGCTGCGTGGATGAAAGAAAGGATGTCGGCCAGTGACCACGTGTCCTCATTTCCTTTGAAGGATTAGGCTCCTTGCCTGGGCAGAAGACAGCCAAGGTCAGCCTGAGCCTAGACTCCTAGTGACCCGTGACACTGCAGACAGTGATAGGTGTTCGTGTCCACGCTGAGGTATCCGCAGGTGGCGGATTGAGAGTGGTCGGAGGAAAAGTGGAACTAGAAATCACACACTCACGGGGGCACGGGCCAAAGGTCAGGGAAAATAGCTGAGGTCGTGGAGCTCTAGCGGAGCCGGGCTAGGGCCCAGGCCTCCCTCCTGTACGTGGCAAAGGAGGTGATCCATATGCCGCCATCCGCAGACTCTGGACTGCTAGGGCCCTGGATGCCCGAATTTCGGCCTTGTCTTTGGAGAAGTGACGCACACGCAGTGTGCCCCGGAGGCTGTGGACCAGCACAGGGCAAAATCGTGAAAACGCGGGCTTCAGTTGACTTTGCCTGTGCTCTCCTTTGGCTGAGTGACATCCTGTGTTTCCTAGCAGGAGAAGGCATTTGTGGAGAGAGGCGGATTCCATGTGTGCAGGCAAAGTGTGTGCTGAGATGCTGAGTCGCTGGAGACCAGGGTGGACTCTTGAGACCCAGAATAGGCCTCTGGCAGGTATGTGTCAATGTTTTCTGCCCTGTGCTCTCAGCTGGGTATTTGCATACAATGTGACCAGTGGAATTAGTAGTCTCCGGAGAGGCTGCCACATGTCAGCAAGCTTCACCTGGCCAGGGTCGGCCCGTGATGTAGATCCCCGGTCAATCACCACTCTCTAGACCTTGCAGATAGACTAGCAGATCTTGTCGGCCCACGGGCAACCAGTAGAGCCAGAGGCCTTCCCCCTTTGCTCTTTCGTCTCTAGGCACCCTGTCAGGCACTCCAAGCTGTGAAGTGACTCAGGGGGAGAAGGAAGAGATTTCAGAGAGCGAACACATCCAGAGAGAGACAGAGAGAGGCAAGAGATGCTGAGTGGGGTTGCATTGCGTACTGATATCCTCTGGAAAGTGGGAAAGAGGTACCTGGCCTGTTGTAGCAATGCCCTGAACCAGTCGGAACCAGAAGCTCCCCTGTGCCTGCGTGGGCTTTCCCAGGGTGTGCTCAAATCCTGTGGCCACTAGGTGTCATAGGTCATAATGGAGGGCCCTGTGTCATCTGCCTGGCGGGCCAGATCTCTGCCATTGGCTCAGTCTTGTCACCAGGCCCATCATAAGCTCCGCCCACTGTTCCGGTGGTGGGACTGTCTCCATGGTGATGGCAAAGGAGCCTTAGTCCCGCCCACCTGGCCTTGACTTCACCTGGCTGGCCTGCTGACCCTCACTCAGACCTCTGTGTTGATAAAAATGAATATCCGCCAGCGCCCAGGTGTCAGCATCTGGGATAAAGGATTCGGGACCTTGCCTGGGGCAGAAGGCAGCCTAGGCCAGCTGGTACCTGGAAGTCTAGTGACTTGTGACACTGCTGCCAGTGACAAATGGTGACTCCCACTCTCACATATCCCCTGGTGGCAGAATGATAGCGATGGGTGGAGAAACATCGCTCCGGAGCACACGTTAAATGGGGCACCGGCCAAAGGCCAGGGCCAGTAGTGGACGTGGCCGAGCTGAAGGGCGAGCCAGTGAAGGGCCCAAGGATTCCTCCTGTATGTGGGAAACATGTCATCCGGGTCCCCACGTCCGTAAACCATTGGATTGCTGGGGCCCAGGATGCCGGGATTTCGGCCTTGCCTTGGCTGCCCGGCCACATACGCAGCCTTCCACCGGAGGCGGGGATATGTAGACAGCAAAAATGTGGAAAATGGCAGTGTCTCCTCGATTTCCCTGACATGGGCCTTTTTGGGCGGCATGCTTTTGTCCTAGTGGGATCAGGCAGTGACGGAGAAAGGCAGGATTATGTGTGCAGGAAAGGTATGTGCTGAGAAGGCGACAAGGTTGAGACCAGGTTGGGATCTTCAGTCCCAGGAAAGGCCCCTGGCAGTTGTGGGTCAATGTTGTCTGCCCATCCCACCTGGCGTGGGGAGGTTTACAGCATACAAAGCAGCAGCGGAATTATTCTTCCCCCAGAGGTTGCATCTGCCCACAAGCTCCACCTGGCCAGGGTCCGCCCCTACCGTATTGCCCATGTCAATCAACAGAAGCTAAGACCTTCCAGAGAGACTAACTGCTCTTCTCTACCCACGGGGACGCGGTACAGCCAGAAGCCTCCCCTGTTTCATCTCCAGGCTCTCTCTCCGGCCCCTCATAGCTGTGATTTGTCTCAGGGGTAGAACGGAGAGATTTCTCTGAGTGAACACATACAGAGAGGGGCCACAGATGCTGAGGAAGGGCGCCTTGCCTACTGATATCCCAGCGTAAGTGGACAAGAGGTACCTGCCTGCTGTCCCAGCGTGTCGAACCTGTCCACATCAGGGGTTGCCTGCTGTGAAGTTATTCCCTGGGTGCCCTCGATTTTGTGGCCAAGGACAGAAGGGGCCGTTGTGTGTCCATGGGTAAAATGGAGGCCTCTGCCTAACTTGCATGTTAGGCTGGACCTCTCCTATTGGCTCAGAGTTTGTGACCCGTCCCCGTCAGAAGTTCCGCCCAGCCTTCCGGTGGCTGTCTCCATGGTGATTGAGAAAGAAGCCTTAGGCCCCGCACTCAGCCTTCACCTGTCCTACCTGGCCTCTTTACCCTCGTACAGACCGCTGCGTGGATGAAAGAAAGGATGTCGGCCAGTGACCACGTGTCCTCATTTCCTTTGAAGGATTAGGCTCCTTGCCTGGGCAGAAGACAGCCAAGGTCAGCCTGAGCCTAGACTCCTAGTGACCTGTGACACTGCAAACAGTGATAGATGTTCATGTCCACGCTGAGGTATCCGCAGGTGGCGGATTGAGAGTGGTCGGAGGAGAAGTGGAACTAGAAATCACACACTCACAGGGGCACGGGCCAAAGGTCAGGGAAAATAGCTGAGGTCGTGGAGCTCTAGCGGAGCCGGGCTAGGGCCCAGGCCTCCCTCCTGTACGTGGCAAAGGAGGTGATCCATATGCCGCCATCCGCAGACTCTGGACTGCTAGGGCCCTGGATGCCCGAATTTCGGCCTTGTCTTTGGAGAAGTGACGCACACGCAGTGTGCCCCGGAGGCTGTGGACCAGCACAGGGCAAAATCGTGAAAACGCGGGCTTCAGTTGACTTTGCCTGTGCTCTCCTTTGGCTGAGTGACATCCTGTGTTTCCTAGCAGGAGAAGGCATTTGTGGAGAGAGGCGGATTCCATGTGTGCAGGCAAAGTGTGTGCTGAGATGCTGAGTCGCTGGAGACCAGGGTGGACTCTTGAGACCCAGAATAGGCCTCTGGCAGGTATGTGTCAATGTTTTCTGCCCTGTGCTCTCAGCTGGGTATTTGCATACAATGTGACCAGCGGAATTAGTAGTCTCCGGAGAGGCTGCCACATGTCAGCAAGCTTCACCTGGCCAGGGTCGGCCCGTGATGTAGATCCCCGGTCAATCACCAGTCTCTAGACGTTGCAGATAGACCAGCAGATCTTGTCGGCCCACGGGCAACCAGTAGAGCCAGAGGCCTTCCCCCTTTGCTCTTTCGTCTCTAGGCACCCTGTCAGGCACTCCAAGCTGTGAAGTGACTCAGGGGGAGAAGGAAGAGATTTCAGAGAGCGAACACATCCAGAGAGAGACAGAGAGAGGCAAGAGATGCTGAGTGGGGTTGCATTGCGTACTGATATCCTCTGGAAAGTGGGAAAGAGGTACCTGGCCTGTTGTAGCAATGCCCTGAACCAGTCGGAACCAGAAGCTCCCCTGTGCCTGCGTGGGCTTTCCCAGGGTGTGCTCAAATCCTGTGGCCACTAGGTGTCATAGGTCATAATGGAGGGCCCTGTGTCATCTGCCTGGCGGGCCAGATCTCTGCCATTGGCTCAGTCTTGTCACCAGGCCCATCATAAGCTCCGCCCACTGTTCCGGTGGTGGGACTGTCTCCATGGTGATGGCAAAGGAGCCTTAGTCCCGCCCACCTGGCCTTGACTTCACCTGGCTGGCCTGCTGACCCTCACTCAGACCTCTGTGTTGATAAAAATGAATATCCGCCAGCGCCCAGGTGTCAGCATCTGGGATAAAGGATTCGGGACCTTGCCTGGGGCAGAAGGCAGCCTAGGCCAGCTGGTACCTGGAAGTCTAGTGACTTGTGACACTGCTGCCAGTGACAAATGGTGACTCCCACTCTCACATATCCCCTGGTGGCAGAATGATAGCGATGGGTGGAGAAACATCACTCCGGAGCACACGTTAAATGGGGCACCGGCCAAAGGCCAGGGCCAGTAGTGGACGTGGCCGAGCTGAAGGGCGAGCCAGTGAAGGGCCCAAGGATTCCTCCTGGATGTGGGAAACATGTCATCCGGGTCCCCACGTCCGTAAACCATTGGATTGCTGGGGCCCAGGATGCCGGGATTTCGGCCTTGCCTTGGCTGCCCGGCCACATACGCAGCCTTCCACCGGAGGCGGGGATATGTAGACAGCAAAAATGTGGAAAATGGCAGTGTCTCCTCGATTTCCCTGACATGGGCCTTTTTGGGCGGCATGCTTTTGTCCTAGTGGGATCAGGCAGTGACGGAGAAAGGCAGGATTATGTGTGCAGGAAAGGTATGTGCTGAGAAGGCGACAAGGTTGAGACCAGGTTGGGATCTTCAGTCCCAGGAAAGGCCCCTGGCAGTTGTGGGTCAATGTTGTCTGCCCATCCCACCTGGCGTGGGGAGGTTTACAGCATACAAAGCAGCAGCGGAATTATTCTTCCCCCAGAGGTTGCATCTGCCCACAAGCTCCACCTGGCCAGGGTCCGCCCCTACCGTATTGCCCATGTCAATCAACAGAAGCTAAGACCTTCCAGAGAGACTAACTGCTCTTCTCTACCCACGGGGACGCGGTACAGCCAGAAGCCTCCCCTGTTTCATCTCCAGGCTCTCTCTCCGGCCCCTCATAGCTGTGATTTGTCTCGGGGTAGAACGGAGAGATTTCTCTGAATGAACACATACAGAGAGGGGCCACAGATGCTGAGGAAGGGCGCCTTGCCTACTGATATCCCAGCGTAAGTGGACAAGAGGTACCTGCCTGCTGTCCCAGTGTGTCGAACCTGTCCCCATCAGGGGTTGCCTGCTGTGAAGTTATTCCCTGGGTGCCCTCGATTTTGTGGCCAAGGACAGAAGGGGCCGTTGTGTGTCCATGGGTAAAATGGAGGCCTCTGCCTAACTGGCGTGTTAGGCTGGACCTCTCCTATTGGCTCGGAGTTTGTGACCCGTCCCCGTCAGAAGTTCCGCCCAGCCTTCCGGTGGCTGTCTCCATGGTGATTGAGAAAGAAGCCTTAGGCCCCGCACTCAGCCTTCACCTGTCCTACCTGGCCTCTTTACCCTCGTACAGACCGCTGTGTGGAGGAAAGAAAGGATGTCGGCCAGTGACCACGTGTCCTCATTTCCTTTGAAGGATTAGGCTCCTTGCCTGGGCAGAAGACAGCCAAGGTCAGCCTGAGCCTAGACTCCTAGTGACCCGTGACACTGCAGACAGTGATAGGTGTTCGTGTCCACGCTGAGGTATCCGCAGGTGGCGGATTGAGAGTGGTCGGAGGAGAAGTGGAACTAGAAATCACACACTCACGGGGGCACGGGCCAAAGGTCAGGGAAAATAGCTGAGGTCGTGGAGCTCTAGCGGAGCCGGGCTAGGGCCCAGGCCTCCCTCCTGTACGTGGCAAAGGAGGTGATCCATATGCCGCCATCCGCAGACTCTGGACTGCTAGGGCCCTGGATGCCCGAATTTCGGCCTTGTCTTTGGAGAAGTGACGCACACGCAGTGTGCCCCGGAGGCTGTGGACCAGCACAGGGCAAAATCGTGAAAACGCGGGCTTCAGTTGACTTTGCCTGTGCTCTCCTTTGGCTGAGTGACATCCTGTGTTTCCTAGCAGGAGAAGGCATTTGTGGAGAGAGGCGGATTCCATGTGTGCAGGCAAAGTGTGTGCTGAGATGCTGAGTCGCTGGAGACCAGGGTGGACTCTTGAGACCCAGAATAGGCCTCTGGCAGGTATGTGTCAATGTTTTCTGCCCTGTGCTCTCAGCTGGGTATTTGCATACAATGTGACCAGCGGAATTAGTAGTCTCCGGAGAGGCTGCCACATGTCAGCAAGCTTCACCTGGCCAGGGTCGGCCCGTGATGTAGATCCCCGGTCAATCACCACTCTCTAGACCTTGCAGATAGACCAGCAGATCTTGTCGGCCCATGGGCAACCAGTAGAGCCAGAGGCCTTCCCCCTTTGCTCTTTCGTCTCTAGGCACCCTGTCAGGCACTCCAAGCTGTGAAGTGACTCGGGGAGAAGGAAGAGATTTCAGAGAGCGAACACATCCAGAGAGAGACAGAGAGAGGCAAGAGATGCTGAGTGGGGTTGCATTGCGTACTGATATCCTCTGGAAAGTGGGAAAGAGGTACCTGGCCTGTTGTAGCAATGCCCTGAACCAGTCGGAACCAGAAGCTCCCCTGTGCCTGCGTGGGCTTTCCCAGGGTGTGCTCAAATCCTGTGGCCACTAGGTGTCATAGGTCATAATGGAGGGCCCTGTGTCATCTGCCTGGCGGGCCAGATCTCTGCCATTGGCTCAGTCTTGTCACCAGGCCCATCATAAGCTCCGCCCACTGTTCCGGTGGTGGGACTGTCTCCATGGTGATGGCAAAGGAGCCTTAGTCCCGCCCACCTGGCCTTGACTTCACCTGGCTGGCCTGCTGACCCTCACTCAGACCTCTGTGTTGATAAAAATGAATATCCGCCAGCGCCCAGGTGTCAGCATCTGGGATAAAGGATTCGGGACCTTGCCTGGGGCAGAAGGCAGCCTAGGCCAGCTGGTACCTGGAAGTCTAGTGACTTGTGACACTGCTGCCAGTGACAAATGGTGACTCCCACTCTCACATATCCCCTGGTGGCAGAATGATAGCGATGGGTGGAGAAACATCGCTCCGGAGCACACGTTAAATGGGGCACCGGCCAAAGGCCAGGGCCAGTAGTGGACGTGGCCGAGCTGAAGGGCGAGCCAGTGAAGGGCCCAAGGATTCCTCCTGGATGTGGGAAACATGTCATCCGGGTCCCCACGTCCGTAAACCATTGGATTGCTGGGACCCAGGATGCCGGGATTTCGGCCTTGCCTTGGCTGCCCGGCCACATACGCAGCCTTCCACCGGAGGCGGGGATATGTAGACAGCAAAAATGTGGAAAATGGCAGTGTCTCCTCGATTTCCCTGACATGGGCCTTTTTGGGCGGCATGCTTTTGTCCTAGTGGGATCAGGCAGTGACGGAGAAAGGCAGGATTATGTGTGCAGGAAAGGTATGTGCTGAGAAGGCGACAAGGTTGAGACCAGGTTGGGATCTTCAGTCCCAGGAAAGGCCCCTGGCAGTTGTGGGTCAATGTTGTCTGCCCATCCCACCTGGCGTGGGGAGGTTTACAGCATACAAAGCAGCAGCGGAATTATTCTTCCCCAGAGGTTGCATCTGCCCACAAGCTCCACCTGGCCAGGGTCCGCCCCTACCGTATTGCCCATGTCAATCAACAGAAGCTAAGACCTTCCAGAGAGACTAACTGCTCTTCTCTACCCACGGGGACGCGGTACAGCCAGAAGCCTCCCCTGTTTCATCTCCAGGCTCTCTCTCCGGCCCCTCATAGCTGTGATTTGTCTCGGGGTAGAACGGAGAGATTTCTCTGAATGAACACATACAGAGAGGGGGCCACAGATGCTGAGGAAGGGCGCCTTGCCTACTGATATCCCAGCGTAAGTGGACAAGAGGTACCTGCCTGCTGTACCCAGTGTGTCGAACCTGTCCCCATCAGGGGTTGCCTGCTGTGAAGTTATTCCCTGGGTGCCCTCGATTTTGTGGCCAAGGAGAGAAGGGGCCGTTGTGTGTCCATGGGTAAAATGGAGGCCTCTGCCTAACTGGCGTGTTAGGCTGGACCTCTCCTATTGGCTCGGAGTTTGTGACCCGTCCCTGTCAGAAGTTCCGCCCAGCCTTCCGGTGGCTGTCTCCAATGGTGATTGAGAAAGAAGCCTTAGGCCCCGCACTCAGCCTTTACCTGTCCTAGCTGGCCTCTTTACCCTGGTACAGACCGCTGTGTGATGAAAGAAAGGATGTCGGCCAGTGACCACGTGTCCTCATTTCCTTGAAGGATTAGGCTCCTTGCCTGGGCAGAAGACAGCAAGGTCAGCCTGAGCCTAGACTCCTAGTGACCCGTGACACTGCAGACAGTGATAGGTGTTCGTGTCCACGCTGAGGTATCCGCAGGTGGCGGATTGAGAGTGGTCCGGAGGAGAGTGGAACTAAGAATTCACACACTCACGGGGGCACGGGCCCAAAGGTCAGGGAAAATAGCTGAGGGTCGTGGAGCTCTAGCGGAGCCAGGCTAGGGCCCAGGCCTCCCTCCTGTACGTGGCAAAGGAGGTGATCCATATGCCGCCATCCGCAGACTCTGGACTGCTAGGGCCCTGGATGCCCGAATTTCTGGCCTTGTCTTTGGAGAAGTGACGCACACGCAGTGTGCCCCGGAGGGCTGTGGACCAGCACAGGGCAAAATCGTGAAAACGCGGGCTTCAGTTGACTTTTGCCTGTGCTGTCTCCTTTGGCTGAGTGACATCCTGTGTTTCCTAGCAGGAGAAGGCATTTGTGGAGAGAGGCGGATTCCATGTGTGCAGGCAAAGTGTGTGCTGAGATGCTGAGTCGCTGGAGACCAGGGTGGACTCTTGAGACCCAGAATAGGCCTCTGGCAGGTATGTGTCAATGTTTTCTGCCCTGTGCTCTCAGCTGGGTATTTGCATACAATGTGACCAGTGGAATTAGTAGTCTCCGGAGAGGCTGGCCACATGTCAGCAAGCTTCACCTGGCCAGGGTCGGCCCGTGATGTAGATCCCCCGTCAATCACCACTCTCTAGACCTTGCAGATAGACCAGCAGATCTGTCGGCCCACGGGCAACCAGTAGAGCCAGAGGCCTTCCCCTTTGCCTCTTTCGTCTCTAGGCACCCTGTCAGGCACTCCAAGCTGTGAAGTGACTCAGGGGAGAAGGAAGAGATTTCAGAGAGCGAACACATCCAGAGAGAGGACAGAGAGAGGCAAGAGATGCTGAGTGGGGTTGCATTGCGTACTGATATCCTCTGGAAAGTGGGAAAGAGGTACCTGGCCTGTTGTAGCAATGCCCTGAACCAGTCGGAAACCAGAAGCTCCCCTGTGCCTGCGTGGGCTTTCCCAGGGTGTGCTCAAATCCTGTGGCCACTAGGTGTCATAGGTCATAATGGAGGGCCCTGTGTCATCTGCCTGGCGGGCCAGATCTCTGCCATTGGCTCAGTCTTGTCACCAGGCCCATCATAAGCTCCGCCCACTGTTCCGGTCGGTGGGACTGTCTCCATGGTGATGGCAAAGGAGCCTTAGTCCCGCCCACCTGGCCTTGACTTCACCTGGCTGGCCTGCTGACCCTCACTCAGACCTCTGTGTTGATAAAAATGAATATCCGCCAGCGCCCAGGTGTCAGCATCTGGGATAAAGGATTCGGGACCTTGCCTGGGGCAGAAAGGCAGCCTAGGCCAGCTGGTACCTGGAAGTCTAGTGTCTTGTGACACTGCTGCCAGTGACAAATGGTGACTCCCACTCTCACATATCCCCTGGTGGCAGAATGATAGCGATGGGTGGAGAAACATCGCTCCGGAGCACACGTTAAAATGGGCACCGGCCAAAGGCCAGGGCCAGTAGTGGACGTGGCCGAGCTGAAGGGCGAGCCAGTGAAGGGCCCAAGGATTCCTCCTGGATGTGGGAAACATGTCATCCGGGTCCCCACGTCCGTAAACCATTGGATTGCTGGGGCCCAGGATGCCGGGATTTCGGCCTTGCCTTGGCTGCCCGGCCACATACGCAGCCTTCCACCGGAGGCGGGGATATGTAGACAGCAAAAATGTGGAAAATGGCAGTGTCTCCTCGATTTCCCTGACATGGGCCTTTTTGGGCGGCATGCTTTTGTCCTAGTGGGATCAGGCAGTGACGGAGAAAGGCAGGATTATGTGTGCAGGAAAGGTATGTGCTGAGAAGGCGACAAGGTTGAGACAGGTTGGGATCTTTCAGTCCCAGGAAAGGCCCCTGGCAGTTGTGGGTCAATGTTGTCTGCCCATCCCCACTGGCGTGGGGAGGTTTACAGCATACAAAGCAGCAGCGGAATTTATTCTTCCCCCAGAGGTTGCATCTGCCCACAAGCTCCACCTGGCCAGGGTCCGCCCCTACCGTATTGCCCATGTCAATCAACAGAAGCTAAGACCTTCCAGAGAGACTAACTGCTCTTCTCTACCCACCGGGGGACGCGGTACAGCCAGAAGCCTCCCCTGTTTCATCTCCAGGCTCTCTCTCCGGCCCCTCATAGCTGTGATTTGTCTCGGGGTAGAACGGAGAGATTTCTCTGAATGAACACATACAGAGAGGGGCCACAGATGCTGAGGAAGGGCGCCTTGCCTACTGATATCCCAGCGAAAGTGGACAAGAGGTACCAGCCTGCTGTCCCAGCGTGTCGAACCTGTCCACATCAGGGGTTGCCTGCTGGTGAAGTTATTCCCTGGGTGCCCTCGATTTTGTGGCCAAGGACAGAAGGGGCCGTTGTGTGTCCATGGGTAAAATGGAGGGCCTCTGCCTAACTGGCGTGTTAGGCTGGACCTCTCCTATTGGCTCAGAGTTTGTGACCCGTCCCCGTCTCAGAAGTTCCGCCCAGCCTTCCGGTGGCTGTCTCCATGGTGATTGAGAAAGAAGCCTTAGGCCCCGCACTCAGCCTTCACCTGTCCTACCTGGCCTCTTTACCCTGGTACAGACCGCTGCGTGGATGAAAGAAAGGATGTCGGCCAGTGACCACGTGTCCTCATTTCCTTTGAAGGATTAGGCTCCTTGCCTGGGCAGAAGACAGCCATGGTCAGCCTGAGCCTAGACTCCTAGTGGACCTGTGACACTGCAGACAGTGATAGATGTTCATGTCCACGCTGAGGTATCCGCAGGTGGCGGATTGAGAGTGGTCGGAGGAGAAGTGGAACTAGAAATCACACACTCACGGGGGCACGGGCCAAAGGTCAGGGAAAATAGCTGAGGTCGTGGAGCTCTAGCGAGCCGGGCTAGGGCCCAGGCCTCCCTCCTGTACGTGGCAAAGGAGGTGATCCATATGCCGCCATCCGCAGACTCTGGACTGCTAGGGCCCTGGATGCCCGAATTTCGGCCTTGTCTTTGGAGAAGTGACGCACACGCAGTGTGCCCCGGAGGCTGTGGACCAGCACAGGGCAAAATCGTGAAAACGCGGGCTTCAGTTGACTTTGCCTGTGCTCTCCTTTGGCTGAGTGACATCCTGTGTTTCCTAGCAGGAGAAGGCATTTGTGGAGAGAGGCGGATTCCATGTGTGCAGGCAAAGTGTGTGCTGAGATGCTGAGTCGCTGGAGACCAGGGTGGACTCTTTGAGACCCAGAATAGGCCTCTGGCAGGTATGTGTCAATGTTTTCTGCCCTGTGCTCTCAGCTGGGTATTTGCATACAATGTGACCGAGCGGAATTAGTAGTCTCCGGAGAGGCTGCCACATGTCAGCAAGCTTCCACCTGGCCAGGGTCGGCCCGTGATGTAGATCCCCGGTCAATCACCACTCTCTAGACGTTGCAGATAGACCAGCAGATCTTGTCGGCCCACGGGCAACCAGTAGAGCCAGAGGCCTTCCCCCTTTGCTCTTTCGTCTCTAGGCACCCTGTCAGGCACTCCAAGCTGTGAAGTGACTCAGGGGGGAAGGAAGAGATTTCAGAGAGCGAACACATCCAGAGAGAGACAGAGAGAGGCAAGAGATGCTGAGTGGGGTTGCATTGCGTACTGATATCCTCTGGAAAGTGGGAAAGAGGTACCTGGCCTGTTGTAGCAATGCCCTGAACCAGTCGAATACTATCTCTCTATTGCAGGGTGTGCTCAAATCCTGTGGCCACTAGGTGTCATAGGTCATAATGGAGGGCCCTGTGTCATCTGCCTGGCGGGCCAGATCTCTGCCATTGGCTCAGTCTTGTCACCAGGCCCATCATAAGCTCCGCCCACTGTTCCGGTGGTGGGACTGTCTCCATGGTGATGGCAAAGGAGCCTTAGTCCCGCCCACCTGGCCTTGACTTCACCTGGCTGGCCTGCTGACCCTCACTCAGACCTCTGTGTTGATAAAAATGAATATCCGCCAGCGCCCAGGTGTCAGCATCTGGGATAAAGGATTCGGGACCTTGCCTGGGGCAGAAGGCAGCCTAGGCCAGCTGGTACCTGGAAGTCTAGTGTCTTGTGACACTGCTGCCAGTGACAAATGGTGACTCCCACTCTCACATATCCCCTGGTGGCAGAATGATAGCGATGGGTGGAGAAACATCGCTCCGGAGCACACGTTAAATGGGGCACCGGCCAAAGGCCAGGGCCAGTAGTGGACGTGGCCGAGCTGAAGGGCGAGCCAGTGAAGGGCCCAAGGATTCCTCCTGGATGTGGGAAACATGTCATCCGGGTCCCCACGTCCGTAAACCATTGGATTGCTGGGGCCCAGGATGCCGGGATTTCGGCCTTGCCTTGGCTGCCCGGCCACATACGCAGCCTTCCACCGGAGGCGGGGATATGTAGACAGCAAAAATGTGGAAAATGGCAGTGTCTCCTCGATTTCCCTGACATGGGCCTTTTTGGGCGGCATGCTTTTGTCCTAGTGGGATCAGGCAGTGACGGAGAAAGGCAGGATTATGTGTGCAGGAAAGGTATGTGCTGAGAAGGCGACAAGGTTGAGACCAGGTTGGGATCTTCAGTCCCAGGAAAGGCCCCTGGCAGTTGTGGGTCAATGTTGTCTGCCCATCCCACCTGGCGTGGGGAGGTTTACAGCATACAAAGCAGCAGCGGAATTATTCTTCCCCCAGAGGTTGCATCTGCCCACAAGCTCCACCTGGCCAGGGTCCGCCCCTACCGTATTGCCCATGTCAATCAACAGAAGCTAAGACCTTCCAGAGAGACTAACTGCTCTTCTCTACCCACGGGGACGCGGTACAGCCAGAAGCCTCCCCTGTTTCATCTCCAGGCTCTCTCTCCGGCCCCTCATAGCTGTGATTTGTCTCGGGGTAGAACGGAGAGATTTCTCTGAATGAACACATACAGAGAGGGGCCACAGATGCTGAGGAAGGGCGCCTTGCCTACTGATATCCCAGCGTAAGTGGACAAGAGGTACCTGCCTGCTGTCCCAGCGTGTCGAACCTGTCCACATCAGGGGTTGCCTGCTGTGAAGTTATTCCCTGGGTGCCCTCGATTTTGTGGCCAAGGACAGAAGGGGCCGTTGTGTGTCCATGGGTAAAATGGAGGCCTCTGCCTAACTGGCGTGTTAGGCTGGACCTCTCCTATTGGCTCAGAGTTTGTGACCCGTCCCCGTCAGAAGTTCCGCCCAGCCTTCCGGTGGCTGTCTCCATGGTGATTGAGAAAGAAGCCTTAGGCCCCGCACTCAGCCTTCACCTGTCCTACCTGGCCTCTTTACCCTGGTACAGACCGCTGCGTGGATGAAAGAAAGGATGTCGGCCAGTGACCACGTGTCCTCATTTCCTTTGAAGGATTAGGCTCCTTGCCTGGGCAGAAGACAGCCAAGGTCAGCCTGAGCCTAGACTCCTAGTGACCTGTGACACTGCAGACAGTGATAGATGTTCATGTCCACGCTGAGGTATCCGCAGGTGGCGGATTGAGAGTGGTCGGAGGAGAAGTGGAACTAGAAATCACACACTCACGGGGGCACGGGCCAAAGGTCAGGGAAAATAGCTGAGGTCGTGGAGCTCTAGCGGAGCCGGGCTAGGGCCCAGGCCTCCCTCCTGTACGTGGCAAAGGAGGTGATCCATATGCCGCCATCCGCAGACTCTGGACTGCTAGGGCCCTGGATGCCCGAATTTCGGCCTTGTCTTTGGAGAAGTGACGCACACGCAGTGTGCCCCGGAGGCTGTGGACCAGCACAGGGCAAAATCGTGAAAACGCGGGCTTCAGTTGACTTTGCCTGTGCTCTCCTTTGGCTGAGTGACATCCTGTGTTTCCTAGCAGGAGAAGGCATTTGTGGAGAGAGGCGGATTCCATGTGTGCAGGCAAAGTGTGTGCTGAGATGCTGAGTCGCTGGAGACCAGGGTGGACTCTTGAGACCCAGAATAGGCCTCTGGCAGGTATGTGTCAATGTTTTCTGCCCTGTGCTCT
The DNA here is from genome assembly GCF_030014295.1 of Loxodonta africana. Classification (NCBI taxonomy): domain Eukaryota; kingdom Metazoa; phylum Chordata; class Mammalia; order Proboscidea; family Elephantidae; genus Loxodonta; species Loxodonta africana. The sequence continues at coordinate 3,985,447 of NW_026975011.1, read as the reverse complement.
CAGCTGGGTATTTGCATACAATGTGACCAGCGGAATTAGTAGTCTCCGGAGAGGCTGCCACATGTCAGCAAGCTTCACCTGGCCAGGGTCGGCCCGTGATGTAGATCCCCGGTCAATCACCACTCTCTAGACGTTGCAGATAGACCAGCAGATCTTGTCGGCCCACGGGCAACCAGTAGAGCCAGAGGCCTTCCCCCTTTGCTCTTTCGTCTCTAGGCACCCTGTCAGGCACTCCAAGCTGTGAAGTGACTCAGGGGGAGAAGGAAGAGATTTCAGAGAGCGAACACATCCAGAGAGAGACAGAGAGAGGCAAGAGATGCTGAGTGGGGTTGCATTGCGTACTGATATCCTCTGGAAAGTGGGAAAGAGGTACCTGGCCTGTTGTAGCAATGCCCTGAACCAGTCGGAACCAGAAGCTCCCCTGTGCCTGCGTGGGCTTTCCCAGGGTGTGCTCAAATCCTGTGGCCACTAGGTGTCATAGGTCATAATGGAGGGCCCTGTGTCATCTGCCTGGCGGGCCAGATCTCTGCCATTGGCTCAGTCTTGTCACCAGGCCCATCATAAGCTCCGCCCACTGTTCCGGTGGTGGGACTGTCTCCATGGTGATGGCAAAGGAGCCTTAGTCCCGCCCACCTGGCCTTGACTTCACCTGGCTGGCCTGCTGACCCTCACTCAGACCTCTGTGTTGATAAAAATGAATATCCGCCAGCGCCCAGGTGTCAGCATCTGGGATAAAGGATTCGGGACCTTGCCTGGGGCAGAAGGCAGCCTAGGCCAGCTGGTACCTGGAAGTCTAGTGACTTGTGACACTGCTGCCAGTGACAAATGGTGACTCCCACTCTCACATATCCCCTGGTGGCAGAATGATAGCGATGGGTGGAGAAACATCGCTCCGGAGCACACGTTAAATGGGGCACCGGCCAAAGGCCAGGGCCAGTAGTGGACGTGGCCGAGCTGAAGGGCGAGCCAGTGAAGGGCCCAAGGATTCCTCCTGTATGTGGGAAACATGTCATCCGGGTCCCCACGTCCGTAAACCATTGGATTGCTGGGGCCCAGGATGCCGGGATTTCGGCCTTGCCTTGGCTGCCCGGCCACATACGCAGCCTTCCACCGGAGGCGGGGATATGTAGACAGCAAAAAAGTGGAAAATGGCAGTGTCTCCTCGATATCCCTGACATGGGCCTTTTTGGGCGGCATGCTTTTGTCCTAGTGGGATCAGGCAGTGACGGAGAAAGGCAGGATTATGTGTGCAGGAAAGGTATGTGCTGAGAAGGCGACAAGGTTGAGACCAGGTTGGGATCTTCAGTCCCAGGAAAGGCCCCTGGCAGTTGTGGGTCAATGTTGTCTGCCCATCCCACCTGGCGTGGGGAGGTTTACAGCATACAAAGCAGCAGCGGAATTATTCTTCCCCCAGAGGTTGCATCTGCCCACAAGCTCCACCTGGCCAGGGTCCGCCCCTACCGTATTGCCCATGTCAATCAACAGAAGCTAAGACCTTCCAGAGAGACTAACTGCTCTTCTCTACCCACGGGGACCCGGTACAGCCAGAAGCCTCCCCTGTTTCATCTCCAGGCTCTCTCTCCGGCCCCTCATAGCTGTGATTTGTCTCGGGGTAGAACGGAGAGATTTCTCTGAATGAACACATACAGAGAGGGGCCACAGATGCTGAGGAAGGGCGCCTTGCCTACTGATATCCCAGCGTAAGTGGACAAGAGGTACCTGCCTGCTGTCCCAGCGTGTCGAACCTGTCCCCATCAGGGGTTGCCTGCTGTGAAGTTATTCCCTGGGTGCCCTCGATTTTGTGGCCAAGGACAGAAGGGGCCGTTGTGTGTCCATGGGTAAAATGGAGGCCTCTGCCTAACTGGCCTGTTAGGCTGGACCTCTCCTATTGGCTCAGAGTTTGTGACCCGTCCCCGTCAGAAGTTCCGCCCAGCCTTCCGGTGGCTGTCTCCATGGTGATTGAGAAAGAAGCCTTAGGCCCCGCACTCAGCCTTCACCTGTCCTACCTGGCCTCTTTACCCTGGTACAGACCGCTGCGTGGATGAAAGAAAGGATGTCGGCCAGTGACCACGTGTCCTCATTTCCTTTGAAGGATTAGGCTCCTTGCCTGGGCAGAAGACAGCCAAGGTCAGCCTGAGCCTAGACTCCTAGTGACCCGTGACACTGCAGACAGTGATAGGTGTTCGTGTCCACGCTGAGGTATCCGCAGGTGGCGGATTGAGAGTGGTCGGAGGAGAAGTGGAACTAGAAATCACACACTCACGGGGGCACGGGCCAAAGGTCAGGGAAAATAGCTGAGGTCGTGGAGCTCTAGCGGAGCCGGGCTAGGGCCCAGGCCTCCCTCCTGTACGTGGCAAAGGAGGTGATCCATATGCCGCCATCCGCAGACTCTGGACTGCTAGGGCCCTGGATGCCCGAATTTCGGCCTTGTCTTTGGAGAAGTGACGCACACGCAGTGTGCCCCGGAGGCTGTGGACCAGCACAGGGCAAAATCGTGAAAACGCGGGCTTCAGTTGACTTTGCCTGTGCTCTCCTTTGGCTGAGTGACATCCTGTGTTTCCTAGCAGGAGAAGGCATTTGTGGAGAGAGGCGGATTCCATGTGTGCAGGCAAAGTGTGTGCTGAGATGCTGAGTCGCTGGAGACCAGGGTGGACTCTTGAGACCCAGAATAGGCCTCTGGCAGGTATGTGTCAATGTTTTCTGCCCTGTGCTCTCAGCTGGGTATTTGCATACAATGTGACCAGTGGAATTAGTAGTCTCCGGAGAGGCTGCCACATGTCAGCAAGCTTCACCTGGCCAGGGTCGGCCCGTGATGTAGATCCCCGGTCAATCACCAGTCTCTAGACGTTGCAGATAGACCAGCAGATCTTGTCGGCCCACGGGCAACCAGTAGAGCCAGAGGCCTTCCCCCTTTGCTCTTTCGTCTCTAGGCACCCTGTCAGGCACTCCAAGCTGTGAAGTGACTCAGGGGGAGAAGGAAGAGATTTCAGAGAGCGAACACATCCAGAGAGAGACAGAGAGAGGCAAGAGATGCTGAGTGGGGTTGCATTGCGTACTGATATCCTCTGGAAAGTGGGAAAGAGGTACCTGGCCTGTTGTAGCAATGCCCTGAACCAGTCGGAACCAGAAGCTCCCCTGTGCCTGCGTGGGCTTTCCCAGGGTGTGCTCAAATCCTGTGGCCACTAGGTGTCATAGGTCATAATGGAGGGCCCTGTGTCATCTGCCTGGCGGGCCAGATCTCTGCCATTGGCTCAGTCTTGTCACCAGGCCCATCATAAGCTCCGCCCACTGTTCCGGTGGTGGGACTGTCTCCATGGTGATGGCAAAGGAGCCTTAGTCCCGCCCACCTGGCCTTGACTTCACCTGGCTGGCCTGCTGACCCTCACTCAGACCTCTGTGTTGATAAAAATGAATATCCGCCAGCGCCCAGGTGTCAGCATCTGGGATAAAGGATTCGGGACCTTGCCTGGGGCAGAAGGCAGCCTAGGCCAGCTGGTACCTGGAAGTCTAGTGACTTGTGACACTGCTGCCAGTGACAAATGGTGACTCCCACTCTCACATATCCCCTGGTGGCAGAATGATAGCGATGGGTGGAGAAACATCGCTCCGGAGCACACGTTAAATGGGGCACCGGCCAAAGGCCAGGGCCAGTAGTGGACGTGGCCGAGCTGAAGGGCGAGCCAGTGAAGGGCCCAAGGATTCCTCCTGGATGTGGGAAACATGTCATCCGGGTCCCCACGTCCGTAAACCATTGGATTGCTGGGGCCCAGGATGCCGGGATTTCGGCCTTGCCTTGGCTGCCCGGCCACATACGCAGCCTTCCACCGGAGGCGGGGATATGTAGACAGCAAAAATGTGGAAAATGGCAGTGTCTCCTCGATTTCCCTGACATGGGCCTTTTTGGGCGGCATGCTTTTGTCCTAGTGGGATCAGGCAGTGACGGAGAAAGGCAGGATTATGTGTGCAGGAAAGGTATGTGCTGAGAAGGCGACAAGGTTGAGACCAGGTTGGGATCTTCAGTCCCAGGAAAGGCCCCTGGCAGTTGTGGGTCAATGTTGTCTGCCCATCCCACCTGGCGTGGGGAGGTTTACAGCATACAAAGCAGCAGCGGAATTATTCTTCCCCCAGAGGTTGCATCTGCCCACAAGCTCCACCTGGCCAGGGTCCGCCCCTACCGTATTGCCCATGTCAATCAACAGAAGCTAAGACCTTCCAGAGAGACTAACTGCTCTTCTCTACCCACGGGGACGCGGTACAGCCAGAAGCCTCCCCTGTTTCATCTCCAGGCTCTCTCTCCGGCCCCTCATAGCTGTGATTTGTCTCGGGGTAGAACGGAGAGATTTCTCTGAATGAACACATACAGAGAGGGGCCACAGATGCTGAGGAAGGGCGCCTTGCCTACTGATATCCCAGCGTAAGTGGACAAGAGGTACCTGCCTGCTGTCCCAGCGTGTCGAACCTGTCCACATCAGGGGTTGCCTGCTGTGAAGTTATTCCCTGGGTGCCCTCGATTTTGTGGCCAAGGACAGAAGGGGCCGTTGTGTGTCCATGGGTAAAATGGAGGCCTCTGCCTAACTGGCCTGTTAGGCTGGACCTCTCCTATTGGCTCAGAGTTTGTGACCCGTCCCCGTCAGAAGTTCCGCCCAGCCTTCCGGTGGCTGTCTCCATGGTGATTGAGAAAGAAGCCTTAGGCCCCGCACTCAGCCTTCACCTGTCCTACCTGGCCTCTTTACCCTGGTACAGACCGCTGCGTGGATGAAAGAAAGGATGTCGGCCAGTGACCACGTGTCCTCATTTCCTTTGAAGGATTAGGCTCCTTGCCTGGGCAGAAGACAGCCAAGGTCAGCCTGAGCCTAGACTCCTAGTGACCTGTGACACTGCAGACAGTGATAGATGTTCATGTCCACGCTGAGGTATCCGCAGGTGGCGGATTGAGAGTGGTCGGAGGAGAAGTGGAACTAGAAATCACACACTCACGGGGGCACGGGCCAAAGGTCAGGGAAAATAGCTGAGGTCGTGGAGCTCTAGCGGAGCCGGGCTAGGGCCCAGGCCTCCCTCCTGTACGTGGCAAAGGAGGTGATCCATATGCCGCCATCCGCAGACTCTGGACTGCTAGGGCCCTGGATGCCCGAATTTCGGCCTTGTCTTTGGAGAAGTGACGCACACGCAGTGTGCCCCGGAGGCTGTGGACCAGCACAGGGCAAAATCGTGAAAACGCGGGCTTCAGTTGACTTTGCCTGTGCTCTCCTTTGGCTGAGTGACATCCTGTGTTTCCTAGCAGGAGAAGGCATTTGTGGAGAGAGGCGGATTCCATGTGTGCAGGCAAAGTGTGTGCTGAGATGCTGAGTCGCTGGAGACCAGGGTGGACTCTTGAGACCCAGAATAGGCCTCTGGCAGGTATGTGTCAATGTTTTCTGCCCTGTGCTCTCAGCTGGGTATTTGCATACAATGTGACCAGCGGAATTAGTAGTCTCCGGAGAGGCTGCCACATGTCAGCAAGCTTCACCTGGCCAGGGTCGGCCCGTGATGTAGATCCCCGGTCAATCACCAGTCTCTAGACGTTGCAGATAGACCAGCAGATCTTGTCGGCCCACGGGCAACCAGTAGAGCCAGAGGCCTTCCCCCTTTGCTCTTTCGTCTCTAGGCACCCTGTCAGGCACTCCAAGCTGTGAAGTGACTCAGGGGGAGAAGGAAGAGATTTCAGAGAGCGAACACATCCAGAGAGAGACAGAGAGAGGCAAGAGATGCTGAGTGGGGTTGCATTGCGTACTGATATCCTCTGGAAAGTGGGAAAGAGGTACCTGGCCTGTTGTAGCAATGCCCTGAACCAGTCGGAACCAGAAGCTCCCCTGTGCCTGCGTGGGCTTTCCCAGGGTGTGCTCAAATCCTGTGGCCACTAGGTGTCATAGGTCATAATGGAGGGCCCTGTGTCATCTGCCTGGCGGGCCAGATCTCTGCCATTGGCTCAGTCTTGTCACCAGGCCCATCATAAGCTCCGCCCACTGTTCCGGTGGTGGGACTGTCTCCATGGTGATGGCAAAGGAGCCTTAGTCCCGCCCACCTGGCCTTGACTTCACCTGGCTGGCCTGCTGACCCTCACTCAGACCTCTGTGTTGATAAAAATGAATATCCGCCAGCGCCCAGGTGTCAGCATCTGGGATAAAGGATTCGGGACCTTGCCTGGGGCAGAAGGCAGCCTAGGCCAGCTGGTACCTGGAAGTCTAGTGACTTGTGACACTGCTGCCAGTGACAAATGGTGACTCCCACTCTCACATATCCCCTGGTGGCAGAATGATAGCGATGGGTGGAGAAACATCGCTCCGGAGCACACGTTAAATGGGGCACCGGCCAAAGGCCAGGGCCAGTAGTGGACGTGGCCGAGCTGAAGGGCGAGCCAGTGAAGGGCCCAAGGATTCCTCCTGGATGTGGGAAACATGTCATCCGGGTCCCCACGTCCGTAAACCATTGGATTGCTGGGGCCCAGGATGCCGGGATTTCGGCCTTGCCTTGGCTGCCCGGCCACATACGCAGCCTTCCACCGGAGGCGGGGATATGTAGACAGCAAAAAAGTGGAAAATGGCAGTGTCTCCTCGATATCCCTGACATGGGCCTTTTTGGGCGGCATGCTTTTGTCCTAGTGGGATCAGGCAGTGACGGAGAAAGGCAGGATTATGTGTGCAGGAAAGGTATGTGCTGAGAAGGCGACAAGGTTGAGACCAGGTTGGGATCTTCAGTCCCAGGAAAGGCCCCTGGCAGTTGTGGGTCAATGTTGTCTGCCCATCCCACCTGGCGTGGGGAGGTTTACAGCATACAAAGCAGCAGCGGAATTATTCTTCCCCCAGAGGTTGCATCTGCCCACAAGCTCCACCTGGCCAGGGTCCGCCCCTACCGTATTGCCCATGTCAATCAACAGAAGCTAAGACCTTCCAGAGAGACTAACTGCTCTTCTCTACCCACGGGGACGCGGTACAGCCAGAAGCCTCCCCTGTTTCATCTCCAGGCTCTCTCTCCGGCCCCTCATAGCTGTGATTTGTCTCGGGGTAGAACGGAGAGATTTCTCTGAATGAACACATACAGAGAGGGGCCACAGATGCTGAGGAAGGGCGCCTTGCCTACTGATATCCCAGCGTAAGTGGACAAGAGGTACCTGCCTGCTGTCCCAGCGTGTCGAACCTGTCCCCATCAGGGGTTGCCTGCTGTGAAGTTATTCCCTGGGTGCCCTCGATTTTGTGGCCAAGGACAGAAGGGGCCGTTGTGTGTCCATGGGTAAAATGGAGGCCTCTGCCTAACTGGCCTGTTAGGCTGGACCTCTCCTATTGGCTCAGAGTTTGTGACCCGTCCCCGTCAGAAGTTCCGCCCAGCCTTCCGGTGGCTGTCTCCATGGTGATTGAGAAAGAAGCCTTAGGCCCCGCACTCAGCCTTCACCTGTCCTACCTGGCCTCTTTACCCTGGTACAGACCGCTGCGTGGATGAAAGAAAGGATGTCGGCCAGTGACCACGTGTCCTCATTTCCTTTGAAGGATTAGGCTCCTTGCCTGGGCAGAAGACAGCCAAGGTCAGCCTGAGCCTAGACTCCTAGTGACCTGTGACACTGCAGACAGTGATAGATGTTCATGTCCACGCTGAGGTATCCGCAGGTGGCGGATTGAGAGTGGTCGGAGGAGAAGTGGAACTAGAAATCACACACTCACGGGGGCACGGGCCAAAGGTCAGGGAAAATAGCTGAGGTCGTGGAGCTCTAGCGGAGCCGGGCTAGGGCCCAGGCCTCCCTCCTGTACGTGGCAAAGGAGGTGATCCATATGCCGCCATCCGCAGACTCTGGACTGCTAGGGCCCTGGATGCCCGAATTTCGGCCTTGTCTTTGGAGAAGTGACGCACACGCAGTGTGCCCCGGAGGCTGTGGACCAGCACAGGGCAAAATCGTGAAAACGCGGGCTTCAGTTGACTTTGCCTGTGCTCTCCTTTGGCTGAGTGACATCCTGTGTTTCCTAGCAGGAGAAGGCATTTGTGGAGAGAGGCGGATTCCATGTGTGCAGGCAAAGTGTGTGCTGAGATGCTGAGTCGCTGGAGACCAGGGTGGACTCTTGAGACCCAGAATAGGCCTCTGGCAGGTATGTGTCAATGTTTTCTGCCCTGTGCTCTCAGCTGGGTATTTGCATACAATGTGACCAGCGGAATTAGTAGTCTCCGGAGAGGCTGCCACATGTCAGCAAGCTTCACCTGGCCAGGGTCGGCCCGTGATGTAGATCCCCGGTCAATCACCAGTCTCTAGACGTTGCAGATAGACCAGCAGATCTTGTCGGCCCACGGGCAACCAGTAGAGCCAGAGGCCTTCCCCCTTTGCTCTTTCGTCTCTAGGCACCCTGTCAGGCACTCCAAGCTGTGAAGTGACTCAGGGGGAGAAGGAAGAGATTTCAGAGAGCGAACACATCCAGAGAGAGACAGAGAGAGGCAAGAGATGCTGAGTGGGGTTGCATTGCGTACTGATATCCTCTGGAAAGTGGGAAAGAGGTACCTGGCCTGTTGTAGCAATGCCCTGAACCAGTCGGAACCAGAAGCTCCCCTGTGCCTGCGTGGGCTTTCCCAGGGTGTGCTCAAATCCTGTGGCCACTAGGTGTCATAGGTCATAATGGAGGGCCCTGTGTCATCTGCCTGGCGGGCCAGATCTCTGCCATTGGCTCAGTCTTGTCACCAGGCCCATCATAAGCTCCGCCCACTGTTCCGGTGGTGGGACTGTCTCCATGGTGATGGCAAAGGAGCCTTAGTCCCGCCCACCTGGCCTTGACTTCACCTGGCTGGCCTGCTGACCCTCACTCAGACCTCTGTGTTGATAAAAATGAATATCCGCCAGCGCCCAGGTGTCAGCATCTGGGATAAAGGATTCGGGACCTTGCCTGGGGCAGAAGGCAGCCTAGGCCAGCTGGTACCTGGAAGTCTAGTGACTTGTGACACTGCTGCCAGTGACAAATGGTGACTCCCACTCTCACATATCCCCTGGTGGCAGAATGATAGCGATGGGTGGAGAAACATCGCTCCGGAGCACACGTTAAATGGGGCACCGGCCAAAGGCCAGGGCCAGTAGTGGACGTGGCCGAGCTGAAGGGCGAGCCAGTGAAGGGCCCAAGGATTCCTCCTGGATGTGGGAAACATGTCATCCGGGTCCCCACGTCCGTAAACCATTGGATTGCTGGGGCCCAGGATGCCGGGATTTCGGCCTTGCCTTGGCTGCCCGGCCACATACGCAGCCTTCCACCGGAGGCGGGGATATGTAGACAGCAAAAAAGTGGAAAATGGCAGTGTCTCCTCGATATCCCTGACATGGGCCTTTTTGGGCGGCATGCTTTTGTCCTAGTGGGATCAGGCAGTGACGGAGAAAGGCAGGATTATGTGTGCAGGAAAGGTATGTGCTGAGAAGGCGACAAGGTTGAGACCAGGTTGGGATCTTCAGTCCCAGGAAAGGCCCCTGGCAGTTGTGGGTCAATGTTGTCTGCCCATCCCACCTGGCGTGGGGAGGTTTACAGCATACAAAGCAGCAGCGGAATTATTCTTCCCCCAGAGGTTGCATCTGCCCACAAGCTCCACCTGGCCAGGGTCCGCCCCTACCGTATTGCCCATGTCAATCAACAGAAGCTAAGACCTTCCAGAGAGACTAACTGCTCTTCTCTACCCACGGGGACGCGGTACAGCCAGAAGCCTCCCCTGTTTCATCTCCAGGCTCTCTCTCCGGCCCCTCATAGCTGTGATTTGTCTCGGGGTAGAACGGAGAGATTTCTCTGAATGAACACATACAGAGAGGGGCCACAGATGCTGAGGAAGGGCGCCTTGCCTACTGATATCCCAGCGTAAGTGGACAAGAGGTACCTGCCTGCTGTCCCAGCGTGTCGAACCTGTCCCCATCAGGGGTTGCCTGCTGTGAAGTTATTCCCTGGGTGCCCTCGATTTTGTGGCCAAGGACAGAAGGGGCCGTTGTGTGTCCATGGGTAAAATGGAGGCCTCTGCCTAACTGGCCTGTTAGGCTGGACCTCTCCTATTGGCTCAGAGTTTGTGACCCGTCCCCGTCAGAAGTTCCGCCCAGCCTTCCGGTGGCTGTCTCCATGGTGATTGAGAAAGAAGCCTTAGGCCCCGCACTCAGCCTTCACCTGTCCTACCTGGCCTCTTTACCCTGGTACAGACCGCTGCGTGGATGAAAGAAAGGATGTCGGCCAGTGACCACGTGTCCTCATTTCCTTTGAAGGATTAGGCTCCTTGCCTGGGCAGAAGACAGCCAAGGTCAGCCTGAGCCTAGACTCCTAGTGACCTGTGACACTGCAGACAGTGATAGATGTTCATGTCCACGCTGAGGTATCCGCAGGTGGCGGATTGAGAGTGGTCGGAGGAGAAGTGGAACTAGAAATCACACACTCACGGGGGCACGGGCCAAAGGTCAGGGAAAATAGCTGAGGTCGTGGAGCTCTAGCGGAGCCGGGCTAGGGCCCAGGCCTCCCTCCTGTACGTGGCAAAGGAGGTGATCCATATGCCGCCATCCGCAGACTCTGGACTGCTAGGGCCCTGGATGCCCGAATTTCGGCCTTGTCTTTGGAGAAGTGACGCACACGCAGTGTGCCCCGGAGGCTGTGGACCAGCACAGGGCAAAATCGTGAAAACGCGGGCTTCAGTTGACTTTGCCTGTGCTCTCCTTTGGCTGAGTGACATCCTGTGTTTCCTAGCAGGAGAAGGCATTTGTGGAGAGAGGCGGATTCCATGTGTGCAGGCAAAGTGTGTGCTGAGATGCTGAGTCGCTGGAGACCAGGGTGGACTCTTGAGACCCAGAATAGGCCTCTGGCAGGTATGTGTCAATGTTTTCTGCCCTGTGCTCTCAGCTGGGTATTTGCATACAATGTGACCAGCGGAATTAGTAGTCTCCGGAGAGGCTGCCACATGTCAGCAAGCTTCACCTGGCCAGGGTCGGCCCGTGATGTAGATCCCCGGTCAATCACCAGTCTCTAGACCTTGCAGATAGACCAGCAGATCTTGTCGGCCCACGGGCAACCAGTAGAGCCAGAGGCCTTCCCCCTTTGCTCTTTCGTCTCTAGGCACCCTGTCAGGCACTCCAAGCTGTGAAGTGACTCAGGGGGAGAAGGAAGAGATTTCAGAGAGCGAACACATCCAGAGAGAGACAGAGAGAGGCAAGAGATGCTGAGTGGGGTTGCATTGCGTACTGATATCCTCTGGAAAGTGGGAAAGAGGTACCTGGCCTGTTGTAGCAATGCCCTGAACCAGTCGGAACCAGAAGCTCCCCTGTGCCTGCGTGGGCTTTCCCAGGGTGTGCTCAAATCCTGTGGCCACTAGGTGTCATAGGTCATAATGGAGGGCCCTGTGTCATCTGCCTGGCGGGCCAGATCTCTGCCATTGGCTCAGTCTTGTCACCAGGCCCATCATAAGCTCCGCCCACTGTTCCGGTGGTGGGACTGTCTCCATGGTGATGGCAAAGGAGCCTTAGTCCCGCCCACCTGGCCTTGACTTCACCTGGCTGGCCTGCTGACCCTCACTCAGACCTCTGTGTTGATAAAAATGAATATCCGCCAGCGCCCAGGTGTCAGCATCTGGGATAAAGGATTCGGGACCTTGCCTGGGGCAGAAGGCAGCCTAGGCCAGCTGGTACCTGGAAGTCTAGTGACTTGTGACACTGCTGCCAGTGACAAATGGTGACTCCCACTCTCACATATCCCCTGGTGGCAGAATGATAGCGATGGGTGGAGAAACATCGCTCCGGAGCACACGTTAAATGGGGCACCGGCCAAAGGCCAGGGCCAGTAGTGGACGTGGCCGAGCTGAAGGGCGAGCCAGTGAAGGGCCCAAGGATTCCTCCTGGATGTGGGAAACATGTCATCCGGGTCCCCACGTCCGTAAACCATTGGATTGCTGGGGCCCAGGATGCCGGGATTTCGGCCTTGCCTTGGCTGCCCGGCCACATACGCAGCCTTCCACCGGAGGCGGGGATATGTAGACAGCAAAAAAGTGGAAAATGGCAGTGTCTCCTCGATATCCCTGACATGGGCCTTTTTGGGCGGCATGCTTTTGTCCTAGTGGGATCAGGCAGTGACGGAGAAAGGCAGGATTATGTGTGCAGGAAAGGTATGTGCTGAGAAGGCGACAAGGTTGAGACCAGGTTGGGATCTTCAGTCCCAGGAAAGGCCCCTGGCAGTTGTGGGTCAATGTTGTCTGCCCATCCCACCTGGCGTGGGGAGGTTTACAGCATACAAAGCAGCAGCGGAATTATTCTTCCCCCAGAGGTTGCATCTGCCCACAAGCTCCACCTGGCCAGGGTCCGCCCCTACCGTATTGCCCATGTCAATCAACAGAAGCTAAGACCTTCCAGAGAGACTAACTGCTCTTCTCTACCCACGGGGACGCGGTACAGCCAGAAGCCTCCCCTGTTTCATCTCCAGGCTCTCTCTCCGGCCCCTCATAGCTGTGATTTGTCTCGGGGTAGAACGGAGAGATTTCTCTGAATGAACACATACAGAGAGGGGCCACAGATGCTGAGGAAGGGCGCCTTGCCTACTGATATCCCAGCGTAAGTGGACAAGAGGTACCTGCCTGCTGTCCCAGCGTGTCGAACCTGTCCACATCAGGGGTTGCCTGCTGTGAAGTTATTCCCTGGGTGCCCTCGATTTTGTGGCCAAGGACAGAAGGGGCCGTTGTGTGTCCATGGGTAAAATGGAGGCCTCTGCCTAACTGGCCTGTTAGGCTGGACCTCTCCTATTGGCTCAGAGTTTGTGACCCGTCCCCGTCAGAAGTTCCGCCCAGCCTTCCGGTGGCTGTCTCCATGGTGATTGAGAAAGAAGCCTTAGGCCCCGCACTCAGCCTTCACCTGTCCTACCTGGCCTCTTTACCCTGGTACAGACCGCTGCGTGGATGAAAGAAAGGATGTCGGCCAGTGACCACGTGTCCTCATTTCCTTTGAAGGATTAGGCTCCTTGCCTGGGCAGAAGACAGCCAAGGTCAGCCTGAGCCTAGACTCCTAGTGACCTGTGACACTGCAGACAGTGATAGATGTTCATGTCCACGCTGAGGTATCCGCAGGTGGCGGATTGAGAGTGGTCGGAGGAGAAGTGGAACTAGAAATCACACACTCACGGGGGCACGGGCCAAAGGTCAGGGAAAATAGCTGAGGTCGTGGAGCTCTAGCGGAGCCGGGCTAGGGCCCAGGCCTCCCTCCTGTACGTGGCAAAGGAGGTGATCCATATGCCGCCATCCGCAGACTCTGGACTGCTAGGGCCCTGGATGCCCGAATTTCGGCCTTGTCTTTGGAGAAGTGACGCACACGCAGTGTGCCCCGGAGGCTGTGGACCAGCACAGGGCAAAATCGTGAAAACGCGGGCTTCAGTTGACTTTGCCTGTGCTCTCCTTTGGCTGAGTGACATCCTGTGTTTCCTAGCAGGAGAAGGCATTTGTGGAGAGAGGCGGATTCCATGTGTGCAGGCAAAGTGTGTGCTGAGATGCTGAGTCGCTGGAGACCAGGGTGGACTCTTGAGACCCAGAATAGGCCTCTGGCAGGTATGTGTCAATGTTTTCTGCCCTGTGCTCTCAGCTGGGTATTTGCATACAATGTGACCAGCGGAATTAGTAGTCTCCGGAGAGGCTGCCACATGTCAGCAAGCTTCACCTGGCCAGGGTCGGCCCGTGATGTAGATCCCCGGTCAATCACCAGTCTCTAGACGTTGCAGATAGACCAGCAGATCTTGTCGGCCCACGGGCAACCAGTAGAGCCAGAGGCCTTCCCCCTTTGCTCTTTCGTCTCAAGGCACCCTGTCAGGCACTCCAAGCTGTGAAGTGACTCAGGGGGAGAAGGAAGAGATTTCAGAGAGCGAACACATCCAGAGAGAGACAGAGAGAGGCAAGAGATGCTGAGTGGGGTTGCATTGCGTACTGATATCCTCTGGAAAGTGGGAAAGAGGTACCTGGCCTGTTGTAGCAATGCCCTGAACCAGTCGGAACCAGAAGCTCCCCTGTGCCTGCGTGGGCTTTCCCAGGGTGTGCTCAAATCCTGTGGCCACTAGGTGTCATAGGTCATAATGGAGGGCCCTGTGTCATCTGCCTGGCGGGCCAGATCTCTGCCATTGGCTCAGTCTTGTCACCAGGCCCATCATAAGCTCCGCCCACTGTTCCGGTGGTGGGACTGTCTCCATGGTGATGGCAAAGGAGCCTTAGTCCCGCCCACCTGGCCTTGACTTCACCTGGCTGGCCTGCTGACCCTCACTCAGACCTCTGTGTTGATAAAAATGAATATCCGCCAGCGCCCAGGTGTCAGCATCTGGGATAAAGGATTCGGGACCTTGCCTGGGGCAGAAGGCAGCCTAGGCCAGCTGGTACCTGGAAGTCTAGTGACTTGTGACACTGCTGCCAGTGACAAATGGTGACTCCCACTCTCACATATCCCCTGGTGGCAGAATGATAGCGATGGGTGGAGAAACATCGCTCCGGAGCACACGTTAAATGGGGCACCGGCCAAAGGCCAGGGCCAGTAGTGGACGTGGCCGAGCTGAAGGGCGAGCCAGTGAAGGGCCCAAGGATTCCTCCTGGATGTGGGAAACATGTCATCCGGGTCCCCACGTCCGTAAACCATTGGATTGCTGGGGCCCAGGATGCCGGGATTTCGGCCTTGCCTTGGCTGCCCGGCCACATACGCAGCCTTCCACCGGAGGCGGGGATATGTAGACAGCAAAAATGTGGAAAATGGCAGTGTCTCCTCGATTTCCCTGACATGGGCCTTTTTGGGCGGCATGCTTTTGTCCTAGTGGGATCAGGCAGTGACGGAGAAAGGCAGGATTATGTGTGCAGGAAAGGTATGTGCTGAGAAGGCGACAAGGTTGAGACCAGGTTGGGATCTTCAGTCCCAGGAAAGGCCCCTGGCAGTTGTGGGTCAATGTTGTCTGCCCATCCCACCTGGCGTGGGGAGGTTTACAGCATACAAAGCAGCAGCGGAATTATTCTTCCCCCAGAGGTTGCATCTGCCCACAAGCTCCACCTGGCCAGGGTCCGCCCCTACCGTATTGCCCATGTCAATCAACAGAAGCTAAGACCTTCCAGAGAGACTAACTGCTCTTCTCTACCCACGGGGACGCGGTACAGCCAGAAGCCTCCCCTGTTTCATCTCCAGGCTCTCTCTCCGGCCCCTCATAGCTGTGATTTGTCTCGGGGTAGAACGGAGAGATTTCTCTGAATGAACACATACAGAGAGGGGCCACAGATGCTGAGGAAGGGCGCCTTGCCTACTGATATCCCAGCGTAAGTGGACAAGAGGTACCTGCCTGCTGTCCCAGCGTGTCGAACCTGTCCACATCAGGGGTTGCCTGCTGTGAAGTTATTCCCTGGGTGCCCTCGATTTTGTGGCCAAGGACAGAAGGGGCCGTTGTGTGTCCATGGGTAAAATGGAGGCCTCTGCCTAACTGGCCTGTTAGGCTGGACCTCTCCTATTGGCTCAGAGTTTGTGACCCGTCCCCGTCAGAAGTTCCGCCCAGCCTTCCGGTGGCTGTCTCCATGGTGATTGAGAAAGAAGCCTTAGGCCCCGCACTCAGCCTTCACCTGTCCTACCTGGCCTCTTTACTCTGGTACAGACCGCTGCGTGGATGAAAGAAAGGATGTCGGCCAGTGACCACGTGTCCTCATTTCCTTTGAAGGATTAGGCTCCTTGCCTGGGCAGAAGACAGCCAAGGTCAGCCTGAGCCTAGACTCCTAGTGACCTGTGACACTGCAGACAGTGATAGATGTTCATGTCCACGCTGAGGTATCCGCAGGTGGCGGATTGAGAGTGGTCGGAGGAGAAGTGGAACTAGAAATCACACACTCACGGGGGCACGGGCCAAAGGTCAGGGAAAATAGCTGAGGTCGTGGAGCTCTAGCGGAGCCGGGCTAGGGCCCAGGCCTCCCTCCTGTACGTGGCAAAGGAGGTGATCCATATGCCGCCATCCGCAGACTCTGGACTGCTAGGGCCCTGGATGCCCGAATTTCGGCCTTGTCTTTGGAGAAGTGACGCACACGCAGTGTGCCCCGGAGGCTGTGGACCAGCACAGGGCAAAATCGTGAAAACGCGGGCTTCAGTTGACTTTGCCTGTGCTCTCCTTTGGCTGAGTGACATCCTGTGTTTCCTAGCAGGAGAAGGCATTTGTGGAGAGAGGCGGATTCCATGTGTGCAGGCAAAGTGTGTGCTGAGATGCTGAGTCGCTGGAGACCAGGGTGGACTCTTGAGACCCAGAATAGGCCTCTGGCAGGTATGTGTCAATGTTTTCTGCCCTGTGCTCTCAGCTGGGTATTTGCATACAATGTGACCGGCGGAATTAGTAGTCTCCGGAGAGGCTGCCACATGTCAGCAAGCTTCACCTGGCCAGGGTCGGCCCGTGATGTAGATCCCCGGTCAATCACCACTCTCTAGACGTTGCAGATAGACCAGCAGATCTTGTCGGCCCACGGGCAACCAGTAGAGCCAGAGGCCTTCCCCCTTTGCTCTTTCGTCTCTAGGCACCCTGTCAGGCACTCCAAGCTGTGAAGTGACTCAGGGGGAGAAGGAAGAGATTTCAGAGAGCGAACACATCCAGAGAGAGACAGAGAGAGGCAAGAGATGCTGAGTGGGGTTGCATTGCGTACTGATATCCTCTGGAAAGTGGGAAAGAGGTACCTGGCCTGTTGTAGCAATGCCCTGAACCAGTCGGAACCAGAAGCTCCCCTGTGCCTGCGTGGGCTTTCCCAGGGTGTGCTCAAATCCTGTGGCCACTAGGTGTCATAGGTCATAATGGAGGGCCCTGTGTCATCTGCCTGGCGGGCCAGATCTCTGCCATTGGCTCAGTCTTGTCACCAGGCCCATCATAAGCTCCGCCCACTGTTCCGGTGGTGGGACTGTCTCCATGGTGATGGCAAAGGAGCCTTAGTCCCGCCCACCTGGCCTTGACTTCACCTGGCTGGCCTGCTGACCCTCACTCAGACCTCTGTGTTGATAAAAATGAATATCCGCCAGCGTCCAGGTGTCAGCATCTGGGATAAAGGATTCGGGACCTTGCCTGGGGCAGAAGGCAGCCTAGGCCAGCTGGTACCTGGAAGTCTAGTGACTTGTGACACTGCTGCCAGTGACAAATGGTGACTCCCACTCTCACATATCCCCTGGTGGCAGAATGATAGCGATGGGTGGAGAAACATCGCTCCGGAGCACACGTTAAATGGGGCACCGGCCAAAGGCCAGGGCCAGTAGTGGACGTGGCCGAGCTGAAGGGCGAGCCAGTGAAGGGCCCAAGGATTCCTCCTGGATGTGGGAAACATGTCATCCGGGTCCCCACGTCCGTAAACCATTGGATTGCTGGGGCCCAGGATGCCGGGATTTCGGCCTTGCCTTGGCTGCCCGGCCACATACGCAGCCTTCCACCGGAGGCGGGGATATGTAGACAGCAAAAAAGTGGAAAATGGCAGTGTCTCCTCGATTTCCCTGACATGGGCCTTTTTGGGCGGCATGCTTTTGTCCTAGTGGGATCAGGCAGTGACGGAGAAAGGCAGGATTATGTGTGCAGGAAAGGTATATGCTGAGAAGGCGACAAGGTTGAGACCAGGTTGGGATCTTCAGTCCCAGGAAAGGCCCCTGGCAGTTGTGGGTCAATGTTGTCTGCCCATCCCACCTGGCGTGGGGAGGTTTACAGCATACAAAGCAGCAGCGGAATTATTCTTCCCCCAGAGGTTGCATCTGCCCACAAGCTCCACCTGGCCAGGGTCCGCCCCTACCGTATTGCCCATGTCAATCAACAGAAGCTAAGACCTTCCAGAGAGACTAACTGCTCTTCTCTACCCACGGGGACGCGGTACAGCCAGAAGCCTCCCCTGTTTCATCTCCAGGCTCTCTCTCCGGCCCCTCATAGCTGTGATTTGTCTCGGGGTAGAACGGAGAGATTTCTCTGAATGAACACATACAGAGAGGGGCCACAGATGCTGAGGAAGGGCGCCTTGCCTACTGATATCCCAGCGTAAGTGGACAAGAGGTACCTGCCTGCTGTCCCAGCGTGTCGAACCTGTCCCCATCAGGGGTTGCCTGCTGTGAAGTTATTCCCTGGGTGCCCTCGATTTTGTGGCCAAGGACAGAAGGGGCCGTTGTGTGTCCATGGGTAAAATGGAGGCCTCTGCCTAACTGGCCTGTTAGGCTGGACCTCTCCTATTGGCTCAGAGTTTGTGACCCGTCCCCGTCAGAAGTTCCGCCCAGCCTTCCGGTGGCTGTCTCCATGGTGATTGAGAAAGAAGCCTTAGGCCCCGCACTCAGCCTTCACCTGTCCTACCTGGCCTCTTTACCCTGGTACAGACCGCTGCGTGGATGAAAGAAAGGATGTCGGCCAGTGACCACGTGTCCTCATTTCCTTTGAAGGATTAGGCTCCTTGCCTGGGCAGAAGACAGCCAAGGTCAGCCTGAGCCTAGACTCCTAGTGACCTGTGACACTGCAGACAGTGATAGATGTTCATGTCCACGCTGAGGTATCCGCAGGTGGCGGATTGAGAGTGGTCGGAGGAGAAGTGGAACTAGAAATCACACACTCACGGGGGCACGGGCCAAAGGTCAGGGAAAATAGCTGAGGTCGTGGAGCTCTAGCGGAGCCGGGCTAGGGCCCAGGCCTCCCTCCTGTACGTGGCAAAGGAGGTGATCCATATGCCGCCATCCGCAGACTCTGGACTGCTAGGGCCCTGGATGCCCGAATTTCGGCCTTGTCTTTGGAGAAGTGACGCACACGCAGTGTGCCCCGGAGGCTGTGGACCAGCACAGGGCAAAATCGTGAAAACGCGGGCTTCAGTTGACTTTGCCTGTGCTCTCCTTTGGCTGAGTGACATCCTGTGTTTCCTAGCAGGAGAAGGCATTTGTGGAGAGAGGCGGATTCCATGTGTGCAGGCAAAGTGTGTGCTGAGATGCTGAGTCGCTGGAGACCAGGGTGGACTCTTGAGACCCAGAATAGGCCTCTGGCAGGTATGTGTCAATGTTTTCTGCCCTGTGCTCTCAGCTGGGTATTTGCATACAATGTGACCAGCGGAATTAGTAGTCTCCGGAGAGGCTGCCACATGTCAGCAAGCTTCACCTGGCCAGGGTCGGCCCGTGATGTAGATCCCCGGTCAATCACCAGTCTCTAGACGTTGCAGATAGACCAGCAGATCTTGTCGGCCCACGGGCAACCAGTAGAGCCAGAGGCCTTCCCCCTTTGCTCTTTCGTCTCTAGGCACCCTGTCAGGCACTCCAAGCTGTGAAGTGACTCAGGGGGAGAAGGAAGAGATTTCAGAGAGCGAACACATCCAGAGAGAGACAGAGAGAGGCAAGAGATGCTGAGTGGGGTTGCATTGCGTACTGATATCCTCTGGAAAGTGGGAAAGAGGTACCTGGCCTGTTGTAGCAATGCCCTGAACCAGTCGGAACCAGAAGCTCCCCTGTGCCTGCGTGGGCTTTCCCAGGGTGTGCTCAAATCCTGTGGCCACTAGGTGTCATAGGTCATAATGGAGGGCCCTGTGTCATCTGCCTGGCGGGCCAGATCTCTGCCATTGGCTCAGTCTTGTCACCAGGCCCATCATAAGCTCCGCCCACTGTTCCGGTGGTGGGACTGTCTCCATGGTGATGGCAAAGGAGCCTTAGTCCCGCCCACCTGGCCTTGACTTCACCTGGCTGGCCTGCTGACCCTCACTCAGACCTCTGTGTTGATAAAAATGAATATCCGCCAGCGCCCAGGTGTCAGCATCTGGGATAAAGGATTCGGGACCTTGCCTGGGGCAGAAGGCAGCCTAGGCCAGCTGGTACCTGGAAGTCTAGTGACTTGTGACACTGCTGCCAGTGACAAATGGTGACTCCCACTCTCACATATCCCCTGGTGGCAGAATGATAGCGATGGGTGGAGAAACATCGCTCCGGAGCACACGTTAAATGGGGCACCGGCCAAAGGCCAGGGCCAGTAGTGGACGTGGCCGAGCTGAAGGGCGAGCCAGTGAAGGGCCCAAGGATTCCTCCTGGATGTGGGAAACATGTCATCCGGGTCCCCACGTCCGTAAACCATTGGATTGCTGGGGCCCAGGATGCCGGGATTTCGGCCTTGCCTTGGCTGCCCGGCCACATACGCAGCCTTCCACCGGAGGCGGGGATATGTAGACAGCAAAAAAGTGGAAAATGGCAGTGTCTCCTCGATATCCCTGACATGGGCCTTTTTGGGCGGCATGCTTTTGTCCTAGTGGGATCAGGCAGTGACGGAGAAAGGCAGGATTATGTGTGCAGGAAAGGTATGTGCTGAGAAGGCGACAAGGTTGAGACCAGGTTGGGATCTTCAGTCCCAGGAAAGGCCCCTGGCAGTTGTGGGTCAATGTTGTCTGCCCATCCCACCTGGCGTGGGGAGGTTTACAGCATACAAAGCAGCAGCGGAATTATTCTTCCCCCAGAGGTTGCATCTGCCCACAAGCTCCACCTGGCCAGGGTCCGCCCCTACCGTATTGCCCATGTCAATCAACAGAAGCTAAGACCTTCCAGAGAGACTAACTGCTCTTCTCTACCCACGGGGACGCGGTACAGCCAGAAGCCTCCCCTATTTCATCTCCAGGCTCTCTCTCCGGCCCCTCATAGCTGTGATTTGTCTCGGGGTAGAACGGAGAGATTTCTCTGAATGAACACATACAGAGAGGGGCCACAGATGCTGAGGAAGGGCGCCTTGCCTACTGATATCCCAGCGTAAGTGGACAAGAGGTACCTGCCTGCTGTCCCATCGTGTCGAACCTGTCCACATCAGGGGTTGCCTGCTGTGAAGTTATTCCCTGGGTGCCCTCGATTTTGTGGCCAAGGACAGAAGGGGCCGTTGTGTGTCCATGGGTAAAATGGAGGCCTCTGCCTAACTGGCCTGTTAGGCTGGACCTCTCCTATTGGCTCAGAGTTTGTGACCCGTCCCCGTCAGAAGTTCCGCCCAGCCTTCCGGTGGCTGTCTCCATGGTGATTGAGAAAGAAGCCTTAGGCCCCGCACTCAGCCTTCACCTGTCCTACCTGGCCTCTTTACTCTGGTACAGACCGCTGCGTGGATGAAAGAAAGGATGTCGGCCAGTGGCCACGTGTCCTCATTTCCTTTGAAGGATTAGGCTCCTTGCCTGGGCAGAAGACAGCCAAGGTCAGCCTGAGCCTAGACTCCTAGTGACCTGTGACACTGCAGACAGTGATAGATGTTCATGTCCACGCTGAGGTATCCGCAGGTGGCGGATTGAGAGTGGTCGGAGGAGAAGTGGAACTAGAAATCACACACTCACGGGGGCACGGGCCAAAGGTCAGGGAAAATAGCTGAGGTCGTGGAGCTCTAGCGGAGCCGGGCTAGGGCCCAGGCCTCCCTCCTGTACGTGGCAAAGGAGGTGATCCATATGCCGCCATCCGCAGACTCTGGACTGCTAGGGCCCTGGATGCCCGAATTTCGGCCTTGTCTTTGGAGAAGTGACGCACACGCAGTGTGCCCCGGAGGCTGTGGACCAGCACAGGGCAAAATCGTGAAAACGCGGGCTTCAGTTGACTTTGCCTGTGCTCTCCTTTGGCTGAGTGACATCCTGTGTTTCCTAGCAGGAGAAGGCATTTGTGGAGAGAGGCGGATTCCATGTGTGCAGGCAAAGTGTGTGCTGAGATGCTGAGTCGCTGGAGACCAGGGTGGACTCTTGAGACCCAGAATAGGCCTCTGGCAGGTATGTGTCAATGTTTTCTGCCCTGTGCTCTCAGCTGGGTATTTGCATACAATGTGACCAGCGGAATTAGTAGTCTCCGGAGAGGCTGCCACATGTCAGCAAGCTTCACCTGGCCAGGGTCGGCCCGTGATGTAGATCCCCGGTCAATCACCAGTCTCTAGACGTTGCAGATAGACCAGCAGATCTTGTCGGCCCACGGGCAACCAGTAGAGCCAGAGGCCTTCCCCCTTTGCTCTTTCGTCTCTAGGCACCCTGTCAGGCACTCCAAGCTGTGAAGTGACTCAGGGGGAGAAGGAAGAGATTTCAGAGAGCGAACACATCCAGAGAGAGACAGAGAGAGGCAAGAGATGCTGAGTGGGGTTGCATTGCGTACTGATATCCTCTGGAAAGTGGGAAAGAGGTACCTGGCCTGTTGTAGCAATGCCCTGAACCAGTCGGAACCAGAAGCTCCCCTGTGCCTGCGTGGGCTTTCCCAGGGTGTGCTCAAATCCTGTGGCCACTAGGTGTCATAGGAATACTATCTCTCTATGGTGTCATCTGCCTGGCGGGCCAGATCTCTGCCATTGGCTCAGTCTTGTCACCAGGCCCATCATAAGCTCCGCCCACTGTTCCGGTGGTGGGACTGTCTCCATGGTGATGGCAAAGGAGCCTTAGTCCCGCCCACCTGGCCTTGACTTCACCTGGCTGGCCTGCTGACCCTCACTCAGACCTCTGTGTTGATAAAAATGAATATCCGCCAGCGCCCAGGTGTCAGCATCTGGGATAAAGGATTCGGGACCTTGCCTGGGGCAGAAGGCAGCCTAGGCCAGCTGGTACCTGGAAGTCTAGTGACTTGTGACACTGCTGCCAGTGACAAATGGTGACTCCCACTCTCACATATCCCCTGGTGGCAGAATGATAGCGATGGGTGGAGAAACATCGCTCCGGAGCACACGTTAAATGGGGCACCGGCCAAAGGCCAGGGCCAGTAGTGGACGTGGCCGAGCTGAAGGGCGAGCCAGTGAAGGGCCCAAGGATTCCTCCTGGATGTGGGAAACATGTCATCCGGGTCCCCACGTCCGTAAACCATTGGATTGCTGGGGCCCAGGATGCCGGGATTTCGGCCTTGCCTTGGCTGCCCGGCCACATACGCAGCCTTCCACCGGAGGCGGGGATATGTAGACAGCAAAAATGTGGAAAATGGCAGTGTCTCCTCGATTTCCCTGACATGGGCCTTTTTGGGCGGCATGCTTTTGTCCTAGTGGGATCAGGCAGTGACGGAGAAAGGCAGGATTATGTGTGCAGGAAAGGTATATGCTGAGAAGGCGACAAGGTTGAGACCAGGTTGGGATCTTCAGTCCCAGGAAAGGCCCCTGGCAGTTGTGGGTCAATGTTGTCTGCCCATCCCACCTGGCGTGGGGAGGTTTACAGCATACAAAGCAGCAGCGGAATTATTCTTCCCCCAGAGGTTGCATCTGCCCACAAGCTCCACCTGGCCAGGGTCCGCCCCTACCGTATTGCCCATGTCAATCAACAGAAGCTAAGACCTTCCAGAGAGACTAACTGCTCTTCTCTACCCACGGGGACGCGGTACAGCCAGAAGCCTCCCCTGTTTCATCTCCAGGCTCTCTCTCCGGCCCCTCATAGCTGTGATTTGTCTCGGGGTAGAACGGAGAGATTTCTCTGAATGAACACATACAGAGAGGGGCCACAGATGCTGAGGAAGGGCGCCTTGCCTACTGATATCCCAGCGTAAGTGGACAAGAGGTACCTGCCTGCTGTCCCAGCGTGTCGAACCTGTCCACATCAGGGGTTGCCTGCTGTGAAGTTATTCCCTGGGTGCCCTCGATTTTGTGGCCAAGGACAGAAGGGGCCGTTGTGTGTCCATGGGTAAAATGGAGGCCTCTGCCTAACTGGCCTGTTAGGCTGGACCTCTCCTATTGGCTCAGAGTTTGTGACCCGTCCCCGTCAGAAGTTCCGCCCAGCCTTCCGGTGGCTGTCTCCATGGTGATTGAGAAAGAAGCCTTAGGCCCCGCACTCAGCCTTCACCTGTCCTACCTGGCCTCTTTACCCTGGTACAGACCGCTGCGTGGATGAAAGAAAGGATGTCGGCCAGTGACCACGTGTCCTCATTTCCTTTGAAGGATTAGGCTCCTTGCCTGGGCAGAAGACAGCCAAGGTCAGCCTGAGCCTAGACTCCTAGTGACCTGTGACACTGCAGACAGTGATAGATGTTCATGTCCACGCTGAGGTATCCGCAGGTGGCGGATTGAGAGTGGTCGGAGGAGAAGTGGAACTAGAAATCACACACTCACGGGGGCACGGGCCAAAGGTCAGGGAAAATAGCTGAGGTCGTGGAGCTCTAGCGGAGCCGGGCTAGGGCCCAGGCCTCCCTCCTGTACGTGGCAAAGGAGGTGATCCATATGCCGCCATCCGCAGACTCTGGACTGCTAGGGCCCTGGATGCCCGAATTTCGGCCTTGTCTTTGGAGAAGTGACGCACACGCAGTGTGCCCCGGAGGCTGTGGACCAGCACAGGGCAAAATCGTGAAAACGCGGGCTTCAGTTGACTTTGCCTGTGCTCTCCTTTGGCTGAGTGACATCCTGTGTTTCCTAGCAGGAGAAGGCATTTGTGGAGAGAGGCGGATTCCATGTGTGCAGGCAAAGTGTGTGCTGAGATGCTGAGTCGCTGGAGACCAGGGTGGACTCTTGAGACCCAGAATAGGCCTCTGGCAGGTATGTGTCAATGTTTTCTGCCCTGTGCTCTCAGCTGGGTATTTGCATACAATGTGACCAGCGGAATTAGTAGTCTCCGGAGAGGCTGCCACATGTCAGCAAGCTTCACCTGGCCAGGGTCGGCCCGTGATGTAGATCCCCGGTCAATCACCAGTCTCTAGACCTTGCAGATAGACCAGCAGATCTTGTCGGCCCACGGGCAACCAGTAGAGCCAGAGGCCTTCCCCCTTTGCTCTTTCGTCTCTAGGCACCCTGTCAGGCACTCCAAGCTGTGAAGTGACTCAGGGGGAGAAGGAAGAGATTTCAGAGAGCGAACACATCCAGAGAGAGACAGAGAGAGGCAAGAGATGCTGAGTGGGGTTGCATTGCGTACTGATATCCTCTGGAAAGTGGGAAAGAGGTACCTGGCCTGTTGTAGCAATGCCCTGAACCAGTCGGAACCAGAAGCTCCCCTGTGCCTGCGTGGGCTTTCCCAGGGTGTGCTCAAATCCTGTGGCCACTAGGTGTCATAGGTCATAATGGAGGGCCCTGTGTCATCTGCCTGGCGGGCCAGATCTCTGCCATTGGCTCAGTCTTGTCACCAGGCCCATCATAAGCTCCGCCCACTGTTCCGGTGGTGGGACTGTCTCCATGGTGATGGCAAAGGAGCCTTAGTCCCGCCCACCTGGCCTTGACTTCACCTGGCTGGCCTGCTGACCCTCACTCAGACCTCTGTGTTGATAAAAATGAATATCCGCCAGCGCCCAGGTGTCAGCATCTGGGATAAAGGATTCGGGACCTTGCCTGGGGCAGAAGGCAGCCTAGGCCAGCTGGTACCTGGAAGTCTAGTGACTTGTGACACTGCTGCCAGTGACAAATGGTGACTCCCACTCTCACATATCCCCTGGTGGCAGAATGATAGCGATGGGTGGAGAAACATCGCTCCGGAGCACACGTTAAATGGGGCACCGGCCAAAGGCCAGGGCCAGTAGTGGACGTGGCCGAGCTGAAGGGCGAGCCAGTGAAGGGCCCAAGGATTCCTCCTGGATGTGGGAAACATGTCATCCGGGTCCCCACGTCCGTAAACCATTGGATTGCTGGGGCCCAGGATGCCGGGATTTCGGCCTTGCCTTGGCTGCCCGGCCACATACGCAGCCTTCCACCGGAGGCGGGGATATGTAGACAGCAAAAATGTGGAAAATGGCAGTGTCTCCTCGATTTCCCTGACATGGGCCTTTTTGGGCGGCATGCTTTTGTCCTAGTGGGATCAGGCAGTGACGGAGAAAGGCAGGATTATGTGTGCAGGAAAGGTATGTGCTGAGAAGGCGACAAGGTTGAGACCAGGTTGGGATCTTCAGTCCCAGGAAAGGCCCCTGGCAGTTGTGGGTCAATGTTGTCTGCCCATCCCACCTGGCGTGGGGAGGTTTACAGCATACAAAGCAGCAGCGGAATTATTCTTCCCCCAGAGGTTGCATCTGCCCACAAGCTCCACCTGGCCAGGGTCCGCCCCTACCGTATTGCCCATGTCAATCAACAGAAGCTAAGACCTTCCAGAGAGACTAACTGCTCTTCTCTACCCACGGGGACGCGGTACAGCCAGAAGCCTCCCCTGTTTCATCTCCAGGCTCTCTCTCCGGCCCCTCATAGCTGTGATTTGTCTCGGGGTAGAACGGAGAGATTTCTCTGAATGAACACATACAGAGAGGGGCCACAGATGCTGAGGAAGGGCGCCTTGCCTACTGATATCCCAGCGTAAGTGGACAAGAGGTACCTGCCTGCTGTCCCAGCGTGTCGAACCTGTCCACATCAGGGGTTGCCTGCTGTGAAGTTATTCCCTGGGTGCCCTCGATTTTGTGGCCAAGGACAGAAGGGGCCGTTGTGTGTCCATGGGTAAAATGGAGGCCTCTGCCTAACTGGCCTGTTAGGCTGGACCTCTCCTATTGGCTCAGAGTTTGTGACCCGTCCCCGTCAGAAGTTCCGCCCAGCCTTCCGGTGGCTGTCTCCATGGTGATTGAGAAAGAAGCCTTAGGCCCCGCACTCAGCCTTCACCTGTCCTACCTGGCCTCTTTACTCTGGTACAGACCGCTGCGTGGATGAAAGAAAGGATGTCGGCCAGTGGCCACGTGTCCTCATTTCCTTTGAAGGATTAGGCTCCTTGCCTGGGCAGAAGACAGCCAAGGTCAGCCTGAGCCTAGACTCCTAGTGACCTGTGACACTGCAGACAGTGATAGATGTTCATGTCCACGCTGAGGTATCCGCAGGTGGCGGATTGAGAGTGGTCGGAGGAGAAGTGGAACTAGAAATCACACACTCACGGGGGCACGGGCCAAAGGTCAGGGAAAATAGCTGAGGTCGTGGAGCTCTAGCGGAGCCGGGCTAGGGCCCAGGCCTCCCTCCTGTACGTGGCAAAGGAGGTGATCCATATGCCGCCATCCGCAGACTCTGGACTGCTAGGGCCCTGGATGCCCGAATTTCGGCCTTGTCTTTGGAGAAGTGACGCACACGCAGTGTGCCCCGGAGGCTGTGGACCAGCACAGGGCAAAATCGTGAAAACGCGGGCTTCAGTTGACTTTGCCTGTGCTCTCCTTTGGCTGAGTGACATCCTGTGTTTCCTAGCAGGAGAAGGCATTTGTGGAGAGAGGCGGATTCCATGTGTGCAGGCAAAGTGTGTGCTGAGATGCTGAGTCGCTGGAGACCAGGGTGGACTCTTGAGACCCAGAATAGGCCTCTGGCAGGTATGTGTCAATGTTTTCTGCCCTGTGCTCTCAGCTGGGTATTTGCATACAATGTGACCAGCGGAATTAGTAGTCTCCGGAGAGGCTGCCACATGTCAGCAAGCTTCACCTGGCCAGGGTCGGCCCGTGATGTAGATCCCCGGTCAATTACCAGTCTCTAGACGTTGCAGATAGACCAGCAGATCTTGTCGGCCCACGGGCAACCAGTAGAGCCAGAGGCCTTCCCCCTTTGCTCTTTCGTCTCTAGGCACCCTGTCAGGCACTCCAAGCTGTGAAGTGACTCAGGGGGAGAAGGAAGAGATTTCAGAGAGCGAACACATCCAGAGAGAGACAGAGAGAGGCAAGAGATGCTGAGTGGGGTTGCATTGCGTACTGATATCCTCTGGAAAGTGGGAAAGAGGTACCTGGCCTGTTGTAGCAATGCCCTGAACCAGTCGGAACCAGAAGCTCCCCTGTGCCTGCGTGGGCTTTCCCAGGGTGTGCTCAAATCCTGTGGCCACTAGGTGTCATAGGTCATAATGGAGGGCCCTGTGTCATCTGCCTGGCGGGCCAGATCTCTGCCATTGGCTCAGTCTTGTCACCAGGCCCATCATAAGCTCCGCCCACTGTTCCGGTGGTGGGACTGTCTCCATGGTGATGGCAAAGGAGCCTTAGTCCCGCCCACCTGGCCTTGACTTCACCTGGCTGGCCTGCTGACCCTCACTCAGACCTCTGTGTTGATAAAAATGAATATCCGCCAGCGCCCAGGTGTCAGCATCTGGGATAAAGGATTCGGGACCTTGCCTGGGGCAGAAGGCAGCCTAGGCCAGCTGGTACCTGGAAGTCTAGTGACTTGTGACACTGCTGCCAGTGACAAATGGTGACTCCCACTCTCACATATCCCCTGGTGGCAGAATGATAGCGATGGGTGGAGAAACATCGCTCCGGAGCACACGTTAAATGGGGCACCGGCCAAAGGCCAGGGCCAGTAGTGGACGTGGCCGAGCTGAAGGGCGAGCCAGTGAAGGGCCCAAGGATTCCTCCTGGATGTGGGAAACATGTCATCCGGGTCCCCACGTCCGTAAACCATTGGATTGCTGGGGCCCAGGATGCCGGGATTTCGGCCTTGCCTTGGCTGCCCGGCCACATACGCAGCCTTCCACCGGAGGCGGGGATATGTAGACAGCAAAAAAGTGGAAAATGGCAGTGTCTCCTCGATATCCCTGACATGGGCCTTTTTGGGCGGCATGCTTTTGTCCTAGTGGGATCAGGCAGTGACGGAGAAAGGCAGGATTATGTGTGCAGGAAAGGTATATGCTGAGAAGGCGACAAGGTTGAGACCAGGTTGGGATCTTCAGTCCCAGGAAAGGCCCCTGGCAGTTGTGGGTCAATGTTGTCTGCCCATCCCACCTGGCGTGGGGAGGTTTACAGCATACAAAGCAGCAGCGGAATTATTCTTCCCCCAGAGGTTGCATCTGCCCACAAGCTCCACCTGGCCAGGGTCCGCCCCTACCGTATTGCCCATGTCAATCAACAGAAGCTAAGACCTTCCAGAGAGACTAACTGCTCTTCTCTACCCACGGGGACGCGGTACAGCCAGAAGCCTCCCCTGTTTCATCTCCAGGCTCTCTCTCCGGCCCCTCATAGCTGTGATTTGTCTCGGGGTAGAACGGAGAGATTTCTCTGAATGAACACATACAGAGAGGGGCCACAGATGCTGAGGAAGGGCGCCTTGCCTACTGATATCCCAGCGTAAGTGGACAAGAGGTACCTGCCTGCTGTCCCAGCGTGTCGAACCTGTCCACATCAGGGGTTGCCTGCTGTGAAGTTATTCCCTGGGTGCCCTCGATTTTGTGGCCAAGGACAGAAGGGGCCGTTGTGTGTCCATGGGTAAAATGGAGGCCTCTGCCTAACTGGCCTGTTAGGCTGGACCTCTCCTATTGGCTCAGAGTTTGTGACCCGTCCCCGTCAGAAGTTCCGCCCAGCCTTCCGGTGGCTGTCTCCATGGTGATTGAGAAAGAAGCCTTAGGCCCCGCACTCAGCCTTCACCTGTCCTACCTGGCCTCTTTACCCTGGTACAGACCGCTGCGTGGATGAAAGAAAGGATGTCGGCCAGTGACCACGTGTCCTCATTTCCTTTGAAGGATTAGGCTCCTTGCCTGGGCAGAAGACAGCCAAGGTCAGCCTGAGCCTAGACTCCTAGTGACCTGTGACACTGCAGACAGTGATAGATGTTCATGTCCACGCTGAGGTATCCGCAGGTGGCGGATTGAGAGTGGTCGGAGGAGAAGTGGAACTAGAAATCACACACTCACGGGGGCACGGGCCAAAGGTCAGGGAAAATAGCTGAGGTCGTGGAGCTCTAGCGGAGCCGGGCTAGGGCCCAGGCCTCCCTCCTGTACGTGGCAAAGGAGGTGATCCATATGCCGCCATCCGCAGACTCTGGACTGCTAGGGCCCTGGATGCCCGAATTTCGGCCTTGTCTTTGGAGAAGTGACGCACACGCAGTGTGCCCCGGAGGCTGTGGACCAGCACAGGGCAAAATCGTGAAAACGCGGGCTTCAGTTGACTTTGCCTGTGCTCTCCTTTGGCTGAGTGACATCCTGTGTTTCCTAGCAGGAGAAGGCATTTGTGGAGAGAGGCGGATTCCATGTGTGCAGGCAAAGTGTGTGCTGAGATGCTGAGTCGCTGGAGACCAGGGTGGACTCTTGAGACCCAGAATAGGCCTCTGGCAGGTATGTGTCAATGTTTTCTGCCCTGTGCTCTCAGCTGGGTATTTGCATACAATGTGACCAGCGGAATTAGTAGTCTCCGGAGAGGCTGCCACATGTCAGCAAGCTTCACCTGGCCAGGGTCGGCCCGTGATGTAGATCCCCGGTCAATCACCACTCTCTAGACCTTGCAGATAGACCAGCAGATCTTGTCGGCCCACGGGCAACCAGTAGAGCCAGAGGCCTTCCCCCTTTGCTCTTTCGTCTCTAGGCACCCTGTCAGGCACTCCAAGCTGTGAAGTGACTCAGGGGGAGAAGGAAGAGATTTCAGAGAGCGAACACATCCAGAGAGAGACAGAGAGAGGCAAGAGATGCTGAGTGGGGTTGCATTGCGTACTGATATCCTCTGGAAAGTGGGAAAGAGGTACCTGGCCTGTTGTAGCAATGCCCTGAACCAGTCGGAACCAGAAGCTCCCCTGTGCCTGCGTGGGCTTTCCCAGGGTGTGCTCAAATCCTGTGGCCACTAGGTGTCATAGGTCATAATGGAGGGCCCTGTGTCATCTGCCTGGCGGGCCAGATCTCTGCCATTGGCTCAGTCTTGTCACCAGGCCCATCATAAGCTCCGCCCACTGTTCCGGTGGTGGGACTGTCTCCATGGTGATGGCAAAGGAGCCTTAGTCCCGCCCACCTGGCCTTGACTTCACCTGGCTGGCCTGCTGACCCTCACTCAGACCTCTGTGTTGATAAAAATGAATATCCGCCAGCGCCCAGGTGTCAGCATCTGGGATAAAGGATTCGGGACCTTGCCTGGGGCAGAAGGCAGCCTAGGCCAGCTGGTACCTGGAAGTCTAGTGACTTGTGACACTGCTGCCAGTGACAAATGGTGACTCCCACTCTCACATATCCCCTGGTGGCAGAATGATAGCGATGGGTGGAGAAACATCGCTCCGGAGCACACGTTAAATGGGGCACCGGCCAAAGGCCAGGGCCAGTAGTGGACGTGGCCGAGCTGAAGGGCGAGCCAGTGAAGGGCCCAAGGATTCCTCCTGGATGTGGGAAACATGTCATCTGGGTCCCCACGTCCGTAAACCATTGGATTGCTGGGGCCCAGGATGCCGGGATTTCGGCCTTGCCTTGGCTGCCCGGCCACATACGCAGCCTTCCACCGGAGGCGGGGATATGTAGACAGCAAAAAAGTGGAAAATGGCAGTGTCTCCTCGATATCCCTGACATGGGCCTTTTTGGGCGGCATGCTTTTGTCCTAGTGGGATCAGGCAGTGACGGAGAAAGGCAGGATTATGTGTGCAGGAAAGGTATGTGCTGAGAAGGCGACAAGGTTGAGACCAGGTTGGGATCTTCAGTTCCAGGAAAGGCCCCTGGCAGTTGTGGGTCAATGTTGTCTGCCCATCCCACCTGGCGTGGGGAGGTTTACAGCATACAAAGCAGCAGCGGAATTATTCTTCCCCCAGAGGTTGCATCTGCCCACAAGCTCCACCTGGCCAGGGTCCGCCCCTACCGTATTGCCCATGTCAATCAACAGAAGCTAAGACCTTCCAGAGAGACTAACTGCTCTTCTCTACCCACGGGGACGCGGTACAGCCAGAAGCCTCCCCTGTTTCATCTCCAGGCTCTCTCTCTGGCCCCTCATAGCTGTGATTTGTCTCGGGGTAGAACGGAGAGATTTCTCTGAATGAACACATACAGAGAGGGGCCACAGATGCTGAGGAAGGGCGCCTTGCCTACTGATATCCCAGCGTAAGTGGACAAGAGGTACCTGCCTGCTGTCCCAGCGTGTCGAACCTGTCCACATCAGGGGTTGCCTGCTGTGAAGTTATTCCCTGGGTGCCCTCGATTTTGTGGCCAAGGACAGAAGGGGCCGTTGTGTGTCCATGGGTAAAATGGAGGCCTCTGCCTAACTGGCCTGTTAGGCTGGACCTCTCCTATTGGCTCAGAGTTTGTGACCCGTCCCCGTCAGAAGTTCCGCCCAGCCTTCCGGTGGCTGTCTCCATGGTGATTGAGAAAGAAGCCTTAGGCCCCGCACTCAGCCTTCACCTGTCCTACCTGGCCTCTTTACCCTGGTACAGACCGCTGCGTGGATGAAAGAAAGGATGTCGGCCAGTGGCCACGTGTCCTCATTTCCTTTGAAGGATTAGGCTCCTTGCCTGGGCAGAAGACAGCCAAGGTCAGCCTGAGCCTAGACTCCTAGTGACCTGTGACACTGCAGACAGTGATAGATGTTCATGTCCACGCTGAGGTATCCGCAGGTGGCGGATTGAGAGTGGTCGGAGGAGAAGTGGAACTAGAAATCACACACTCACGGGGGCACGGGCCAAAGGTCAGGGAAAATAGCTGAGGTCGTGGAGCTCTAGCGGAGCCGGGCTAGGGCCCAGGCCTCCCTCCTGTACGTGGCAAAGGAGGTGATCCATATGCCGCCATCCGCAGACTCTGGACTGCTAGGGCCCTGGATGCCCGAATTTCGGCCTTGTCTTTGGAGAAGTGACGCACACGCAGTGTGCCCCGGAGGCTGTGGACCAGCACAGGGCAAAATCGTGAAAACGCGGGCTTCAGTTGACTTTGCCTGTGCTCTCCTTTGGCTGAGTGACATCCTGTGTTTCCTAGCAGGAGAAGGCATTTGTGGAGAGAGGCGGATTCCATGTGTGCAGGCAAAGTGTGTGCTGAGATGCTGAGTCGCTGGAGACCAGGGTGGACTCTTGAGACCCAGAATAGGCCTCTGGCAGGTATGTGTCAATGTTTTCTGCCCTGTGCTCTCAGCTGGGTATTTGCATACAATGTGACCAGTGGAATTAGTAGTCTCCGGAGAGGCTGCCACATGTCAGCAAGCTTCACCTGGCCAGGGTCGGCCCGTGATGTAGATCCCCGGTCAATCACCACTCTCTAGACCTTGCAGATAGACCAGCAGATCTTGTCGGCCCACGGGCAACCAGTAGAGCCAGAGGCCTTCCCCCTTTGCTCTTTCGTCTCTAGGCACCCTGTCAGGCACTCCAAGCTGTGAAGTGACTCAGGGGGAGAAGGAAGAGATTTCAGAGAGCGAACACATCCAGAGAGAGACAGAGAGAGGCAAGAGATGCTGAGTGGGGTTGCATTGCGTACTGATATCCTCTGGAAAGTGGGAAAGAGGTACCTGGCCTGTTGTAGCAATGCCCTGAACCAGTCGGAACCAGAAGCTCCCCTGTGCCTGCGTGGGCTTTCCCAGGGTGTGCTCAAATCCTGTGGCCACTAGGTGTCATAGGTCATAATGGAGGGCCCTGTGTCATCTGCCTGGCGGGCCAGATCTCTGCCATTGGCTCAGTCTTGTCACCAGGCCCATCATAAGCTCCGCCCACTGTTCCGGTGGTGGGACTGTCTCCATGGTGATGGCAAAGGAGCCTTAGTCCCGCCCACCTGGCCTTGACTTCACCTGGCTGGCCTGCTGACCCTCACTCAGACCTCTGTGTTGATAAAAATGAATATCCGCCAGCGCCCAGGTGTCAGCATCTGGGATAAAGGATTCGGGACCTTGCCTGGGGCAGAAGGCAGCCTAGGCCAGCTGGTACCTGGAAGTCTAGTGACTTGTGACACTGCTGCCAGTGACAAATGGTGACTCCCACTCTCACATATCCCCTGGTGGCAGAATGATAGCGATGGGTGGAGAAACATCGCTCCGGAGCACACGTTAAATGGGGCACCGGCCAAAGGCCAGGGCCAGTAGTGGACGTGGCCGAGCTGAAGGGCGAGCCAGTGAAGGGCCCAAGGATTCCTCCTGGATGTGGGAAACATGTCATCCGGGTCCCCACGTCCGTAAACCATTGGATTGCTGGGGCCCAGGATGCCGGGATTTCGGCCTTGCCTTGGCTGCCCGGCCACATACGCAGCCTTCCACCGGAGGCGGGGATATGTAGACAGCAAAAAAGTGGAAAATGGCAGTGTCTCCTCGATATCCCTGACATGGGCCTTTTTGGGCGGCATGCTTTTGTCCTAGTGGGATCAGGCAGTGACGGAGAAAGGCAGGATTATGTGTGCAGGAAAGGTATATGCTGAGAAGGCGACAAGGTTGAGACCAGGTTGGGATCTTCAGTCCCAGGAAAGGCCCCTGGCAGTTGTGGGTCAATGTTGTCTGCCCATCCCACCTGGCGTGGGGAGGTTTACAGCATACAAAGCAGCAGCGGAATTATTCTTCCCCCAGAGGTTGCATCTGCCCACAAGCTCCACCTGGCCAGGGTCCGCCCCTACCGTATTGCCCATGTCAATCAACAGAAGCTAAGACCTTCCAGAGAGACTAACTGCTCTTCTCTACCCACGGGGACGCGGTACAGCCAGAAGCCTCCCCTGTTTCATCTCCAGGCTCTCTCTCCGGCCCCTCATAGCTGTGATTTGTCTCGGGGTAGAACGGAGAGATTTCTCTGAATGAACACATACAGAGAGGGGCCACAGATGCTGAGGAAGGGCGCCTTGCCTACTGATATCCCAGCGTAAGTGGACAAGAGGTACCTGCCTGCTGTCCCAGCGTGTCGAACCTGTCCACATCAGGGGTTGCCTGCTGTGAAGTTATTCCCTGGGTGCCCTCGATTTTGTGGCCAAGGACAGAAGGGGCCGTTGTGTGTCCATGGGTAAAATGGAGGCCTCTGCCTAACTGGCCTGTTAGGCTGGACCTCTCCTATTGGCTCAGAGTTTGTGACCCGTCCCCGTCAGAAGTTCCGCCCAGCCTTCCGGTGGCTGTCTCCATGGTGATTGAGAAAGAAGCCTTAGGCCCCGCACTCAGCCTTCACCTGTCCTACCTGGCCTCTTTACCCTGGTACAGACCGCTGCGTGGATGAAAGAAAGGATGTCGGCCAGTGACCACGTGTCCTCATTTCCTTTGAAGGATTAGGCTCCTTGCCTGGGCAGAAGACAGCCAAGGTCAGCCTGAGCCTAGACTCCTAGTGACCTGTGACACTGCAGACAGTGATAGATGTTCATGTCCACGCTGAGGTATCCGCAGGTGGCGGATTGAGAGTGGTCGGAGGAGAAGTGGAACTAGAAATCACACACTCACGGGGGCACGGGCCAAAGGTCAGGGAAAATAGCTGAGGTCGTGGAGCTCTAGCGGAGCCGGGCTAGGGCCCAGGCCTCCCTCCTGTACGTGGCAAAGGAGGTGATCCATATGCCGCCATCCGCAGACTCTGGACTGCTAGGGCCCTGGATGCCCGAATTTCGGCCTTGTCTTTGGAGAAGTGACGCACACGCAGTGTGCCCCGGAGGCTGTGGACCAGCACAGGGCAAAATCGTGAAAACGCGGGCTTCAGTTGACTTTGCCTGTGCTCTCCTTTGGCTGAGTGACATCCTGTGTTTCCTAGCAGGAGAAGGCATTTGTGGAGAGAGGCGGATTCCATGTGTGCAGGCAAAGTGTGTGCTGAGATGCTGAGTCGCTGGAGACCAGGGTGGACTCTTGAGACCCAGAATAGGCCTCTGGCAGGTATGTGTCAATGTTTTCTGCCCTGTGCTCTCAGCTGGGTATTTGCATACAATGTGACCAGTGGAATTAGTAGTCTCCGGAGAGGCTGCCACATGTCAGCAAGCTTCACCTGGCCAGGGTCGGCCCGTGATGTAGATCCCCGGTCAATCACCACTCTCTAGACCTTGCAGATAGACCAGCAGATCTTGTCGGCCCACGGGCAACCAGTAGAGCCAGAGGCCTTCCCCCTTTGCTCTTTCGTCTCTAGGCACCCTGTCAGGCACTCCAAGCTGTGAAGTGACTCAGGGGGAGAAGGAAGAGATTTCAGAGAG
Source organism: Loxodonta africana (assembly GCF_030014295.1). Classification (NCBI taxonomy): domain Eukaryota; kingdom Metazoa; phylum Chordata; class Mammalia; order Proboscidea; family Elephantidae; genus Loxodonta; species Loxodonta africana. The sequence continues at coordinate 3,949,885 of NW_026975011.1, read as the reverse complement.
CGAACACATCCAGAGAGAGACAGAGAGAGGCAAGAGATGCTGAGTGGGGTTGCATTGCGTACTGATATCCTCTGGAAAGTGGGAAAGAGGTACCTGGCCTGTTGTAGCAATGCCCTGAACCAGTCGGAACCAGAAGCTCCCCTGTGCCTGCGTGGGCTTTCCCAGGGTGTGCTCAAATCCTGTGGCCACTAGGTGTCATAGGTCATAATGGAGGGCCCTGTGTCATCTGCCTGGCGGGCCAGATCTCTGCCATTGGCTCAGTCTTGTCACCAGGCCCATCATAAGCTCCGCCCACTGTTCCGGTGGTGGGACTGTCTCCATGGTGATGGCAAAGGAGCCTTAGTCCCGCCCACCTGGCCTTGACTTCACCTGGCTGGCCTGCTGACCCTCACTCAGACCTCTGTGTTGATAAAAATGAATATCCGCCAGCGCCCAGGTGTCAGCATCTGGGATAAAGGATTCGGGACCTTGCCTGGGGCAGAAGGCAGCCTAGGCCAGCTGGTACCTGGAAGTCTAGTGACTTGTGACACTGCTGCCAGTGACAAATGGTGACTCCCACTCTCACATATCCCCTGGTGGCAGAATGATAGCGATGGGTGGAGAAACATCGCTCCGGAGCACACGTTAAATGGGGCACCGGCCAAAGGCCAGGGCCAGTAGTGGACGTGGCCGAGCTGAAGGGCGAGCCAGTGAAGGGCCCAAGGATTCCTCCTGGATGTGGGAAACATGTCATCCGGGTCCCCACGTCCGTAAACCATTGGATTGCTGGGGCCCAGGATGCCGGGATTTCGGCCTTGCCTTGGCTGCCCGGCCACATACGCAGCCTTCCACCGGAGGCGGGGATATGTAGACAGCAAAAATGTGGAAAATGGCAGTGTCTCCTCGATTTCCCTGACATGGGCCTTTTTGGGCGGCATGCTTTTGTCCTAGTGGGATCAGGCAGTGACGGAGAAAGGCAGGATTATGTGTGCAGGAAAGGTATGTGCTGAGAAGGCGACAAGGTTGAGACCAGGTTGGGATCTTCAGTCCCAGGAAAGGCCCCTGGCAGTTGTGGGTCAATGTTGTCTGCCCATCCCACCTGGCGTGGGGAGGTTTACAGCATACAAAGCAGCAGCGGAATTATTCTTCCCCCAGAGGTTGCATCTGCCCACAAGCTCCACCTGGCCAGGGTCCGCCCCTACCGTATTGCCCATGTCAATCAACAGAAGCTAAGACCTTCCAGAGAGACTAACTGCTCTTCTCTACCCACGGGGACGCGGTACAGCCAGAAGCCTCCCCTGTTTCATCTCCAGGCTCTCTCTCCGGCCCCTCATAGCTGTGATTTGTCTCGGGGTAGAACGGAGAGATTTCTCTGAATGAACACATACAGAGAGGGGCCACAGATGCTGAGGAAGGGCGCCTTGCCTACTGATATCCCAGCGTAAGTGGACAAGAGGTACCTGCCTGCTGTCCCAGCGTGTCGAACCTGTCCACATCAGGGGTTGCCTGCTGTGAAGTTATTCCCTGGGTGCCCTCGATTTTGTGGCCAAGGACAGAAGGGGCCGTTGTGTGTCCATGGGTAAAATGGAGGCCTCTGCCTAACTGGCCTGTTAGGCTGGACCTCTCCTATTGGCTCAGAGTTTGTGACCTGTCCCCGTCAGAAGTTCCGCCCAGCCTTCCGGTGGCTGTCTCCATGGTGATTGAGAAAGAAGCCTTAGGCCCCGCACTCAGCCTTCACCTGTCCTACCTGGCCTCTTTACTCTGGTACAGACCGCTGCGTGGATGAAAGAAAGGATGTCGGCCAGTGGCCACGTGTCCTCATTTCCTTTGAAGGATTAGGCTCCTTGCCTGGGCAGAAGACAGCCAAGGTCAGCCTGAGCCTAGACTCCTAGTGACCTGTGACACTGCAGACAGTGATAGATGTTCATGTCCACGCTGAGGTATCCGCAGGTGGCGGATTGAGAGTGGTCGGAGGAGAAGTGGAACTAGAAATCACACACTCACGGGGGCACGGGCCAAAGGTCAGGGAAAATAGCTGAGGTCGTGGAGCTCTAGCGGAGCCGGGCTAGGGCCCAGGCCTCCCTCCTGTACGTGGCAAAGGAGGTGATCCATATGCCGCCATCCGCAGACTCTGGACTGCTAGGGCCCTGGATGCCCGAATTTCGGCCTTGTCTTTGGAGAAGTGACGCACACGCAGTGTGCCCCGGAGGCTGTGGACCAGCACAGGGCAAAATCGTGAAAACGCGGGCTTCAGTTGACTTTGCCTGTGCTCTCCTTTGGCTGAGTGACATCCTGTGTTTCCTAGCAGGAGAAGGCATTTGTGGAGAGAGGCGGATTCCATGTGTGCAGGCAAAGTGTGTGCTGAGATGCTGAGTCGCTGGAGACCAGGGTGGACTCTTGAGACCCAGAATAGGCCTCTGGCAGGTATGTGTCAATGTTTTCTGCCCTGTGCTCTCAGCTGGGTATTTGCATACAATGTGACCAGTGGAATTAGTAGTCTCCGGAGAGGCTGCCACATGTCAGCAAGCTTCACCTGGCCAGGGTCGGCCCGTGATGTAGATCCCCGGTCAATCACCAGTCTCTAGACGTTGCAGATAGACCAGCAGATCTTGTCGGCCCACGGGCAACCAGTAGAGCCAGAGGCCTTCCCCCTTTGCTCTTTCGTCTCTAGGCACCCTGTCAGGCACTCCAAGCTGTGAAGTGACTCAGGGGGAGAAGGAAGAGATTTCAGAGAGCGAACACATCCAGAGAGAGACAGAGAGAGGCAAGAGATGCTGAGTGGGGTTGCATTGCGTACTGATATCCTCTGGAAAGTGGGAAAGAGGTACCTGGCCTGTTGTAGCAATGCCCTGAACCAGTCGGAACCAGAAGCTCCCCTGTGCCTGCGTGGGCTTTCCCAGGGTGTGCTCAAATCCTGTGGCCACTAGGTGTCATAGGTCATAATGGAGGGCCCTGTGTCATCTGCCTGGCGGGCCAGATCTCTGCCATTGGCTCAGTCTTGTCACCAGGCCCATCATAAGCTCCGCCCACTGTTCCGGTGGTGGGACTGTCTCCATGGTGATGGCAAAGGAGCCTTAGTCCCGCCCACCTGGCCTTGACTTCACCTGGCTGGCCTGCTGACCCTCACTCAGACCTCTGTGTTGATAAAAATGAATATCCGCCAGCGCCCAGGTGTCAGCATCTGGGATAAAGGATTCGGGACCTTGCCTGGGGCAGAAGGCAGCCTAGGCCAGCTGGTACCTGGAAGTCTAGTGACTTGTGACACTGCTGCCAGTGACAAATGGTGACTCCCACTCTCACATATCCCCTGGTGGCAGAATGATAGCGATGGGTGGAGAAACATCGCTCCGGAGCACACGTTAAATGGGGCACCGGCCAAAGGCCAGGGCCAGTAGTGGACGTGGCCGAGCTGAAGGGCGAGCCAGTGAAGGGCCCAAGGATTCCTCCTGGATGTGGGAAACATGTCATCCGGGTCCCCACGTCCGTAAACCATTGGATTGCTGGGGCCCAGGATGCCGGGATTTCGGCCTTGCCTTGGCTGCCCGGCCACATACGCAGCCTTCCACCGGAGGCGGGGATATGTAGACAGCAAAAATGTGGAAAATGGCAGTGTCTCCTCGATTTCCCTGACATGGGCCTTTTTGGGCGGCATGCTTTTGTCCTAGTGGGATCAGGCAGTGACGGAGAAAGGCAGGATTATGTGTGCAGGAAAGGTATGTGCTGAGAAGGCGACAAGGTTGAGACCAGGTTGGGATCTTCAGTCCCAGGAAAGGCCCCTGGCAGTTGTGGGTCAATGTTGTCTGCCCATCCCACCTGGCGTGGGGAGGTTTACAGCATACAAAGCAGCAGCGGAATTATTCTTCCCCCAGAGGTTGCATCTGCCCACAAGCTCCACCTGGCCAGGGTCCGCCCCTACCGTATTGCCCATGTCAATCAACAGAAGCTAAGACCTTCCAGAGAGACTAACTGCTCTTCTCTACCCACGGGGACGCGGTACAGCCAGAAGCCTCCCCTGTTTCATCTCCAGGCTCTCTCTCCGGCCCCTCATAGCTGTGATTTGTCTCGGGGTAGAACGGAGAGATTTCTCTGAATGAACACATACAGAGAGGGGCCACAGATGCTGAGGAAGGGCGCCTTGCCTACTGATATCCCAGCGTAAGTGGACAAGAGGTACCTGCCTGCTGTCCCAGCGTGTCGAACCTGTCCACATCAGGGGTTGCCTGCTGTGAAGTTATTCCCTGGGTGCCCTCGATTTTGTGGCCAAGGACAGAAGGGGCCGTTGTGTGTCCATGGGTAAAATGGAGGCCTCTGCCTAACTGGCGTGTTAGGCTGGACCTCTCCTATTGGCTCAGAGTTTGTGACCCGTCCCCGTCAGAAGTTCCGCCCAGCCTTCCGGTGGCTGTCTCCATGGTGATTGAGAAAGAAGCCTTAGGCCCCGCACTCAGCCTTCACCTGTCCTACCTGGCCTCTTTACCCTGGTACAGACCGCTGCGTGGATGAAAGAAAGGATGTCGGCCAGTGACCACGTGTCCTCATTTCCTTTGAAGGATTAGGCTCCTTGCCTGGGCAGAAGACAGCCAAGGTCAGCCTGAGCCTAGACTCCTAGTGACCTGTGACACTGCAGACAGTGATAGATGTTCATGTCCACGCTGAGGTATCCGCAGGTGGCGGATTGAGAGTGGTCGGAGGAGAAGTGGAACTAGAAATCACACACTCACGGGGGCACGGGCCAAAGGTCAGGGAAAATAGCTGAGGTCGTGGAGCTCTAGCGGAGCCGGGCTAGGGCCCAGGCCTCCCTCCTGTACGTGGCAAAGGAGGTGATCCATATGCCGCCATCCGCAGACTCTGGACTGCTAGGGCCCTGGATGCCCGAATTTCGGCCTTGTCTTTGGAGAAGTGACGCACACGCAGTGTGCCCCGGAGGCTGTGGACCAGCACAGGGCAAAATCGTGAAAACGCGGGCTTCAGTTGACTTTGCCTGTGCTCTCCTTTGGCTGAGTGACATCCTGTGTTTCCTAGCAGGAGAAGGCATTTGTGGAGAGAGGCGGATTCCATGTGTGCAGGCAAAGTGTGTGCTGAGATGCTGAGTCGCTGGAGACCAGGGTGGACTCTTGAGACCCAGAATAGGCCTCTGGCAGGTATGTGTCAATGTTTTCTGCCCTGTGCTCTCAGCTGGGTATTTGCATACAATGTGACCAGTGGAATTAGTAGTCTCCGGAGAGGCTGCCACATGTCAGCAAGCTTCACCTGGCCAGGGTCGGCCCGTGATGTAGATCCCCGGTCAATCACCACTCTCTAGACGTTGCAGATAGACCAGCAGATCTTGTCGGCCCACGGGCAACCAGTAGAGCCAGAGGCCTTCCCCCTTTGCTCTTTCGTCTCTAGGCACCCTGTCAGGCACTCCAAGCTGTGAAGTGACTCAGGGGGAGAAGGAAGAGATTTCAGAGAGCGAACACATCCAGAGAGAGACAGAGAGAGGCAAGAGATGCTGAGTGGGGTTGCATTGCGTACTGATATCCTCTGGAAAGTGGGAAAGAGGTACCTGGCCTGTTGTAGCAATGCCCTGAACCAGTCGGAACCAGAAGCTCCCCTGTGCCTGCGTGGGCTTTCCCAGGGTGTGCTCAAATCCTGTGGCCACTAGGTGTCATAGGTCATAATGGAGGGCCCTGTGTCATCTGCCTGGCGGGCCAGATCTCTGCCATTGGCTCAGTCTTGTCACCAGGCCCATCATAAGCTCCGCCCACTGTTCCGGTGGTGGGACTGTCTCCATGGTGATGGCAAAGGAGCCTTAGTCCCGCCCACCTGGCCTTGACTTCACCTGGCTGGCCTGCTGACCCTCACTCAGACCTCTGTGTTGATAAAAATGAATATCCGCCAGCGCCCAGGTGTCAGCATCTGGGATAAAGGATTCGGGACCTTGCCTGGGGCAGAAGGCAGCCTAGGCCAGCTGGTACCTGGAAGTCTAGTGACTTGTGACACTGCTGCCAGTGACAAATGGTGACTCCCACTCTCACATATCCCCTGGTGGCAGAATGATAGCGATGGGTGGAGAAACATCGCTCCGGAGCACACGTTAAATGGGGCACCGGCCAAAGGCCAGGGCCAGTAGTGGACGTGGCCGAGCTGAAGGGCGAGCCAGTGAAGGGCCCAAGGATTCCTCCTGGATGTGGGAAACATGTCATCCGGGTCCCCACGTCCGTAAACCATTGGATTGCTGGGGCCCAGGATGCCGGGATTTCGGCCTTGCCTTGGCTGCCCGGCCACATACGCAGCCTTCCACCGGAGGCGGGGATATGTAGACAGCAAAAATGTGGAAAATGGCAGTGTCTCCTCGATTTCCCTGACATGGGCCTTTTGGGCGGCATGCTTTTGTCCTAGTGGGATCAGGCAGTGACGGAGAAAGGCAGGATTATGTGTGCAGGAAAGGTATGTGCTGAGAAGGCGACAAGGTTGAGACCAGGTTGGGATCTTCAGTCCCAGGAAAGGCCCCTGGCAGTTGTGGGTCAATGTTGTCTGCCCATCCCACCTGGCGTGGGGAGGTTTACAGCATACAAAGCAGCAGCGGAATTATTCTTCCCCCAGAGGTTGCATCTGCCCACAAGCTCCACCTGGCCAGGGTCCGCCCCTACCGTATTGCCCATGTCAATCAACAGAAGCTAAGACCTTCCAGAGAGACTAACTGCTCTTCTCTACCCACGGGGACGCGGTACAGCCAGAAGCCTCCCCTGTTTCATCTCCAGGCCCTCTCTCCGGCCCCTCATAGCTGTGATTTGTCTCGGGGTAGAACGGAGAGATTTCTCTGAATGAACACATACAGAGAGGGGCCACAGATGCTGAGGAAGGGCGCCTTGCCTACTGATATCCCAGCGTAAGTGGACAAGAGGTACCTGCCTGCTGTCCCAGCGTGTCGAACCTGTCCACATCAGGGGTTGCCTGCTGTGAAGTTATTCCCTGGGTGCCCTCGATTTTGTGGCCAAGGACAGAAGGGGCCGTTGTGTGTCCATGGGTAAAATGGAGGCCTCTGCCTAACTGGTGTGTTAGGCTGGACCTCTCCTATTGGCTCAGAGTTTGTGACCCGTCCCCGTCAGAAGTTCCGCCCAGCCTTCCGGTGGCTGTCTCCATGGTGATTGAGAAAGAAGCCTTAGGCCCCGCACTCAGCCTTCACCTGTCCTACCTGGCCTCTTTACCCTGGTACAGACCGCTGCGTGGATGAAAGAAAGGATGTCGGCCAGTGACCACGTGTCCTCATTTCCTTTGAAGGATTAGGCTCCTTGCCTGGGCAGAAGACAGCCAAGGTCAGCCTGAGCCTAGACTCCTAGTGACCTGTGACACTGCAGACAGTGATAGATGTTCATGTCCACGCTGAGGTATCCGCAGGTGGCGGATTGAGAGTGGTCGGAGGAGAAGTGGAACTAGAAATCACACACTCACGGGGGCACGGGCCAAAGGTCAGGGAAAATAGCTGAGGTCGTGGAGCTCTAGCGGAGCCGGGCTAGGGCCCAGGCCTCCCTCCTGTACGTGGCAAAGGAGGTGATCCATATGCCGCCATCCGCAGACTCTGGACTGCTAGGGCCCTGGATGCCCGAATTTCGGCCTTGTCTTTGGAGAAGTGACGCACACGCAGTGTGCCCCGGAGGCTGTGGACCAGCACAGGGCAAAATCGTGAAAACGCGGGCTTCAGTTGACTTTGCCTGTGCTCTCCTTTGGCTGAGTGACATCCTGTGTTTCCTAGCAGGAGAAGGCATTTGTGGAGAGAGGCGGATTCCATGTGTGCAGGCAAAGTGTGTGCTGAGATGCTGAGTCGCTGGAGACCAGGGTGGACTCTTGAGACCCAGAATAGGCCTCTGGCAGGTATGTGTCAATGTTTTCTGCCCTGTGCTCTCAGCTGGGTATTTGCATACAATGTGACCAGTGGAATTAGTAGTCTCCGGAGAGGCTGCCACATGTCAGCAAGCTTCACCTGGCCAGGGTCGGCCCGTGATGTAGATCCCCGGTCAATCACCAGTCTCTAGACGTTGCAGATAGACCAGCAGATCTTGTCGGCCCACGGGCAACCAGTAGAGCCAGAGGCCTTCCCCCTTTGCTCTTTCGTCTCTAGGCACCCTGTCAGGCACTCCAAGCTGTGAAGTGACTCAGGGGGAGAAGGAAGAGATTTCAGAGAGCGAACACATCCAGAGAGAGACAGAGAGAGGCAAGAGATGCTGAGTGGGGTTGCATTGCGTACTGATATCCTCTGGAAAGTGGGAAAGAGGTACCTGGCCTGTTGTAGCAATGCCCTGAACCAGTCGGAACCAGAAGCTCCCCTGTGCCTGCGTGGGCTTTCCCAGGGTGTGCTCAAATCCTGTGGCCACTAGGTGTCATAGGTCATAATGGAGGGCCCTGTGTCATCTGCCTGGCGGGCCAGATCTCTGCCATTGGCTCAGTCTTGTCACCAGGCCCATCATAAGCTCCGCCCACTGTTCCGGTGGTGGGACTGTCTCCATGGTGATGGCAAAGGAGCCTTAGTCCCGCCCACCTGGCCTTGACTTCACCTGGCTGGCCTGCTGACCCTCACTCAGACCTCTGTGTTGATAAAAATGAATATCCGCCAGCGCCCAGGTGTCAGCATCTGGGATAAAGGATTCGGGACCTTGCCTGGGGCAGAAGGCAGCCTAGGCCAGCTGGTACCTGGAAGTCTAGTGACTTGTGACACTGCTGCCAGTGACAAATGGTGACTCCCACTCTCACATATCCCCTGGTGGCAGAATGATAGCGATGGGTGGAGAAACATCGCTCCGGAGCACACGTTAAATGGGGCACCGGCCAAAGGCCAGGGCCAGTAGTGGACGTGGCCGAGCTGAAGGGCGAGCCAGTGAAGGGCCCAAGGATTCCTCCTGGATGTGGGAAACATGTCATCCGGGTCCCCACGTCCGTAAACCATTGGATTGCTGGGGCCCAGGATGCCGGGATTTCGGCCTTGCCTTGGCTGCCCGGCCACATACGCAGCCTTCCACCGGAGGCGGGGATATGTAGACAGCAAAAATGTGGAAAATGGCAGTGTCTCCTCGATTTCCCTGACATGGGCCTTTTTGGGCGGCATGCTTTTGTCCTAGTGGGATCAGGCAGTGACGGAGAAAGGCAGGATTATGTGTGCAGGAAAGGTATGTGCTGAGAAGGCGACAAGGTTGAGACCAGGTTGGGATCTTCAGTCCCAGGAAAGGCCCCTGGCAGTTGTGGGTCAATGTTGTCTGCCCATCCCACCTGGCGTGGGGAGGTTTACAGCATACAAAGCAGCAGCGGAATTATTCTTCCCCCAGAGGTTGCATCTGCCCACAAGCTCCACCTGGCCAGGGTCCGCCCCTACCGTATTGCCCATGTCAATCAACAGAAGCTAAGACCTTCCAGAGAGACTAACTGCTCTTCTCTACCCACGGGGACGCGGTACAGCCAGAAGCCTCCCCTGTTTCATCTCCAGGCTCTCTCTCCGGCCCCTCATAGCTGTGATTTGTCTCGGGGTAGAACGGAGAGATTTCTCTGAATGAACACATACAGAGAGGGGCCACAGATGCTGAGGAAGGGCGCCTTGCCTACTGATATCCCAGCGTAAGTGGACAAGAGGTACCTGCCTGCTGTCCCAGCGTGTCGAACCTGTCCACATCAGGGGTTGCCTGCTGTGAAGTTATTCCCTGGGTGCCCTCGATTTTGTGGCCAAGGACAGAAGGGGCCGTTGTGTGTCCATGGGTAAAATGGAGGCCTCTGCCTAACTGGCGTGTTAGGCTGGACCTCTCCTATTGGCTCAGAGTTTGTGACCCGTCCCCGTCAGAAGTTCCGCCCAGCCTTCCGGTGGCTGTCTCCATGGTGATTGAGAAAGAAGCCTTAGGCCCCGCACTCAGCCTTCACCTGTCCTACCTGGCCTCTTTACCCTGGTACAGACCGCTGCGTGGATGAAAGAAAGGATGTCGGCCAGTGACCACGTGTCCTCATTTCCTTTGAAGGATTAGGCTCCTTGCCTGGGCAGAAGACAGCCAAGGTCAGCCTGAGCCTAGACTCCTAGTGACCTGTGACACTGCAGACAGTGATAGATGTTCATGTCCACGCTGAGGTATCCGCAGGTGGCGGATTGAGAGTGGTCGGAGGAGAAGTGGAACTAGAAATCACACACTCACGGGGGCACGGGCCAAAGGTCAGGGAAAATAGCTGAGGTCGTGGAGCTCTAGCGGAGCCGGGCTAGGGCCCAGGCCTCCCTCCTGTACGTGGCAAAGGAGGTGATCCATATGCCGCCATCCGCAGACTCTGGACTGCTAGGGCCCTGGATGCCCGAATTTCGGCCTTGTCTTTGGAGAAGTGACGCACACGCAGTGTGCCCCGGAGGCTGTGGACCAGCACAGGGCAAAATCGTGAAAACGCGGGCTTCAGTTGACTTTGCCTGTGCTCTCCTTTGGCTGAGTGACATCCTGTGTTTCCTAGCAGGAGAAGGCATTTGTGGAGAGAGGCGGATTCCATGTGTGCAGGCAAAGTGTGTGCTGAGATGCTGAGTCGCTGGAGACCAGGGTGGACTCTTGAGACCCAGAATAGGCCTCTGGCAGGTATGTGTCAATGTTTTCTGCCCTGTGCTCTCAGCTGGGTATTTGCATACAATGTGACCAGTGGAATTAGTAGTCTCCGGAGAGGCTGCCACATGTCAGCAAGCTTCACCTGGCCAGGGTCGGCCCGTGATGTAGATCCCCGGTCAATCACCACTCTCTAGACGTTGCAGATAGACCAGCAGATCTTGTCGGCCCACGGGCAACCAGTAGAGCCAGAGGCCTTCCCCCTTTGCTCTTTCGTCTCTAGGCACCCTGTCAGGCACTCCAAGCTGTGAAGTGACTCAGGGGGAGAAGGAAGAGATTTCAGAGAGCGAACACATCCAGAGAGAGACAGAGAGAGGCAAGAGATGCTGAGTGGGGTTGCATTGCGTACTGATATCCTCTGGAAAGTGGGAAAGAGGTACCTGGCCTGTTGTAGCAATGCCCTGAACCAGTCGGAACCAGAAGCTCCCCTGTGCCTGCGTGGGCTTTCCCAGGGTGTGCTCAAATCCTGTGGCCACTAGGTGTCATAGGTCATAATGGAGGGCCCTGTGTCATCTGCCTGGCGGGCCAGATCTCTGCCATTGGCTCAGTCTTGTCACCAGGCCCATCATAAGCTCCGCCCACTGTTCCGGTGGTGGGACTGTCTCCATGGTGATGGCAAAGGAGCCTTAGTCCCGCCCACCTGGCCTTGACTTCACCTGGCTGGCCTGCTGACCCTCACTCAGACCTCTGTGTTGATAAAAATGAATATCCGCCAGCGCCCAGGTGTCAGCATCTGGGATAAAGGATTCGGGACCTTGCCTGGGGCAGAAGGCAGCCTAGGCCAGCTGGTACCTGGAAGTCTAGTGACTTGTGACACTGCTGCCAGTGACAAATGGTGACTCCCACTCTCACATATCCCCTGGTGGCAGAATGATAGCGATGGGTGGAGAAACATCGCTCCGGAGCACACGTTAAATGGGGCACCGGCCAAAGGCCAGGGCCAGTAGTGGACGTGGCCGAGCTGAAGGGCGAGCCAGTGAAGGGCCCAAGGATTCCTCCTGGATGTGGGAAACATGTCATCCGGGTCCCCACGTCCGTAAACCATTGGATTGCTGGGGCCCAGGATGCCGGGATTTCGGCCTTGCCTTGGCTGCCCGGCCACATACGCAGCCTTCCACCGGAGGCGGGGATATGTAGACAGCAAAAATGTGGAAAATGGCAGTGTCTCCTCGATTTCCCTGACATGGGCCTTTTTGGGCGGCATGCTTTTGTCCTAGTGGGATCAGGCAGTGACGGAGAAAGGCAGGATTATGTGTGCAGGAAAGGTATGTGCTGAGAAGGCGACAAGGTTGAGACCAGGTTGGGATCTTCAGTCCCAGGAAAGGCCCCTGGCAGTTGTGGGTCAATGTTGTCTGCCCATCCCACCTGGCGTGGGGAGGTTTACAGCATACAAAGCAGCAGCGGAATTATTCTTCCCCCAGAGGTTGCATCTGCCCACAAGCTCCACCTGGCCAGGGTCCGCCCCTACCGTATTGCCCATGTCAATCAACAGAAGCTAAGACCTTCCAGAGAGACTAACTGCTCTTCTCTACCCACGGGGACGCGGTACAGCCAGAAGCCTCCCCTGTTTCATCTCCAGGCCCTCTCTCCGGCCCCTCATAGCTGTGATTTGTCTCGGGGTAGAACGGAGAGATTTCTCTGAATGAACACATACAGAGAGGGGCCACAGATGCTGAGGAAGGGCGCCTTGCCTACTGATATCCCAGCGTAAGTGGACAAGAGGTACCTGCCTGCTGTCCCAGCGTGTCGAACCTGTCCACATCAGGGGTTGCCTGCTGTGAAGTTATTCCCTGGGTGCCCTCGATTTTGTGGCCAAGGACAGAAGGGGCCGTTGTGTGTCCATGGGTAAAATGGAGGCCTCTGCCTAACTGGTGTGTTAGGCTGGACCTCTCCTATTGGCTCAGAGTTTGTGACCCGTCCCCGTCAGAAGTTCCGCCCAGCCTTCCGGTGGCTGTCTCCATGGTGATTGAGAAAGAAGCCTTAGGCCCCGCACTCAGCCTTCACCTGTCCTACCTGGCCTCTTTACCCTGGTACAGACCGCTGCGTGGATGAAAGAAAGGATGTCGGCCAGTGACCACGTGTCCTCATTTCCTTTGAAGGATTAGGCTCCTTGCCTGGGCAGAAGACAGCCAAGGTCAGCCTGAGCCTAGACTCCTAGTGACCTGTGACACTGCAGACAGTGATAGATGTTCATGTCCACGCTGAGGTATCCGCAGGTGGCGGATTGAGAGTGGTCGGAGGAGAAGTGGAACTAGAAATCACACACTCACGGGGGCACGGGCCAAAGGTCAGGGAAAATAGCTGAGGTCGTGGAGCTCTAGCGGAGCCGGGCTAGGGCCCAGGCCTCCCTCCTGTACGTGGCAAAGGAGGTGATCCATATGCCGCCATCCGCAGACTCTGGACTGCTAGGGCCCTGGATGCCCGAATTTCGGCCTTGTCTTTGGAGAAGTGACGCACACGCAGTGTGCCCCGGAGGCTGTGGACCAGCACAGGGCAAAATCGTGAAAACGCGGGCTTCAGTTGACTTTGCCTGTGCTCTCCTTTGGCTGAGTGACATCCTGTGTTTCCTAGCAGGAGAAGGCATTTGTGGAGAGAGGCGGATTCCATGTGTGCAGGCAAAGTGTGTGCTGAGATGCTGAGTCGCTGGAGACCAGGGTGGACTCTTGAGACCCAGAATAGGCCTCTGGCAGGTATGTGTCAATGTTTTCTGCCCTGTGCTCTCAGCTGGGTATTTGCATACAATGTGACCAGTGGAATTAGTAGTCTCCGGAGAGGCTGCCACATGTCAGCAAGCTTCACCTGGCCAGGGTCGGCCCGTGATGTAGATCCCCGGTCAATCACCACTCTCTAGACGTTGCAGATAGACCAGCAGATCTTGTCGGCCCACGGGCAACCAGTAGAGCCAGAGGCCTTCCCCCTTTGCTCTTTCGTCTCTAGGCACCCTGTCAGGCACTCCAAGCTGTGAAGTGACTCAGGGGGAGAAGGAAGAGATTTCAGAGAGCGAACACATCCAGAGAGAGACAGAGAGAGGCAAGAGATGCTGAGTGGGGTTGCATTGCGTACTGATATCCTCTGGAAAGTGGGAAAGAGGTACCTGGCCTGTTGTAGCAATGCCCTGAACCAGTCGGAACCAGAAGCTCCCCTGTGCCTGCGTGGGCTTTCCCAGGGTGTGCTCAAATCCTGTGGCCACTAGGTGTCATAGGTCATAATGGAGGGCCCTGTGTCATCTGCCTGGCGGGCCAGATCTCTGCCATTGGCTCAGTCTTGTCACCAGGCCCATCATAAGCTCCGCCCACTGTTCCGGTGGTGGGACTGTCTCCATGGTGATGGCAAAGGAGCCTTAGTCCCGCCCACCTGGCCTTGACTTCACCTGGCTGGCCTGCTGACCCTCACTCAGACCTCTGTGTTGATAAAAATGAATATCCGCCAGCGCCCAGGTGTCAGCATCTGGGATAAAGGATTCGGGACCTTGCCTGGGGCAGAAGGCAGCCTAGGCCAGCTGGTACCTGGAAGTCTAGTGACTTGTGACACTGCTGCCAGTGACAAATGGTGACTCCCACTCTCACATATCCCCTGGTGGCAGAATGATAGCGATGGGTGGAGAAACATCGCTCCGGAGCACACGTTAAATGGGGCACCGGCCAAAGGCCAGGGCCAGTAGTGGACGTGGCCGAGCTGAAGGGCGAGCCAGTGAAGGGCCCAAGGATTCCTCCTGGATGTGGGAAACATGTCATCCGGGTCCCCACGTCCGTAAACCATTGGATTGCTGGGGCCCAGGATGCCGGGATTTCGGCCTTGCCTTGGCTGCCCGGCCACATACGCAGCCTTCCACCGGAGGCGGGGATATGTAGACAGCAAAAATGTGGAAAATGGCAGTGTCTCCTCGATTTCCCTGACATGGGCCTTTTTGGGCGGCATGCTTTTGTCCTAGTGGGATCAGGCAGTGACGGAGAAAGGCAGGATTATGTGTGCAGGAAAGGTATGTGCTGAGAAGGCGACAAGGTTGAGACCAGGTTGGGATCTTCAGTCCCAGGAAAGGCCCCTGGCAGTTGTGGGTCAATGTTGTCTGCCCATCCCACCTGGCGTGGGGAGGTTTACAGCATACAAAGCAGCAGCGGAATTATTCTTCCCCCAGAGGTTGCATCTGCCCACAAGCTCCACCTGGCCAGGGTCCGCCCCTACCGTATTGCCCATGTCAATCAACAGAAGCTAAGACCTTCCAGAGAGACTAACTGCTCTTCTCTACCCACGGGGACGCGGTACAGCCAGAAGCCTCCCCTGTTTCATCTCCAGGCCCTCTCTCCGGCCCCTCATAGCTGTGATTTGTCTCGGGGTAGAACGGAGAGATTTCTCTGAATGAACACATACAGAGAGGGGCCACAGATGCTGAGGAAGGGCGCCTTGCCTACTGATATCCCAGCGTAAGTGGACAAGAGGTACCTGCCTGCTGTCCCAGCGTGTCGAACCTGTCCACATCAGGGGTTGCCTGCTGTGAAGTTATTCCCTGGGTGCCCTCGATTTTGTGGCCAAGGACAGAAGGGGCCGTTGTGTGTCCATGGGTAAAATGGAGGCCTCTGCCTAACTGGTGTGTTAGGCTGGACCTCTCCTATTGGCTCAGAGTTTGTGACCCGTCCCCGTCAGAAGTTCCGCCCAGCCTTCCGGTGGCTGTCTCCATGGTGATTGAGAAAGAAGCCTTAGGCCCCGCACTCAGCCTTCACCTGTCCTACCTGGCCTCTTTACCCTGGTACAGACCGCTGCGTGGATGAAAGAAAGGATGTCGGCCAGTGACCACGTGTCCTCATTTCCTTTGAAGGATTAGGCTCCTTGCCTGGGCAGAAGACAGCCAAGGTCAGCCTGAGCCTAGACTCCTAGTGACCTGTGACACTGCAGACAGTGATAGATGTTCATGTCCACGCTGAGGTATCCGCAGGTGGCGGATTGAGAGTGGTCGGAGGAGAAGTGGAACTAGAAATCACACACTCACGGGGGCACGGGCCAAAGGTCAGGGAAAATAGCTGAGGTCGTGGAGCTCTAGCGGAGCCGGGCTAGGGCCCAGGCCTCCCTCCTGTACGTGGCAAAGGAGGTGATCCATATGCCGCCATCCGCAGACTCTGGACTGCTAGGGCCCTGGATGCCCGAATTTCGGCCTTGTCTTTGGAGAAGTGACGCACACGCAGTGTGCCCCGGAGGCTGTGGACCAGCACAGGGCAAAATCGTGAAAACGCGGGCTTCAGTTGACTTTGCCTGTGCTCTCCTTTGGCTGAGTGACATCCTGTGTTTCCTAGCAGGAGAAGGCATTTGTGGAGAGAGGCGGATTCCATGTGTGCAGGCAAAGTGTGTGCTGAGATGCTGAGTCGCTGGAGACCAGGGTGGACTCTTGAGACCCAGAATAGGCCTCTGGCAGGTATGTGTCAATGTTTTCTGCCCTGTGCTCTCAGCTGGGTATTTGCATACAATGTGACCAGTGGAATTAGTAGTCTCCGGAGAGGCTGCCACATGTCAGCAAGCTTCACCTGGCCAGGGTCGGCCCGTGATGTAGATCCCCGGTCAATCACCACTCTCTAGACGTTGCAGATAGACCAGCAGATCTTGTCGGCCCACGGGCAACCAGTAGAGCCAGAGGCCTTCCCCCTTTGCTCTTTCGTCTCTAGGCACCCTGTCAGGCACTCCAAGCTGTGAAGTGACTCAGGGGGAGAAGGAAGAGATTTCAGAGAGCGAACACATCCAGAGAGAGACAGAGAGAGGCAAGAGATGCTGAGTGGGGTTGCATTGCGTACTGATATCCTCTGGAAAGTGGGAAAGAGGTACCTGGCCTGTTGTAGCAATGCCCTGAACCAGTCGGAACCAGAAGCTCCCCTGTGCCTGCGTGGGCTTTCCCAGGGTGTGCTCAAATCCTGTGGCCACTAGGTGTCATAGGTCATAATGGAGGGCCCTGTGTCATCTGCCTGGCGGGCCAGATCTCTGCCATTGGCTCAGTCTTGTCACCAGGCCCATCATAAGCTCCGCCCACTGTTCCGGTGGTGGGACTGTCTCCATGGTGATGGCAAAGGAGCCTTAGTCCCGCCCACCTGGCCTTGACTTCACCTGGCTGGCCTGCTGACCCTCACTCAGACCTCTGTGTTGATAAAAATGAATATCCGCCAGCGCCCAGGTGTCAGCATCTGGGATAAAGGATTCGGGACCTTGCCTGGGGCAGAAGGCAGCCTAGGCCAGCTGGTACCTGGAAGTCTAGTGACTTGTGACACTGCTGCCAGTGACAAATGGTGACTCCCACTCTCACATATCCCCTGGTGGCAGAATGATAGCGATGGGTGGAGAAACATCGCTCCGGAGCACACGTTAAATGGGGCACCGGCCAAAGGCCAGGGCCAGTAGTGGACGTGGCCGAGCTGAAGGGCGAGCCAGTGAAGGGCCCAAGGATTCCTCCTGTATGTGGGAAACATGTCATCCGGGTCCCCACGTCCGTAAACCATTGGATTGCTGGGGCCCAGGATGCCGGGATTTCGGCCTTGCCTTGGCTGCCCGGCCACATACGCAGCCTTCCACCGGAGGCGGGGATATGTAGACAGCAAAAATGTGGAAAATGGCAGTGTCTCCTCGATTTCCCTGACATGGGCCTTTTTGGGCGGCATGCTTTTGTCCTAGTGGGATCAGGCAGTGACGGAGAAAGGCAGGATTATGTGTGCAGGAAAGGTATGTGCTGAGAAGGCGACAAGGTTGAGACCAGGTTGGGATCTTCAGTCCCAGGAAAGGCCCCTGGCAGTTGTGGGTCAATGTTGTCTGCCCATCCCACCTGGCGTGGGGAGGTTTACAGCATACAAAGCAGCAGCGGAATTATTCTTCCCCCAGAGGTTGCATCTGCCCACAAGCTCCACCTGGCCAGGGTCCGCCCCTACCGTATTGCCCATGTCAATCAACAGAAGCTAAGACCTTCCAGAGAGACTAACTGCTCTTCTCTACCCACGGGGACGCGGTACAGCCAGAAGCCTCCCCTGTTTCATCTCCAGGCTCTCTCTCTGGCCCCTCATAGCTGTGATTTGTCTCGGGGTAGAACGGAGAGATTTCTCTGAATGAACACATACAGAGAGGGGCCACAGATGCTGAGGAAGGGCGCCTTGCCTACTGATATCCCAGCGTAAGTGGACAAGAGGTACCTGCCTGCTGTCCCAGCGTGTCGAACCTGTCCACATCAGGGGTTGCCTGCTGTGAAGTTATTCCCTGGGTGCCCTCGATTTTGTGGCCAAGGACAGAAGGGGCCGTTGTGTGTCCATGGGTAAAATGGAGGCCTCTGCCTAACTGGTGTGTTAGGCTGGACCTCTCCTATTGGCTCAGAGTTTGTGACCCGTCCCCGTCAGAAGTTCCGCCCAGCCTTCCGGTGGCTGTCTCCATGGTGATTGAGAAAGAAGCCTTAGGCCCCGCACTCAGCCTTCACCTGTCCTACCTGGCCTCTTTACCCTGGTACAGACCGCTGCGTGGATGAAAGAAAGGATGTCGGCCAGTGACCACGTGTCCTCATTTCCTTTGAAGGATTAGGCTCCTTGCCTGGGCAGAAGACAGCCAAGGTCAGCCTGAGCCTAGACTCCTAGTGACCTGTGACACTGCAGACAGTGATAGATGTTCATGTCCACGCTGAGGTATCCGCAGGTGGCGGATTGAGAGTGGTCGGAGGAGAAGTGGAACTAGAAATCACACACTCACGGGGGCACGGGCCAAAGGTCAGGGAAAATAGCTGAGGTCGTGGAGCTCTAGCGGAGCCGGGCTAGGGCCCAGGCCTCCCTCCTGTACGTGGCAAAGGAGGTGATCCATATGCCGCCATCCGCAGACTCTGGACTGCTAGGGCCCTGGATGCCCGAATTTCGGCCTTGTCTTTGGAGAAGTGACGCACACGCAGTGTGCCCCGGAGGCTGTGGACCAGCACAGGGCAAAATCGTGAAAACGCGGGCTTCAGTTGACTTTGCCTGTGCTCTCCTTTGGCTGAGTGACATCCTGTGTTTCCTAGCAGGAGAAGGCATTTGTGGAGAGAGGCGGATTCCATGTGTGCAGGCAAAGTGTGTGCTGAGATGCTGAGTCGCTGGAGACCAGGGTGGACTCTTGAGACCCAGAATAGGCCTCTGGCAGGTATGTGTCAATGTTTTCTGCCCTGTGCTCTCAGCTGGGTATTTGCATACAATGTGACCAGTGGAATTAGTAGTCTCCGGAGAGGCTGCCACATGTCAGCAAGCTTCACCTGGCCAGGGTCGGCCCGTGATGTAGATCCCCGGTCAATCACCACTCTCTAGACGTTGCAGATAGACCAGCAGATCTTGTCGGCCCACGGGCAACCAGTAGAGCCAGAGGCCTTCCCCCTTTGCTCTTTCGTCTCTAGGCACCCTGTCAGGCACTCCAAGCTGTGAAGTGACTCAGGGGGAGAAGGAAGAGATTTCAGAGAGCGAACACATCCAGAGAGAGACAGAGAGAGGCAAGAGATGCTGAGTGGGGTTGCATTGCGTACTGATATCCTCTGGAAAGTGGGAAAGAGGTACCTGGCCTGTTGTAGCAATGCCCTGAACCAGTCGGAACCAGAAGCTCCCCTGTGCCTGCGTGGGCTTTCCCAGGGTGTGCTCAAATCCTGTGGCCACTAGGTGTCATAGGTCATAATGGAGGGCCCTGTGTCATCTGCCTGGCGGGCCAGATCTCTGCCATTGGCTCAGTCTTGTCACCAGGCCCATCATAAGCTCCGCCCACTGTTCCGGTGGTGGGACTGTCTCCATGGTGATGGCAAAGGAGCCTTAGTCCCGCCCACCTGGCCTTGACTTCACCTGGCTGGCCTGCTGACCCTCACTCAGACCTCTGTGTTGATAAAAATGAATATCCGCCAGCGCCCAGGTGTCAGCATCTGGGATAAAGGATTCGGGACCTTGCCTGGGGCAGAAGGCAGCCTAGGCCAGCTGGTACCTGGAAGTCTAGTGACTTGTGACACTGCTGCCAGTGACAAATGGTGACTCCCACTCTCACATATCCCCTGGTGGCAGAATGATAGCGATGGGTGGAGAAACATCGCTCCGGAGCACACGTTAAATGGGGCACCGGCCAAAGGCCAGGGCCAGTAGTGGACGTGGCCGAGCTGAAGGGCGAGCCAGTGAAGGGCCCAAGGATTCCTCCTGTATGTGGGAAACATGTCATCCGGGTCCCCACGTCCGTAAACCATTGGATTGCTGGGGCCCAGGATGCCGGGATTTCGGCCTTGCCTTGGCTGCCCGGCCACATACGCAGCCTTCCACCGGAGGCGGGGATATGTAGACAGCAAAAATGTGGAAAATGGCAGTGTCTCCTCGATTTCCCTGACATGGGCCTTTTTGGGCGGCATGCTTTTGTCCTAGTGGGATCAGGCAGTGACGGAGAAAGGCAGGATTATGTGTGCAGGAAAGGTATGTGCTGAGAAGGCGACAAGGTTGAGACCAGGTTGGGATCTTCAGTCCCAGGAAAGGCCCCTGGCAGTTGTGGGTCAATGTTGTCTGCCCATCCCACCTGGCGTGGGGAGGTTTACAGCATACAAAGCAGCAGCGGAATTATTCTTCCCCCAGAGGTTGCATCTGCCCACAAGCTCCACCTGGCCAGGGTCCGCCCCTACCGTATTGCCCATGTCAATCAACAGAAGCTAAGACCTTCCAGAGAGACTAACTGCTCTTCTCTACCCACGGGGACGCGGTACAGCCAGAAGCCTCCCCTGTTTCATCTCCAGGCTCTCTCTCTGGCCCCTCATAGCTGTGATTTGTCTCGGGGTAGAACGGAGAGATTTCTCTGAATGAACACATACAGAGAGGGGCCACAGATGCTGAGGAAGGGCGCCTTGCCTACTGATATCCCAGCGTAAGTGGACAAGAGGTACCTGCCTGCTGTCCCAGCGTGTCGAACCTGTCCACATCAGGGGTTGCCTGCTGTGAAGTTATTCCCTGGGTGCCCTCGATTTTGTGGCCAAGGACAGAAGGGGCCGTTGTGTGTCCATGGGTAAAATGGAGGCCTCTGCCTAACTGGTGTGTTAGGCTGGACCTCTCCTATTGGCTCAGAGTTTGTGACCCGTCCCCGTCAGAAGTTCCGCCCAGCCTTCCGGTGGCTGTCTCCATGGTGATTGAGAAAGAAGCCTTAGGCCCCGCACTCAGCCTTCACCTGTCCTACCTGGCCTCTTTACCCTGGTACAGACCGCTGCGTGGATGAAAGAAAGGATGTCGGCCAGTGACCACGTGTCCTCATTTCCTTTGAAGGATTAGGCTCCTTGCCTGGGCAGAAGACAGCCAAGGTCAGCCTGAGCCTAGACTCCTAGTGACCTGTGACACTGCAGACAGTGATAGATGTTCATGTCCACGCTGAGGTATCCGCAGGTGGCGGATTGAGAGTGGTCGGAGGAGAAGTGGAACTAGAAATCACACACTCACGGGGGCACGGGCCAAAGGTCAGGGAAAATAGCTGAGGTCGTGGAGCTCTAGCGGAGCCGGGCTAGGGCCCAGGCCTCCCTCCTGTACGTGGCAAAGGAGGTGATCCATATGCCGCCATCCGCAGACTCTGGACTGCTAGGGCCCTGGATGCCCGAATTTCGGCCTTGTCTTTGGAGAAGTGACGCACACGCAGTGTGCCCCGGAGGCTGTGGACCAGCACAGGGCAAAATCGTGAAAACGCGGGCTTCAGTTGACTTTGCCTGTGCTCTCCTTTGGCTGAGTGACATCCTGTGTTTCCTAGCAGGAGAAGGCATTTGTGGAGAGAGGCGGATTCCATGTGTGCAGGCAAAGTGTGTGCTGAGATGCTGAGTCGCTGGAGACCAGGGTGGACTCTTGAGACCCAGAATAGGCCTCTGGCAGGTATGTGTCAATGTTTTCTGCCCTGTGCTCTCAGCTGGGTATTTGCATACAATGTGACCAGTGGAATTAGTAGTCTCCGGAGAGGCTGCCACATGTCAGCAAGCTTCACCTGGCCAGGGTCGGCCCGTGATGTAGATCCCCGGTCAATCACCACTCTCTAGACGTTGCAGATAGACCAGCAGATCTTGTCGGCCCACGGGCAACCAGTAGAGCCAGAGGCCTTCCCCCTTTGCTCTTTCGTCTCTAGGCACCCTGTCAGGCACTCCAAGCTGTGAAGTGACTCAGGGGGAGAAGGAAGAGATTTCAGAGAGCGAACACATCCAGAGAGAGACAGAGAGAGGCAAGAGATGCTGAGTGGGGTGGCATTGCGTACTGATATCCTCTGGAAAGTGGGAAAGAGGTACCTGGCCTGTTGTAGCAATGCCCTGAACCAGTCGGAACCAGAAGCTCCCCTGTGCCTGCGTGGGCTTTCCCAGGGTGTGCTCAAATCCTGTGGCCACTAGGTGTCATAGGTCATAATGGAGGGCCCTGTGTCATCTGCCTGGCGGGCCAGATCTCTGCCATTGGCTCAGTCTTGTCACCAGGCCCATCATAAGCTCCGCCCACTGTTCCGGTGGTGGGACTGTCTCCATGGTGATGGCAAAGGAGCCTTAGTCCCGCCCACCTGGCCTTGACTTCACCTGGCTGGCCTGCTGACCCTCACTCAGACCTCTGTGTTGATAAAAATGAATATCCGCCAGCGCCCAGGTGTCAGCATCTGGGATAAAGGATTCGGGACCTTGCCTGGGGCAGAAGGCAGCCTAGGCCAGCTGGTACCTGGAAGTCTAGTGACTTGTGACACTGCTGCCAGTGACAAATGGTGACTCCCACTCTCACATATCCCCTGGTGGCAGAATGATAGCGATGGGTGGAGAAACATCGCTCCGGAGCACACGTTAAATGGGGCACCGGCCAAAGGCCAGGGCCAGTAGTGGACGTGGCCGAGCTGAAGGGCGAGCCAGTGAAGGGCCCAAGGATTCCTCCTGGATGTGGGAAACATGTCATCCGGGTCCCCACGTCCGTAAACCATTGGATTGCTGGGGCCCAGGATGCCGGGATTTCGGCCTTGCCTTGGCTGCCCGGCCACATACGCAGCCTTCCACCGGAGGCGGGGATATGTAGACAGCAAAAATGTGGAAAATGGCAGTGTCTCCTCGATTTCCCTGACATGGGCCTTTTTGGGCGGCATGCTTTTGTCCTAGTGGGATCAGGCAGTGACGGAGAAAGGCAGGATTATGTGTGCAGGAAAGGTATGTGCTGAGAAGGCGACAAGGTTGAGACCAGGTTGGGATCTTCAGTCCCAGGAAAGGCCCCTGGCAGTTGTGGGTCAATGTTGTCTGCCCATCCCACCTGGCGTGGGGAGGTTTACAGCATACAAAGCAGCAGCGGAATTATTCTTCCCCCAGAGGTTGCATCTGCCCACAAGCTCCACCTGGCCAGGGTCCGCCCCTACCGTATTGCCCATGTCAATCAACAGAAGCTAAGACCTTCCAGAGAGACTAACTGCTCTTCTCTACCCACGGGGACGCGGTACAGCCAGAAGCCTCCCCTGTTTCATCTCCAGGCCCTCTCTCCGGCCCCTCATAGCTGTGATTTGTCTCGGGGTAGAACGGAGAGATTTCTCTGAATGAACACATACAGAGAGGGGCCACAGATGCTGAGGAAGGGCGCCTTGCCTACTGATATCCCAGCGTAAGTGGACAAGAGGTACCTGCCTGCTGTCCCAGCGTGTCGAACCTGTCCACATCAGGGGTTGCCTGCTGTGAAGTTATTCCCTGGGTGCCCTCGATTTTGTGGCCAAGGACAGAAGGGGCCGTTGTGTGTCCATGGGTAAAATGGAGGCCTCTGCCTAACTGGTGTGTTAGGCTGGACCTCTCCTATTGGCTCAGAGTTTGTGACCCGTCCCCGTCAGAAGTTCCGCCCAGCCTTCCGGTGGCTGTCTCCATGGTGATTGAGAAAGAAGCCTTAGGCCCCGCACTCAGCCTTCACCTGTCCTACCTGGCCTCTTTACCCTGGTACAGACCGCTGCGTGGATGAAAGAAAGGATGTCGGCCAGTGACCACGTGTCCTCATTTCCTTTGAAGGATTAGGCTCCTTGCCTGGGCAGAAGACAGCCAAGGTCAGCCTGAGCCTAGACTCCTAGTGACCTGTGACACTGCAGACAGTGATAGATGTTCATGTCCACGCTGAGGTATCCGCAGGTGGCGGATTGAGAGTGGTCGGAGGAGAAGTGGAACTAGAAATCACACACTCACGGGGGCACGGGCCAAAGGTCAGGGAAAATAGCTGAGGTCGTGGAGCTCTAGCGGAGCCGGGCTAGGGCCCAGGCCTCCCTCCTGTACGTGGCAAAGGAGGTGATCCATATGCCGCCATCCGCAGACTCTGGACTGCTAGGGCCCTGGATGCCCGAATTTCGGCCTTGTCTTTGGAGAAGTGACGCACACGCAGTGTGCCCCGGAGGCTGTGGACCAGCACAGGGCAAAATCGTGAAAACGCGGGCTTCAGTTGACTTTGCCTGTGCTCTCCTTTGGCTGAGTGACATCCTGTGTTTCCTAGCAGGAGAAGGCATTTGTGGAGAGAGGCGGATTCCATGTGTGCAGGCAAAGTGTGTGCTGAGATGCTGAGTCGCTGGAGACCAGGGTGGACTCTTGAGACCCAGAATAGGCCTCTGGCAGGTATGTGTCAATGTTTTCTGCCCTGTGCTCTCAGCTGGGTATTTGCATACAATGTGACCAGTGGAATTAGTAGTCTCCGGAGAGGCTGCCACATGTCAGCAAGCTTCACCTGGCCAGGGTCGGCCCGTGATGTAGATCCCCGGTCAATCACCACTCTCTAGACGTTGCAGATAGACCAGCAGATCTTGTCGGCCCACGGGCAACCAGTAGAGCCAGAGGCCTTCCCCCTTTGCTCTTTCGTCTCTAGGCACCCTGTCAGGCACTCCAAGCTGTGAAGTGACTCAGGGGGAGAAGGAAGAGATTTCAGAGAGCGAACACATCCAGAGAGAGACAGAGAGAGGCAAGAGATGCTGAGTGGGGTGGCATTGCGTACTGATATCCTCTGGAAAGTGGGAAAGAGGTACCTGGCCTGTTGTAGCAATGCCCTGAACCAGTCGGAACCAGAAGCTCCCCTGTGCCTGCGTGGGCTTTCCCAGGGTGTGCTCAAATCCTGTGGCCACTAGGTGTCATAGGTCATAATGGAGGGCCCTGTGTCATCTGCCTGGCGGGCCAGATCTCTGCCATTGGCTCAGTCTTGTCACCAGGCCCATCATAAGCTCCGCCCACTGTTCCGGTGGTGGGACTGTCTCCATGGTGATGGCAAAGGAGCCTTAGTCCCGCCCACCTGGCCTTGACTTCACCTGGCTGGCCTGCTGACCCTCACTCAGACCTCTGTGTTGATAAAAATGAATATCCGCCAGCGCCCAGGTGTCAGCATCTGGGATAAAGGATTCGGGACCTTGCCTGGGGCAGAAGGCAGCCTAGGCCAGCTGGTACCTGGAAGTCTAGTGACTTGTGACACTGCTGCCAGTGACAAATGGTGACTCCCACTCTCACATATCCCCTGGTGGCAGAATGATAGCGATGGGTGGAGAAACATCGCTCCGGAGCACACGTTAAATGGGGCACCGGCCAAAGGCCAGGGCCAGTAGTGGACGTGGCCGAGCTGAAGGGCGAGCCAGTGAAGGGCCCAAGGATTCCTCCTGGATGTGGGAAACATGTCATCCGGGTCCCCACGTCCGTAAACCATTGGATTGCTGGGGCCCAGGATGCCGGGATTTCGGCCTTGCCTTGGCTGCCCGGCCACATACGCAGCCTTCCACCGGAGGCGGGGATATGTAGACAGCAAAAATGTGGAAAATGGCAGTGTCTCCTCGATTTCCCTGACATGGGCCTTTTTGGGCGGCATGCTTTTGTCCTAGTGGGATCAGGCAGTGACGGAGAAAGGCAGGATTATGTGTGCAGGAAAGGTATGTGCTGAGAAGGCGACAAGGTTGAGACCAGGTTGGGATCTTCAGTCCCAGGAAAGGCCCCTGGCAGTTGTGGGTCAATGTTGTCTGCCCATCCCACCTGGCGTGGGGAGGTTTACAGCATACAAAGCAGCAGCGGAATTATTCTTCCCCCAGAGGTTGCATCTGCCCACAAGCTCCACCTGGCCAGGGTCCGCCCCTACCGTATTGCCCATGTCAATCAACAGAAGCTAAGACCTTCCAGAGAGACTAACTGCTCTTCTCTACCCACGGGGACGCGGTACAGCCAGAAGCCTCCCCTGTTTCATCTCCAGGCCCTCTCTCCGGCCCCTCATAGCTGTGATTTGTCTCGGGGTAGAACGGAGAGATTTCTCTGAATGAACACATACAGAGAGGGGCCACAGATGCTGAGGAAGGGCGCCTTGCCTACTGATATCCCAGCGTAAGTGGACAAGAGGTACCTGCCTGCTGTCCCAGCGTGTCGAACCTGTCCACATCAGGGGTTGCCTGCTGTGAAGTTATTCCCTGGGTGCCCTCGATTTTGTGGCCAAGGACAGAAGGGGCCGTTGTGTGTCCATGGGTAAAATGGAGGCCTCTGCCTAACTGGTGTGTTAGGCTGGACCTCTCCTATTGGCTCAGAGTTTGTGACCCGTCCCCGTCAGAAGTTCCGCCCAGCCTTCCGGTGGCTGTCTCCATGGTGATTGAGAAAGAAGCCTTAGGCCCCGCACTCAGCCTTCACCTGTCCTACCTGGCCTCTTTACCCTGGTACAGACCGCTGCGTGGATGAAAGAAAGGATGTCGGCCAGTGACCACGTGTCCTCATTTCCTTTGAAGGATTAGGCTCCTTGCCTGGGCAGAAGACAGCCAAGGTCAGCCTGAGCCTAGACTCCTAGTGACCTGTGACACTGCAGACAGTGATAGATGTTCATGTCCACGCTGAGGTATCCGCAGGTGGCGGATTGAGAGTGGTCGGAGGAGAAGTGGAACTAGAAATCACACACTCACGGGGGCACGGGCCAAAGGTCAGGGAAAATAGCTGAGGTCGTGGAGCTCTAGCGGAGCCGGGCTAGGGCCCAGGCCTCCCTCCTGTACGTGGCAAAGGAGGTGATCCATATGCCGCCATCCGCAGACTCTGGACTGCTAGGGCCCTGGATGCCCGAATTTCGGCCTTGTCTTTGGAGAAGTGACGCACACGCAGTGTGCCCCGGAGGCTGTGGACCAGCACAGGGCAAAATCGTGAAAACGCGGGCTTCAGTTGACTTTGCCTGTGCTCTCCTTTGGCTGAGTGACATCCTGTGTTTCCTAGCAGGAGAAGGCATTTGTGGAGAGAGGCGGATTCCATGTGTGCAGGCAAAGTGTGTGCTGAGATGCTGAGTCGCTGGAGACCAGGGTGGACTCTTGAGACCCAGAATAGGCCTCTGGCAGGTATGTGTCAATGTTTTCTGCCCTGTGCTCTCAGCTGGGTATTTGCATACAATGTGACCAGTGGAATTAGTAGTCTCCGGAGAGGCTGCCACATGTCAGCAAGCTTCACCTGGCCAGGGTCGGCCCGTGATGTAGATCCCCGGTCAATCACCACTCTCTAGACGTTGCAGATAGACCAGCAGATCTTGTCGGCCCACGGGCAACCAGTAGAGCCAGAGGCCTTCCCCCTTTGCTCTTTCGTCTCTAGGCACCCTGTCAGGCACTCCAAGCTGTGAAGTGACTCAGGGGGAGAAGGAAGAGATTTCAGAGAGCGAACACATCCAGAGAGAGACAGAGAGAGGCAAGAGATGCTGAGTGGGGTTGCATTGCGTACTGATATCCTCTGGAAAGTGGGAAAGAGGTACCTGGCCTGTTGTAGCAATGCCCTGAACCAGTCGGAACCAGAAGCTCCCCTGTGCCTGCGTGGGCTTTCCCAGGGTGTGCTCAAATCCTGTGGCCACTAGGTGTCATAGGTCATAATGGAGGGCCCTGTGTCATCTGCCTGGCGGGCCAGATCTCTGCCATTGGCTCAGTCTTGTCACCAGGCCCATCATAAGCTCCGCCCACTGTTCCGGTGGTGGGACTGTCTCCATGGTGATGGCAAAGGAGCCTTAGTCCCGCCCACCTGGCCTTGACTTCACCTGGCTGGCCTGCTGACCCTCACTCAGACCTCTGTGTTGATAAAAATGAATATCCGCCAGCGCCCAGGTGTCAGCATCTGGGATAAAGGATTCGGGACCTTGCCTGGGGCAGAAGGCAGCCTAGGCCAGCTGGTACCTGGAAGTCTAGTGACTTGTGACACTGCTGCCAGTGACAAATGGTGACTCCCACTCTCACATATCCCCTGGTGGCAGAATGATAGCGATGGGTGGAGAAACATCGCTCCGGAGCACACGTTAAATGGGGCACCGGCCAAAGGCCAGGGCCAGTAGTGGACGTGGCCGAGCTGAAGGGCGAGCCAGTGAAGGGCCCAAGGATTCCTCCTGTATGTGGGAAACATGTCATCCGGGTCCCCACGTCCGTAAACCATTGGATTGCTGGGGCCCAGGATGCCGGGATTTCGGCCTTGCCTTGGCTGCCCGGCCACATACGCAGCCTTCCACCGGAGGCGGGGATATGTAGACAGCAAAAATGTGGAAAATGGCAGTGTCTCCTCGATTTCCCTGACATGGGCCTTTTTGGGCGGCATGCTTTTGTCCTAGTGGGATCAGGCAGTGACGGAGAAAGGCAGGATTATGTGTGCAGGAAAGGTATGTGCTGAGAAGGCGACAAGGTTGAGACCAGGTTGGGATCTTCAGTCCCAGGAAAGGCCCCTGGCAGTTGTGGGTCAATGTTGTCTGCCCATCCCACCTGGCGTGGGGAGGTTTACAGCATACAAAGCAGCAGCGGAATTATTCTTCCCCCAGAGGTTGCATCTGCCCACAAGCTCCACCTGGCCAGGGTCCGCCCCTACCGTATTGCCCATGTCAATCAACAGAAGCTAAGACCTTCCAGAGAGACTAACTGCTCTTCTCTACCCACGGGGACGCGGTACAGCCAGAAGCCTCCCCTGTTTCATCTCCAGGCTCTCTCTCTGGCCCCTCATAGCTGTGATTTGTCTCGGGGTAGAACGGAGAGATTTCTCTGAATGAACACATACAGAGAGGGGCCACAGATGCTGAGGAAGGGCGCCTTGCCTACTGATATCCCAGCGTAAGTGGACAAGAGGTACCTGCCTGCTGTCCCAGCGTGTCGAACCTGTCCACATCAGGGGTTGCCTGCTGTGAAGTTATTCCCTGGGTGCCCTCGATTTTGTGGCCAAGGACAGAAGGGGCCGTTGTGTGTCCATGGGTAAAATGGAGGCCTCTGCCTAACTGGTGTGTTAGGCTGGACCTCTCCTATTGGCTCAGAGTTTGTGACCCGTCCCCGTCAGAAGTTCCGCCCAGCCTTCCGGTGGCTGTCTCCATGGTGATTGAGAAAGAAGCCTTAGGCCCCGCACTCAGCCTTCACCTGTCCTACCTGGCCTCTTTACCCTGGTACAGACCGCTGCGTGGATGAAAGAAAGGATGTCGGCCAGTGACCACGTGTCCTCATTTCCTTTGAAGGATTAGGCTCCTTGCCTGGGCAGAAGACAGCCAAGGTCAGCCTGAGCCTAGACTCCTAGTGACCTGTGACACTGCAGACAGTGATAGATGTTCATGTCCACGCTGAGGTATCCGCAGGTGGCGGATTGAGAGTGGTCGGAGGAGAAGTGGAACTAGAAATCACACACTCACGGGGGCACGGGCCAAAGGTCAGGGAAAATAGCTGAGGTCGTGGAGCTCTAGCGGAGCCGGGCTAGGGCCCAGGCCTCCCTCCTGTACGTGGCAAAGGAGGTGATCCATATGCCGCCATCCGCAGACTCTGGACTGCTAGGGCCCTGGATGCCCGAATTTCGGCCTTGTCTTTGGAGAAGTGACGCACACGCAGTGTGCCCCGGAGGCTGTGGACCAGCACAGGGCAAAATCGTGAAAACGCGGGCTTCAGTTGACTTTGCCTGTGCTCTCCTTTGGCTGAGTGACATCCTGTGTTTCCTAGCAGGAGAAGGCATTTGTGGAGAGAGGCGGATTCCATGTGTGCAGGCAAAGTGTGTGCTGAGATGCTGAGTCGCTGGAGACCAGGGTGGACTCTTGAGACCCAGAATAGGCCTCTGGCAGGTATGTGTCAATGTTTTCTGCCCTGTGCTCTCAGCTGGGTATTTGCATACAATGTGACCAGTGGAATTAGTAGTCTCCGGAGAGGCTGCCACATGTCAGCAAGCTTCACCTGGCCAGGGTCGGCCCGTGATGTAGATCCCCGGTCAATCACCACTCTCTAGACGTTGCAGATAGACCAGCAGATCTTGTCGGCCCACGGGCAACCAGTAGAGCCAGAGGCCTTCCCCCTTTGCTCTTTCGTCTCTAGGCACCCTGTCAGGCACTCCAAGCTGTGAAGTGACTCAGGGGGAGAAGGAAGAGATTTCAGAGAGCGAACACATCCAGAGAGAGACAGAGAGAGGCAAGAGATGCTGAGTGGGGTTGCATTGCGTACTGATATCCTCTGGAAAGTGGGAAAGAGGTACCTGGCCTGTTGTAGCAATGCCCTGAACCAGTCGGAACCAGAAGCTCCCCTGTGCCTGCGTGGGCTTTCCCAGGGTGTGCTCAAATCCTGTGGCCACTAGGTGTCATAGGTCATAATGGAGGGCCCTGTGTCATCTGCCTGGCGGGCCAGATCTCTGCCATTGGCTCAGTCTTGTCACCAGGCCCATCATAAGCTCCGCCCACTGTTCCGGTGGTGGGACTGTCTCCATGGTGATGGCAAAGGAGCCTTAGTCCCGCCCACCTGGCCTTGACTTCACCTGGCTGGCCTGCTGACCCTCACTCAGACCTCTGTGTTGATAAAAATGAATATCCGCCAGCGCCCAGGTGTCAGCATCTGGGATAAAGGATTCGGGACCTTGCCTGGGGCAGAAGGCAGCCTAGGCCAGCTGGTACCTGGAAGTCTAGTGACTTGTGACACTGCTGCCAGTGACAAATGGTGACTCCCACTCTCACATATCCCCTGGTGGCAGAATGATAGCGATGGGTGGAGAAACATCGCTCCGGAGCACACGTTAAATGGGGCACCGGCCAAAGGCCAGGGCCAGTAGTGGACGTGGCCGAGCTGAAGGGCGAGCCAGTGAAGGGCCCAAGGATTCCTCCTGTATGTGGGAAACATGTCATCCGGGTCCCCACGTCCGTAAACCATTGGATTGCTGGGGCCCAGGATGCCGGGATTTCGGCCTTGCCTTGGCTGCCCGGCCACATACGCAGCCTTCCACCGGAGGCGGGGATATGTAGACAGCAAAAATGTGGAAAATGGCAGTGTCTCCTCGATTTCCCTGACATGGGCCTTTTTGGGCGGCATGCTTTTGTCCTAGTGGGATCAGGCAGTGACGGAGAAAGGCAGGATTATGTGTGCAGGAAAGGTATGTGCTGAGAAGGCGACAAGGTTGAGACCAGGTTGGGATCTTCAGTCCCAGGAAAGGCCCCTGGCAGTTGTGGGTCAATGTTGTCTGCCCATCCCACCTGGCGTGGGGAGGTTTACAGCATACAAAGCAGCAGCGGAATTATTCTTCCCCCAGAGGTTGCATCTGCCCACAAGCTCCACCTGGCCAGGGTCCGCCCCTACCGTATTGCCCATGTCAATCAACAGAAGCTAAGACCTTCCAGAGAGACTAACTGCTCTTCTCTACCCACGGGGACGCGGTACAGCCAGAAGCCTCCCCTGTTTCATCTCCAGGCTCTCTCTCTGGCCCCTCATAGCTGTGATTTGTCTCGGGGTAGAACGGAGAGATTTCTCTGAATGAACACATACAGAGAGGGGCCACAGATGCTGAGGAAGGGCGCCTTGCCTACTGATATCCCAGCGTAAGTGGACAAGAGGTACCTGCCTGCTGTCCCAGCGTGTCGAACCTGTCCACATCAGGGGTTGCCTGCTGTGAAGTTATTCCCTGGGTGCCCTCGATTTTGTGGCCAAGGACAGAAGGGGCCGTTGTGTGTCCATGGGTAAAATGGAGGCCTCTGCCTAACTGGTGTGTTAGGCTGGACCTCTCCTATTGGCTCAGAGTTTGTGACCCGTCCCCGTCAGAAGTTCCGCCCAGCCTTCCGGTGGCTGTCTCCATGGTGATTGAGAAAGAAGCCTTAGGCCCCGCACTCAGCCTTCACCTGTCCTACCTGGCCTCTTTACCCTGGTACAGACCGCTGCGTGGATGAAAGAAAGGATGTCGGCCAGTGACCACGTGTCCTCATTTCCTTTGAAGGATTAGGCTCCTTGCCTGGGCAGAAGACAGCCAAGGTCAGCCTGAGCCTAGACTCCTAGTGACCTGTGACACTGCAGACAGTGATAGATGTTCATGTCCACGCTGAGGTATCCGCAGGTGGCGGATTGAGAGTGGTCGGAGGAGAAGTGGAACTAGAAATCACACACTCACGGGGGCACGGGCCAAAGGTCAGGGAAAATAGCTGAGGTCGTGGAGCTCTAGCGGAGCCGGGCTAGGGCCCAGGCCTCCCTCCTGTACGTGGCAAAGGAGGTGATCCATATGCCGCCATCCGCAGACTCTGGACTGCTAGGGCCCTGGATGCCCGAATTTCGGCCTTGTCTTTGGAGAAGTGACGCACACGCAGTGTGCCCCGGAGGCTGTGGACCAGCACAGGGCAAAATCGTGAAAACGCGGGCTTCAGTTGACTTTGCCTGTGCTCTCCTTTGGCTGAGTGACATCCTGTGTTTCCTAGCAGGAGAAGGCATTTGTGGAGAGAGGCGGATTCCATGTGTGCAGGCAAAGTGTGTGCTGAGATGCTGAGTCGCTGGAGACCAGGGTGGACTCTTGAGACCCAGAATAGGCCTCTGGCAGGTATGTGTCAATGTTTTCTGCCCTGTGCTCTCAGCTGGGTATTTGCATACAATGTGACCAGTGGAATTAGTAGTCTCCGGAGAGGCTGCCACATGTCAGCAAGCTTCACCTGGCCAGGGTCGGCCCGTGATGTAGATCCCCGGTCAATCACCACTCTCTAGACGTTGCAGATAGACCAGCAGATCTTGTCGGCCCACGGGCAACCAGTAGAGCCAGAGGCCTTCCCCCTTTGCTCTTTCGTCTCTAGGCACCCTGTCAGGCACTCCAAGCTGTGAAGTGACTCAGGGGGAGAAGGAAGAGATTTCAGAGAGCGAACACATCCAGAGAGAGACAGAGAGAGGCAAGAGATGCTGAGTGGGGTGGCATTGCGTACTGATATCCTCTGGAAAGTGGGAAAGAGGTACCTGGCCTGTTGTAGCAATGCCCTGAACCAGTCGGAACCAGAAGCTCCCCTGTGCCTGCGTGGGCTTTCCCAGGGTGTGCTCAAATCCTGTGGCCACTAGGTGTCATAGGTCATAATGGAGGGCCCTGTGTCATCTGCCTGGCGGGCCAGATCTCTGCCATTGGCTCAGTCTTGTCACCAGGCCCATCATAAGCTCCGCCCACTGTTCCGGTGGTGGGACTGTCTCCATGGTGATGGCAAAGGAGCCTTAGTCCCGCCCACCTGGCCTTGACTTCACCTGGCTGGCCTGCTGACCCTCACTCAGACCTCTGTGTTGATAAAAATGAATATCCGCCAGCGCCCAGGTGTCAGCATCTGGGATAAAGGATTCGGGACCTTGCCTGGGGCAGAAGGCAGCCTAGGCCAGCTGGTACCTGGAAGTCTAGTGACTTGTGACACTGCTGCCAGTGACAAATGGTGACTCCCACTCTCACATATCCCCTGGTGGCAGAATGATAGCGATGGGTGGAGAAACATCGCTCCGGAGCACACGTTAAATGGGGCACCGGCCAAAGGCCAGGGCCAGTAGTGGACGTGGCCGAGCTGAAGGGCGAGCCAGTGAAGGGCCCAAGGATTCCTCCTGGATGTGGGAAACATGTCATCCGGGTCCCCACGTCCGTAAACCATTGGATTGCTGGGGCCCAGGATGCCGGGATTTCGGCCTTGCCTTGGCTGCCCGGCCACATACGCAGCCTTCCACCGGAGGCGGGGATATGTAGACAGCAAAAATGTGGAAAATGGCAGTGTCTCCTCGATTTCCCTGACATGGGCCTTTTTGGGCGGCATGCTTTTGTCCTAGTGGGATCAGGCAGTGACGGAGAAAGGCAGGATTATGTGTGCAGGAAAGGTATGTGCTGAGAAGGCGACAAGGTTGAGACCAGGTTGGGATCTTCAGTCCCAGGAAAGGCCCCTGGCAGTTGTGGGTCAATGTTGTCTGCCCATCCCACCTGGCGTGGGGAGGTTTACAGCATACAAAGCAGCAGCGAAATTATTCTTCCCCCAGAGGTTGCATCTGCCCACAAGCTCCACCTGGCCAGGGTCCGCCCCTACCGTATTGCCCATGTCAATCAACAGAAGCTAAGACCTTCCAGAGAGACTAACTGCTCTTCTCTACCCACGGGGACGCGGTACAGCCAGAAGCCTCCCCTGTTTCATCTCCAGGCTCTCTCTCCGGCCCCTCATAGCTGTGATTTGTCTCAGGGGTAGAACGGAGAGATTTCTCTGAGTGAACACATACAGAGAGGGGCCACAGATGCTGAGGAAGGGCGCCTTGCCTACTGATATCCCAGCGTAAGTGGACAAGAGGTACCTGCCTGCTGTCCCAGCGTGTCGAACCTGTCCACATCAGG
Source organism: Loxodonta africana (assembly GCF_030014295.1). Classification (NCBI taxonomy): domain Eukaryota; kingdom Metazoa; phylum Chordata; class Mammalia; order Proboscidea; family Elephantidae; genus Loxodonta; species Loxodonta africana. The sequence goes on along the minus strand of NW_026975011.1, from coordinate 3,915,838 downwards.
GGTTGCCTGCTGTGAAGTTATTCCCTGGGTGCCCTCGATTTTGTGGCCAAGGACAGAAGGGGCCGTTGTGTGTCCATGGGTAAAATGGAGGCCTCTGCCTAACTGGCGTGTTAGGCTGGACCTCTCCTATTGGCTCAGAGTTTGTGACCCGTCCCCGTCAGAAGTTCCGCCCAGCCTTCCGGTGGCTGTCTCCATGGTGATTGAGAAAGAAGCCTTAGGCCCCGCACTCAGCCTTCACCTGTCCTACCTGGCCTCTTTACCCTGGTACAGACCGCTGTGTGGATGAAAGAAAGGATGTCGGCCAGTGACCACGTGTCCTCATTTCCTTTGAAGGATTAGGCTCCTTGCCTGGGCAGAAGACAGCCAAGGTCAGCCTGAGCCTAGACTCCTAGTGACCTGTGACACTGCAGACAGTGATAGATGTTCATGTCCACGCTGAGGTATCCGCAGGTGGCGGATTGAGAGTGGTCGGAGGAGAAGTGGAACTAGAAATCACACACTCACGGGGGCACGGGCCAAAGGTCAGGGAAAATAGCTGAGGTCGTGGAGCTCTAGCGGAGCCGGGCTAGGGCCCAGGCCTCCCTCCTGTACGTGGCAAAGGAGGTGATCCATATGCCGCCATCCGCAGACTCTGGCCTGCTAGGGCCCTGGATGCCCGAATTTCGGCCTTGTCTTCGGAGAAGTGACGCACACGCAGTGTGCCCCGGAGGCTGTGGACCAGCACAGGGCAAAATCGTGAAAACGCGGGCTTCAGTTGACTTTGCCTGTGCTCTCCTTTGGCTGAGTGACATCCTGTGTTTCCTAGCAGGAGAAGGCATTTGTGGAGAGAGGCGGATTCCATGTGTGCAGGCAAAGTGTGTGCTGAGATGCTGAGTCGCTGGAGACCAGGGTGGACTCTTGAGACCCAGAATAGGCCTCTGGCAGGTATGTGTCAATGTTTTCTGCCCTGTGCTCTCAGCTGGGTATTTGCATACAATGTGACCAGTGGAATTAGTAGTCTCCGGAGAGGCTGCCACATGTCAGCAAGCTTCACCTGGCCAGGGTCGGCCCGTGATGTAGATCCCCGGTCAATCACCACTCTCTAGACCTTGCAGATAGACTAGCAGATCTTGTCGGCCCATGGGCAACCAGTAGAGCCAGAGGCCTTCCCCCTTTGCTCTTTCGTCTCTAGGCACCCTGTCAGGCACTCCAAGCTGTGAAGTGACTCAGGGGGAGAAGGAAGAGATTTCAGAGAACGAACACATCCAGAGAGAGACAGAGAGAGGCAAGAGATGCTGAGTGGGGTTGCATTGCGTACTGATATCCTCTGGAAAGTGGGAAAGAGGTACCTGGCCTGTTGTAGCAATGCCCTGAACCAGTCGGAACCAGAAGCTCCCCTGTGCCTGCGTGGGCTTTCCCAGGGTGTGCTCAAATCCTGTGGCCACTAGGTGTCATAGGTCATAATGGAGGGCCCTGTGTCATCTGCCTGGCGGGCCAGATCTCTGCCATTGGCTCAGTCTTGTCACCAGGCCCATCATAAGCTCCGCCCACTGTTCCGGTGGTGGGACTGTCTCCATGGTGATGGCAAAGGAGCCTTAGTCCCGCCCACCTGGCCTTGACTTCACCTGGCTGGCCTGCTGACCCTCACTCAGACCTCTGTGTTGATAAAAATGAATATCCGCCAGCGCCCAGGTGTCAGCATCTGGGATAAAGGATTCGGGACCTTGCCTGGGGCAGAAGGCAGCCTAGGCCAGCTGGTACCTGGAAGTCTAGTGACTTGTGACACTGCTGCCAGTGACAAATGGTGACTCCCACTCTCACATATCCCCTGGTGGCAGAATGATAGCGATGGGTGGAGAAACATCGCTCCGGAGCACACGTTAAATGGGGCACCGGCCAAAGGCCAGGGCCAGTAGTGGACGTGGCCGAGCTGAAGGGCGAGCCAGTGAAGGGCCCAAGGATTCCTCCTGGATGTGGGAAACATGTCATCCGGGTCCCCACGTCCGTAAACCATTGGATTGCTGGGGCCCAGGATGCCGGGATTTCGGCCTTGCCTTGGCTGCCCGGCCACATACGCAGCCTTCCACCGGAGGCGGGGATATGTAGACAGCAAAAAAGTGGAAAATGGCAGTGTCTCCTCGATATCCCTGACATGGGCCTTTTTGGGCGGCATGCTTTTGTCCTAGTGGGATCAGGCAGTGACGGAGAAAGGCAGGATTATGTGTGCAGGAAAGGTATGTGCTGAGAAGGCGACAAGGTTGAGACCAGGTTGGGATCTTCAGTCCCAGGAAAGGCCCCTGGCAGTTGTGGGTCAATGTTGTCTGCCCATCCCACCTGGCGTGGGGAGGTTTACAGCATACAAAGCAGCAGCGGAATTATTCTTCCCCCAGAGGTTGCATCTGCCCACAAGCTCCACCTGGCCAGGGTCCGCCCCTACCGTATTGCCCATGTCAATCAACAGAAGCTAAGACCTTCCAGAGAGACTAACTGCTCTTCTCTACCCACGGGGACGCGGTACAGCCAGAAGCCTCCCCTGTTTCATCTCCAGGCTCTCTCTCAGGCCCCTCATAGCTGTGATTTGTCTCAGGGGTAGAACGGAGAGATTTCTCTGAATGAACACATACAGAGAGGGGCCACAGATGCTGAGGAAGGGCGCCTTGCCTACTGATATCCCAGCGTAAGTGGACAAGAGGTACCTGCCTGCTGTCCCAGCGTGTCGAACCTGTCCACATCAGGGGTTGCCTGCTGTGAAGTTATTCCCTGGGTGCCCTCGATTTTGTGGCCAAGGACAGAAGGGGCCGTTGTGTGTCCATGGGTAAAATGGAGGCCTCTGCCTAACTGGCCTGTTAGGCTGGACCTCTCCTATTGGCTCAGAGTTTGTGACCCGTCCCCGTCAGAAGTTCCGCCCAGCCTTCCGGTGGCTGTCTCCATGGTGATTGAGAAAGAAGCCTTAGGCCCCGCACTCAGCCTTCACCTGTCCTACCTGGCCTCTTTACCCTGGTACAGACCGCTGTGTGGATGAAAGAAAGGATGTCGGCCAGTGACCACGTGTCCTCATTTCCTTTGAAGGATTAGGCTCCTTGCCTGGGCAGAAGACAGCCAAGGTCAGCCTGAGCCTAGACTCCTAGTGACCTGTGACACTGCAGACAGTGATAGATGTTCATGTCCACGCTGAGGTATCCGCAGGTGGCGGATTGAGAGTGGTCGGAGGAGAAGTGGAACTAGAAATCACACACTCACGGGGGCACGGGCCAAAGGTCAGGGAAAATAGCTGAGGTCGTGGAGCTCTAGCGGAGCCGGGCTAGGGCCCAGGCCTCCCTCCTGTACGTGGCAAAGGAGGTGATCCATATGCCGCCATCCGCAGACTCTGGACTGCTAGGGCCCTGGATGCCCGAATTTCGGCCTTGTCTTCGGAGAAGTGACGCACACGCAGTGTGCCCCGGAGGCTGTGGACCAGCACAGGGCAAAATCGTGAAAACGCGGGCTTCAGTTGACTTTGCCTGTGCTCTCCTTTGGCTGAGTGACATCCTGTGTTTCCTAGCAGGAGAAGGCATTTGTGGAGAGAGGCGGATTCCATGTGTGCAGGCAAAGTGTGTGCTGAGATGCTGAGTCGCTGGAGACCAGGGTGGACTCTTGAGACCCAGAATAGGCCTCTGGCAGGTATGTGTCAATGTTTTCTGCCCTGTGCTCTCAGCTGGGTATTTGCATACAATGTGACCAGCGGAATTAGTAGTCTCCGGAAAGGCTGCCACACGTCAGCAAGCTTCACCTGGCCAGGGTCCGCCCGTGATGTAGATCCCCAGTCAATCACCAATCTCTAGACCTTCCAGATAGACTAGCAGATCTCGTCGGCCCATGGGCAACCAGTGGAGCCAGAGGCCTTCCCCCTTTGCTCTTTCGTCTCTAGGCACCCTGTCAGGCACTCCAAGCTGTGAAGTGACTCAGGGGGAGAAGGAAGAGATTTCAGAGAGCGAACACATCCAGAGAGAGACAGAGAGAGGCAAGAGATGCTGAGTGGGGTGGCATTGCGTACTGATATCCTCTGGAAAGTGGGAAAGAGGTACCTGGCCTGTTGTAGCAATGCCCTGAACCAGTCGGAACCAGAAGCTCCCCTGTGCCTGCGTGGGCTTTCCCAGGGTGTGCTCAAATCCTGTGGCCACTAGGTGTCATAGGTCATAATGGAGGGCCCTGTGTCATCTGCCTGGCGGGCCAGATCTCTGCCATTGGCTCAGTCTTGTCACCAGGCCCATCATAAGCTCCGCCCACTGTTCCGGTGGTGGGACTGTCTCCATGGTGATGGCAAAGGAGCCTTAGTCCCGCCCACCTGGCCTTGACTTCACCTGGCTGGCCTGCTGACCCTCACTCAGTCCTCTGTGTTGATGAATCTTTATCATTTTGGATTTTATATTTATATCTTCAATCTATTTTGAGTTTTATTTTTGTGCATTGTGTGAGGTATGGATCTTGTGTCTTTTTTCTTTTTTTTCGTGGATGGATATGCAGTTATGCCAGCACCATTTGTTAAAGACTGCCTTTTCCCCATTAACAGACTTTGGGCTTTTTTCAAATATCAGCTGTTCATAAGTGGGTGAATTTACACCTGGATTCCCAACTCTATTCCATTGACTATATATCTGCTGTTGTACCAGTACCAGGCTGTTCTGACTAGACTGGTGGCATAATAGGTTCTAAAATCAGGTAAGGTGAGACCTTCCACTTTCAAACTAGGAATACTTTACCCAACAAAGCTGTCATTTAAAAATGAGGGAGCAATTAAGAAATTCTCATATAAACAGAAGGTCTGGAAATTTGACACCACAAGACTAGCTTTCTGTCTTCTTGAGCTGCCTTTTGAAATTTCCGTTTAGCTCTTTCACATGATCATTTCTTTCCTTTGCTTTAGCTACTGTACATTCAAGAACAAGTCAGAGTTCCTTCTGGCATCCGTTTTGGTCTTTCTTTTCTTTCCTATCTTTTTAATGACCTTTTACTTTTTTTCATGTATGATGTCTTTAATGTGATCCCACAACATATCTGGTCTTCAGGCGGTGAGATTGAATGGTCTCTAAATTCAGGCGGGATATACTCAAGGTGGTACTTTGGATCTCTGGTCTTGTTTTAATTGTCTTTAACTTCAACCTGAAATTGCGTATTAGCAAACCCACCAAAAAAAAAAAATTTGTTTTTTTTTTGGTGGGTTTAATGGGTGATCTGCTCCACAGTTGGCCACTGGCCTTGGTCTGACTGATGACATTGAGCTTCTCCTCATCTCTTCCCAAATGTAGTTGATTTGATTCCTGTGTATTTCATCTGGCAAGTTCCACGTATGTAGCTGCCATTTATGTTGGTGAAAAAAAGCTATTTGCAATGAAAGATTTATTGCTTTTACAAACTTCTATAATTTCTGGCTTTGTTTCTACCACCAAGGCCATATTTTCTAACTACCAATCTTTCTTTGTTTCCAATTGTCACATTCCATTCTCCAGTAATTATCAATGCATCTTGATTGCATGTTTAATCAATTTCAGACTGCAAATGTTGGTAAAATCTTCTTTTTCTTCATCAGTGGCACTAGTGATTGGTGCATAAATTTCAATAATATTTGTTTTAACTGGCTTCCATGTTGTTGTTTGGAAACCCTGGTGGCATAGTGGTTAAGTGTTGCAGCTGCTAACCAAAAGGTTGGCAGTTCAAATCTGCCAGGTGCTCCTAAGAAACCCTGTGGGGCAGTTCTACTCTGTCCTGTAGGATCACTATGAATAAGAATTAACTCGATGGCAATGGGTTTGGTTTTTGGGGTTTTATGTTGTTGTTAGGTGCCTTCGAGTCGGTTCTGACGCATAGCAATCCTAGAGGACAGAGTAGAATTGCCTCATAGTGCTTCCAAGGAGGGGCTGGTGTGTTTGAACTGCTGACCTTTTGGTCAGTAGCTGAGCTCTTAACCACTGTTCTACCAGGGCACCATGGAGGCTTATGGATATTGTTCTGTCACTGACTCCATTGTACTTCAGGATAGATCTTGAAATGTTCTTTTTGATGATGAATGTAAAGCCATTCCTCTTAAGTTTGTCATTCCAAGCATAGTAGGGCATATGATTGTCCAGTTCAAAATGGCCAATTCCAGTACATTTCAGCTCACTAATGCCTAGGATATCGATGTTTATGCTTTTCATTTCACTTTTGATGGCCTCCAATTTTCCTAGATTCATACTTTGTACATTCCACATTCTGATTATTAATGGATCTTTACAGCTGTTTCTTCTCATTTTGGGTTTTCCCACATCAGCAAATGAAGATCCAGAAAGATTTATTCTATCCATGTCATTAAGGTGGTCTACTCTACTTTGAGAAGGCAGCTTTTCCACAGTCTTATTCCCAATAACTCCTAACCTGAGGGTCATATCTTCTGGCTATATATGAGAAAATGTTTGTTATTCACTGGCCAGTTTTTAGAAATTTGACACCCAGGTCCTTCTTCCTAGTCTGTCTTACCCTGGAATACTCCACTGAATCCTGTCAACCGTGGATAATCCTGCTGGCATTTGAAATACTGATGGCATAGCTTGCAGGATCACAGCAACATACAAGCTAATGCAGTAGGAAAAATTGGCAGATGAGTAACGGAGAAACAAAAGGGAACAAAGTGCTTGGCATTTCTCAAGATGAAGGAACTGAAGAAAAAATTCAAGGCTCAAGTTGCAATAAGGAAGAAGTCTGTGGGCAAAATACTGAACTCCACATGAAGCATCCAAAGAAGACTGAAGAAATGTATAGAATCACTGCACCAAAAAGGATTGGCCAACATTCAACCATTTCAGGAGGTAGAATATGCTCAAGAACCAATGAAGAAAGAAGTCCAAGCTACACTAAATACATTGGCAAAAAACAAAGCTCAAGGAATTGACAGGATACCAATTTAGATGTTTCAACAAAAAGTTGCAACTATGGAAGTACCAATTTTTCTGTGCCAAGAAATTCGGGGGATAGATAATCGGCCAACCAAGTGGAGAGATTCATATTTGTGCACATTCCAAGGAAAGGTGACCCAATTAAAGGTGGAAATTATATATAAAAAAAAATCATTAATATCACACACAAGTAAAATTTTGCTAAAAATCATTCAAAAATACTTGCAGGGGTCCATGGGCAGGAAACTGCCAGAAATTTAGCAGGCAACACACCTGTCAAAAGCAAAGACACAAAGACCTGAAGGGACAGGAAACTGAATGGACACTGGGAACCTGGAGTAAAAGAGAAAGCGGAAAAGAGAATACACAATGCTGGGTTTGCAACTAATGTCACAAAAACTATTAGTGTCTAAATTTTTGAACGAGAAATTAATCTGTGCTGCAAATTTTTGCCTAAATCACTATAAAATTAAATAATAAAAATTAAAAACTTTTCTTCACCAAACAACTTTACCAAAAAAGTGAAAATGTGAGTTAAAAACCTGGCAGAATGTCTTGGAAATCATATATTAGATAAGAATCTAGTAACCAAAATTTGTTTTAAAATTCAGTAATTCAACAACAAAGAAACAAATAATCCAATCATAAAATGGGTGAAGGACCTGAATAAACGTTTCACCAAATGGCCACCAAACACATGAAAAGATACTCAATGTCATTAGCCTTCAGAGAGGTACAAATCATAAGCAAAATGAGATATAAATTCATTCCCTCTAAGACGGCTAATGGAGCCCTGTTGGTGAAGTGGTTAATAGCTACCCTGCCAACTAGAGTTTGGCAGTTTGAATCTACCAGCGTCTGTTTGGAAACCACGTTAGGCAGTTCTACTGTATCGTATAGGTTCACTATGAGTCAGAATGGACTCGATAGCCACAGGTTTGGTTTCGGTTTTGAGATAGATACTACTCAAAAAAAGAAAATAACAAATGTTGGCAAGGATGTGGGGAAACTGGAATCCTTACACAATGCCGGTGAGACTGTAAAATTGTACAGCCTTTGTGGGAAATAAATAAATAGATAGATTAGATAGATAGACAGACAGATGATAGATAGATGATAGATAGATAGATAGATAGATGATAGATAGATAGACGATAGATGATAGATAGATAGATGATAGATAGATAGATGATAGACAGACGATAGATAGATGATAGATAGATAGATGATAGACAGGTAGACAGGTAGGTAGATAGGTAGGAAGGTAGGTAGGTAGGTAGATAGGTACATAGACAGATGATAGATAGATAGATATGAATGAATGAATGAATGAATAAATAAATATGTAATAAATAAATAAAAAGAGAGTGAATAGTATATGTTGGTGGCAATGTGGGGAGATTGGAACTCTTGGCCATTGCTGGTGTAAAATGCTACATCCAGGATTTTAAATTGTATGGCACTTTTTTCTAAAAACTAGAAATAGAACTACTCTCTGATCCAGCAATCCAACTTCTAGATACATACCTTAGAGACCTGAAGATAATGATGTGGACAAACATATACACACTTATATTCATTGCTGCTTTATTAACAATAGCAAATGCATGGAAACAAGTGAAGTGCCCATCAAAGGAAGAATGGATAAGCAAATTGTGGCACATATAGATAATGGAATACTATGCAACCATAATGAACAATGATGACTTGCAAAACACTTTATAGTACGGATGGCCATGGAGGGAATGTTGCTAACTGAAATAAGTCAAGCATATAAGGACAAATATTTTATGATCCCTATTTTACAAAAGGACAAGAATATACATAAGGAGAGAGACAAACGTTCATTGGTGGTTACCAGGGAAAGGTGGGGGGAGGTGAATGTACACTTTAAATCATAGAGACTTGACAGTTTTTTTTTGGTGATAAGAAGTGTGGCACTGAATGTGGATGTAGTGAGGACAACAGAACCAAAGTAAAAATCAGTGTTTGAGCACATGTGGGTGGGTATAATCATATTGCCATTTGGGTAGATAGAGCTGTGTGTGTAGATGAGAACAGAAAGAAGTATCTATAGGTATGTGTAAATACAGATATGTGGGTGATTTCAAAAACATTCACTGAATACTGAAATACAGATACCTCACAAAAAAACCAAACCAAACCCAGTGCCTTTGAGTCGATTCCGACTCATAGGGACCCTATAGAATTGAGTAGAACTGCCCCATAGAGTTTCCAAGGAGCACCTGGCGGATTCAAACTGCTGACCCTTTGGTTTGCAGCTATAACACTTAACCAGTACGCCACCAGAGTTTCCAGATATCTCACAGACATAACCAGACTCCTTCCAAGACTGGTTTTCTGGATTTAAAGCTTAAGACAATAGTCTCATGGGACAATTCAGTAAACTGGCATAACATAGTTTACACAAATCATAATCTTCATCCTAGTGAAGTGAGTAGTGTCTGAGGTCTTGAAAGCTTGTGAGCAGCCATCTAAGAACTACAGGTTTCTACTCTGCAGCAGCAAAACGGTAAGCAGCCATCCAAAAACTCAGGGAAGAAACAAGTCTACAGGAACTATAACTTCATTTACCCCAAGACCGAAGAACTAGGTGGTGCCCAGCTACCACCATTGAACAGGGTCAAAAAAGATGATTCCGGGGAGTTGGAGAAAAATGTGGAGCAGAACACAAATTCTTATTTAAAAAATCCAGACAAATTGGAACAGTTGAGAACAAAGAACTCCCTGCGATTGTCACCCTGAAACATTCTTTAAACGTATAACCAAGACTGTCCCTTAACATCGCCATATAAAGAAACAGCAGAGAGGCACACAAAATAAAGGCTATTACCCGTAAGATCAGTGCTTTACTGAAAAACCATCAGTATGATAACTGATGGTCAACAATTACTCAACAGCAAAGATGAGAAGATAAGAGGCCAGGGAAACAAGAGTACTAGATTTATAACAAACATAACACAATTAAAGGGGCTGTCAACACATTGTAATAAGTGTAACTAATGTCACTAAAAAAAAAAAAAATTGTGTAGAAATTGTCAGATGGGAGCCTGACTTGCTGTGTAAACTATCAAAAAAAAATTAAATAAAAAAAAAAGATACATTTCTAGGATGGCACCCAGATGTCTAAGTTTATCTCTTTCTTGGGTGGCCAGGCTGGCAAATCTTGGCAAATTTTCAATTGTGCTTTTCACAGTGAGTTGTGTAGCCCTGCAAATGGCTGTCAAGTATTTCCGGTCCCTTTGCTGTGGACAAAACTCTCAAAAATGTATTTGTTAAAACAACAACCATTTGTTTATTCTCACAATTGCATGGGTCAGGTAGGCAGTTCTGCTGATGTCACCTATGCATTGTTGATCTTGGCTTACCTTATGGGAAAAGCTGTCTGGTCAGTTGATTTAAGAGGGTTCATTCTCAAGTCTGGTGGTGGGCTAGACATTAGCTGGTATGACTGAAGAACAGGATAACTGGGCTGTGTTTCTCCCATTAGCCAATATTCTAGTCTCTTTTTTTTTTTTTTTCATATGGCAGTTTCACATTGTTCCAAGAGAGTGTGCAAAACCATCAAAGCCTCTCAAAGTCTTGGAACTGGACTGAATGTCACTTTTGTCACCTCTGTTAGCCAAAATAATTCTCAAGAGTAAACTACATTCAAGGATTGGTCAAACTGATTCAACCACCTGATGTGTACAGCTGCAAAGAGCACTGGAAGGCTTGGAGACTTGGGGCTATGTTTTCATTTCACCATAATGAGTAGCAAAACTTTGTGAAGGAAAAGTTGTTTCCAATATATTAGCTTTCAACAAAATTTGGAAGGCAATCTATTTATGTTATATACATTTCAAAAAATATTTTTTGATGAAAGATGAGTGTGAGAAATTGGCAGGTAATTTGGATAGAAATGAAAGAATTGAGTGTAATTGCTCAATTCAATTATAACACAATTTTCAACAGCTTCTATTTCCGTCTACTTTAAAAGTGACGAAATTATCTAAGCATTTTGAGCTATTAAAAAATAGAAACAGAATTGAGGCTGAATTTATTGTCTTCTAGGTAAGTTTTGTCCTTCCATGGATACGTTAATAAATCTTCATTGAAAATCAAAATATTCTCCTCATAAAAACAAATATTTACAATGATTTTTTAAAATATTGATTAATAATATTTTTTTCTAAATTTGCAATTGAATTATAACTCAATAGTGTAATTTCTATTGTTATAAAATAAACTTACTCGAAAGAGAGCTTTCAGTAACACTAAAACATTATAAGAAATTAAAAATAAGAATGTGATTCATAAAATGCCATTATCTGTGAGGAAAGTTAAATTGAAATATGACTTTAGGAGAAGAAGGAAAAATGTAAATCTGATTGTTCAAAATGATTTTTTCATAATTTGAATGAATTTTGATGTATAATGGAGATTACACTTCTTTCTGATATTGAAGCTTATGATGAAATGTTTTATATGTCAAATTGAATTCCTGGGGTGTATATACATATACAAAACTAATTTAATGGCATGTGGACAAAAAATTTGAAAACTACTCTTACATATTAAGTAAACTTAAAGGCAAAGGATCTGCTATAAAGAACCTGGAATGACGCAATTTGAAAATGAAAGAACATGAGATTGTATGAAAGCATTTACTAGAAAAGATGTTTACCAGTGTGGGTAGATTCTTAAAGGATTGCTCCAATTCTGTCAACAGTAGCTTTTACAACTGGTAGCTGTACCCAAGTTAATTCAACTGTACGGGTCTCAATTTCATCAGCATAAAAGCTAAGTTGGCTGTGTCACTTCAACCACAAAATGAGATTATCATTTCCCACAAGAGGAGTGAAGTGAAAGTTCTCTGTAAAAAGGGATTGATTACCCATCATTGATTCAATTTAAGATAAATACCAGTTATTTCCCAAGACCAAAGAAAATTATAAATTATATAAGTGTCATGTATGTAGTGAAAGATAAATTTGTAAACACCCAGAGAAACAGAAATTAAACAAAAGAAAAACCATTATCTCATCACTCAATTACTAAGACAATGTTTCTACAGTGTTTATATTTGCATGTACAAGACTGTTTAATTCATTCTTTATCAACTCATGCTTTAAAAAAAAAACCATTGCCATTCAATGGATTCCACCTGACAGTGACACTATAGAACTGAAAATTAAAAATTAGAATAATGATCATAAGTTTAAAGTCATATGACTCTTCCAGTTAATTTCTTGGGCCATACAAAATTGTTCTGCAAATTATTTTTTTCTTCCTCAATAAAACTCCTGGCAAATTATTTCTCCCACTATTTTTTTGTTTTATTTGGAATTTAAACTAGAGAAAAGAGAACGGTTTTCAAGTTTGTCAAGCAAAACTGAGTTAAGAAGATAGAACTGATACGTCTAGTTGCAAATGACAGCCTGAATTTCATTTTATTTTGAATAAGTTTAGGTGAACACTACTGTGCAACACTTTGGCAAATTCAAATAAGTTTTTTGAATTTTTCTATGGTGGTTGGGAGTTTTGCTGACAAGCATTTACTAATTATGCTCATGTTCCAAATATATACATATATATATATAAGATAAATAAACTATTTATAACACTTGTGATGATTAAGTGGGAAAACTAACAGCGTGCAACACAGACAGGGCAGGAACTTACTTTCTCTATTTTTTGCATTTTCTTGTTTTCTGAGACCCATTTCTAAGCCTCCAGTACAGCCTGTTGAAACTATCATTCAGTCCTGTTGGAGCTCCTTTGAAAATATGTTCAGGTTATAGACCTAATTTATTCAACTATAAGATACCACATATACACACACACAGATGCACACACAGACCCACACATACAGTATTCACTCAATAAAAATTGGTGGACTCAATGTTACAGCCCCATTTCCTTGAGTTTGTTCATTCTAGTCTGTCCTGAATAAAATGCCTTCTTCACTGAAAAGTGTATCCTAAAATCCTGCCCATTCTCCAAAAAAACCAGGCCATCATCAAATAATATCTTTTTTATGATGATATATTTCTAATATCTCCAAATTGATTCTAATTATTCCTTGGCCCAAACCTTCTAGGGTAATTATTATAGTGGCAATAGCCACTTTCTTTATTGCTCCAGCATCACCAATAGATTATGCATTCTTGAAGGCGTGTCTTATCTTTAATTCCATTTGTATGTACATATATATATGCATAAGCAAAAAAGTGTGTTTCTTAAGAAATTACTGCACTCCAGGTATCTTATAAGACAGAAGGATGGAATTAATGTTTATTCAGATAATGCAAGGTGCCCCACATGATAACTCTATTATCTTTTGGTCTTCACCCTCAGATAATCACATTTTCATAGATTTAAAGCTAAAAATGAAAGAGCTTGTGGTCTTTTCTTACAATTATGATACAAAGCCAAATTTAGTCACCTTGAACCAAAATCCAAATTCTTTCTACTGTGCAATATTACTTAAAATTTTTATAGATATCTTCAGAAACAAGCTTTTTAGACAAACTTTATTTCTACTTAGGGACAAATACTACTGAAATACTATGTTTAATGAAAAAAGAATTTAATATCCTTTATCTTACTGACTGTATTCTTGACATCCTTATTCCTCAGGCTGTAGATCAAGGGATTCAACATGGGGATCACCACTGTGTAAAACACAGAGGCTACTTTGAAAGTGTGCCTGGAGTTTTTTGAGTTGGGCACACAGTAGAGGAACAGGATGCTGGCATGGAAGATAGTGATGGCAGTCAGACGAGAGGCACAGGTAGAGAATGCCTTATGACAACCACTGGCTGAACTCATTTTCAAGATGGTGACAACGATAAACACACAAGAGGTGAGAATGATAAGTAATACACTCACCTCATTAAAAGTACCGATGATAAAAAGCAACAACTCATTGAGGTAAGTATTAGAGCAAGAAAGGGAAAGAAGTATGGAGAACTCGCAGAAGAAGTGATTGATTATGTTGGAACTATGAAAAGATCATTTCAAAGCAGAGCGTGTGAATATCAAGGAACACCCTACTCCCATCCATATGATCCCACCACCAGCATAGCACAGAGTCTCTGTGTAGAGACTGGCAACTGTGTAGAGCAGAGGGTTACAAATGGCCACAAAGCGGTCATAGGCCATTACAGCTAATAAAATTGATTCAGTCACCACAAAGGTACCAAAGAGAAATAACTGCACTACACATCCTAAAAATGAAATGGTTCTGTCTTCTACAACTAGGTTCTCCAGAATCTTAAGAGCAATGATGGAGGAATAGCAGAAGTCCACAAATGAGAGGTGGCTGAGGAAGAAGTATATGGGGGTGTGCAGTTTGGGGTTAATTTTGATGATCACAATCATTCCAATATTCCCTACAACGGTGACACTGCAGATGGCCAGAAATACCAAGAAGAGGGGAATCTTCAGTTTTGGGTAATCTGAGAAGCCCAAAAGAGAAAATGTGACACCACCTTTATTACCCTCTGACAATAACATGGCTTCTGTTTGTCGAAATCTAAAAGTCAGTCCTAGAAGTTAAAAAAAAAATTAACATAGTGGGGATATACAGAGCTTGGATCGACTTCCCATGTCAAGACTGGAAAGCGTATCTGTTCTGGAATCTGTATTTTTATTATCCAAAATGTGGTAAATTTCTAAAATTTTAAAATATGATTATCACTTAAAGAATTTAGAGATCGTTCGGTAATTTTAAGTCAAGTTCTCAGGTAACAACTACAGCTCTCCTTGAATGAAATCAGTTCATAGAAGACAAGCTTAGCCCAATGTTGGATTATGTCAGTCTCACAGTCAATAACTAAAATCAGAAAAAACTATATTATTTAATCAGATCATAACATCTACACACTATGGACATAAAGAATGGGTAGCCTAACACTTCCCATTTGTGTTTTTATTGTTAATTCTGCATAGCACTTTAATCTATGTTTTTCTTCTGACACACTATCACTCATATCAAAATAAATCTCAATTACTTTTTAGCAGCCTGTGTGGTACTATTGGTTAGTGCCCTTGGCTAGAAACCAAGAATTTGAAAGTTCCTGCCCACCCACAGGCACCTTTGAAAAAAGGGTTGGTGATCTAATTCTGAAAAATCAGACATTGAAAAATTTATCGAGCATGGTGCTACTCTTATACTTATGAAGTCGCCATGATTCTAAGTTGACTTGTTGGCAATATTTTTTCATTCTTCAAATCTGGTAGTTCTGAGTTCCAATCCTCCCTCATTGTTTGAGGAATAAAAAGGCTAGGGTAGATGATAAATATAATCCAGTCTACATTATTATTCTAAAGATGGCATAACAGCAGTCAGAAGATGCCTTGAGACATCTAAGTCAATTGGCATAATAAAATCTATTAAGAAAACATTCTGCATCCCACTTTGGAGAGTGGCATCTGGGTATTCAACACTAACAAGTAGCCATCTAAGATGAATCAATTGGTCTCAACCCACCTGAACCAAAGGAGAATGAAGAATACCGAGGACACGAGGTAATTATGAGCCCAAGAGACAGCAAGGGCCACATAAACCAGAGACTACATCAGCCTGAGACCAGAAGAGCTAGATGGTGCCTGGCTACAACTGATGACTGCCCTGATTAGGAACACAACCGAGAACCCCTGAGGGAGCAGGAGAGCAGTGGGATGCAGACCCCAAATTCTCGTGAAAAGACCAGACTTAATGGTCTGACTGAGACTAGTAAGACCCCAGTGGTCATGGCCCCAGACCTTCTGTTGGCCCAGGATAGGAACCATTCCCAAAGACAACTCTTCAGACAGGGATCGAACTGGACAATGGGATGGAGCGGAATGCCAGTGAGGAGTGACATTGGATCAGGTGGACACTTGAGACTATGTTGGCATCTACTCTCTGGAGGGGAGCTAGGAGGATAGAGGGGGGTAGAAGCTGGTGAAAAAGACAGGAAATGAGAGAGTAGAGGGAGGGAGCAGGCTGTCTCATTAGGGAGAGAGCAATTGGGAGAATATAGCAAGGTGTTTATAAGTTTTCCTGTGAGAGACTGACTTGATTTGTGAACTTTCACTTAACGCACAATAAAAATTAAAAACAAGAAAAAAGATGCCTTGACTTTCACAACAACGTGCAGATAAATCCAGTCTGTGATCCTCAGCCATGCCCTCATTTCTCTAGCCTATACAGTGGTCCATTTTATAAGTCTACCTAACATATTTCCTTTGTTAATGATCATCCTCTTAAATTTTGAGCAAAGTAGAGACTCTGAATCATGGAAAATAGTCCAGTGACACTGTTAGGTGCCACAGAGATAGAGAACAGAATGCAGATGAAACACGGGAGAATAGGATTTAGAGATGTTTTCACACAGGAATCATAACTAAAGACTCTTGGACTGAGAAATTCCCATTCCCACAGCCTCTCCCATTCACTTCTCTTCCTCTGACACAGCGAGGATACTCATTCTGACCCTGTATTATGTATGTATAAGAATTAAAAACATGGAATATTAGAGCACAATTAAGTCATTTCATGAGAAAACTGTAATACAAAAGAATCATTGTATTTCTGGAATTGGTGCCCAGCAACTCTTAGATCCCAACATAATGAGAAACTCCTTCTCTATCTATGATTTTGGTAAGTTTGTCTCTGATTCTGAAACTCAACACATCATTTTCAGATGGTCCTTGAAATAAAGATGTCAGGTCATATGCTATACTGAGTCCCCCAGTGGCCCTATCCTGTTCCTACATAAACCTGAGTGTTAAAGACAACCTCAAAAGGCAATCCCATCGCACAATTAGTCATTTTAATTATCACATATTTTTCCTTGAAAATACGTTTCATTTATCTAAGGCATTTAAATCTTAATTTTAATCAAATATATGTCTTTAATGCAATGGTTCTTCTCTGTCCCAAATTGTGATATTAAATTGATGATAATGTATTTTCCCATTCAATCAAGGAAATAGGATAGCTAAAATTTCTTCCTTTAATTTCCTCCCATTTTATTGTTTGTTTGCTCTCAGGGGATACTTGAGTTCCCTGATTTATGCTTTGTAATTTTAGTTAAAGGCAGAACGATTGAGAGAGATGATGCATATGATGCACATGATAGTTTTCGTTTTTTTTTTTTTTTTTTACTAAAGATTCTATCCAATCTCTGATTATTCCACTCTACTTAAAAACTTTTCTACTGTATCTTGACAACTGCTCCAAAAATTTACAAAAGTATGAAAATATACATTCTCAAATCTCACAAGGCTCCTCTATTGCCCCACCCGAGGTAGCTGTCATTCAGGGCACTATTACCGAGGGGCCAAGTCCTCTATGCAAAGCTCTGCATAAGGGCTGCACATCCTGTTCCTTGCATGTTCAGACAAGTAGCTTTTGTGATGGCCTGGTATTCCTCAAGAACTCTCTATATGTAATGTTTACGTTCTCCCCCTTTTACTGTGTTTCCTAGATACCCTGCTATCATAATGTCTTTAAATCTTAAAACAAACCTGCTAATGGCAAAGAGAGGGCCTCTCCTTCCTCTGGGACACTGGGCTGGGATTAAAAGTATATGCATCTTATATCTGTGTCACAACCTTGGGACATGAACACTAGAGACTGTGTTGCTCCAATCTCTGGAGGACAAAAACCAAACAATTAAAATTAACTACCTTTCTCAGCTGTATTAGAAAACCTGGAAGAAAATTGTATTATCATTAAGAACACTTTATAAGAATCATTTTATATTTCAAATTCATTTTGCCGTGTCTCCTGAACACTCCCATGCTCCCCATTAGTTATCAAGTGTATGTATCCATAGAGCTCATAACTGTCAAATAATAATTGGCTGATGATTATGTGCCAACCAGATAGGTGACTGATATCTAAAGGCAGTTTTCATTTGTCCTTCTATTAATATGAGCCCGATTGTACAACTCTTCAAACATTTTAGTGTTATTTGTATTCCTTTAATTTGGACTCTTTAATGGTAACTTCCATTCATTTTTTCTATAGGACTAATTGTTGCTTTCTCTTCTGTGTGATATAAGTGGAGATTATTTCCTCAATTTTTCTTTCATCAATTTATTTTATTTTGTTTTTTTCTGTGAAGTCTCTGTATATTCATGTCATCTAAATTTTCAACTTTGTTTTCAAAACCTGTTTTGATGTATGGAGTAAGAAAGAGATACAATTTTATCTTTCTCATATGGCTAAAGAAAGATGTTCATTTGGCTCTTGAATTTCTGTTTGTCCCAATATAACAATATTTTAATAATAAGCCAAAACAAACAAAGAAACAAAAAATCCTATTGTCGAGTTGTTTCTGACTCGCAGTGACCCTATAGGACAGAGTGGAATTGCCCATAGATTTTCAAGGAGAGACTGGTGATTTCGAATGCTGACGTTTTGGTTAACAGCCGTACTCTTATCCACTGAGCTACCAGGGTTCCATTTTAATAAAAGAAATACTGCAATTTATTTTAAACTTTGTAGGATGAGCCTTCCTACTCTAATTTGGTTTATTTTACTTTTTTAATCTTTTTTTTTCTTGAATTTCTGTGATTGTTCATTCATTGGAGCACCATAAGAGCAATTTTGAGGTATTATACTTCAGTATCCCAAACGAATCTTGTATTATATTCATTCCCATCCAAGTAAATGTGTGTTAGACTAAATCGTGTCTTAGAACGATTTCCAGACCTGGTAATACTCCAAATGTAGCCTTTGAATAAATGATATTCAGGCATAAACTAGGGATTTTGAAATGACTACAACAATTGTTCTTTCTGAAGGGCAATTGAATTTGAATGATCTCTTAGACTGAGTGAAATAATAGGATGAAAGCGCACTAGAATTGGGGTCAAAGAGCTGAATTTCTGTCATCAACCTATCATTTCTGGTTATATGAACTTCTGTGAATCTCAAATTCCTTGAACCTCTGTGTCACCATATATGCAGTGGAATAATCATCCTTTTCCTCTCTCCTTCTCAGCCTAAGCGGATTGTTTCCAGCGTAAGGCTGCTCATCCACGCTGTTGTTGTAGGTGCCGTCCAGTTTGTCCTGACTCACGGTGACCTTATGTACAACAGAACAAAACACAGCCTGGTCCTGTGCCATGCTCGTGATTGTTTTTATACTTGACACCCAGTGTTACAGCCACTGTGTCAATTCATCTTGTTGAGGGTCTTCCTCTTTTTTGCTGACCTTCAAAAAGGTGGATGGTTTTTACCAAGTGTAATGTCCTAATACTATCTCGGTCCCCCCGATAACATGTCCAAAGTATGAGCGACAAAGTCTCACCATCATCGCTTATAAGTAGCATTCTGGCTGTACTTCTTCCAAGACAGATTTGTTCATACTTTTAGCAGCCCGTGGTATATACAATATTCTTCACCAACATCATAATTCAAAAGTGTCAGTTCTTCTCCTTATTCATTGCCCTGCTCTCACATGCAAATCATATCAGGCAATTGAAAACACTATGGCATGGGTCAAGCACACCTTAGTCCTTAACGTGACATATTAGTTTTAACACATCAAAGAGTTCTTTTGCACCAGATCTGACAAATGCAATGTGTCCTTTGATTTCTTGTCTGCTGCTTCCATGGACATTAATTGTGGATCCAAGTAAAATGAAATCCTTGACAGCTTCAATAATTTCTCATTTTATCATGATGTTGCTTACTGGTCAGCTGTAAGGATTTTTGTTTTTGTTTTTTATGTTGAGGCATAATCCAGACTGAAAGCTGTGGCCTTGGATCATTACCCAGTAAGTGCCTCAAGTCCTCTTTACTTTCAGCAAGCAAGGTTTTGTCATCTGCATAACACAGATTGTTAATGAGTCTTCCTCAAATCCTGATGCTGCGTTCTTCTTCATTTATTCCAGCTTCTCAGAGTATTAACTCAACATGCAGATTGAATTAGTATGGTGAAAGGATACAACCTTGATGCACAGTTTTCTTGCATTTAAACTACACAGTATCCACTTGTTCTGTTCAAAAACTGCCTCTTGAACTAAGTACAGGTTCCTTGTGAGCACAATAAAGTGTTCTGGAATTCATGTTCTTCACAATGCTGTTCATAATTGGTTATGATCCACAGAGTCAAAGGCCTTTGCATAGTCAGTAAAACACAGGTAAACATTGTTCTGGTATTCCATTTTCAGCCAGGATTGATCTGACCTCAGTAATGATATCCCTGGTTCCCTGTCATCTTCTGAGTCCACCTTGAATTTCTGGCAGTTCCCCGTCAATATATTGTTGTAGCAACTTTTGAACAATCTTCAGCAAAATTTTTCTTGTGTGTGATATTAATGACATTGTTCAAAATTTCCTCATTCTTTTGGATCACCTTTCCTGGAAATAGGCATAAATATAGATCTCTTCCAGTGAGTTGGCCAGGTAGTCATCTTCCAAATTCTTGGCTTAGGCAAGTGACTACTTCCAGCGCTGCATCCATTTGTTGAAACATCTCAGCTGGTATTCCAACAATTCCTTGAGCCTTGTTTTTCACCAGTGCCTTCAGCGTAGCTTGGACTTCTTCCTTCAGTAGCATTCGTTCCTACTCATTGCTATCTCCTGAGATGTTTGAACATCGACCAATTGTTTTGGTATAGTGACTCTGTGTATTCCTCCCATCATCTTTTGGTGCTTCCTAAGTCATTTAATATTTTCCCCCATAGAATCCTTCAGTATTGCAGCTTGCTGCTTGAATTTTTTCTTCAGTTCTTTCAGCTTGAAAAATGCAGAGTACATTCTTCCTTTTTGGTTTTCCATCCACAGGTCGTCACACATGTCATTATAATACTTTGTTTTCTCAAGCCACCCTTTGAAATCTTCTTTTCAACTATTTTACTTCATCATTTATTCCTTTTGCTTTAGCTACTCAACATTCTAGAGCAACTTACAGAGTTTCTTCTCACAGCAACTTTTTTTTAATAATTTTTATTGAGCTTTAAGTGAACGTTTACAAATCAAGTCAGTCTGTCACATATAAGCTTATATACGCCTTACTCCATACTCCCACTTATTCTCCCCCTAATGTGTCAGCCCTTCCAGTCTCTCCTTTCGTGACAATTTTTCCAGTTTCTAACCCTCTCTACCCTCCTATCTCCCCTCCAGACAGGAGATGCCAACACAGTCTCAAGTGTCCACCTGATACAAGTATTCTCACATTAACTTTGATCTTATTTATTTAATTATTTTTTTCTGTTTAATGAGCTCTTGCTTTCTTCATGTGTGATGTCCTTGATATCATTCCACAACACAACTGGTCTCTGGTCATTAGTATTCAATATGTTAAATCTCTTCTTGAGATGGTCTCTAAATTCAGGTGAGATGTACTCAAGATCAAACTTTGGCTCTTGTAGACTTGTTAATTTTCATCAGTTTCAACTTCAACTTGCATATGAGCAATTGATGGTCTGTTCCACAGTTGGCCCCTGGCTTTGTTCTGACCAATGATATTGAGCTTTTCCATCCTCTCTTCCCATAGATGTAGTCAATTTGATTCCTGTGTATTCCATCTGTTGGTAGAAAAAGGTATTTGCCATAAAGAAGTCATTGGTCACAAAAAATTCTATCATGCAGTCTGTGGCATTGTTTCTATCATCAAGGCCACATTTTCCAACTACAAATCCTTCTTTGTTTCCAACTTTCACATTCCAATCTCCATGTATTATAAATGTATCTAGAGTGCATATTTGGTCAATTTCAGACTGCAAAAAATTGGTAAAAATCTTCAATTTCTTCATCTTTGGCCTTAATGGTTGGTTCATAAATTTGAATAATGCTCTTATTAACTAGTCTTTGTTGTAGGTGTATGGATATTATCCTATCACTGACAGTGCTGTGCTTCAGGATAGATCTATGTGTTCTTTTTGACAATGAATGCAACACCATTCCTTTTCAAGTTGTAGTTCCCAGCATAGTAGACAATGGGATTGTCTGATTGAATATGGGCAATACCAGTCCATTTCAGCTCACTAACTCCTAGGATATCAATGTTTATGTGCTCCATTTCATTTTTGACCATTTCCAATTTTCCTAGATTCATACTTTGTACATTCCATGTTCCGATAATTAGTGGATGTTTGTAGCTGTTTCTTTTCATTTTGAGTCACGCCACAGCAACAAATGAAGGTCCTGAAAGTTTAACTCCATCCACATGATTAAGGTTGACTCTACTTTGAGGAGGCAGCTCTTCTCCAGTCATCTTTTGAGTGCCTTCCAACGTGAGGGTCTCATCTTCTGGCGGTATATTAAGCCATGTTCTGCTGCTATTGATAAGGTTTCACTGGCTAATTCTTTTCAGAAGTGAACTGCCAGGTCCTTCTTCCTAGTCTGCTTAAGTTGGAAGGTCAGCTGAAACCTGTCCAGCCTGAGTAACCAATGCCGGTATCTGAATACTGATGACATAGCTTCCAGCATCACAGCAAGCACGCAAGCATCCGTGTGCTGTGGTATAGGCCCTAAGATACCTAAAAATAATGACTCAAACATACTATGCACACTTTTGTTCATTGCTGTTTTATTCACATAAACAAATGGGAAAAAAACTAACTTTGCAGTAACAGATGAGTGGATAAGCAAATTGTGGCACATACATACAATGGAATACTTGCTGTTTTTAAGTGCTATAGAGTCAGTTCCGACTCATAGCAACCTCATGGACAACAGCACTGCCCAGTCCTGCACCATCCTCACAATAGTTGTTATGAGTGAGCCCATCATTTCAGTCACTGTGTCAATCCATCTCCTGAGGGTTATCCTCTTTTCTGCTGACCCTCTACATCACTAAGCAGGATTTTCTTTGCCAAGGAACAATGATGATTCCACAGAACTTATTATAACACAGATGGACCTGAAGGGCATAAAGCAAAGTGAAATAAGTCAAGCAAACATGGACAAATATTGAATGATCCCTCTTTTTTAAGATGACAAGAATAGATAAATATAAAGAGACCAATGTCCAGTGGTGGTTACCAAGGAGAGGAAAAAAAAAAAAAGAAAAAAAATTTTTGAGGTGGTGCAAAAATTATGGTTTATAGAGACTAGTATTTTTGGTGAAGAGAAAAGTGGCAGTGAATGTGGAGGTAGTTAGCACAGCACAACCAAAGTAAAAACCACTGTCCGAGCACCTAGCAATGGATATATGCAAATCGGTATATGTGTATGCACAGGTTTGTATATAGGCGAGAACAGCTAGAAGTATCTACAGGTGTGTGTAAACTGAAATATGTGGGTGTAGGCACATATATTTACTGAAGACACAAATATAGACACTCCTCATACATAACCAGACAGCTTCATACATTGGTTTTCTGGATTTGGAGTTTTAGGACCATAATCTCATGGGACAACTCAGTCAATTGACATAACATAGTTCACAATGATAATGATCCGAATCCTAGAGAAGTGAAAATGTCTGGGATCATAAGATCTTGAAATTAGCCATCTAAGACACAAATTATAGGTCTCTATATTGACCAGGAGCAAAACAGCCAGAATGAAACCCAAAGAGCAGAGAAGAAACAAATCTACATGAGCCACAACCTCATCCACCCTGAGACCAGAAGAACTAAATAGTGCCAGCTACCACCATTGACCATTCTAATCGGGATCACAATAGATGGTAAATGTGGAGCCAAACACAAATTTCTATTAAGATAAAAAAAAAAAAATCGGACAACCTGGAACAGTAGAAAACAGAGGATTCTCTGAGACTGTTGCCCTGAGACACTCTTTAAACCTAGAACAGAATCTGTCCCCTGAGATCAACTTTTAGCTAAATAGCAGAGCGTCACACAAAATAAAGGATATTGCCCGTAAGATTAATGATCTACTGAAAAACCATTAGTATGAGATCAAAACTTCAACAGTTATTCAAAAGCAAACACAAGAAGACAAGGGGGAAGGGAAACTGGAGTACTAGAAAATGGAATAATCAGAACACAATTAAGGGTAATGTCAACACTTTGTGATGAATGTACCTAATGTCACTGAACAATTTGTGAGAAAATTGAAAACAGAAACCTAAGTTGCTATGTAAATTTTCACCAAAAATTCAATAAACCAATAATAATAATAGATACAATTCTAGAATGTTGCCCAGATGTCTAACTGTATCTTTTCCTTCAGTGACTAGGCTGCCTAATCTACAATTTTGCCTCTCACAGTGAATCACATAGCTCCTGGAGTATAGAATGATCAAGGCAGGGAATTTGGGGTCCCTTTTTTTTACCATGGTGCATTATGGGATATGTTGGAGATATTTTCATTCATTTGAACTATTTCCAAAAAAAAAAAAAAAAAGTGTATACTTCTATTAGACGAATGTGTATCATGTCCTAGATGAAAAAAGAAGTAAATTCCTTAAAAATTATTGGAAGTATTAATGGTGTTGAAAAGTTAAGTGTCTTTATGTGCATTTTGTTAGAAAATCACAAAACAAAACAAAACAAAAAAATTAAGGTTTACTACAATCCCACAAACCCAATCAAATCACTTAGCAATTAGGGAAAGGGGAGAAACAGCAGATGTGTTTAAATAAGGCTCTGTATGACACTGCAAATTTCAAGATAAGCTATAAGGTGAATAGACAACAAAGAAGTATGCATAGTACCCTAGATCCTCCTCCCTTTTCCATTTCATCCATTTCCATCCAAACTCAAACGCCTCTTTAAAGGTCCATTTTGAAACTCTTAAGTCCAGTGAAGAAAACGTTTCCTCAGAATGTAAGTTGAATTCCACCATTTTCTTGACAGCTTTTTTCATATACTTGTTTCTAAGGTATAGTCAGGGGGTTCAGTGTGGCTGTCACTACAGTATGGTACACCGTGGCCTCCTTGTCAGTGTCCAGACTGCTGCCAGGGTTGGACCTGAAATGAATGAAAGTATTGTTCCATGGAAGACAACAATGGCTGTGAGGTGGGAGGCACAGGCGGAAAAAGGTTTATGTCTTCCCTTTGCAGAGCACATTCTCGAGATGGTGATGAGAATAAACAAGTAGGAAGTAAGGATGGCAATGATAGTGACGATCTCATTGACGGTGGCCACAATGTACGATGGAAACCCTGGTAGCGTAGTGGTTAAAGGCTAACTGAAAGGTTGGCCGTTGGAATCCACCAGGTCCTCCATGGAAACTCTATGGGGGTAGTTCTACTCTGTCCTATCGGGTCAATATGAGTCGGAATTGACAATGTACAACAGAAGTTCATTCATAGAGACATCAGATCTAGCAAGATATAAGAAAAGGGATTGATTGCAAAAGTAGTGTATAATCATGTCTGGGAACTGGGACAGGATCTCAAGAGCTATACACATGCAAATCAGAGAACACACGGCTCTTCAGAGGTATCAGCCAGGCACCAGGTCCTCACAGAGTTTCTGGGACATGATGACCATGTAAAGCAGTGTGTTGCAGGTGGTCTCAAAGCAGTTGTAGGCCATCACGGCCAGCAGGATGACCTCAGTGTTTGCATAATTACAAAACAAATAGAACTGCACAATGCATCCTAGGAAGAAAATGGCTTTGTCCTTGTTTATGCATATTTCTTTACATGGAAAGATTGGTATTAGACACATGTTTTAACCTATATGATGACATGGTGAATTCTGATAAACAGTAGTAATGACAGTATTTGTTTACTAGATTATTTTTTCAAAGTTCAACCCCAAACTATTGTTACTGAATGCATGTCTCCTGAGAAAGAGTCAAATGATAGCAAAATTGTAAAACAATGAGGAAAAAAAATAACTGGCAATGATTCCTTATATCTACTGGACGGCAGTGGGTTTTTTTTTTTTTTTTGGTTTTGTAGGCAAAACACTCACAAGAAAGTTATTTTGTTTATGTATTTATCTTAAAGAAATGGGAAGTGTGCTTTAAGAGTGATTTAAATTTTTAAAAAATATTGGAAGGGATTCATGTCATGATCACAATCCATGAATTGAATAATCTCAGTGTGAATCTCCAAGCCGTTGATGAGAATGAATTCAAAGCATACAGGATAATTCCATTTTATATAAAATATTATATTAGCAATTGTCAATGAAATTATAATATATTAATATTTCTGAAGTTTTTAATTGGATTGTTTTAAACAAGGAGCCTCTGAATGGAAGAATAACCAATAGCCTAAATTGCCATATAATAAGCCTTGGGAATATGTTTATGGTAACCTTGCCAGAACCTGAGAAAGTGAGTGACTCTACTGACTACACAAAGAAAACATCCAAAAATGTTTTTATTAAACTAACAATCATTACTACTGCTCACTATTATATGGGTCAGGTGGGCAGTTGTGCTGATCTGGTCTGTGCTTGGCTGATCTGGGCTGAGCTTACTTATATGAGATCAACTAGCAGGTCAGCTGACATAAGAGGGTCACATTCTCAAATCTAGTGGTGGGCTAAAGGCCACATAGTACAATGGAATGAGCGGGCAGCTGGGTTATTTTTCTCTCATTAGCCAATATTCTAGTCTGTTTGTTCATATGGCAGCTTCCCAGGTTTCCAAGAGTGTGCACAAAATCCTGAAATCTCTTAAAGTTTTGGAACTTGCTTCAATGTCATTTTTGCCACCTCTGCTAGACAAAATAACTCACAAAGGTAAAAGCTGCATTCAAGGATTTGTCAAATTGAGAGCTCTGTTGAAAAAAGGATTCAGTAATTATGCCCATGTTCCAAAAACTATAAACAAATCATATATAACATTTTTGATGGCTGAGTATGCAAAATAATAGCATAAAACACAGATAGAGCAGCCACTCAATGTCCCAATTTTTTGCATATACTGGTTTTCTGACATCTATTTCTAAGCCTTTGGTAAAGCCTATCGAACTAATCATTCTATTACACTGGTACTCTTTCTAAAACATGTTCAGGTTATAGAAAATATTTATTTAGCTTTT
The DNA here is from genome assembly GCF_030014295.1 of Loxodonta africana. Taxonomy (NCBI): domain Eukaryota; kingdom Metazoa; phylum Chordata; class Mammalia; order Proboscidea; family Elephantidae; genus Loxodonta; species Loxodonta africana. The sequence goes on along the minus strand of NW_026975011.1, from coordinate 3,889,025 downwards.
CAGTCATGTCAATTTAACCTGAATATAAGATACCACAAACACACACACACACACATAAACACACACACACAGATGCAATCACACACATTATACAGTATTCAGTCAATAACAAATTGGTTGACTTGATGTTACATTCTCATTTCCTTGAGTTTGTCTATTCTAGTCTCTCCTGAAAAAAATGCCTTCTTCACTGAAATGTGTCTCTTAAAATTCTATCCACACTCCATGCCAACTTAAAACAATACCTCATTTCTGAAGACATATTTCTAATCTCCCTAAATGGATTTGAACTGTTCCTTGCCTCAAGCCTTTTAAGATATTTCTTATAGTCTGACGTTTACAATAGCCCCTTTCTTTATTGCTCCAGCGTTACCACCAAATTACGCATCCCTTGTTTTGAAGGCAAAGCCTATGTCTTATCTTTATTGCCATTTGTAGATATGTCATCAAAAAATGTGCGTTTGCTTAGAACCTACTATACTCCAAGGACCTTATAAGAAAGAGGGATGGAATTAATGTTTATTCGGATTTTGCAAGGTGCCTTTCATGGTATCTATATTATCTTTAGGTCTTCATTATCAGATTATGACCCAGTTCCTGTTATCACAGTTGCATAGATTTAAAAATTAAAATTAGAGGTGGTGATTTTTTTTCCTGCAATGAGGAGACAAAGCCAAGATTAGTCTCTTTGAACCAAAATTCCATATCCTTACCATTGTACAGTATTAAAGATTAATTTTAAAGGTATCTTTTAAAATAATCTTTTTGGAAGTACTTTGTTTATAAATTGGCGACAAATTCTACTAAAATAATATGTTTAATGAGAGAAGACTTTAGCATCCATTATCTTGCTGACTGTATTCTTGACATCCTTATTCCTCAGACTGTAGATCAAGGGATTTAACATGGGGACCACCACTGTGTAAAACACAGAGGCTATTTTGATGGTGTGCCTGGAGTTTTTGGAGTTGGGTACACAGTAGAGGAACAGGATGGTGCCATGGAAGATAGTGATGGCAGTCAGATGAGAGGCACAGGTAGAGAATGCCTTATGACGACCACTGGCTGAACTCATTTTCAAGATGGTGACAACAATGGACACATAAGATGTGAGAATGATGAGTAATGTACTCACCACATTAAAAGTAGCAAAGATAAAAAGCAACAACTCACTGAGGTAAGTATTAGAGCAAGAAAGGGAAAGAAGTGAGGAGAACTCACAGAAGAAGTGATTGATTGTGTTGGCACCATGAAAAGATCATTTCAAAGCAGAGCATGTGAGTATCAAGGAACACCCTACTCCCCATGCATATGATCCCACCACCAGCATAGCACAGAGTCTCTGGGACATGGCATCTGTGTAGAGCAGAGGGTTGCAAATGGCCACAAAGCGGTCATAGGCCATTAGAGCTAATAGAAGGGATTCAGTCACCACAAAGGTACAAAAGAGAAAGTATTGTACTACACATTCTAAAAACGAAATGGTTCTGTCTTCTACAACTAGGTTCACCAGCATCTTGGGAGCAATGATAGAGGAATAGCAGAAATCCACAAATGAGAGGTGGCTGAGGAAAAAGTACATGGGGGTGTGCAGTTTGGGGTTAATTTTGATGATTACAATCATCCCAAGATTCCCTACAACAGTGAGACTGTAGATGGCCAGAAATACCACGAAGAGGGGAACCTGCAGTTCTGGGCAATCTGAGAAGCCCAAAAGAGTGAACATGGCCCCACTTTTATTTCTCTCTGAAAATGACATGGCTTCTGTTTGTTAAAATCTGAATCAATCCTGGAAATTAAAAAAAAAAAAAAATTAAACATAGTTAGGATGTAGGATGCTTAGTTAACTATCCTTCCCTGAGACTGGAAAAGATATTTCTTTCAGAATCTATGTGTTTATTAATTGAGAAATGCTAAACTTCCAAAATTTTAAAACATGATAACTTTTTAAAAAGTTTTTCTTAAGGAAAACCAATAAAGCCATTGATTTGAACTTTAAGTTCTCAAGTCTAATTTTTAGTATTTTCAAATATATGAAATATGAGGTTTCGAGATTACATAAAAACCCGTTGCCATTCAGTCGATTCCAACTCATAATGACCCTATAGGATAGAGGTGAACTGCCCTACAGGTTTTCCAAGGAGTGGCTGGTGGATTCAAACTGTCAGCCTTTTAATTAACAGCCAAGCTCTTAGCCACTATGCCACAAGGGCTCCAGAGATTACATGGTACTTTGTAATCCTAATTAAGGCTTGAAAGTTAGATAGATTGATGATAGATAGACGATAGAGAGAGAAAGAGAGATTGTAGATGATGATGATGATGATAGATAGATGATAGATAGATGGATGGATGGATGGATGGATGGATGGATGGATGGATGGATGGATGGATGGATGGATGATAGAGAGAGAGAGAGAGATCCTTTTAGTAAAGATTCTGCCTAATCAATGATTATTCCGTTCTGCTTAAATACTTGTTGATTCTACCTTGACAACTGCTCCAAAAAATTTACAGAAGAAAATACACATTCCCAAAACTGTCGGGGCACATCTATTCCCCAACCCCAGGTCCTCATCCAGGGCACTATTATTGAAGAGTCAAGTCCTCTATGCTTGGCTCTATGCATAAAGGGTGCACATCCTGTTCCTTGCATGATCAGATATGCACCCTTTGCCCTGACTCTATATTCCTCATGAACTGTCTGCATCTAAAGTTTGCATTTTCCCCCTTAGTTGTTTTCTAGATACCCTATATTGAAGTTAATATCATTATGTCTTTCAAATTTTAAAACAAACCTGCTAACGGCAAAGAGAAGGCTTCTCCTGCATCTGGGAAACTTGGATGGGAGTGAAGTATATGCAATGTTAAACATCTGTAGTCACAACCTTGGGTCGTGAACCCTAGAGACTATATGTTGCCCCATTCTCAAGAGGACAATAACTAAGCAATTAAAATTAAGTACTTTTATCCGCTGTACTGCAAAGCCTGGAGGAAAATTACGGTATCAGGGAAATTTTATAAGAAACATTTATATTTCAAAGTCATCTTCCCGAGTCTCCTGGACATTGCCATACTCTCCCATAATTATCAGGTATATGTATCAATGCCAAAAAAAAAAAAAAAAAACCAAACCCACTGCCATCGAGTTGATTCTGACTTATAGTGACCCTATATCAATAGGAGACACATTATTAAATATGAATTGACTGAACGCTGTGTGCTGTTCTAACAGGTGAGAAACAATGTCTTAAGTGCAGTTTTCATTTGTGCTTCTATTATTATGAGTCCAACTGAACAACTCTTGGTATATTTTAGAGCTATTTGTATTTCTTTAATGTGGACTCTTTAATCATATCTTATGTCCATTTTTCTATAGGACTAATATTCTTTTTCTACTCAACTCTTATAGAAGCGGTGATTTCTCATTTTTTCTTTTGTCATGTTAATTTTTTCTCTCTTGTTTTTGATATTAAGTTTCTGTATATTCATGTAAAGTAAATTTGAAACTTTATCTTCATCACCTACTTTGATGTGTGGAGTAAGAAAGTGATCCAATTCCATTTTTCCTCAAATGGCTAAGGAAAGATCCCCTATATGGCTCTTGAACTTCTCTTTGTCAAAATATAACACTTTTTTAATAATAGACACTTTATAATTTATTTTCAACTTTTTAGGATTAAGCTTCCTACTCTAGTTTGTTTTTTTCAGTCTTTTTTTGTCCTGAATAACCGTGAGTTTTTATTTATTCATATGAATATTAGAACAGAAAATTTAAAGTGTAATTCCTCAAAATTCCCACATGAATTTTGTATTACTTTCATCCTTGCCCTAATAAATGTAAATTAGTCTAAACAAATCTTAGAAATATTTCCAGACCTGATACTACCAGTAACAAAACTTCTAAGTAAATAACATCCAGGCATTATCTAGGAATATTGAAGTGGCCCCTGCGAATGTCCTTTCTGAAGGGTAAATTAATTTTCATGAACTCTTTGACTGACAAAGTGAAATAATAATCAAATGTCCACTAGCATTGGAGTCCAAAGAGCTATGTTCCTGTGTTAAACCAGTCATTTCTGGTTATAAAAACTTGTGTGAATCACAATCACACAGGTTCAAAACTGTGTCATCATCTATACAGTGGTTGTTGTTATGTGCCATTTAGTCAAAGCGACCCTCTGTATGATGAAACGAAACACTGCTCGGTCCTGCATCATCCTCATGAGCATTATGACGTTTGAGCCCATTGTTGCAGCCACTGTGTCAACCCATCTTGTTGAGGGGTCTTCTTTTTTTTCTGACCCTCTGCTTTGCCAAGCATAATGTCCTTTTTCAGGGGCTGATCCCTTCTGATAATATGTCCAAAGTATGTTAGACAAAGTCTCACAATCTTTGCTTTCAAGAAGCATTCTGGCTGTACTTCCTCCAAGACAGATTTGTTCATTCTTTTGGCAGTCCATGGTCTAGTCAATATTCTTCATTAACATTGTAATTCAAAGATGTCAGTTCTTCCCTGCCTTTCTTATTTATTGCCCAGCTTTCAAATGCATATGAGGCGATTGAAATACCATGGCTTAGGTCAGGGGCACCTTAGTCTTTAAAGTGACATCTTTGGTTTTTAACACTTTAAAGATGTCTTTTGCAGCAGATTACCCAATGCAATGCGTCATTTGATTTCTTGACTACTGTTTCCGTGGGTGTTGATTGTGGATTCAAGTAACCTGAAATCCTTGACAACTTCATTCTGTTCCTCTTTTATCGTGATGCTGTTTATTGGTCCAGTTGTGAGGATTTTTGTTTTCTTTATGTTAAGGTGCATCCACATTGAAGGCTGTGGTCTTTGATACTCATCAGTAAGTGCTTCAAGTCCTCTTCACTTTCAGCAATCAAAGTTGTGTCATCTGCATAACACTGGTTTTTAATGAGTCTTCGTCCAATCCTGATACCCCGTTCTTCTTCATATAGTCCAGCTTCTCAGATTATTTGTTTAGCACACAAAGCGAATAGGTGTGGTGAAAGGGTACAACTCTGATGCACAACTTTTCTGACTTTAAACCAAACAGTATCCCCTTGTTCTGTCTGAACTGCCTCTTCATCTATGTACAGGTTCTTCATGAGCACAATTAAGTATTCTGGAATTCCCATTCTTCACAAGCAATTTTATCCATACATTGTTATGATCCACATAGTTGAATGCCTTTGCAGAGTCAGTAAAACACAGGTGAACATCTTTCTGGTATTCTCTGCTTTCAGCCAGGATCCATCTGAGATCAGCAATGATATCCCTGGGTCCACATCCTCTTCTGAATCCAGCCTGATTTTCTGGCGGTTCACTGTGGATATATTTCTGCACTTGCTTTTGAATGATCTTCAGCAAAATTTTGCTTGCATCTGCTATTAATGATATTGTTATATAATTTCTACATTCAGTTGGATCACCTTTCTTGGGAAAAGGCATAAATTTGGATCTCTTTCAGTCTGTTGGCCAGATAGCTGTCTTCCAAATTCCTTGGCATAGAGGAGTGTTCACTTCGAGAACTGCATTCGTTTGTTGAAATATTTTAATTGATATTTCATAGATTCCTGGAGCCTTGTTTTTTGCCAATGCCTTCAGTGTAGCTTGGACTTCTTCCTTCAGTACCATGGGTTTCTTTTCATAAGCTGTCTCTTGGAATGGTTGAATATTAACAAATTCTTTTTGGTATAATGCCTCTGTATATTCCTTCCATCTTCTTTTGATGCTTCATGCGTTGTTTAATACTTCCCCTTAGAATCTTCACTATTGCTCCTGAAGGTTGAATTTTGTCTTCAGTTCTTTCAGCTTGAGACATGCCAAACACGTTCTTCCCCTTTGTTTTTCTATTTTCAGCTCTTTGCACAAGTCATTATAATATTTTGTCTTCTCACACTGCCCTTTCAAATCTTCTGTTCTGTTCTTTTACTTCATTATTTCTGCTTTTTGGTTTAGCTGTTTGATTTTCAAGAGCAAATTTCATGGTCTCTTCTAACATTCATTTTGATCTTTTCTTTCTTTCCTGTCTTTTTAATGAGCTCTTTCTTCATGTATGATGTCCTTGATGTCATTCCACAACTGATCTGGCCTTTGGTCGTTAATGCTCAATGTGTCAAACTTATTCTTAAGATGGTCTCTAAATTCAGGTAGGATATACTCAAGGTTGTATTTTGGCCCTCTGGTCTTGTTCTAATTTTCTTCAGTTTCAACTTGAACTTGCCCATGAGAAATTGATGGTCTGTTCCACAGTCAGTACCTGGCCTTGTTTTGACTGATGATATTGAGCTTTTCTATAGACTCTTTCCACAGATGTAGTCAATTTGATTACTGCGTATTCCATATGACAAGGTCCATGTGTATATCCACCATTTATGTTGGATAGATAAATGTGACATCATAAATATTAAAAGTTTATGCTCAGCAGAAAGCTTTATTAAAAGAGTAAACAGAAAACCTACTGACTGAGAAAACATCTCTGAAACTGTTTTATCTGATAAGGGTCTAATATCTAAGACCTATAAAAATTGCAACAACTCACCAACAAAAATACAAACAACCCAATCACAAAATGGGCAAACACATGAACAGAACGTTCAGCATAGAGGATATCCAAGCAGCCAATAAACGTAAGAAAGGTTTTCAAGTTTATTAGCTATTACCTTACCTTTACTCACTGTCGTCGAGTCAATTCTGACTCATAGCGACCCTATAGAACGGAGTGGAACTGCCTCATAGAGTTTCCAAGGAGCGCCTGGTAGATTTGAACTGCTGACCTTTTGCTTAGCAACCATAGCACTTAACCACTGTGCCACGAGGGTTTCCATTAGAGAGGTGCATATCAAAACTACAATGAAATATCTTCTTACCCAGGCTCAAATTCCACTGATTAAAAAACTACAGATAACAATAAATGTTAACAAGAATGTGGGGAGATTGGAATCCTTAGCAGTGTTGGTGTATCTTTAAACGGTACAACCACTATGGAAAATGGTATGGTGCTTTCTCCAAAATCTAGAAACAAAAGAATCCTATGATCCAGCAATCATTAAAACATTTCTGATCAGAACCTTTGGTACACAACTAAAGCAGACTTCAGCAGTCAATTTATAGCAATAAATGAACACATTAAAAAAAAGAAGAAAAAAGAAAGAGCCCAAATCAAAGAATTATGCATAAAACTTCAACAAATAGAAATGGAATAATAAAAGGAACCCTCAGTTAGTAGAAAAAAGCAAATAATAAAAATTAGAGCAGAATTAAATGAAATAGAGAACAGAAAAAAATTGAAAGATTTTACAAGACCAAAAGATGTTTCTTTGAAAAGATTAACCAATTCAATTAACCATGGGCCAGAATGACAAAAGAAAAAAAGGAGAGGAAGCAAATAACCCAAAAAAGAAATGAGATGGGTGATATCACAATAGATCCAACTGAAATTAAAAGAATCATATCAGATTTCTATGAAAAATTGTATGCTTACAAATTTCAAAACCCAGAAGAAATGGACTTTTTTCTAGAAACACAATCCCTACCTAAACTAATGCAAACAGAGATAGAACAACTAAATAAACCTATAACAAAAGAAGAAATTGAAAAGGTAATTAAAAAAATCCCAACAACAACAAAAGCCCCGGCCATGACGGCTTCACTGGAGAATGCAATCGAACTTTCAGAGAAGAGTTAGCACCACTACCATGAAAATATTTCAGAGCATAAAAAAGGATGGAATACTCCCAAATTCATTCTATGAATCCAGTATTTCTCTGATACCAGAACCAGGTAAACAGACCAACACACACACACACACACCCAAAGAAAATTACAGACTTATCCCTCATGAACTTAGATGCAAAAATCCTCAACAAATTCTAACCAACAAAATTCAACAACGTATGAAAAAAATAATTCACCATGCCCAAGGTTGATTCATACTAGGTATGTAGGGATGGTTCAACATTATAAAAACAATCAATGTAATCCATCATATGAATGAAACAAAAGACAAGAACCACATGATCTGATCAATTGATGCCAAAAAGTTATTTGTCAAAGTCCAGCACCCACTCACGATAAAAAATTTCAGAAAAATAGGATTTGAAGGGAAATTCCTCAACATAATATGTGGCATTTATACAAAGCCAACGGCCACCATCGTCCTAAATGGAGAGAGTCTGAAAGCATTCCTCTTGAGAATAGGAACCAGAACAGGATGGCTTATTCGACATTGTGCTGGAGGACCTAGCCAGAGAAATTAGGCTAGAAAAAGAAATAAAGGCATCCAAATTGTAAAGAAGGAGTAAAAATGTCTCTACTTACTGATTACATGACCTTACACACAGAAAACCCTAAAGAATTCTCAAGAAAACTACTGGAACTAATAGAAGAGTTCAGCAGGGTATCAGGATACAGGATAAAAGTACAAAAATCACTTGGATTCCTCTACACCAGAAAAAGAGGAAATCACCAAGTTGGTACCATTTGCAATAGCCCCCAAGAAGATAAAATATTTAGGAATAAATCTAACCAGAGACATAAAAGACCTATACAAAGAAAGCTACAGAACATTGCTGCAAGAAATCAAAAGAAACACACATAAGTGGAAAAACATACCTTGCTCCTGGAAAGGGAGAGTCAACGTTGTAAAAATGTCTGTTCTACCTGAAGCAATCTATAGATACAATGTAATCCCAATCCAAAAAACAATGACATTTTTTAGCGAGATGGAGAAACAAAACATAAACTTCACATGGAAGGGAAAGAGGCCCCTGGTAAGTAAGGTATTACTGAAAAAGAAAAACAAAATGGGATGCCTCACACTACCTGATTTTAGAAACTATTACACTGCCACAGTAGTCAAAACAGTCTGGTACTGGTACTACAAGAGATACATAGACCAATGGAGCAGAGTTGAGAATCCAGACATAAATCTATCTACATATGAGCAGTTGATATTTGACAAAGAACTATAGTCCATTAAATGAAGAAAAGAGAATATCTTTAACAAATGGTGCTGGCATTACTGGCTACCCGTCTGCACAAAAATGAAACAGACCCATACATCACATCACCCACAAAAACTAACTCAAAATGGATCATTGACCTTAATATAAAATCTAGAACAATACAGATCATGGAAGAAAAAATAGGGACAATGCTAGGAGCCCTAATACATGGCAAAAACAGTATATAAAACATTACTAACAGTGCATAAACACCAGAAGAGAAAGTAGGTAACAGGGAGCTCCTAAAAATCAAACACCTATGCTCCTCCAAAGGCTCCACCAAAAGAGTAAAAAGATTACCCGCAGACTGAGAAAAACTCTTTGGCTACAAAAAGTCTGATCAGCATCTGATCTCTAAAACATGCATGGTATTGCAATAACTCAACAACAAAAAGACAAATAACCCAACTGAAAAATGGGCAAAGGATATGAACAGGCACTTCACCAAAGAAGATATTCAGACAGCTAACAGATACATGAGGAAATGTTCACAATCATTAGCCATTAGAGAAATGCAAATGAAAAACTACAATGAGATACCATCTCACCCCAACAAGGCTGGCAGTAATCAAAAAAAAAAAAACACTAAATAATAAATTGAGAGGTTGTGGAGAGACTGGAACACACACGATGCTAATGGGAATGTAAAATTGTACAGCCACTTTGGAAATTGATTTGGCGCTTCCTTAAAATGCTAGAAATAGAAGTACAGTAAGATCCAGCAATTCCACTCTTTGGAATGTATTCTAGAGAAATAAGAGCTCTCACATGAACGGATATATGCACACCCATGTTCATTGCAGCACTGTTTACAATAGCAAAAAGATGAAAGCAACCAAGGTGCCCATTAACAGATGAATGGATAAAGAAATTTTGATATACTCACTCACATAATGGAATACTATGCAACGATTTAAGAACAAGAATGAATCCATGAAATGTATCATAACATAAAGGAATCTGGAAGGCTTTATGCCGAGTGAAATTACTTAGTCACCAAAGGCCAGGTATTGTATGAGATCACTATCATAAGAGCTCAAGAAAAGATTAAACACAGAGAAAATATACTTTGATGGTTATGAGGGTAGGGAGGGTGAGAGAGGGGTATTCACTAATTTGATAGTAGACAAGAATTATTTTAGGTGAAGGGAAAGACAACACACAAAATAGGAGAGGTCAGCACACTGGACTAAACCAAAAGCGAAGAAATTTCCTGAACACAGCCAAGTGCTTCAAAGGCCAGAACAGCAGGGAAAGGGGTCTAGGGGCCATAGTTTCTGGGGACATCTAGGTCAATGGGCATAACAAAATGTTTTAAGAAAATGTTCTGCATCCCACTTTGGTGAGTGGCATCTGGGGTCTAAAATGTTAGCAAGTAGCCATCTAAGATGCATCAATTGGTCTCAACCCACTTGGAGCAAAGGACAATGAAAAACACCAAAGACATAAGGAAAATTCGAGACCAGGAGACAGAACAGGCCACATAAACCAGACTACATCGGCCTGAGACTGGAAGAACTAGATGGTGCCCAGCTACCACTGATGACTTCCCCTGACAGGAACACAACAGAGAATCCCCAATGGAGCAGGAGAACAGTGGTATGCAGACCTCAAATTCTTCTGAAAGACCAGACTTAATGACCTGACTGAGACTAGAGAGACCCTGGAGGTCATGGTTTCTGGACCCTCTGTTAGGCCGAGACTAGAACCATTCCTGAAGCCACCTCTTCGGACAGGGATTGGACTGGGACTATAAGACAGAAAATGATAGTGGTGAGGAGTGAGCTTCCTGGCTCCAGTAGACACATGAGACCCTGTGGGCAGCTCCTGTCTGGAGGTGAGATGAGAAGGTAGAGGGAGACAGGAGCTGGTTGAAAGGACACAGGAAATACACGATAGAGGAGTTGTGTTCTGTCTTATTGGGGGGATAGCAGCTAGGAGTACATAGCAAGGTGTGTATAATATTTTGTATGAAAGACTGACTTGATTTGTAAAATTTCACTTAAAGCACAATAAATAAAAATAAAATAAATAGTGAAACCAAACTGGAATATTAAACAGGGCGCTCCGAGACTGTTTCTCTGAGACATTCTTTAAACCTAGAACTGAATCAATCAATCCCCTGAGATCAACTTTTACTAAATAGCAGAGTTTCACACAAAATAAAGGATATTTCCCATAAGATCAGTGATCTACTGAAAAACCATCAGTATGAAACCAAAAGGTCAACAATCATTCAAAAGCAAAAATGAAAAGATAACAGATAAGGGCAAATAGAGTCCGGGAAACGGGAAAATCAGAACACAATTAAAGACAATGTTGACACATTGTAATAAACGTACCTAAAGTCACTGAACTATTGGTGAGAAAACTGTAAAACAGGGACTTAACTTGCTGTGTAAATTTTCACACACACACAAAAAAAGAAAATAATAATGAAGAAAAAGATACAATTCTGGAATGTTTCCTAGATGTTTAATGATCTCATCCTTCCATGAACAGGCAGGCAAATCTACAATTGTGCCTCTCACAGAGAATCACATAGCCCCAGGAGTATAAAATGAGTTCAGCACAGAATTTGGGGTGCCTTTATCACGGTGCGTTTTGGAGAAAGTTAGAAATATTTTCATTCACTTGAACTTCCTCTAAATTAAAAATAATAATAACTATAATGTATATGAGGTTTTTTTTTTTTTTTTATATGAGGGTATGAGACAAATATATATCATTCCCTGGAAGAAAAAAAGTAAATTCATTAAAAATTATTAGAAGTATTAATAATGCTGGAAAGCCACGTGTCTGTACGTGCATTATGTTAGAAAATCACAAAACAAAAAAATTAAGGATTAATACAATCCCACAAACTCAGTCAAAATACTCAGTGATTGGAGAAAGCGGGGAGCCAGAGGATGCATTCGAATTATTCTCTGGACTGTGCTGGAAATCTTAAGATAAGCCTAAAAGGTGAAGAGATAATAAAGAAACAAGCATAGCACCCTAGATCCTTCTCCCTTTTCCATTTCATCCGTTTCCATCCAAACTCAAATCCCTACTTAAAAGTCCCTTTTGAAAACCTAAGTCCAGTAAAGAAAATGGTACCTCAGAAAATGAGTTGAATTCCACGATTTTCGTGACAGCTTTTTTCTCATACTTGCTTCTCAGGCTATAATCGGGGGATTCAGTGTAGCAATCAGCACAGTAAGGTACACCATGGCCTCTTTTCAGTGCCCAGACTGCTGCCAGAGTGGGGCCTGAAATGAATGAGAAGTATTGTTCCATGGAAGACAAGGATGGCTGCAAGGTGGGAGGCCCAGGTGGAAAAGGCTTTTTGTCTTGCATTTGCTGACCACATTCTTGAGATGGTGATGAGAATAAACAAGTAGGAGGTAAGGGCGGCAACAATGGTGATGATCTCATTGACGGTGACCACAATGTAGTGTAGCAGTTCATTCATAGAGACATCAGTTCAAGCAAGTGATAAGAAAAGGGATTGATTGCAGAAGTAGGGTTTGATCATGTTGGGAACTAGGACAGGATCTCAACATGCAAATCAGAGAACACATGGCTCCTCACAGGTATCATCCAGACACCAGGTGGGACATGATGACCATGTACAGCAGTGTGTTGAAGAGGGCCTCAAAGTAGTTGTAGTCCATCACGGCCAGCAGGATGACCTTAGTTATTGCATAATTACAAAGCACATAGAACTACACAAGGCATTCTAGGAAGACAATGGCTTTGTCCTTGTTTATGCATATTTCTTTCCATTGAAAAGATTGGTATTAGACATGCGTTTTAACCCATATGATGATATATTGAACTCTGATATACAGTAGTGATGACAGTATTTGTTGACTAGATTATTTTTTTGAAACTCAACCCCAAACTACTGTTACTAAATGCATGTCTCCTGAGAAAGAGAGTCTAATGATAGCAAAATTCCAAAACCATTAGGAAAAAAAAAACATAACTGGTGGTGATTCCTTACATCACGTAGGCAAAACACTCACAAGACGGTTATGCTGCTTATTTATTTATCTTAGATTTAAAGAGATGGGAAGGGTGCTTAAAGGATGATTAAATAAAATATATCAAATGGGGTTCATGTCATGATCATAATCCATGAATTGAATAATCTCAATGAGAATCTCCAAGTTATTGATAAAAACGAATTTAAAGCACACAAGGTAATTCCATTTTATAAAACATTATATTAGCAACATTCAATGAAATTACAATATTTAAATATTTCTAAACTTTTTTCTTTGATTTTTATTGTTCTTTAAGTGAAAGTTTACAAATCAAGTCAGTCTCTCACACAAAAACTTATATACACCTTGCTACATAATCCCAATTTGTCTCCCCCAAATGAGCCAGCCCACTCCCTCCCTCCACTCTCTCTTTTCACAACCATTTTGGCAGCTTCCAACCACCTCTACCCTCTCATCTCCCCTCCAGGGAGGAGATGCCAACATAGTCTCAAGTGTCCACCTGATCCAAGAAGCTCACTCCTTACCAGCATCCCTCTCCAAATCCTTGTCCAACCAATTCCTGCCTGAAGAGTTGTTTTTGGAAATTGTTCCTGTCCTGGGCCAGCAGAAGGTCTGGGGGCCATGACCACCGGGGTCCTTCTAGTCTCATTAAGCCTTGTCTTTTTAGGAGAATTTTGGATCTGCATCCCACTGCTCTCCTGCTCCCTCAGGGGTTCTCTGTTGTGTTCACTGTCAGGGCAGTCATCGGTTGTAGCCGGGCACCATCTAGTTCTTCTGGTCTCAGGCTGTTGTAGTCTCTGGTTTATGTGGCCCTTTCTGTCTCTTGGTCTCCTAATTACCTTGTGTCCTTGGTGTTCTTCATTCTCCTTTGATCCAGGTGGTTTGAGACCAACTGATGCACCTTAGATGGCCGCTTGCTAGCGTTTAAGATCCCAGGCACCTCTTTCCAAGGGGGGGTGCAGAATGTTTTCTTAATAGATTTTATTATGACAATTGACTTAGATGTCCCCTGAAACCATGGTTCCAAAACCCCTGACCCTGCTACACTGACCTTCAAAGCATTCAATTTATTCTGGAAACTTCTTTGCTTTTGGTTTAGTCCAGTTGTGCTGAACTTACCGGTATTGTATGTTATCTTTCCTGTCACCTAAAGCAGTTCTTATCTATTATCTAATTAGTGAATACCCCCTCCCACCCTCTCTCCTCCCCCCTCTCATAACCACGAGAGAATATTTTCTTTTCTGTTTAAACTATCTCTTGAATTCTTGTAATAGTGGTCTTATACAATATTTGTCCTTTTGCAACTAATTTCACTCAGCATAATGCCTTCCAGATTCCTCCATGTTATGAAATGTTTCACAGGTTCCTCACTGTTCTTTATCAATGCATAGTATTCCATTGTGTGAATATACCATAATTTATTTATCCATTCATGCATTGATGGGCACCTTGGTTGCTTCCAGGTTTTTGCTATTGTAAACAGTGCTGCAATGAACATGAGTGTGCATATATCTGTTCATGTAAAGGCTCTTATATCTCTAGGATATATTCCAAGAAGTGGTATTACTGGATCATATGCTAGTTCTATTTCGAGCTTTTTAAGGAAGCGCCAAATTGATTTCCAAAATGGTTGAACCATTTCACATTCCCACCAGCAGTGTATAAATGTTCAGTCTCCCCACCGCCTCCCCAAATTTATTGTTTTGTGTTTTTTGGATTCATGCCAGCATTGTTGGAGTGAGATAGAATCTCATTGTAGTTTTGATTTGCATTTCTCTAATGGCTAATGATAGTGAGCATTTCCTCATGTATCTGTTAGCTACCTGAACGTCTTCTTTAGTGACGTGTCTGTTCATATCTTTTACCCATTTTTTAGTCGGGTTATTTGTCTTTTTGCAGTTCAGTTTTTGCAGTATCATGTAGATTTTAGCGATCAGGTGCTGATGGGAAACGCCATAGCTAAAATCTTTCCCAGTCTTCAGGTAATCTTTTTTCTCTTTTGGTGAAGCCTGGATGAGCATAGGTGTTTGATTTTTAAGAGCTCCCAGTTATCTAGTTTTTCTTTTGCATTATTAGTAATGTTTTGTATACTGTTTATGCTGTGTATTAGGGCTCCTAACATTGTCCCTATTTTTCCTTCCATGATCTTTATAGTTTTAGATTTTATATTTCGGTCTTTGATCCATTTTGAGCTCCTTTTGTGTGCTATCATTTTGATGTCTTTTTTTGTGTGTTGACAGTTTCTTTTTCCACCTGATTTTATGTGCTGTGTAGATTTTCTTTATATATTGTCCTTTCCTCATATTTGTTGTTGTTGACTATGTTTCTGCTGAGTCTCTATTTTTCCCTTGTATTTTATTTTGATGAGTAGGATAGTTTGTCTCCTTTGTGGTTACCTTATTATTTACCTCTATTTTTCTAAATTTAAACCTAACTTTTATTTCTTTGTATCACCGTATCTTCCTCTCCAGATGGAAGATCTATGATTATGTTTCTTAATCCCTCATTACTGTTTTAATGTTGTCTTCTTTTATATAACAACATTGCTGTTACCCTGTTTTGAGCTTTTTTTTTTTTTAATCTTCCTTTTTTTTTTTATTTCCCTGTCTGAGTTGATTTCTGATAGCTCTGCCCAATGTTCTAGTCTTGGTTTGATACCTGATATTATTGATTTTCTAACCAAAAGACTCCCTGTAGTATTTCTTGTAGTTTTGGTTTTGTTTTTACAAATTCCCTAAACTTCTGTTCTTCTAGAAATGTCCTAATTTCACCTTCATATTTAAGAGACAGTTTTGCTGGATATATGATTCTTGGCAGGCAATTTTTTTCCTTCAAATTTTAAATAAGTCATCCCATTGCCTTCATGCCTGAATGGTTTTTGCCGACTAGTCCAAGCTTATTCTTATTGGCTCTGCTTTGTAGGCGACTTTTCGTTTAACCCTAGCTGCTGTTAAAATTCTCCCTTTATCTTTGGTTTTGGCAAGTTTGATTATAATATGTCACTAATTTATATGGTGTTTGATGAACATCTTGGATAGATATCTTCTCATCTTTCACCATATCAGGGACGTTTTCTGCCAACAAATCTTCAACAGTTTTCTCTGTATTTTCTCTTATCCGTCCCTGTTCTGGTACTCCAATCACTCATAGGTTATTTCTGTTGATAGGGTCCCACATGATTCTTAAGGTTTCTTTGTTTTTTTTTAAATCTTTTATCTGATTTTTCTTTAAATATATTAGTGCTAAGTGAGTTCAGAAATTCTGGCTTCTACTTGCTCAATTCTGCTCCTCTGACTTTCTGTTGAGTTGTCTACTTTGTTATTTTATTGTTAATCTGAATTTCTGATTGCTTTCTGTCTATGGATTTTTCCAGCTTATTGAATTTTTCATTATGTTCCTGAATAATCTTTGTGATTTCTTCAATTACTTCATCTGTCTGTTCCTTGGCTTGTTCTGTGTATTGCTTCATTTCCTTCCTGATGTCTTGAAGGGTTCTGTATATTAATCTTCTGTATTCTCGCTCTGGTAATTCCAGAAATGCACTTTCATCTAGAAGATTCCTGGGTTCTTTGTTTTGAGAGTTTGTTGAGGTGATCATGGTCCATTTCTTTATGTGACTTGATATTGACAGTTGTCTCCGAGCCTTCTGTAAGTTATTGTATTAGTTTATGCTTGCTTGCTGTGTCATAGCTTCTTGCTTTGTTTTGTTTTGATATGCCCAAATGGGTTGCTTGAGTGAGCTACCTTGATTATTTTTGCCTTTAGAGTTCTGACATACTGTCCCCAGATGGCTACACCTGTTATCAGGTATATCAATCTAGGAGTCCACTCACTTTTCTTGTATGAATTCAATTCAGGTTTCCAGGTATCTGATCAAGTGTGTGGTACAGGCTCTGTCCTACAGTCTTAGAGGGGCAGTGGTGATTGGTGTATGTACCAGTATCGGATTGTAGCAGGGGGTTATGCTCTGAACAAGGCAGGAGGCTGAGAACCAACCCCCGAGTGTCTCTGAGGAAAGCATATTCCTGTTCCTTAAAGTGTGCAGGTGGGTGGGTTCTGCAGACATACAATGGGCACACAGTGTTTTGGTTGTAGGCACTGGGAGGTACTAGTTATCCTTGGACACTTCTCATGGGTGGCTGGGTGACCTGAATGGAGCTAACAGTCTTTAGGACCCTGATGTGGGTAGGTGAGGACCCTGTTTAATAGGCAATGCAATTCCAAACATCAAACACCCATGTCTTCACCACAAAGCTGAAATGGTTGTAGTTTGCCCACAAGGGCCTATTCTCCTGAAATAGGCCCACACAGGTCCATGTAGAGGGTAATGGTGCTCAAAGTCCATGGACCATTTATGCCTGGACAGGAGCCACTTCTGTCCTGAGCTCCCCCGGTTAGTGGAGCTGGCAAATTTTCTTTCCCCCAGTTGCAATTTTTTCCCTTCTCCAAGGCTGGGAGGATGGCTCTAGGCACTCAACAGTGCCTATCTCATGCCCAGGGAATTCAGCCACTGAAGCCAGCTTGGGGGTGGGGGGATGTGGTAAAATATACACAAGTACTTAGTTTTTGCCGAGAGTGCTGCTCTTCTCTGGTTCCAGAGCTGTGAGTAGGATGTGTAGCTGGCAGCTTCTCCCTGGGGAAACTGTGGCCGAGTGCTAGTGCCAGCCCACTGCCACTGCTCCAGAAATGGTGCCTGAGAGCTCCCCGTGATTCCAGTCCAGTAACTCCTCTCTGCTTCTGAACCTTCTCTTCCTCCCCCTGCCCCTCTTTTCGTTTTCTAAGCTTGCTTTTGTGATGCTGTGAGTTGCTAGCTAGTCATAAATATACTGATTTCACTTGCTTTTTTGGGTCTTTTTTTTGTAAAGAGGGCTCGCCGGAAACGTCTGTCTATTCCACCATCTTGGCTCTTCCCTAAAATTTTAATCGCATCTTTTTAAATGAACAGCCTCTATGTAACCAATAGTCTAAATTGTCATATAATAAGGCTTGGGAAAATCTTTTTGATAATCTTGCCATTAACTGAGAAAATGAGTGACTCAAATGACTTACACACAGAAAACTATGCAAAAATGCATTTATTAAAACAACAGTCATTATTACTGCTCACTATTTTTTTTTTTATTATATGGGTTAGGTGGGCAGTTCTGCTGATCAGGTCTATGCTTGACTAATCGGGGCTCAGTTTATGTAGGTCTGTGAGATCAGCTAGCAGGTCAGCTGACAGAAGAGGATTTCATTCTCAAATCTGGTGTGCTAAATGTCAGATAGTATAATGGAAGAAGTGGGCAACTGGTTATTTTTCTCTCATTAGCCAATATTCTAGTCTGTGTTTGTTCGTATGGCAGCTTCACAGGTTTCCAAGAGGGTCTAGAAAAGCCTCAAATCTCTCAAAGTTTTGGAACTTACTTCAGCGTAATTTTTGCCACCTCTACTAGAAAAAATAACTGTAGGCTTCAATCAAGGATTGGTCAAATTGAGAGTTCTGTTGAAGAAGACTCTAATTATGACCATGTTCTAAAAAATATAAATAAATTATATATAACATTTGTGATGGCTGGGTGGCCAAAATAATACCATAAAACACAGAGCAGCCACTGGTTCTCTGAGATCCATTTCTACGCCTCTGGTGAAGTCTTTCTAACTTATCATTCTGTCACACTGGAGCTCTTTCTAAAACATATTCATGTTACAGACAATATTTATTTATGTTTGCATTCATGCCAATATAACCTAAGTATAAGAAAACACATACATACACACACACAAACACACACGTACAACATATTGTATTTACTCAATAAAAATTGGTTGGCATTTGTTCATTCTAGTCTCTCCTGAATATAATGCCTTCCTCACTGATATGCCTTCTCCTAATATCCTGCCCATTCTCCAGGCCAACTTTAAATAATACCTCTTTATGAAAATATATTTCTAATGTCCCTGAATGGATTTGAACTATTCCTTGCCTCAAACCTTTTAAGGTATTTATTATAGTCTGCCTTTTACAATAGACCCTTTCTTTATTGCCCCAGCAGTACCACCAAATTATGTATTCCTTGAAGACAAAGCCTATGTTTTATCTTTACTGCCATTTGTAGATAAGTAGTCAAAAAAATGTGTGTTTAATGAGAACCTACTATACTCCAAGTGTCTTATAAGAAAGAGGGATGAAATTAACCTTAATTCAGATTCTGCAAGGTGCCCTTTATGATAGCTATATTATCTCTTGGCCTTATTTATCAGGTTATGACCCAGTTCCTTTTATCACATTTGCATAGATTTAAAAGCTAAAGATGAGAGAGATAGCTGATCTTTTCCTGTAATGAAGAGACAAAGCCAAGCTTAGTCTCTTTAAGCCAAAAATCCACAACCTCACCATTATACAATACTAGCTGTTAATTTTAAAATATCCTTAAAAATTGTTTTTTGGACACATTTAATTTACAAATTAGGGACAAATTCTACTAAAACAATATGTTCAATGAGAAAAGACTTTAGTGTCCATCATCTTGCTGACTGTATTCTTGACATCCTTATTCCTCAAACTGTAGATGAAGGGATTCAACATGGGGATCACCACTGTGTAAAACACAGAGGCTACTTTGAAGGTGTATCTGGAGTTTTTGGATTGGGCACACAGTAGAGGAAGAGGATGGTGCCATGGAAGAGGGTGATGGCAGTCAGATGAGAGGCACAGGTAGAAAACACCTTACGATGACCACTGGCTGAACTCGTTTTCAAGATGGTGACAATGATAAACACATAAGAGGTGAGAATGATGAGTAATGTACTCACATCATTCAAAGTGACGAAGATAAAAAGCAGTAACTGGGTGAGAGAAGTATCAGAGCAAGAAAAAGTGAGAACCGAGGAGAGCTCACGGAAGAAGTGATTGTGTTGAAACCACGAAAAGATAATTTGAAAGTACAGCACGTGATCACCAAGGAACACACTACTCCCCATGCATATGATCACACCACCAGCATAGCACAGAGTCATGGGACATGGCAACTGTGTAGAGCAGAGGGTTGCAAATGGCCACAAAGCAGTCATAGGCCATTACTGATAATAAAAAAGATTCAGTCACAATGAAGGTACCAAAGAAAAAGAGCTACACTACCCATCCTAAAAGTGAAATGGCTCTGTCTTCTACAACTAGGTTCTCCAGGATCTTAGGAGCAACGATGGAGGAATAGCAAAAATCCACAAATAAGAGGTGGCTGAGGAAAAAGTACATGGGGGTGTGCAGTTTGGGGTTAATTTTGATGATTACAATCATCCCAATATTCCCTACAACAGCGACACCGTAGATGGACAGAAATACAAAGAAGAGGGGTAACTGTACTTCTGGGTAATCTGAGAAGCCCAAAAGGGTGAATGCGACACCACTTTTATTAAACTCTGACAACAACATGGCTTCTGTTTGTCAAAATCTGAAAGCCAGTTCTAGAAGTTAAAAAAAAAAAAAATTAAAGAGAGTGGGGATATAGGAAGCTTGGATCAACTTCCCCTTGCTGAGACTGGAAAGAATATCTCTTTCAGAATCTATGCTTTTATTAACCAAAATGTGGTAAATTTTTAAAATTTTAAAACATGATTATGACTTAAAGAATTTAGAGATTTTATGGTAATTTTAAGGCAAGTACTCACGTAGCACCTTCAGTTCTCCTTGAATGTTATCATTTCATAGAAGACAAGCCTAGCCTGATGTTGGATTATGTCAGCCTCATAGTCAGTAACAAAAATCAGAAAAACCTAAATTATATTATTTAATCATTTCATAACATGTACACACTATAGACATAAAGAGTGGACAAACTTGGTGGCAGGCCAAGATGGCTGACTAGGTAGAAGCTACCTCGGATCCCTCTTACAACAAAGACTCAGAAAAACAAGAGAATGAATCACATACATGACAATATACGAACCCCGACCAATAAACACAAATCTAAAAAGTTGACCTGAGTGACAGAGGCTGAGAATGAGCAACCACGGTGAAGCAATGACTGTTTTCAGAGCCTGGAGCCAGCGTCCCAGTCAGAAAACCTTGGTGCCAGGCTTTGGACTGGGCACAGGGTTGCTGAGCATGGGATCCTGAGATGGCGCAAACACAGGACACAGCCCAAGCCCCCAGAAGTGACCTCGGGGGAAGCCCAGGCAGTGCACACAGGCAGAGCGATGCCACTGACAGGAGGAGAAGGCACGGGGAGGCAGCGACTAGTTTTGGAGCCTGGAGTGTGGCGTCCCAGCAGGGGAAATTGGTGCTGGGCTTTGGACTGGGAGCGGAGGAACTGACCACAGCTTCTGAGACAGCACAAGCAAAGGAGGTGGGCCTGACCCTTAGGGGCAATCTCAACCCAGCCAACGCACACAGGCTACACACCCCTCGGGAATCTCAGATAAAAAAGTCATCACCAAGCAAGATAAGTAACTTTGTCTATATTCCAGGGTGCTACTCTCTCCAATCTATCTGATCCCTCCCCTCTCCTTCCCAGGCGGTTTCAATAACATTGGAACTTCCTGAGTGAGAGAGTGAAGTGCTCTGTGGGTTTTTTTTTTTTTTTTTTGGTGTTTTCCTAACCCATTCTCCTGGCCTGAGAGAAGCAGCTACAAAAAACCCAGGGATCAAAAATCCTTCCCTGACTTCTCGAAATTGGACTAAAAATACAGAACCAGCTCCAGCCAAGCATATGAGATCCACAGTCTTGGGCTTTCACCCCTACAGGGAACAAGGTGGCTATTATAATGCAAAGGCATTTCTGATAGGGATCTGACTGTAATTGTTTTAGTGGAGTACTGGAAAGATAAGTTTCCCGGGTCTGCTTTCTCTGTGTATTAAACAGAGCCCTCACTGACCCACGACAGAGAACTGAGGGCTGAAGCTCCCCCCAGACCATCTAGCCTCCTACCTTAGGGGTCTGAGGATGGTGACACCTACCAATCTGTAGAGGTACCTGCATTGGGTGCCTAAGGTACAGCTACAGAGTCCACCCACCAAAGTGCTTTAGGAATAGGGACACACCTAGCTCACTGGCACTTGGGGGAAGCCTGTCAGCACCCTGTCCCGCCCCAGATGTGACCCCCTGCTTCTACTAGAATCTGGTGCACACAACTAGCACCACTACTGCTCTAGGTGTATAGGTGACAGTCTGCACCACACACCTGGTGACCCAAAATCAGATTCTACTCAAGAATGATGAAGGGAATCTTAGGCTTATATATCTGGTAATAGCCCAAACCAGCTGGTAACAGGACATAAGTGATTCAAGGGCTACTACAATCAAGACAGTGCAATCTAGAAGCCCATCTATGTATATTGAAAGAAAACAAAACAAGATAAGACTCAGTGAGCAAATATAAAATAAATCATTACAATATCTTATAGATGGCTCAGAGACAGCAGTCGATATCAAACCACGTAAAAAAGCAGACCATGATTGCTTCTACAACTCCCCGAACTAAAGAATCAAAATCTTTCCCAAATGAAGATACAATCCTGGAATTCCCAGATGCAGAAGATAAAAAACTAATTTACAGAATGCTTTTTTTTTTTTTTTCAAGACATCAGGGATGACCTCAGAAATGAAATAAGGCAATCTACAGAAAAAGCCAAGGAACACACTGATAAAGCAGTTGAAGAAATCAAAAAGATTATTCAAGAACATAGTGGAAAAATTAATAAGCTGCAAGAATCCATAGAGAGACAGCATTCAGAAATCTAAAAGATTAACAGTAAAATGACAGAATTAGACAACTTAATAGGAAGTCAAAGGAGCAGAATCGAGCAACTGGAATGCAGAGTGGGGGACCTGGAGGGTAAGGGAATTGACACCAATATAGATGAAAAAAAAAATCAGATAAAAGAATTTTAAAAAATGAAGAAACCTTAAGAATCATGCGGGACTCTATCAAGAAGAATAACTTGCATGTGATTGGAGTTCCAGAACAGGGAGGGATAACAGAAAATACAGAGAGAATAGTTAAAGATCTGTTGGAAGAAAACTTCCCTGACATCATGAAAGATGAAAGGATATCTATCAAAGAAGCTCATCGAACTATATATAAGATTGATCCA
Source organism: Loxodonta africana (assembly GCF_030014295.1). Lineage (NCBI taxonomy): Eukaryota > Metazoa > Chordata > Mammalia > Proboscidea > Elephantidae > Loxodonta > Loxodonta africana. Next base: position 3,865,940 of record NW_026975011.1, on the reverse strand, counting down.
AAAAGGAAATCACCAAGACATATTATCATCAAACTTGCCAAAACAAAGATAAAGAGAAAATTTGAAAAGAAGCCAGGGATAAAAGAAAGGTCTCCTACAAAGGAGAAGCAATAAGAATAAGTTCACACTACTCAGCAGAAACCATGCAGTCAAGAAGGCAATGGGATGACATATATAGAGCACTGAAAAAAAAACTACCAGGCAAGGATCATATATCCAGCAAAACTCTCTCTCAAATATGAAGGTGAAATTAAAACATTTACAGATAAACACAAGCTTAGAGAATTTGTAAAAAACCAAACCAAAGCTACAAGAAATACTAAAGGAAATTGTTTGGTCAGAAAATCAATAATATCAGATACCAGCACAACACAAGGTCACAGAACAGAACACCCTGATGTCAACTCAAATAGGGAAATCAGAAAAACAAATTAAGATTAATTTTTAAAAAGATAAAAATGCTCAAAACAGGGAATCATTGAAGTCGATATGTAAAAGATCATAATAATCAAAAAGAGGGACTAAATACAGGAGGCATAGAACTGCCATATGGAGAGGAAAACAAGGCAATATACGACAATACTAGTTAGGTTTTTACTTAGAAAAATAGGGGTAAATAATAAGGTAACCACAAAGAGGTCTAACAATTCCATAACTCAAAATAAAAACCAAGAAAAACATAACGACTCAGCAAACATAAATTCAACTACTATGAAAATGAGGAACACAATTTACAAAGAAAAACGTCTCAGCACAAAAAAGTAAGGGGAAAAATGAAATTGTCAACAACACACACAAAAAGGTATCAAAATGACAGCACTAAACACATACTTATCTATAATTACGCTGAATGTAAATGGACTAAATGCACCAATAAAGAGACAGAGAGTCTCAGACTGGATAAAGAAACACAGTCTGTCTATATGCTGCCTACAAGAGACACACCTTAGACTTAGAGACACAAACAAACTAAAACTCAAAGGATGGAAAAAAATATATCAAGCAAACAATAGGCAAAAAAAGAGCAGGAGTAGCAATATTAATTTCTGACAAAATAGACTTTAAAGTTAAATCCACCACAAAGGATAAATAAGGACACTACGTAATGATTAAAGGGAAAATTGACCAGGAAGATATAACCATATTAAATATTGATGCACCCAATGACAGGGCTGCAAGATACATAAAACAAACTTTAACAGAACTGAAAAGTGAGATAGACACCTCCACGGTCATAGTAGGAGACTTCAACACACCACTTTTGGTGAAGGACAAGAATTCCAGTAAGAAGCTCAATAGAGACAAAGAAGACCTAATTGCTACAATCAACCAACTTGACCTCATAGACTTATACAGAACACTCCACCCAACAGCTGCAAAGTATACTTTTTTTTTTTTTCTAGCTCATATGGAACGTTCTCTAGAATAGACCACTTATTAGGTCATAAAAGAAACCTTTGCAGAATCCAAAACATCGAAATATTACAAAGCACCTTCTCAGATCACAAGGCCATGAAAGTGGAAACCAGTAACAGAAAAATTAGGGAAAAGAAATCAAATACTTGGAAACTGAACAATACCCTGCTCAAAAAAGACTGGGTTATAGAAGACATTAAGGTGGGAATAAAGAAATTCATAGAATGCAATGAGACCAAAAACACTTCCTATCGAAACCTCTGGGACACAGCAAAAGCAGTGCTCAGAGGTCAATTTATATTGATAAATGCACACATACATAAAGAAGAAAGAGCCAAAATCAGAGAACTGTCCCTACAACTTGAACAAACAGAAAGTGAGCAACAAAAGAATCCATCAGACACCAGAAGAAAACAAATAATAAAAATTAGAGCTGAACTAAATGAATTAGAGAACAGAAAAACAATTGAAAGAATTAACAAAGCCAAAAGCTGGTTCTTTGAAATAATTAACAAAATTGATAAACCACTGGCCAGACTGACCAAAGAAATACAGGAAAGGAAACAAATAACCCGAATAAGAAACGAGATGGGCCACATCACAACACACCCATCTGAAATTAAAAGAATCATATCAGATTATTATGAAAAATAGTACTCTAACAAATTTGCAAACCTAGAAGAAATGGATGAATTCCTAGAAAAAGACTACCTACCTAAACTAACACAATCAGAATTAGAACAACTAAATACACCCATAACAAAAAAAGAGATTGAAAAGGTAATCAAAAAATTCCCAACAAAAAAAAGGCCCTGGCCCGGACAGCTTCATTGCAGAGTTCTACCAAACATTCAGAGAAGAGTTAACACCACTACTACTAAAGGTATTTCAAAGCACAGAAAGTGATGGAATACTACCCAACTCATTCTATGAAGCCACCATCTCCCTGATACCAAAACCAGGGAAAGACACCATAAGAAAAGAAAATTACAGACCTATATCCCTCATGAACATAGTTGCAAAAATCCTCAACAGAATTCTAGCCAATAGAATTCAACAATATATCAAAAAAAAAAAAAAAAATCCACCACGACCAAGTGGGATTTATACCAGACATGCAAGTTTGCTTCAATATTAGAAAAATAAATAATGTAGTCCACCATATAAATAAAACAAAAGACAAAAACCATATGATCTTATCAATTGATGCAGAAAAGGCATTTGACAAAGTACAACACCCATTCAAGATAAAAACTCTCAGCAAAATAGCAACTGAAGGAAAATTCCTCAACATAATAAAGGGCATCTATACAAAGCCAACAGCCAACATCACCCTAAATGGAGAGAGCCTGAAAGCATTTCCCTTGAGAACGGGAACCAGACAAGGATGCCTTTATCACTGCTCTTATTCAATATTGTGCTAGAAGTCCTAGCCAGAGCAATTAGGCTAGACAAAGAAATAAAGGGCATCCGGATTGGCAAAGAAGAAGTAAAATTATCTCTGTTTGCAGATGACATGATCTTATACACAGAAAACCCTAAGGAATCCTCCATAAAACTACTGAAACTAATAGAAGAGTTTGGCAGAGTCTCAGGTTTTAAGATAAACATACAAAAATCACTTGAGTTCCTCTACATTAACAAAAAGAACATCGAAGAGGAAATCACCATTCACAGTAGCCTCCAAGAAGATAAAATTTTTAGGAATAAATCTTACCAAAGATGTAAAAACTGTATACAAAGAAAACTACAAAGTACTAGTGCAAGAAAGTAAAAAGGACGTATATAAGTGGAAAAACATACCTTGGTCATGGATGGGAAGACTTAACGTAGTAAAAATGTCTATTCTACTAAAAGCCATCTATACATACAATGCACTTCCAATCCAAATTCCAATGACATTTTTTAATGTGATGGAGAAACAAATCACCAACTTCATATGGAAGGGAAAGAAGCCCCGGGTAAGTAATTAAAGCATTACTGAAAAAGAAGAAGAAAGTGGGAGGCCTCACTCTACCTGATTTTAGAACATATTATATAGCCACAGTAGTCAAAAGAGCCTGGTACTGGTACAACAACAGGCACATAGACCAATGGAACAGAATTGAGAACCCAGATAGAAATCCATCCACATATGAGCAGCTGATATTTGACAAAGGCCCAGTGTCAGTTAATTGGGGAAAAGATCATCTTTTTAACAAATGGTGCTGGCATAACTGGATAACCATTTGCAAAAAATTGAAACAGGACCCATACCTCACACCATGCACAAAAACTAACTTCAAGTGGATCAAAGACCTAAACATAAAGTCTAAAATGATAAAGATCATGGAAGAAAAAATAGGGACAACCCTAGGAGCCCTAATACAAGGCATAAACAGAATACAAAACATTATCAAAAATGACGAAGAGAGACCAGATAACTCGGAGCTCCTAAAAATCAAACACCTATGCTCATCTAAAGACTTCACCAAAAGAGTAACAAGCTCACCCACAGATTGGGAAAAAATTTTCAGCTATGACATCTCCGACCAGCGCCTGATCTCTAAAATCTATATGATTCTGTTGAAACTCAACTGCAGAAAGACAAAGAACCCAATCAAAAAGTGGGCGAGGGATATGAACATGCACTTCACTAAAGAAGATATTCAGGCAGCTAACAGATACATGAGAAAATGCTCTCGATCATTAACCATTAGAGAAATGCAAATTAAAACTACGAAGAGATTTCATCTTACTCCAACAAGATGCATTAATCCAAAAAACACAAAATAATAAATGTTGGAGAGGCCGTGGAGAGATTGGAACTCTTATACACTGCTGGTGGGACCGTAAAATGGTACAACCACTTTAAAAATCTATCTGGCTTTTTCTTAATAAGTTAGACATAGAACCAGCATACAACCCAAAAATCCCACTCCTCAGAATATACCGTAGAGAAATGAGAGCCTTCACACGAACAGATATGCACACCCATGTTTATTGTAGCTCTGTTTGCAATAGCAAAAAGCTGGAAGCAACCAAGGTGTCCATCAACAGATGAGTGGTTAAATAAATTATGGTATACTCACACAATGGATACTACCCATTGATTGAGAACAGTGATGAATCTGTGAAACATTTCATAATATGGAGGAACCTGGAAGGCATTATGCTGAGTGAAATTAGTCAGATGCAAAAGGACAAATATTGCATAAGACCACTATTATAAGATCTTGAGAAATAGTATAAACTGAGAAGAACACATACTTTTGTGGTTACGAGGGGGGGAGGGAGGGAGGGTGGGAGAGGGTTATTTACTGATTAGTTTGTAGATAAGAACTACTTTAGGTGAAGGGAAGGACAATACTCAATACACGCAAGGTCAGCTCAACTGGACTGGACCAAAATCAAAGAAGTTTTCTGGATAAACTGAATGCTTCAAAGGCCAGCGGAGCAAGGGCGGGGTTTGGGGACTATGGCTTTAGGGGACTTCTAAGTCAATTGGCAAAATAATTCTGTTATGAAAACATTCTGCACCCCACTTTGAAGTGTGGTATCTGGGGTCTTAAATGTTAACAAGCGGCCATCTAAGATGCATCAATTGGTCTCAACCCACCTGGATCAAAGGAGAATGAAGATCGCCAAGGTCACAGGATAACTATGAGCCCAAGAGACAGAAAGGGCCACATGAACCAGAGACTTACATCATCCTGAGACCAGAAGAACTAGATGGTGCCCGGCCACAACCGATGAGTGTCCTGACAGGGAGCACAACAGAGAACCCCTGAAGGAGCAGGAGAACAGTGGGATGCAGACCCCAAATTCTCATAAAAAGACCAGACTTAATGGTCTGACTGAGACTAGAAGAATCTCAGCGGTCATGGTCCCCAAACCTTCTGTTGGCCCAGGACAGGAACTGTTCCCGATGCCAACTCATCAGACATGGATTGGACTGGACAATGGTTTGCAGAGAGATGCTGATGAGGAGTGAGCTACTTGTATCAGGTGGACACTTGAGACTGTTGGCATCTCCTGTCTGGAGGGGATATGGGAGGGTAGAGAGGGTTAGAAACTGACAAAACCATCACAAAAGGAGAGACTAGAAGGAGGGAGCGGGCTGACTCTTTAGGGGAAGAGTAAGTGGGAGTATGGATTAAGGTGTATATAAGCTTATATGTGACAGACTGTCTTGATTTGTAAACTTTCACTTAAAAAGAAAGTGAAATAAAAATTGTTTAAAAAAAAAGAGTGTTGTTAGGTGCAATTTTGCTCCTAGTCATTAATACAATGAACAAATGTTGTGGTTACCTGGGAAAGAAAATTCAAATACTATCTCTCTATGTGTGATATTTGGTTTCATGCTTGAAACCTATACAGTGTTATGCCCAATAGCATCTGTAGAAGACTTCAAGTTGTAAGGTACACAACATAGAAGTTAATACACTTTGGAAAAAATTGAGACCACTGCAAAATGGGTTTCAGGTCCTGAATAAAAAGCTTTTCTTTTGCTGATAAAAAAAGAATGGACAGCCTTAACACTTCTCATTTGTGTTTTTATTTTAATTCTGTGTAGTATTTTAATGTATGTTTTTCTTTCTGACACAGTATCACTCATATCAAAATAAAACTCAATTACTTTTTAGCAGCCTGTGTGACACCTTTGGTTAATGCCTTTGGCTAGATACCCAAAATTTGAAGGTTCCTGTCCACCCACAAGCACCTTTGAAAACTGGGTTGGTGATGTAATTCTGAAAAATCAGACACCAAAAAATTTATGGAGCACAGTTCTGCTCATACTCAGGAGGTCCCCATGATTCCAAGTCGACTTGTCGGTAACATTTTTTCATTCTTCAAATCTGGTTGTTCTGAGTTCCAATTCTCCCTCATTGTTTGAGGAATAAAAAGACTAGAGCAGATGATAAATATAATCCAGTCTACATCCTTATTCTAAAGATGGCATAACAGCAGTCAGAAGATGCCTCAAATTTCACAACAACATGCAGATAAAATCCAGTCTATGATCCCCAGCCATGTATTAATTTCTCAACCCCATACAGTGGTCCACCTTATAAGTCTACCTAGTAATGTATTTCTTTTGTTAATGATCACCTCCTTAAATTTTGAGACTCTAAAATTATGGGAAATAGTCCAATGACACTGTTATGTGCCACAGAGATATAGTAGAGAGCAGCATCCAGATGAAACACAGGAATAACTAAAGACTCTTGGACTTAGAATTTCCCAATTCCACAGTCTCTCCCATTCACTTCTCTTCCTTCAACACATCAGGATACTCATTCTGTCCCTGTATTATGTATCTATAAGAGTTAATACATGGAACTGTAGTGCACGATTAAGTCATTTCATGAGAAAATAGTAATACAAAAGAATCATTGTATTTCCAGAATTGGTGCCCAGCACCTCTTAGATCCCAACATAATGGGAAACTCCTTCTCTGTCTATGATTTGTGCTAAGTTTGTCTCTGATTCTGAAACTTAACACATCATTTTCAGATGGTCCTGAAATAAAGATGTCAGGGCATGTGCTGTACTGTGTCGCTCAACTGCCCTATCCTGTTCCTATATAAAGCCGAGTGTTGAAGACGACCTCAAAAGGCAATCCCATCACACGATTAGTCATTTTAAATATCACATTTTTTTCCTTAACAGTACATTTCATTTATCTAAGGCATTTAAATCTTAAATTTAATCAAATACATGTCTTTAATGTAATGGATCTTTTCTGTCTTGAATGTTGATATTAAATTGATGATAAACGTATTTTCCAATTCAGTCAAGGAAATAGTATAGCTAAAATTTCTTCCTCTAATTTCCTCCCATTTTATTGTTCTTTTGCTCTCAGGGGATACATGTACTGTCTGCTATATGCTGTGTAATTAGTTAAAGCTGGAAAGATAGATGATAGATAGATGATAGATAGATGATAGATAGATAGATAGATAGACAGACAGACAGACAGACAGACAGACAGACAGATAGATAGACAGACAGATAGACAGATAGATAGATAGATAGATAGATAGATAGATAGATAGATAGATTTTTTTTTACTAAAGATCCTATCCAATCTCTGATTATTCCACTCTGCTTAAATGCTTTTCTACTCTTCCTTGACAACTGCTCCAAAAATTTACAAAATATGAAAATGTACATTCTCAAATCTCTCAAGCCTCCTATATTGCCCCACCCAAGGTACCTGTCATTCAGGGCACTATTATTGAGGAGCCAAGTCCTCTCTATGCAAAGCTCTGCATAAGGGCTGCACATCCTGTTCCTTGCATGTTCAGACAAGTACCTTTTGTGATGGCTTGGTATTCCTCAAGAACTCTCTACCTCTAACGTTTATATTTTCCCCCTTTCAAGTTGTTTCCTAGATACCCTACTTTGAAGTTAATACCATTATGTTTTTAAATCTTAAAACAAACCTGCTAATGGCAAGAGAAGGCCTCTCCTGCCTCTGCGGAACTTGAGAGTAAAGTATATGCATCTTATATCTGTGTCACAACCTTGGGACATGAACTCTAGAGACTATCTGTTACTTCAATCTCTAGAGGACAAAAACTCAACAATTAAAATTTTCTACCTTTTTCTGCTGTATTATTATCATTAAGAACACCTTATAAGAAATACTTTATATTTAAATTCATTTTTCCAAGTCTCCTGAACACTCCCATCCTCTCCAGTAGTTATCAAGCCTATGTATCCATAGAGCTCATAATCGTCAAATAATAATTGACTGATGATTATGTGCCATTCAGATAGGTGACAATGATATCTAAAGGCAGTTTTCATTTGTCCTTCTATTAGTATGAGCCCAATAGTTCAAACATTTTAGAGTTATTTGTATTCCTTTAATTTGGACACTTCAATGGTACCTTCTATCCATTTTTTCCTATAGGACTAATTGTTGTTTTCTCCTCTGTGTGATATAAGTGGAGATTGTTTCCTCAATTATTCTTTCATCGATTTAATTTATTTCCTTTTGTTTTTCCAGTGAAGTCTCTGTATGTTCATGTCATCTAAATTTTCAACTTTGATTTCAGAACCTGTTTTGATGTATGGAGTAAGAACGAGATACAATTTCATCTTTCTCATATGGCTAAAGAAAGATGTTCATATGACTCTTGAATGTCTGTTTGTCCCAATATAATAATATTTGAATAATAAATCAAAACAAACAAACAAAAACCTGTTGTCGAGTTGTTTCTGACTCATAGTGACCCTATAGGACAGAGTGGAATTGCCCCATAGGATTTCCAAGGAGAGACTGGTGGTTTCAAAATGGTGACCTTTTGGTTAACAGCCATATTCTTATCCACTGAGCTACCAGGGTTCCAGTTTAATAATAGAAACTCTGTAATTTACTTTAAACTTTTTAGGATGAGCCTTCCTACTCTAATTTGGTTTATTTTATTTTTTCAGTCTTTTTTTCTTTTCCTGAATTTCTGTGATTGTTTACTCATTCATGGGTGCACCAGAAAAGAAATTTTAAAGTATGATTCTTCGGTGATCCCGAAGGAATTTTATATTACATTCATCTTTGTCCAAATCAGTGTCCATTAGAATAAAAACATCTTAGAATGATTTCCAGACCTGATAATACTGCTAATGTAGCCTTTGAATAAATAATATTCAGGTATAAACTAGAGATACTGAAATGACCACAACTGTTCCTTCTGAAGGGCAATTTAATTTGAATGATCTCTTAGACTGAGTGAAATAATAGGATGAAAGTGCACTGGAATTGGGGTCAAAGAGCTGAATTTCTGTCATCAACCGATCATTTCTGGTTATATAAACTTTTGTGATTCTCGAATTCATTGAACCTCTGTGTCACCATATATGCAGTGGAATAATCATCCTTTTCCTCTCTCCTTCTCAGCCTAAGCTGATTGTTTCCAGTGTAAGGCTGCTCATCCACGCTGTTGTTGTAGGTGCCGTCCAGTCTGTTCTGACTCATAGTGACCTTACATACAACAGAACAAAACACACCCTGCTCCTGTGCCAGCCTCGTGATTGTTGTTATGCCTGAAGCCCATTGTTACAGGCACTGTGTCAATCCATCTTGTTGAGGGTCTTCCTCTTTTTTGCTGACCTTTAAAAAGATGGAGGGTTTTTACCAAGCGTGATGTCCTTCTGCAGGACTGGTCCGTCTGGATAACATGTCCAAACTGTGAGAGATGAAGTCTCGCCATCATCACTTATAAATAGCATTCTAACTGTACTTCTTATAATACAGATCTGTTCATTCTTTTAGCAGTCCATGGACATACAATATTCTTCACCAACATCATAACTCAAAAGTGCCCATTCTTCTCCTTATTCCTTGCTCAGCTCTCGCATGCTTATCAGGGATCAAAAACACTATATGGCTTGGGTCAAGAACACCTTAGTCCTTAAAGTGATATATTTGTTTTGAACACATTAAAGAGGTCTTTTGCACCAGATCTGACAAATGCAATGTGTCCTTTGATTTCTTGTCTGCTGCTTCCATGGGCATTAATTGTGGATCCAAGTAAAATAAAATCCTTGACAGCTTCAATAATTTCTTTGTTTACCAGGATGTTGCTTATTGGTCAGTTGTGAGGATTATTTTGTTTGTTTTTTATGTTGAGGCATAATCCAGACTGAAAGCTGTGGCCTTGGATCATTATTAGTCAGTGCCTCAAGCCCTCTTTCCTTTCAGCAAGCAAGGTTGTGTCGTCTGCATAACGTAGATTGTTAATGAGTCTTCCTTAAATCTTGAGGCTGCATTCTTCTTCATTTATTCCATTTTCTCAGATTATTAACTCAGCATGCAGATTGAATTAGTATGGTGAAAGGATGCAACCTGAACACACACTTTTCTTGACATTAAACCAACAACTGCCTCTTGAGCTAAGTACAGGTTCCTTATGAGCATGATTAATTGTTCTGGAATTCACTTTCTTCACAATGCTCTTCATAATTGGTTTTGATCCACAAAGTCAAATGCATTTGCATAGTCAGTAAAACAGGTAGACATCTTTCTGGTATTTTTTTGTTTTCAGCCAGGATCCATCTGACATCGGTAATGATATTCCTGGTTCCCTGTTATCTTCTGAATCCAACTTGAATTTCTGCCAGTTCCTTGTTGATATACTGTTGTAGCCGCTTTTGAATGATCTTTGGCAAAATTGTACTTGTGTGTGATATTAATGATATTGTTCGATAATTTCTGCATTCTGGTGCATCACCTTTCTTAGGAATAGGCATAAATATAGATCTCTTCCTGTCCGTTTGCCAGGCAGTCATCTTCCAAATTTCTTGACTTAGATAAGTGACTACTTCCAGCGTTGCATCCATTTGTTGAAACATCTTAGCTGGTATTCCAACAATTCCTGAAGCCTTGTTTTTTGGCAATGCCTTCAGTGTAGCTTGGGCTTCCTCCTCCAGTACCATTAGTTCATTTTTATCTCCTGAAATGGTTGAATATTGACCAATTGCTTTCGGTATAGTGACTCTGTGTATTCCTTCCACCATCTTTTGGTGCTTCCTGAGTTGGTTAATATTTTCCCCATGGAATCCTTAAATATTGCAACTTGAGGCTTGAATTTTTTCTTCAGTCCTTTCAGCTTGAGAAACGCAGAGTGTGTTCTTCCTTTTTTGGTTTTCCATCCCTAGGTCTTTGCACATGTTATTATAATACTTTGTTTTCTCAAGCCAACCTCTTAAATCTTCTGTTCAGCTCTTTTACCTCATCATTTCTTCCTTTTGCTTTAGCTACTCAACATTCTAAAGCAACTTTCAGAGTCTCCTCTCACATCCACTTTGGTCTTTTTTTTTTTTTTCTTTTTAATAACCTCATGCTTTCTTCATGTATAATACCCTTGATATCATTCCACAACTTGTCTGGTCTTCGGTTATTAGTGTTCAATGTGCTAAATCTATTTTTGAGATGGTCTGTAAATTCAGGTGAGATGCACTTAAGGTCGCGCTTTAGCTCTTGTCAACTATTCTAATTTTCATCAGTTTCAATTTGAACTTGGATGTAAGCAATTGATAGTCTGTCCCACAGTTGTCCCGTCGTCTTGTTCTGACTGATGTTTTCGAGCTTTTCCATCCTCTCTTCCCATAGATGTAGTCAGTTTCATTCCTGTATATTCCACCTGTTGGTGGAAAAAGGTATTTGCAATAAAGAAGTCTCTGGTCTCAAGAAATTCTATCATGCGATCTCTGGCATTGTTTCTGTCACCAAAGCCATGTTTTCCAACTACCGATCCTTCTTTGCTTCCAACTTTCACATTCCAATCTTCATTTATTGTTATCAATGTATCCAGATTGCATATTTGATCAATTTCAGACTGCAGAAAGCTGGTAAAAATCTTCAATTTCTTCTTCTTTGGCCTTAATGGTTGGTTCACAAATTTGAATAATGCTCATATTAACTAGTCTTCCTTTTAGGTGTATGGATATTATCCTATCATTGACAGTGCTGTACTTCAGGATAGATCTAAGTGTTCTTTTTGACAATAGATGCAACACCATTCCTTTTCAAGTTATCATTCCCACCATAATAGACTATATGATTGTCTGATTCAAAATGGCCAATACCACTCCATTTCAGCTCACCAATGCCTAGGATATCAATGTTTATGCATTCCATTTCATTTTTGATGATGTCCAGTTTTCCTAGATTCATACTTCTTACATTCCATGTTCCGTTTATTAGTGAATGTTTGCAGCTCTCTCTTCTCCCTTTAAGTCATGCCACATCACGAAATGAAGGTCCTGAAAGTTGGAGCCCATCCATGTCTTCATGGGCGACTCTACTTTGAGGAGGCAGTTCTTCCCCAGCCGTCTTTTGAGAGCCTTCTAAACTGAGGGGCTCATCTTCTGCAGGTATATTAAACCCTGTTCTGCTGTTATTTATAAGGTTTCACCAGCTGATTCTGCAGAGTTCTACAAACTTTCAGAGAAGAGTTAACACCACTACTACTGATTCTTTTCAGAAGCGGACTGCCAGGTCCTCCTTCCTAGTCTCTCTTAGTTTGCAAGGTCAGCTGAAACCTGCCCACCATGAGTAACTGATGCTGGTATTTGAGTACCAATGACATAGCTTCCAGCATCACAGCAACACATAAAACCCCATGTACTGTGGTATATGTCCTAGAGACCTAAAAATAATGACTCAAACATACTGTGCACACTTTTGTTCATTGCTGCTTTATTCACATAAACAAATAAATGGAAACAACCTAAGTTTGCAGTAACAGATGAGTGGATAAGCAAATTGTGCTACATACATACAATGGAACACTTGCTGTTGTTAAGTGCCATTGAGTCAGTTCAGACTCATAGCAACCTCATGGACAGCAGACCAAAGCACTGCCCAGTCCTGTGTCTTCCTCACAATAGTTTTTAAGCTTGAGCCCATCATTACAACCACTGTTTCAATCCATCTCGTGAAGGTTATCCTATTTTCTGCTGATTCTCTACATCACTAAGCATGATTTTCTTCTCCAAGGAACAATGATGATTCCACAAAGCATATTATAACATGGATGGGCCTGAGGGGCATAATACTAAGTGAAATAAGTCAAGCATACAAGGACAAATATTGAATGATTCTCTTTTTTAAAAAAAGTAATTTTTATTGTGCTTTACGTGAAAGTTTATAAATCAAGTCAGTTTCTCACACAAAAGCTTATATACACCTTGCTACATACACCCAGTTTCTCTCCTCCAAATAAGACAGCCCACTCCCTCCCTCCACTCTCTCTTTTCGAGTCCATTTCACCACCTTCTGACCCCCTCTACTCTCTCATCTCTGCTCCAGGCAGGAGATGCCAACATAGTCTCAAGTGTCCACCTGATCCAAGAAGCTCACTTCTCGCCAGCATCCCTCTCCAACCCATTGTCCAGTCCAATCCCTGCCTGAATAGTTGGCTTTGGGAATGGTTCCTGTCCTGGGTCAACAGAACGTCTGGGAGTCATGACCACTGGGGTCTTTCTAGTCTCAGTCAGACCATTAAGTCTGGTCTTTTTATGAGAATTTGGGGTCTGCATCCCACTGCTCTCCTGTTCCCTCAGAGGTTCTCTGTTCTGTTCCCTTTCAGGGCAGTCATCAGTTGTAGCCAGGCACCATCTAGCTCTTCTGGTCTCAGGCTGACATAGTCTCTGGTTTATGAGGCTCTTTCTTTCTCTCGGGCTTGTAATTCGGTTGTGTCCTTCGTGTTCTTCACTCTCCTTTGATCCAGGAGGACTGAGAAAATTTAATGCATCTTAGATGGCCACTTGCTAATGTGCATGACCCTAGATGTTGCTCTCCAAAATGGGATACAGAATGTTTTCTTAAAATAGATTTTATTATGCCAATCGACTTAGATGCCCCCTGAAACCATGGTCCCCAAACCCCCACCCCTGCTAAGCTGGGCTTCGAAGCATTTAGTATATTCAGGAAACTTCTTTGCTTTTGGTTTAGTCCAATTGTGCTGACCTTGCCTGTATTGTATGTTGTCTTTCCCATCACCTAAAGTAGTTCTTATGTACTATCTAGTTAGTGAATTCCCCTCTCCCACCCTCCTTTCCTCCCCCCTCTCTTGTAACCATCAAAGAATATTTTCTTCTCTGTTTAAACTGTATCTCGAGTTCTTATAATAGTGGTCTTATACAATATTTGTCCTTTTGCAACTGAATAATTTCACTCAGCATAATGCCTTCCAGATTCCTCCATGTTATGAAATGTTTCACAGATTCATGTTCTTTATTGATGCATAGTATTCCATTGTGTGAATATACCATAATTTATTTATCCATTCATCTCTTGAGGGCACCTTGGTTGCTTCCATCTTTTTGCTTTTGTAAACAGTGCTGTAGTGAACATGGATGTGCATATATCTATTCACGTAAAGGGTCTTATTTCTCTAGGATATATTCCTGAAAGTGGGATTGCTAGATCGTATGGTAGTTCTATTTCTAGCTTTTTAAGGAAGCGCCAAATTGATTTCCTAAGTGATTGTAACATTTTACATTCCCATCAGCAGTGTATAAGTGTTCCAATCACTCCACAGCCTCTCCAACATTTGTTGTTTTGGGTTTTTTGGATTAATGCCAGCCTTTCTGGAGTGAGAAGAAATCTCACTGTAGCTTTGATTTTCATTTCTCTAATGGCTAATGATGGTGAACATTTCCTCACATATCTGTTAGCTACCTGAATGTCTTCTTTAGTGAAGTGTCTGTTCATATATTTTGCCCATTTTTTAATTGAGTTATTTGTCTTTTTGCAGTTGAGTTTTTGCAGTATTGTGTAGATTTTAGAGATCAGGCGCTGATCAGAAATGTCATAGCTAAAGAGTTCTTCCCAGTCTGTGGGTAACCTTTTTGCTCTTTTCTGAAGTCTTTGGATGAGCATAGGTGTTTCGTTTTTAGGAGCTCCCAGTTACCCAGTTTTTCTTCTGCATTGTTAATAATGTTTTGTATACTGTTTATTAGGACTCCTAATATTGTCCCTATTTTTTCTTCTATGATCTTTATTGTTTCAAATTTTATATTTTGGTCTTTGATCCATTTTGAGCTTGTGTTGTCCCTATTTTTTCTTCTATGATCTTTATCGTTTCAAATTTTATATTTTGGTCTTTGATCCATTTTGAGCTTGTTTTTGTGCATGTAGTGAGGTATGGGGTTTGTTTCATTTTTGGAGATGGATATCCAGTTATGCCAGAACCATTTGTTAAAAAGACTGTCTTTTCCCCATTTAACTCTTTTGGGGCCTTTGTCAAATATCAGCTGCTCATATGCGGATGTATTTGTGTCTGGATTCTCAATTCTGTTCCATTGGTCTATGTGCCTGTTGTACCAGTACCAGGCTGTTTTGACTACTGTGGCGGTATAATAGGTTCTAAAATCAGTAAGGCCTCCCACTTTGTTCTTCTTCTTCAGTAATGCATTACTTATCTGGGGCCTCTTTCCCTTCCATATGAAGTTGGTGATTTCTTTCTCCATCCCTTTAAAAAATGTCATTGGGATTTGGATCAGAATTGCATTAAATATATAGATTGCTTTTGGTAGAATAGACATTTTTATAATGTTAAGTCTTCCTATCCATGAGCAAGTTATGTTTTTCCAGTTACGTAGGTCTCTTTTGGTTTCTTACAGAAGTTTTTTGTAGTTTTCTTAGTATAAGTCTTTTATATCTCTGGTAAGATTTATTCCTATGTATTTTATCTTCTTGGGGGCTACTGTGAATGCAATTGATTTGGTGATTTCCTCTTCGCTGTTCTTTTTGTTGGCGTAGAGGAATCCAACTGATTTTTTAATATTTATCTTGTATCCCGATACTCTGCTGAACTCTTCTATTAGTTTCAGTAGTTTTCTGGAGGATTCCTTAGGGTTTTCTGTGCATAAGATCATGTCATCCGAAAATATAGATAATTTTGCTTCTTCCTTGCCAATCCGGATGCCCTTTATTTCTTTATCTAGCCTAATCGCTCTGTCAAGGGCCTCCAGCGCAATGTTGAATAAGAGTGTTGATAAAGGGCATCCTTGCCTGGTTCCCAGTCTCAAGGGGAATGCTTTCAGGCTCTCTCCATTTAGCATGGTGTTCGCTATTGGCTTTGTATAAATGCCCTCTATTATGTTGAGGAATTTTCCTTCTATTTCTATTTTGCGGACCATTTTTATCATGAATGGTGTTGAACTTTGTTAAATACCTTTTCTGCCTCAGTTGATAAAATAATGTGATTCTTCTCTTTTTTTAATTTATATGATGGATTGCATTATTTGTTTTTCTAATGTGGAATAATCCCTACCTACCTGGTCCTGGCGAATTATTTTTTTTTATATGTTGTTGAATTTTATTCAGGTTTTTTGCATCTAAGTTCAGGAGGGATATAGCTCTCTTTACCTGGTTTTGGTATCAGGGGTATGGTGGCTTCATAGAATGAATTTGAGAGTATTCAATCCTTTTCTATGCTATGAAATACCTTTAGTAGTAGTGGTGTTAACTCTTCTCTGATATTTTGATAGAACTGTGCAGTGAAGTTGCCCGGGCCAGGGCTTTTTTGTTGTTGTTGTTGGGAGTTTTTTGATTACTTTTTCAATCTCTTCTTTTATTATGGGTCTATTCAGTTGTCCCATAGTGTCGCTATGAGTTGGAATCGACTTGACAGCACTGGGGTGGGGATTCAGTTGTTCAATCTCAGTTTGTGTTAGTTTAGGTAGTTAGTGTGTTTCTAGGCATTTATCCATTTCTTCTAAGTTTTCAAATTTGTTAGAGTACAATTTTTCATAGTAATCTGATATGATTCTTTTAATTTCAGTTGGGTCTGTTGTAATGTCACCCATCTCATTTCTTATTTGGGTTATTTGCTTCCTCTCCTTTTTTCTTTTGTCAACTTGACCAATGGTTTGTTATTTTTTAAAAAAAAAATAGCTTTTGGTCCTGTTCATTCTTTCAATTGTTTTTCTGTTTTCTATTTCATTTAATTCTGCTCTTATTTTATTATTTGTTTTCTTCTGGTGCCTATGGGTTTCTTTTGTTGCTCTCTTTCTATTTGTTCAAGTTGTAAGGATAATTCTTTGATTTCGGCCTTTTTTTCTTTTTGGATGTGCGTATTTTTTGTTATAAATTGACCTGTGAGCACTGCTTTTTCTGTGTCCCAAAGGTTTTGATAGGAAGTGTTTTCATTCTCATTGGATTCTATGAATTTCTTTATTTCATCCTCAGTGTCTTCTATAATCCAGTCTTTTTTCAGCAGTTTCCAAGTGTTTGATTTCTTTCCCCTGCTTTTTCTGTTATTGATTTCCACTTTTCTGGCCTTATGGTCAGAGAAGATGCTTTGTAATATTTCGATGTTTTGCATTCTGCTAAGGCTTGTTTTATGACCTAATGTGTGGTCTATTCTAGAGAATGTTCTATGGGCACAGGAAAAGAAAGTATACTTTGTTGCTATTGGGTGGAGTGTTCTGTATGTCTATGATGTCAAGTTGGTTGATTGTGGCATTTAGATCTTCCGTGTCTTTATTGAGCTTCTTTCTGGATGTCCTGTCCTTCACTAAAAGTGGTGTGTTGAAGCCTTCTACTATTATTGTGGAGCTGTCTCTCTCACTTTTCAATGCTGATAGAGTTTGTTTTATTTATCTTGCATCCCTCTTACTTCGTGTATAAATATTTAATATAGTTATATCTTCTTGGTATATTGTTCCTTTAATAATTATATAGCGTTCTTCCTTATCTTTTGTGGTGGATTTAATTTTAAAGTCTATTTTGTCAGAAATTAATATTGCCACTCCTGCTCTTTTTTGTTTGTTGTTTGCTTGATATGTTTTTTCCATCCTTTGAGTTTTAGCTTGTTTGTTTCTAAGGTGTGTCTCTTGTAGGCAGCATGTAGATGGGTTGTGTTTTTTAATCCATTCTGCCACTCTCTGTCTCTTTATTGGTGCATTTAGTCCATTCACGTTCATTGCAATTATGGATATTTATGAATTCAGTGCTATCATTTTGAGGTCATTTTTTTGTGTGTTGTTGGCAGTTTCTTTTTCCCACTGAATTTTATTTGTTAAATAGGTTATCTTTACATATTGGCCATTGCTTATATCAATATTTTTTTATTTTGTTTCTACTGAGTCTCTATTTTTTTCTTGTATTTTAATTTGGTGTGTAGCATAGTTTGTCTCCTTTGTGGTTATCTTATTATTTACCCCTATTTTTCTAAATTTAAACTTTTCTTTTATTTCTTTGTATCGCCTTATCTTCCTCTCCATATGGAAGATCTATGACTACATTTCTTAGTCTCTCTTTATTGTTTTAATGTCATCTTCTTTTACATGATAACATCACTGTTATCCTGTTTTTGAGCATTTTTTTTAATCTTGATTTATTTTTTTGATTTCCTTGTCTGGGTTGACATCTAATTTTTCTGCCCAGTATTGTAGTCTTGGGTTGATGCCTGATATTAATGATTTTCTAACCAAAGAACTCCTTTTAGTATTTCTTAAAGTTTTGGTTTGATTTTTACAAATTTCCTAAAATTCTGTTTATCTGGAAATGTCCTAATTTCACCTTTGCAGTTGAGAGACAGTTTTGCTGGATATATGACTCTTGGCTGGCAATTTTTTCCCTACAATTTTTGTGTAAGTTATCCCATTGACTTCTTGCCTGTGTGGTTTCTGCTGAGGAGTCTGAGCTTATTCTTATTGGCTCTCCTTTGTAGGTGACTTTTCGTTTATCCCTAGCTGCTCTTAAAATTCTCTCTTTATCTTTGGTTTTGGCAAGTGTAATTATAATATGTCTTGGTGATTTTCTTTTAAAATCTACCTTATGTGGAGTTCGATAAGTATCTTGGATAGATATCTTCTCATCTTTCATGATAATAGGGAATTTCTCTGCCAACAAATCTTCAACAATTCTCTCTGTGTTTTCTGTTATCACTCCCTGTTCTGGTACTCTAATCACTTGTAGGTTATTTCTCTTGATAGGGTCAACATGATTCTTAAGGTTTCTTAATTTTTTTTAAATTCTTTTATCTGATTTTTCTTCAAATATATTAGTGCCAAGTGCTTTATCTTCAAGCTCAGAAATTCTGCCTTCCACTTGCTCAAATCTGCTTCTCTGACTTTCTATTGAGTTTTCTACTTCTGGAATTTTATTGTTAATCTTCTGAATTTCTGATTGCTGTCTCTCTATGGATTTTTCCAGCTTATTAAATTTTTCATTATGTTCCTGAATAATCTTTCTAATTTCTTCAGTTGCTTTATCTGTGTGTTCCTTGGCTTCTTCTGCATATTGCCTTATTTCCTCCTTGATGTCTTGAAGGGTTCTGTATATTAATCTTTTATGTTCTGCCTCTGGTAATTCCGGGAAAGTACTTTCATCTAGAAGATCCCTTGATTCTTTGTTCTGAGAGTTTGTTGAGGTAATCATGGTTTGTTTCTTTACGTGACTTGATATTGACATTTGTCTCCAAGTCATCTATAAGTTATTGTACTAGTTCTTTTTATGTTTGCTTACTATGTTGTAGCTTCTTGCTTTGTTTTGTTTTGATATGCCCAAATAGTTTGCTTGAGTGACCTAGCTTGATGATTTTCACCTTTGGAGCTCTGATGTCCTGTCCCCAGATGGTTAGAGCTATTATCAGGTATATCAGTCTAGGAGTCCATTCACTTTTCTTATATGAATTCAGCTCAAGTGTCCAGGTATCTGATCGGGAAGTGTGTGCTACAGGCTCTGCCCTACAGTCTTAGAGGGGCAGGGGTGGTTGGTGTAGTTATCAGTATCTGGTTGCAACAGGGAGTCACACTCTGAACAAGGCAGGGGCTGAGAATCAACCCCTCTGTGTCTCTGAGGAAAGTGTGTCCCTGTTCTCTAGGGTGTACAGGTAGGTGGGTTCTACAGAAGGACCATGGGCACCCAATGTTTTTGGTCATAAGGACTGGGAGGTATCATTTATCCTTGGACACCTGTCGTGGGTGGCTGTGTGACCTGAGTGGAGCTATCAGTCCTTAGGCCTCTGGTGTGGGTAGGTGAGGACCCTGTTTAATAGGCAAGGCAATGTCAAACAGGAAACACCCACTGCTTCACCACACAACTGAAATGGTTGGAGTCTAGTCTCCTCAAAAAAGCCCACACAGGTCCATGGGGAAAGGTACTCAAAGTCCATGGACCATTTATGCCTGGATAGGAGCAGTTTCTGTCCTGAACTCCCCCGATTAGTGGATCTGGCAATTTATTTTTTCCCACAGTTGCAAATTTATTCCTTCTCCAAGGCCAGGAGGATGGCTCTAGGCACTCAACCAGGCCTTTCTCAGGCCCAGGGAGGTCAGCCACTGAAGCCATCTTGGGAACGGGGTGGGGGCGGGGAGCTCAGTAAAATATACTCAAGTACTTAGATTTGCTGAGAGCACTGTTCTGTTTCTGTTCCAGAGGTGTGAGTAGGCTGTGTGGCTGGCTGCTTCTCCTGAGGAAACTGCAGCCATATGCTAGTACCAGCCCACCGCCACCACTAACTGGAATGGTGCCTGAGGGCTCCCCATGATTGATCCTTCTTTTTTAAGATGACAAAAATAGATAAATATAAAGAGACCAATGTCCAGTGTTGGTTTCCAAGGAGGGAAATGGTGGAAAATTAACAGTTTATAGAGACTAGGTATTTTGGGTACAGAGAAAAATGGCAGTGAATGTGGAGGTAGTGAGCACAGCACAACCAAAGCAAAAAAGACTGAGCACATAGGGATGGAAATATGCAAATCATTATATGTGTAAGCATAGGTTTGTACGTAGGTGAGAACAGATAGAAGTATCTATAGGTGTGTGTAAACACAAATATTTGGGTGTAGGCACATATATTCACTGAAGACACAAACAGGGGAACTCCTCATATATTACCAGACAACTGCCAACACTGATGTTCTGGATTTGAACTTTTAGGACCATAATCTCATGGGACAATTCAGTCAATTGACATAACATAGTTCACAATAATGATCTGAATCCTAGAGAAGTGAAGATGTCTGTGGTCTTAAAACCTGTGATTAGCCATCTAAGACACAAACTACAGCTCTCTACTGACTAGGAGCAAAATAGTCAGAAAGTAACCAAAAGAGCAGAGAAGAACCAAACCTACATGAACTACAACTTCATCCACCCTGAGACCAGAAGAGCTAGATGCTGCCAGACTACCACCATTGACCATTCTGAATGAGGTCACAATAGATGGTAACAGACAGGATGAGAGAAAACCATGGAGCCAAACTCAAATTTTTACTAAGACACACACACACAAACAAAACTGCAAAACCAGACAACCTGGAACAACAGAAAACAAATGATTCTCTGAGACTGTCATCCTGAGACACTCTTTAAACCTAGAACTGAATCTATCCCCTGAGATCAACTTTTAGCTAAATAACAGAGTGTCACACAAAATAAAGGATATTACCTGTATGATCAGTGATCTGCTAAAAAATCATCAGTATGAGACCAAAAGGTCAACAATTATTCAAAAGCAAAAATGAGAAGGTAAGGGGGAAGGGAAACTAGAGCACTAGAAGTGGAACAATCAGAACACAATTAAGGAGAATGTTAATACATTGTGATGAATGTACCTAATGTCACTGAATAAATTTTCTACTGACCAGGATAAAACAGTCAGAAAATTTAAAACAGAAACCTAAGTTGCTGTGCAAATTTTCAGCAAAAAAATGAATAAAATAATAATAATAATAGATACAATTCTGGAATATTGCCCAGATGTCTACGTAGAGCTCCTCCTTCCTTGAATAGGCTGGCAAATCTACAAATATGCCTCTCACAGTGAATCACATAGCCCTTGGATTACAGGATGACTGAGGCAAGGAATTTGGGGTCCCTTTTTTTTTTTACCATGGTGCATTATGGGAAATGTTAAAGATATTTTCATTCATTTGAACGTTCTCCAAATTAAAAAAAAAAGTGCATGATTGTATCAGACAAACATATATCATTCCCTAGATGAAAAAAGACATAAGTTCATTAAAAATTATTAGAAGTATTAACGGTGTTGAAAAGTTAAGTGTCTTTATGAGCATTTTGTTAGAAAATCACAAAACAAAACAAAAAAAAGTAAGGGCTAATACAATCCCACAGACTCAACCAAAACACTTAGCATTTAGAGATAGGGGGGAAACAGCAGATACATTTGAATTACTTTCTGTATGATACTGGAAATTTTATGATAAGCCTTAAAGCTCAGTAGAAAACAAAGAAGTACGAATAGTACCCTGGATCCTCCTCCCTTGTCCATTTCATCCATTTCCTTCCAAATTCAAACCCCTCCTTAAAGGTCCCTTTTGAAACCCTAAGTCCAGTGAAGAAAATGTTTCCTCTGAAAATAAGTTGAATTCCACCATTTTCTTGACAGCTTTTTTCACATACTTGTTTCTCAGGCTATAGTCAGGGGGTTCAACGGGGTTATCACTGCAGTATGGTACATCGTGGCCTTCTTGTCAGTGTCCAGACTGCTGCCGGGGGTGGGCCTGAAATGAATGGAAAGTATTGTTCCATGGAAGACAACGATGGCTGTGAGGTGGTGGGCACAGGTGGAAAAGGCTTTATGTCTTCCCTTTGCAGAGCACATCCTCGAGATGGTGATGAGAATAAACAAGTAGGAGGTAAGGATGGCAATGATAGTGATGATCTCATTGACAGCAGCCACAATGTACAATGGAAACCCTGGTAGCATAGTGGTTAAGAGCTACAGCTGCTAACCGAATGGTTGGCCGTTCAAATCCACCAGATCCTCCATGGAAACTCTATGGGGCAGTTCTACTCTGTCCTATAGGGTGGCTATGAGTCGGAATTGAAAATGTCCAACAGCACTTCATTCATAGAGACAGCAGATCAAGCAAGTGATAAGGAAAGGGTTTGACTGCAGAAGTAGTGTTTACTCATGATTGAGAGCTAGGACAGGATCTCAAGAGCTAAACACATGCAAATCAGAGAACATACGGCTCCTCAGAGATATCAGCCAGGCAACAGCTCTTTACAGAGTTTCTGGGACATGATGACCTTGTACAGCAGTATGTTGCAGGTGGTCTCAAATCAGTTGTAGGCCATCTCGGCCAGCAGGATGACCTCAGTGTTTGCATAATTACAAAACAAATAGAACTGCACAATGCATTCTAGGAAGAAAATGGCTTTGTCTTTGTTTATGCATATTTCTTTCCATGGAAATGATTGCTATTAGACACAGGTTTTAACCCATATGATGATACGTTGGATTCTGATATATAGTAAATGACAGTATTTGTTTACTAGATTATTTTTTAAAAGTTCAACCACAAACTATTGTTACTGAATGCATGTCTCCTGAGAAAGAGAGTCTAATGATAGCAAAATTCTAAAAGAATGAAGAAAAAAAAAAACATAACTGGCTGTGATTCCTTAAATCTTGTAGGCAAAACACGACAAAGTTATCTTGTTTATGTATTTATCTTAAAGAGATGGGACGTGTGCTTAAAGGTTGATTTAAATTTAAAATATTGAATGAGATTCATGTCATGATCACAATCCATGAATTGAATAATCTCAATGTGAATCTCCAAACCGTTGATGTAAATGAATTTAAAGCATACAGGATAATTCCATTTTATAAAATATTATATTAGCAATTGTCAATGACATTATACTATTTTAATATTTTCTGAATGTTTTAATTGCATTGTCTTAAGCAAGGGGTCTCTAAGTGGAAGAATAACCAATACCCTAAATTGTCATATGATAAACCATGGGAATATGTTTTTGGTAACCTTGGCAGAACCTGAGAAAGTGAGTGACTCTATTGACTATACAAAAAAAAATGCAAAAATGTATTTATTAAAACAACAATCATTATTACTGCTCACTATTATACAGGTCAGGTGGGCAGTTCTGCTGATCTGGTCTGTGTTTGGCTGATCTGGGCTCAGCTTACTTAGGTCTATGAGATCAACTGGCAGGTCAGCTGACATAAGAGTTTCTCACCCTTGAATCTGGTGGTGGGCTAAGTGTCAGAGAGTATAATGGAAGGAGTGGGCAACTGGGTTATTTTTCCCTCTTTACTCAATAGTCTAATCTGTGTTTGTTCATATGGCAGCTTCCCAGGTTTCTTTCTTTTTTTTTTTTTCAATAGTCTGTGTAAAATCCTGAAATCTCTCAAAGGTTTGGAATTTGCTTCAATGTCTTTTTTGCCACCTTTGTTAGCCAAAATAATTCACAAACGTAGGCTGCGTTGGCAAATTGGTCAAATTGAGAGTTCTGTTGAGCAGGATTCAGTAATTACGCCCATGTTCAAAAAATAGATAAATAAATTATACATAACATTCGCAATGGCTGGGTGGGCAAACTAACTGACAAACAAATAGGGCAGGCACTTGATGTCGCTACTTTTTGCATATAATGGTTTTCTGAGATCCATTTCTAAGCCTGTGGTGCAGCCTATCAAACTTATCATTCTGTCACGCCGGAGCTCTTTTGAAAACACGGTCAGGGTATAGACAATATTTATTCAACTTTGCAGTCATGCCAAAATAACCTGAATATAACATACTACACACGAACACACGGGTGCAAGCACACACATACATTACACAGTATTCATTCGATAATAATTGACTGACTCAATGTTACATTCTTATTTCCTCGAGATTGTTTATTCCATTCTCTCCTGAATAAGATGCCTTCCTCACTGAAATGTGTCTCCTAAAATCCTGCCCATTCTCCAGGCCAACTTCAAATAATACCTCTTTTATGAAGATTATTTCTAATGTCTCTAAGTGGATTTGAACTATTCCTTGCTCAAAACTTTTAAGATATTTCTTCTAGCCTGCCTTTTACAACAGCCCCGTTCTTTATTGCGCCAGCATTACCACCAAATTATGCATTCCTTGAGGACAAAGCCTATGTCTTACCTTTACTGCCATTTGTAGATATGTCATCAAAAAATGTGTGTTCACTGAGAAACTACTATATTTCAAGTACTTAATGAGAAAGTGGGATTAAATTAATGTTTATTCAGATTATGCAACCTGCCCCACATATCTATATTATCTTTTGTTCCTCACTATCAGATTATGAACCAGTTAATGTTCTTACAATTTGCATAGGTTTAAAACTAAAGATGAGAGAGATGCTGAACTTTTCCTGCAATGAAGAGACAAAGCCAAATTTAGTCTCTTTGAAACAATATCCACGTACTTGCCATTGTGCAAAATTAAGTATTAATCTTAAATGTATCTTCTAAAATGGCCTTTTTGGACACACTTTATTTAAAGGTTAGGGACAAATTCTACTAAAATAATATGCTCAATGAGAAAAGACTCTAGTGTCCATTAACTTGCTGACTGTATTCTTGACATCCTTATTCCTCAGACTGTAGATCAAGGGATTTAACATGGGGATCACCACTGTGTAAAACACAGAGGCAACTTTGATGGTGTGCCTGGAGTTTTTGGAGTTGGGCACACAGTAGAGGAAGAGGATGGTGCCATGGAAGATGGTGATGGCAGTCAGATGAGAGGCACAGGTAGAGAATGCCTTACAACGCCCACTGGCTGAACTCATTTTCAAAATGGTGACAACAATAAACACATAAGAAGTGAGAATGATGAGTAATGTACTCACCATATTAAAAGTAGCAAAGATGAAAAGCAACAACAGGCTGAGAGAAGTATCAGAGCAGGAAAGGGAGAGAAGCGAGGAGAACTCGCAGAAGAAGTGACTGATTGTGTTGGAACCATGAAAAGATAATTTCAAAGCAGAGCATGTGAGCATCAAGGAACACCCTACTCCCCAAGTATATGATCCTGACACCAGCATAACACAGAGTCTCTGGGACATGGCAACTGTGTACAGCAGAGAGTTGCAAATGGCCACTAAACGGTCATAGGCCATTACAGCTAATAAAAAGATTTCAGTCACCACAAAGGTACAAAACAAGAAGAATTGTACTACACATCCTAAAAATGAAATGCTTCTGTCTTCTGCAACTAGGTTCCCCAGCATTTTGGCAGCAATGATCGAGGAAGAGCAGAAATCCACAAATGAGAGGTGGCTGAGGAAAAAGTACATGGGGATGTGAAGTTTGGGGTTAATTTTGATGATTACAATCATCCCAAGATTCCCTACAACAGTGACACTGTAGATGGCCAGAAAAACCAGGAAAAGGGGAACCTGCAGTTCTGGGCAATCTGAGAAGCCTAAAAGGGTGCACGTGGCTGTGCTTCTATTTCTCTCTGGCACTAACATGGCTTCAGTTCATTGAAATCTAAAAGTCAGTCCTGGAAATAAATAAATAAATAAACAAACAAACAAATAAATAAATAAACAAACATAGGAACAATACAGGAAGCTTAGTCAACTATCCTTTGCTAAGACAGGAAAAGATGTCTCTTTCAGAATCTATGTGTTTATTAACTAATAAATGCTAAACCAAAATTTTAAAACATGCTATTTTTTTTAATTTTCTTAAGAAAAACTACTGAACCGAATTTTATTTATTTAAGGTCTTGAGTCTAGTTTTTTGTATTTATGAATATATAAGATGAGATTTAGGGATTGCATAAAAATTCATTGCCATCAAGACAATTTTGGCACGTAGTGACTCTATAGGACAGATTGAACTGCCCCATAGGGTTTCCAAGGAGCAGCTGGATTCATACTGCCAGCCTTATGGTTAGCAGTTAATCTCTTAACCACTATGCCACCAAGCCTCCTGGGATTATATGGTAATTTTAAATCAAATCCTCACTTAACACTTTCAGTTCTCCTTGAATATTATAAGCTCATAAAAGACAAGCCCCACCTGATGCAGTGACAAATTATGTCCGCTCCACAGTCAATAACAAAAATCAGAATTGTCTAAATTATTTTATCAACTAACACAGTACATGTACACACTATGGACATAAAGAATGGACAGCCTTAACACTTCCCATTTGTGTTTTTATTATTAATGCTGCACAGTATGTTAGCCTTAGTTTTTTCTTTCTGACACAGTAAACCTGATACCAAAATAAATCTTAATTAATTTGTTTCATCAGCCTAAGTGGTGCCAATGGTTAATGCCCTTGGCTGCCTATCCAAAAGTTTGGAGGTTCCAGTCCACCCAGTGGAGCCTTTGAATAAAGGGCTAGTGAACTACTTCAGAAAAGTAAGCCATTGAAAATGTTTTGGAGGATAGTTCTACTCTTACACATATGGGGCCATCATGATTCCAAGCTGGTTTTTTTTTTTTTTTTTAATGTTTTTTCCGATTAGGAAATCCTAAATTCCAGTCAGGACCCTGGGCAGCTCAGTGATTAAAAGTGCTCCACTGCTATCCAAAGTTTCAGGGGTTTGAACCAACCAGCTGCTCTGCAAGAAGAAAGCGGTGGCACTCTGTTCTGGAAAGATTTACAGCCTTGGAAACCCAAAGGGGCACTTCTATTCTGTCCAGTAGGGTATTTTTTTTTTAAGTTCCTATTCTTTCTCATTGCTTCAGGAATAGAAAGAAATTAGAACAGATGAAAAAATAAAAATATTCTGGTCCACATCCTTACTCTAGAGATGGCATAATACAAACCAGAAGAAGCCTTGACTTTCCCAGTGACCTGCAGATAAAGACCAGCCTATGACCCCCAACCATGTATGCATTTCCCCACCCAAACACTGGTCCATTTTAGAGATCTACCTACTAATATATTTCCTTTATCAATGATCACTCCCTTTAATTTGTGAGCAAACTAGGGACTCTAAATATGGGAAGTATTCCACTGACATTGTTAAGTGCAACAACGATATACTTGAGGGCAGCATCCAGATGATACACAGGAGAATGGGATTTAGAGATGTTTATACACCAGGAATAAAGACACTTTGACTGAGAAATTCCCATTCCCAAAGTATCTCCAGCTTAATTCTCTTCCTTCAACACACCTAGAATACTCATTCTGTCCCTATATTATGTCTGTAGAAGATAAAAACATGGAGTAGTAGTGCATGTTTAAGTCATTTCATGTAAAAACAGTGATGTAAAGGAATCATTGTATTTCTAGAATTGGTAGCCAGCACCTCTCACATCCCAACATACTTGGAAATTTTTTCTGTCTATGATTTCTTATAAGTTTATCTCTTATTCTGAAACCTAACAAATCATTATCAAATGGCCAAGAAATAAAGGTATCAGGTTTTGTGCTGGACTGAGATCCTCAATGATCCTATCATGTTCCTGTATAAATCTGAGCGCTCAAAAGCCAAAGCATCACACATACAGTAATTTTAATCATAACATTTTTAACACCATATTTTATTTATCTAAGACATTTGAACCTTAATTTTGATCAAACTCATGTCTTTAACGTCATTGCCCTTTTTTCTCCTAAATATGGATGCTAAATTAATAATAAATATATCTTCTCATTTAGTCCAGGAAATAAAGATAGGAGAGCTAAAATCTTCTTCCATATAATTTCCTCCCATTTCATTGTTCTTTTGGTCTCAGTAGACACCTGTTCTTCATGACATGCTTTATAATCTTAATTAAAGCTTGAAAGATAGATTGATAGGTAGATAGATAGATGACTGATAGATAAGTTGATTGATAAATTGCTAGATAAATATCATTTTTTATGAAAGATTCTGTCTAATCACTGATTATTCCGTTCTGCTTAAATGCCTGTCTATTGTACCTTGACGACTGCTCCAAAAATTTACAAAAGTAAGAAAACACACATTCCCAAAACTGTCAGGGCACATCTATTCCCCCACCTCAGGTATCTGTCATCCAGGGCACTATTATTGAGGGGTCAAGTCCTCTACGCACAGCTGTGCATAAAGGGTGCACATTCTGTTCCTTGTATGATCAGATATGCACCTTTTGCTATGGCTCTATATTCCTCATGAACTCTCTACATCTAAAGGTTACATATTACCCATTAGTTGTTTCCTGGATACATGACACTGAAGTTAATAACACTATGACTTTAGAATTTTAAAACAAACCTGCTAATGGCAAAGGGAAGGCTTCTCCTGCATCTGGGAAACTTGGATGGGAGTGAAGTGTATGCCGTATTACATCTGTACTCACAACCTTGAGTCATGAACCCTAGAGACTATCTCTTGCCTCATTCTCTAGAGGACAAAAAATAAACAATTAAAATTAACTACCTTTCTCAGCTGTACTAGAAAACCAGGAGGAATATTATAGTATCATTAGGGACATTTTATAAGCAACAATATATATTTCAAAGTCATCTTCCCCAGTCTCCTGAACATTCCCATACTCTCCCACAGTTATCAGTTATGTGTATCAATGTTGTTATTTTGTTGTTATGTGCCGCTGAGTCAGTTCTGACTCAGCGAATCTATGCACAGCAGAACGAAACACTGCCTGGTCCTGTGCCATCCTTACAATTGTTGTTATGCTTGAGCTCATTGTTGCAGCCACTGTGTCAATCCACCTTGTTGAGGCTCTTCCTCTTTTCCACTGACCCTGTACTCTGCCAAGCATGATGTCCTTCTCCAGGGACTGATTCCTCCTGACAAAATGTCCAAAGTATGTAAGACGCAGTCTCGTCATCCTTGCTTCTAAGGAGCATTCTGGTTGTACTTCTTCTAAGACAGATTTGTTCATTCTTTTTGGCAGTTCATGGTATACTCAATATTCTTCGTCAACACCACAATTCAAAGGTGTAAACTTTTCTGCGGTCTTCCTTATTCATTGTCCAGCTTTCACATGCATATGATGTGATTGAAAATACCATGGCTTGGGTCAGACACACCTTAGTTTTCAGGGTGACATCTTCGCTCTTCAATATTTCAAAGAGGTCCTTTGCAGCAGATTTGCCCAATGCAATGCATCTTTTGATTTCTAACTGCTGCTTCCATGGTTGTTGATTGTGGATCCAAGTAAAATGAAATCCTTGACAACTTCATTCTTTTCTCCATTTATCCTGATGTTGCTCATTGGTCCACTTGTGAGGATTTTTGTTTTCTTTATGTTGAGGTGTAATCCATACTGAAGTCTGTGGTCTTTGATCTTCATGAGTAAGTGCTTCAAGTCCTCTTCACTTTCAGCAAACAAGTTTGTGTCATCTGCCTAACGCAGGTTGTTAATGAGTCTTCCTCCAATCCTGATGCCCCGTTCATCTTCATATTGTCCAGCTTCTCATATTATTTGTTCAGCATACAGATTAAATAGGTATGGTGAAAGAATACAACCCTGATGCACACCTTTCCTGACTTTAAACCAATCAATATCCCCTTGTTCTATCCAGACAACTGCCTCTTGAACTATGTAAAGGTTCCTCATGAGCACAATTAAGTGTCCTGGAATTCCCATTCTTCCCAGTGTTATCCATAGTTTGTTAAGATCCACACAGTCAAATGCCTTTGCATAATCAATAAAACACAGGTAAACATTCTTCTGGTATTCTCTGCTTTCAGCCAGGATCCATCTGACATCAGCAATGATATCCCTGGTTCCATGTCCTCTTCTGAAACTGGCCTGAATTTCTGGCAGTTCCCTGTTGATGTACTGCTGCAGCCATTTTGGAATGATCTTCAGCAGAATTTTGCTTGCATGTGATATTAATGATATTGTTCTATAATTTCCACCTTCAGTTGGATCACCTTTCTTGGGAATAGTCATAAATATGGATCTCTTCCAATCAGTTGGCCAGGAAGCTGTCTTCCATATTTCTTGGCATAGACGAGTGAGCATCTCCAGTGCTGCATCTGTTTGTTGAAACATCTCAATTGATATTCCATCAATTCCTGGAGCCTTGTTTTTTGCCAGTGCCATCAGAGCAGCTTGGACTTCTTCCTTCAGTAGCATCGGTTCCTGATCGATCATATGCCACCTCTTGAAATGGTTGAATATTGACTAATTCTTTTTGGTATAATGACTCTGTGTATTCCTTCCATCTTCTTTTGATACTTCCTGCATCATTTAATATTTTCCCCATGGAAAATATTCACTATTGCAACTCGAGGATTGAATTTTTTCTTCAGTTCTTTCAGCTTGGGAAATGCTGATCATGTTCTTCCCTTTTGGTTTTCCATCTCCAGCTCTTTGCACATGTTATTATAATACTTTATTTTGTCGTCTCAAGAGGCCCTTTGAAATCTACTGTTCAGTTCATTTACTTCATCAATTCTTCCTTTTGCTTTAGCTGCTCGACAATCAAGATATGTGTATCAATAGGAGACATAATTATTAAATATAAATTGACTGAATGCTATGTGCTATTCTAATAGGTGAGAAATGATGTCTAAGTGTAGTTTTCATTTGTGCTTCTATTATTATGAGTCCAGTTGAACAACTCTTGATACCTTTTAGAACTATTTGTTTTTCTTTAATGTGGACTCTTTAATCATATCTTATGTCCATTTTTCTATAGGACTAATTTTCATTTTCTATTCAACTCTGTAATAGAGTTGGTGATTGCTCATTTTTCTTAATTTTAATTTATTCTCTCTTGTTTTTGTTATGAAGTTTCTGTATATTCACGTAATCTAAATTTTAAACCTTATTTTCGTAACCTGTTTTGATGTGTGGAGTAAGAAAGTGATCCAATTCATCTTTTCGTCATATGGCTAAGGAAAGATCACCATGTGGCTCTTGAACATCTCTTTGCCAAAAGACAACACTATTTTAATAATAGACACTTTATAAGATGTCCGAAATCCTGGTGGTGGAGTGGTTAAGTGCTATGGCTGCTAACCAAAGGGTCAGCAGTTCAAATCCACCAGGCGCTACTTGGAAACTCTATGGGCCAGTTCTACTCTGTCCTGCCGGGTCGCGATGAGTCAGAATTGACTCGACAGCAATGGATTTGGGTTTTTGATTTGGTTTATAAGATGTTTTTGCAGAAGATCGTCCAATGCAATTTGTCATTTGATTTCTTGACTGCTGTTTCCATGGGTGTTTATTGTTGATTCAAGTAAAATGAAATCCTTGACAACTTCAATCTTTTCTCCATTTATCATGATGTTGCTTCTTGTTTATACAGTGGTATAATGATCCTTTTCCTCACTCTTTCTCAACATTTTCATTTGTTTCAAGTGCAAAGGTGCTCAATCATAAGATCTGCAGAATCCATGACAAAACCTTCAGATAAGAATTATTTCCCTTTATCACACAACACATCCACCTGTGTCTCCCAACAGAGACTGAATGCTTCCTCCACATGTTTGGAAATCACTAGTGACATACAACAGAATAACTTTAAAGTCAAGTTAACAAATCAGAAAGACCTTTTCTAAGATGAGTTGACAGCATTGCTCACATTGAACTGAGAGAGAAAAAAACACACAGTCATAAAATTTATTGATTCTGATAGTGACAGTTTAAACAGATTCATTACAAGCATCCTCAGATGAAACAGAATTAAGTGGTTTTCTTAAGGCTGAAAAAAAAAAAGAGACAAGGCATTGTGTCTCATAAAATAAACTAGCCTTCATGATACAGGTTTATTACAAGCCCAATACCAACGTTTTGGGATTTAATTCATTCCAAAACGATTATTTTCAAAATAATTTCAAAATAACTTTGACTAGCAACAAAGTGCTGCCAACTTATTGCTTTGTCAAGTATACTATCCAGACACAGTAAAAATAAATTCATTAATTAAACACACCCACAGTCATAAGCAAACAAAACTACAATCTAACGATATAATTATTCCAAGCCAAAGCAATGTTTCTGGAGCTGGATCAAGAACTCGAGACAGCATCTGAGGTATAGAAGATTTGGGATAAGTCTATACATGGGGAAGAGGAGGTGCAGGGAGAGCACAGAAGCTGGGAGAAGCTACACGCTAACATCTGAAATGCTCACTCTTTGGAGTCATTTTGGGATAGAGCTGGGAAACAGCCCTAACAGGAATCACAGAAAAGGGACTCATATGAGGAAGCAATAGCCTAATTTTTTAAAAGGTGCATAAAATGCCTTTGGGAGTTCTCAGGAGAAGCAATTGGAAAGAGGCAAAGAGAGACCATGGTGAAGTGAGAAAGTGCTGTTGAATCTCAATGAGCCCCAACATGGGCAGGAACTACCTATGACCAGAGGAACAGCAAGGGCAGTAGGGCTAGAGGAATTCTTCAGACTGACAGGGCAAAAGAGAAAGAAAATTGTTCCACTGTGGGCAGGTCCACCCATGGGGGAAATATACAGAGAGCCCATCTTTGCCAAAGAAACTCAAACTCCACCACTTACATCAGCATCTGAGGGCAGCTAAACAACTCCCTCCCTTCCACACATGATTATTGAATTCCAGAGTTCAAGCATTCAGAATTACTGGGTCAGCAATGAAAAAAAGCCTAAGGATAAGAGTGCTGTCTAGCAGATTTCAGAAGACAATACCAAGCTCACTTCTGACTCATAGCAATATTTTGAGGCTGAGTGGAGCTCCACTATGTCGTTTCCAGTGCTGTAAGTCTTTGTAGAGGCAGGCTACTACACCTTTGTCCCAAGGAGCAGCTGGTGGTGAGGGTTCTCGTCTTCTGTTTGGGAGACATGCACTTGGCCCTGGGACACCAGCGAGTGCAACCAAAAAGTTTTCCCATGAAACAAAAATAAAAGATTTAACATAAAATAACAAAGATAACCAAATGGTGCAAGTTCGACAAAAAAATAGTAAAACATACAAAATCATAAAAGAAGAAAGACCAGTCAAAAGCAAAACAAGAAGAAAAGGGAAATTCTACTGTGGAGGCCAGACTAACACAAAGAATTAATAATTATCAGACTATGGTGAAAAATATGTTTAAAGAAAGCAAAAAGCACACACAAAAAAAACAAATTAGCAGAGACAGGGAAACAAATGGAACAACAAAGTGAAAGACTCAATGTGGAAACCGAAAACATCAAAAAAGAAAACTACTGGAACTGAAGAATAAAACGAATGAATCACGAAAAGCAAGAGAAACACTCAACAATAGAGTTGAACATATGGAAGATAGAATAAATGAATTAGAAGACAAATTAACTGAACTTATCAAGTCTCAAGAGAAAAGAGCAAAGAAAAGTGAACACTAAAGGAAATATGAGATTCAGTTAAGAAACCTAAAATTAGAATTATTCGAATCCCAGAGCACCATGACAACAATACATGGAAATGATTTTCTGAGATATAATTTGAGAGAATTTTCCAGATCTGAAGAGAGAACCAAGCCTCTACATACGGAAAGCTACACAAACCCCAACTAAATGAGACAAAAAAAAGAGCAACTCCACACCATATCTTAATAAAATTCTTGCAAACCAAGTACAAGGAGATAATTCTGAAAGCAGAAAGAGAAAAGCATAAAATAACATACCAAGGTGCTTTCATGACAATTATTGCAGATTTCTCCCCAGCAACTCTAGAAGCCTGAAGACAATGGAGAGACAGACATACAGAAAATACTGAAAGGAAACAATTGCCAACCAGGAATTTTTTTTTTTTAATTGTGTTTTAAAGAAAGTTTACAGATCACATCAGTTTCTCATACCAAAACTTATAAGCACATAGTTATGTGACCCTAGTTGCTCTCCCTGTAATGTGAGTGCACGTTCCTCCTCTTCACCCTGTATTTCCTGTGTCCATTCAACTAGCTCTCTTATCCCTCTGTCTCCTCATCTTGCCTTGTGACAGGAGCTGCCCACTTAGCCTCATGTATCTACCTGAGCTAAGAAGTACTCTCTTCACCAGTAGCATTTTATGTCTTATAGTCCAATCTAATCTATGCGTGAAGAGTTGACTTCAGGAATGGTTTTAGTTTTAGGCTAACAGAGAGTACAGGAGCCAAGTCCTCTGGGATCCCTCCAGGCTCAGTCAGACCATTAAGTCTGGTCTTTTTACTAGAATCTGAATTTGAGTTCTGCACTTCAATTTCTCCTGCTCCATCAGGGACTCTCTGATACGTTCCCTGTCAGGGAGGTAATTGGTGGTAGCCAGGCACCATCTTGTTCTTCCAGTCTCAGGCTGATGGAGTTTCTGGTTTATGTGGCCCTTTCTGTCTCTTGGACTCATATTTTCCTTGTGACTTTAGTGTTCTTCATTCTTCTTTGTTCCAGGTGGGTTGGGACTAATTAATGCATCTTAGATGGCCACTTGCTAGCTTTTAAGACCCCAGATGCCACTCCCAAAGTGGGATGTAGAACACTTTCTTAATAAACTTTGTTATGCCAATTGACCTAGATGTCCCCTCAAACTCTGGAATACTCCACTGAAACCTGTCAACCATGGGTAATCCTGCTGGTATTTGAAATACTGATGACATATTTAGCAGCATCACAGCAACATACAAGCTAATGCAGTAGGACAAATTGACAGATGTATGAAGGAGAAACAAAAGGGAACAACATGCTTGACATTTCTCAAGATGAAGGAACTGAAGAAAAAAATAAAGGCTCTAGTTGCAATAACGAAAAAGTCTGTGGGCAAAATACTGAACTACACAAGAAGCATCAAAAGAAAACTGAAGAAATACACAGAATCACCGTGCCAAAATAATTGGCCAACATTCAACCATTTTGGGAGGTAGCATATGCTCAAGAACCAATGAAGGAAAATGTCTAAGCTACACTAAATACATTGGCAAAAAACAAAGCTGAAGGAATTGACAGGATACCAATTTAGAGGTTTCAACAAAAAGTTGCAACTATAGAAGCACTAATTCATCTGTGCCAAGAAATTTGGAAGATAGATAATTGGTCAACCAAGTGGAAGATATTCATATTTGCACACATTCCAAAGAAAGGTGACCCAATTAAATGTGGAAATTATAGAACAATATCATTAATATCACACGTAAGTAAAGTTTTGCTGAACATAATTCAAAAATAGTTGCATGGGTTCATGGACAGGGAACTGCCAGAAATTGAGCCGGATTTGGATGAGGACTTGGAACAAAGGGTATCACTGCTATTGTCAGATAGAGTTTGACTGAAAGCAGAATACCAGAAAGATATTTACCTTTGTTTTACTGACTATGCAAAGGCATTTTATTGTGTGGATAATAACAAATTACGGGTAAAATTGAGGAGAATGGGAATTCCAGAACACTTTGTACTCATGGAGAACCTGTACATAGACCAAGAGGCAATTATTTGAACAGGACAAAGTGATACTCGGAGGTTTAAAATCAGGAAAGGAAGGTGTCAGGGTTGTATTCTTCCACCATATTTACTCAATCTGTGTGGCAAGGAAATAATCTGAGAAACTGGGCTATATGTAGAAGAACAGAGCATCTGATTGGAGGAAGCTCATGATATGCTGATGACACAACCTTGCTTGCTAAAAGTGAAGAGAGCCTGAAACACTCAGTGACTGAGATCAAAGACTACAGCCTTCAATATGGATTATACCATAACATAAAGAAAAAGATTCATGATACATCTTTCAACAGGGATAAGTCTAGAAGGCATTATGCTGAGAGAAATAAGTCAACACAAAAGGAAAAATACTGTATGAGACCACTATTGTAAAAAACCAAGAAAAGTTCGCACATAGAAAGAAACAAACTTTGATGGTTACAAAGGAGGGCTGGGTGGGGAGGGAAAAATACTAAATAGACAATAGATAAGTGATAACCTTGGTAAAGGGTAAGACTGTACACAATATTGGGGAAGTCAGCACCACTTGACTAAGGCAAGGTCACAGAAGTTTCACAGACACATCTGAACTCCCTGAGGGACTGAATTACTGGGTTGAGGGCTGGGAACCACAGTCTTGGGGGACATCTAACTCACATGGCATAAGACAGTTTATAAAGAAAATATTCTACATCCTACTTTGCTAAGTAACATCTGAAGCCCTAAAAGCTTGTGAGGGGCCATCTAAGATACTCCACTGGTCCCACTCTGTCTGGAGCAAGGGAGAATGAAGAAAACCAAAGACACAGGGGAAAGATTACTCCAAAGGACTAATGGACCACAATTACCAGATCCTTCACCAGACTGAGTGCAGCACAACTAGATGATGCCTGGCTACCACCACTGACTGCTCTGACAGGGATCAGAATAGACTGCTCTGACAGGGATCGGAATAGAAGGTCCTAAATAGAGCTGGAGAAAAACGTAGAACAAAATTCTAACTTACAAAAAAAGACCAGACTTATTGGTCTGAAAGAGACTGGAAAAGCCCCAAGAATATGGCCCCCAGACAGCCTTTTAACTCAGTACTGAAGACACTCCTGAGGTTCAGCCTTCAGCCAAAGATTAGACAGGCCCATAAAACAAAATGAGACTAAACGGGCACACCAGCCCAGGGAGAAGAACAAGAACATAGGAGACAGGATAGCTGGCAGTGGGGAACCTAGATGATGCCTGGCTACCACCACTGACTGCTCTGACAGGGATCAGAATAGACTGCTCTGACAGGGATCAGAATAGAAGGTCCTAAATAGAGCTGGAGAAAAACGTAGAACAAAATTCTAACTTACAAAAAAAGACCAGACTTATTGGTCTGAAAGAGACTGGAAAAGCCCCAAGAATATGGCCCCCAGACAGCCTTTTAACTCAGTACTGAAGACACTCCTGAGGTTCAGCCTTCAGCCAAAGATTAGACAGGCCCATAAAACAAAATGAGACTAAACGGGCACACCAGCCCAGGGAGAAGAACAAGAACATAGGAGACAGGATAGCTGGCAGTGGGGAACCTGTGTTCAGGAAGCAGAGAGTGTTGACATGTTGTCAGCGATCAGTGTTGCAAAACAATATGTGTATTAATTGTTTAATGAGAAACTGCTCTGTAAATCATCTAAGACACAATAATAATAATGATAAAAAGATCCTCACAACTGGACCAATAAGCAATATCATGATAAACGAAGAAAAGATTGAAATCGTCAAGAATTTCATTTCAATTTCAGTTTCATTTTTCAATTCCACAATCAATATCCATGGAAGAAGCAATCAAGAAATCAAAAGACACATTGCTTTGGGTAAATCTGCTGCAAAAGACCTACTTAAACTGTTAAAAAGCAAACATGTCACTTGGAAGACTAAGGAGTGCCCTAATCAAGCATGGTATTTTCAATCGCCTCATAGGTATGCAAATTCTGCACAATGAACAGAGAAGACTGAAGAAGAGTTGATGCATTTGAATTATGGTGTTGGTGAAGGATATTGAATATACCATGGACTGACAAAAGAATGAACAAATCTGTCTTGGAAAACCTACAGCCAGGATGCTCATTAGAAGCAAAGATGGGGAGGCTTCATCCCATTTACTTTGGACATGTTGTCAGGAAGGACCAGTCCCTGGAGAAGAACATCATGCTTGATAAAGCAGAGGGTGAGTAAAAAGAGGAAGATCCTCGACAAGATGTATTGACACAGTGGCTTCAATAATGAGGTCAAACATAGCAACAATGGTAAGAATGGTTCAGGGCTGAGCAGTATTTCATTCTGTTATACATGGAGTTGCTATGAGTCAAAACCAACTGGACAGCACCTAACAAAAACAACAAGAGCAGCTCTGTATGTATTATTCAAGAGAATACTCCAAATAGAAAGTCAAGAGCATTAAATAAATACTTGTTTCTATATCTAGGGGGAAAATTAAAAAAATAAGAAAGAGAGTTCTCCAAAAAAATGCAACAAAAAATGCAATCATTAGGACCAAGTATATGATATTTTTAGGGAATAAATTCAATGATTAAATCCTTCAAACAGCACATCAAGTTTGTAAGAAGTAAGTACAAAGTAAACTAATAAAAAAAAAATTTGTGTATTGATGTTAATGGAGACACACCAACGTAAATGCGGGAGGGAAGTGCATACCAGGAATAGATTTACTAGTTTAAGGTTATATTTTAAATGTTATTCATATGTTAAATATTATTGTAATTGTAAGTTGTAGAATGTAATACGTGTGGCAACCAAAAGGAAACATTGAGAATAAATAAGGAAGAAAACAAAAAGTCTCATCACAGTAAAATAGGCAAACCACTGGCTAGATTGACCAAAAAAAAAAAAAAAACAGAAGAGGCAAATAACCTAATGAAGAAATGAAATTAGTGACATAACAGATCCAACAGATATAAAGAAGGTCATTACTATGAAGGTGATTACTGTGAAAAATTTTACCACAACAAATTTGAAAACATAGATGAAATGGACAAATTCCTATGAAAATGCTACCTACCCAAACTAACAAAAAGAGAGGTAGAAAATTTAAACACACTCATGACAAAAAAAGAGACAGACGATATCATCAAAAATCTGCCAACAGAAAAAGGCCCATGACTAGATGGCTACACTGGAGAATTCTACCAGAAATTCAGATAAGAGTTGACGCCAATCCTACTTAATCTCATTAAAAACATACAGAGGGGCGGGGCCAAGATGGCTGAGTAGGTAGAACTACCTCATATCCCTCTTGCAACAAAGACTTGGAAAAACAAGCGAATCCAGCACATACATGACAATCTATGAACCCTGACCATCAAACACAGAACTAAGGAGCTGACCTGTGTGACAGGGGAGCAAAAAGCCGCACCTTGAAGAAGCCACCGCTTCTGGAACCGGCATCTCGCGCCACAGCCTTGAGCCCTCGCAGCTCCCTTGTGCCAGAGTGTGGAGCTGATTGCGGCTTCCTGAGACGGGCCAAGCATGGGACACAGCCCTAACCCCTAACCCCCTGGAGTAACCTCGGTAGAGACTCAGCCAGAGCAAGCAGGCTGCATGCTGATGTGGCTGACAAGAGAATGAGCAACCACGGGGAAGCAGTGACTGTTTTTGGAGCCTGTAGCCAGCATCCCAGTCAGAAAATCTTGGCACCAGGCTTTGGACTAAACACAGAGGAGCTGATCATGGCTTCCTGAGATGGTGCAAGCTTGGGACGCAGCCTTAGCCCCATGAAGTAACCTCGGCGGAAACCCAGCCAGTGCATGCAGGCTGCACAAAGACGCAGCTGACAGGGGAAGGAGAAATCATGGGGAAACAGCAACTGGTTTTGGAGCCTGGAGTGCAGCGTCCCAGCCAGAAAACCTTGGTGCTGGGCTTTGGACTAGGAGCAGAGGAGCTGATCATGGCTTCCTGAGAAGGCAGAAGCACAGGATGCAGGCTTGACCCTCAGGGGCAATCTCGACCCAGCCAACGCACACAGGCTACATGCCCCTCTGAAATCTCAGATAAAACAGTCATCGCCAAGCAAGACAAGTAACTTTGTCTATATTGTGCTACTCTCTCCTATCTATCTGATCCCTCCCCTCCCTGCCCCAGGTGGCTTCATTAAAATTGGAATTTCCTGGGCCAGCAAGTGAAGGGCTCTGCAGGTTTTTTTTTTTTTTTCCCCAACCCATTCTCCTGGCCTGAGAGAAGAAGCAATTAACAACCCAGAGGGAAAAATCCTTCCCCGACTTCCCTAAACTGGAATAAAAATACAGAATGAGATCCAGCCAAGCATAAAAGATCCACAGTCTTTGGCTTTCATCCCTACAGAGAACAAGGAGGCTATTATACTGCAAAGGCAATTCTGATAGAGATCTGACTGTAATTGTTTTAGCTGAGCAGTGGAAAGACAAGTTCTGGAGGTCTGATACCTCTCTACCTATTAAACAGAGCCCTCACTGATCCACAGCAGGGAACTGAGGGCTGAAGCTCCACCCAAACCACCTAGTGAATATAAATGGACTAAATGCACCAATAAAGAGACAGAGAGTTGCAGACTGGATAAAAAAAACACGATCCGTCTATATGCTGCCAAAAAGAGATACACCTTAGACTTAGAGACACAAACTAAAACTCAAAGAATGGAAAAAAATATATCGAGCAAACAACAATCAAAAAAAATTAGGAGTGGCAGTACTAATTTCAGACGAAATAGACTTTAAAGTTAAATCCACCACAAAGGATAAAGAAGGACACTACATAATGATTAAAGGGACAATTGACCAGGAAGATATAACCTTATTAAATATTTATGCACTCAATGACAGGGCCACAAGATACATAATAGAAACTTTAACAGAATTGAAAAGTGAGATAGACACCTCCACAATTATAGTAGGAGACTTCAACACACCACTTTCGGAGAAGGATAGGACTTCCAGTAAGAAGCTCAATAGAGACACAGAAGATCTAATTGCTACAATCAACCAACCTGACCTCATAGACTTATACAGAACACTCCACCCAACAGCTGCAGAGTATACTTTTTTTCTAGTGCACATGGAACATTCTCTAGAATAGATCACATATTAGCTCATAAAACAAACCTTTGCAGAATCCATAACATCAAAATATTACAAAGCATCTTCTCAAGCCATAAGGCCATAAAAGTAGAAATCAATCACAGAAAAATCAGGGAAAAGAAATCAAATACTTGGAAACTGAACAATACTCTGCTCAAAAAAGACTGGGTTATAGAAGACATTAAGGAGGGAATAAAGAAATTCATAGAATGCAACGAGAATGAAAACACTTCCTATCAAAACCTCTGGGACACAGTGAAAGGAGAGATCAGAGGTCAATTTATATCAATAAATGCACACATATGTAAAGAAGAAAGAGCTAGAATGAGAGAAATGTCCCTATAACTGGAACAAATAGAAAGGGAGCAACAAAAGAATCCATCAGGCACCAGAAGAAAAAAAAATAATAAAAACTAGAGCAGAATTAAATGAAATAAAGAACAGAAAAACAATTGAAAGAATTAACAAAGCCAAAAGCTGGTTCTTTGAAAAAAATTTTAAAAACTGATAAACTATTGGCCAGACCGACAAAAGAAATACAGGAAAGGAAACCAATAACCCGAATAAGAAATGAGATGGGCCATATGACAACAGACCCAAATGAAATTAAAACAATCATATCAGATTACTATGAAAAATTGTACTCTAACAAATTTGAGAACCTAGAAGAAATGGGTGAATTCCTAGAAACACACCACCTACCTAAACTAACACGATCAGAAGTAGAACAATTAAGTAGACCCATAACAAAAAAAAAAGAGATGGAAAAGGTAAGCAAAAGAACACCCAACAACAACAAAAAAAAAAACCCTGGCCCGGATGGCTTCGCTGCAGAGTTCTACCAAACTTTCAGAGAAGAGTTAACACCACTACTACTAAAGGTATTTCAAAGCATAGGAAAGGATGGAATACTCCCTAACTTATTCTATGAAGCCAGCATATCCCTGATACCAAAACCAGGTAAAGACACCACACACAAAAAAAGAAAATTACAGACCTATATCCTTTATGACCATAGATGCAAAAATCCTCAACAAAATTCTAGCCAATAGAATTCAACAACATATCACAAAAATAACCCGTTGTGACCAAGTGGGATTTATACCAAGTATTGAAGGTTGGTTCAACATTAGAAAAATAATTAATGTAATCCACCATATAAATAAAACAAAAGACAAAAATCACATGATCTTATCAATACATGCAAAAAAGGCATTTGACAAAGTCCAACACCCATTCATGAGAAAAACTCTCAGCAAAATAGGAATTGAAGGAAAATTCCTCAACATAATAAAGGGCATTTACACAAAACCAACAGCCAACATCACCCTAAATGGACAGAGCCTGAAAGCATTTCCCCTGAGAATGGGAACCAGACAAGGATGCCCTTTATCACCACTCTTATTCAACATTGTGTTGGAGGTCCTAGCGAGAGCAATTAGGCTAGACAT
This sequence comes from Loxodonta africana, assembly GCF_030014295.1. Taxonomy (NCBI): domain Eukaryota; kingdom Metazoa; phylum Chordata; class Mammalia; order Proboscidea; family Elephantidae; genus Loxodonta; species Loxodonta africana. The sequence goes on along the minus strand of NW_026975011.1, from coordinate 3,823,436 downwards.
AGAAATAAAGGGCATCCAGACTGGCAAGGAAGAAGTAAAATTATCTCTATTAGAAGATGACGTGATTTTATACACAGAAAACCCTAAGGAATCCTCAAGAAAAATACTGAAGCTAAGAGAAGAGTTTAGCAGAGTTTCAGGTTACAAGATAAACATACAAAAATCAGCTGAGTTCCTCTACACCAACAAAAAGAACATCGAAGAGGAAATCACCAAATCAATACCATTCACAGTAGCCCACAAGAAAACAAAATACTTAGGAATAAAGCTTACCGAAGACGTAAAAGACCTACACAAAGAAAACTACAAGGTACTACTTCAAGAAACTAAAAAGGACCTGCATAAGTGGGAAAACATACCTTGCTCAGGGATAGGAAGATTAACAGTAAAAATGTCTATTCTACCAAAAGCTATCTATATATACAATGCACTTCTGTTCCAAATTCCAACGACACTTTTTTTAATATGATGGAGAAACAAATCACCAACTTCATATGGAAGGGAAAGAAGCCCCAGATAAGAAAAGCATTGATGAAAAAGAATGAAGCAGGAGGCCTCATTCTACCTAATTTGAGAACATATTATACAGCCACAGTAGTTAAAACAGCCTGGTACTGGTACAACAACAGACACATAGACCAATGGAACAGAATTGAGAACCCAAATATAAATCCGTCCACATATGAGCAGCTGATATCTGACAAAGGCCCAGTGTCAGTTAACTGGGGAAAAGATAGTCTTTTTAATAAATGGTGCTGGCATAACTGGATATCCATCTGCAAAAAAATTGAAACAGGACCCATACCTCACACCATGCTCAAAAACTAACTCCAGGAAGGGGGCCAAGATGGCTGACTAGGTAGACGTTACATCAGATCCCTCTTGCAACAAAGACTCAGAAAAACAAGTGAATCGATCACATACATGACAATCTACAAACCTGAACAACAAACACAGATTTAAAGAGTTGACCTGAGTGACAGAAACCGAGAACGAACAACTACAGGGAAGCAGCGACTGTTTTCGGAGCCTGGAGCCAGTGTCCCAGTCAGGTAACCTTGGCGCCGGGCTTAGGATTGGGCACAGGAGAGCTGAACACAACATCCTGTGATGGTGCAAACACGGGCTGCAGCACTACCCCCCAGAACTGACCTCGGGAGGGGGCCCAGCCGGTCAACGTAGGTGGCACAGCGATGCGGCTGGCAGAGGGAGAAGTCGCCGGGAGGCAGCGGCTGGTATTGGAGCTGGGAGTGCAGCGTCCCAGCTGGGGAACCTTGACACTGGGCTTTGGACTGGGCGCAGGGGAGCTGACCAGGATATCCTGTGAAGGTGCAAACATTGGGTGCAGCCGTACACCCCTGAACTGACACCGGGAGGGGGCCCAGCCAGTCCGCGCAGGCGGCGCTACAACGCGGCTGGTGGGAGGAGAAGTTCCTGGGAGGCAGCGACTGGTTTTGAAGCCGGGAGTGCAGCATCCCAGCTGGGGAACCTTGACACTGGGCTTTGGATTGGCAGTGGAGGAACTGACCACGGCTTCTGTGGGCCAGACCCTCAGGGGCAATCTCTACCCAGCCAGCATACATAGGTGACACACCCCTCAGGAATCACAGATAAAATAGTCATCCCAAGCAAGATAAGCAACTTTGTCTATATTCCGGGGTGATACCCTCTCCTGTTTTTCTGAAACCTCCCTTCCCCTTCCCAGGCGGCTTCATTAACATTGGAATTTCCTGAGCCAGAGGGAGAACTGCTCCACGGCTTTTCTTTTCCCTTTTTTTTTTTTTTGGTCTTTTCCTAACCCATTCTTCCGGCCTGAGAGAAGCAACCACAAAAAACCCAGGGACCAAAAATCCTTCCCTAATTGGACTAAAAACACAGAACCAGCTCCAGCCAAGCACATGTGATCCATATCTCCGGCTTTCATCCTACAGGGAACAAGGTGGCTATTACAATGCAAAGGCATTTCTGATAGGGATCTGACTGCATTTTTTTTAGTGGATTTACTGGAAAAACAAGTTTCCCAGGCCTGATATCTCTGCATATTCAACAGAGCCCTCACTGACCCAAAACAGGGAACTGAGGGCTGAAGCTGCCACCTGACCGCCTAGCCTCCTGCCTTAGGGGTCTAAGGAGGGTGACACCTACCAATCTGTAGAGGTACTTGCATTGGGGGCCTAAGGTAAAGCTGCAGAGCCCTCCAACCAAGATGCTTTAGGAATAGAGACACACCTACCACACTGACACTTGGGGGAAGCCTGTCAGCATCCTGCCCCCCTGGAGTGTGAACCCCAGCTGCTAATAGAACCTGGTGCACACAATTATCACCACTACTTCTCAAGGTGGATAGGTGTTAGGGTGCAGCACACACTTGATGACCCAAAATCAGATTCTACTCAAGAATAGTGAATAGACTCAGGCATATATATCTGGCAACAGCCCAAACTAGCTGGTAATAGGTCATAAGTAAGTCAAGGGCTGCAACAATCAAGACAGCGCAATCTAGTAGCCCATCCAAGTATATGGAAAGAAAACAAAACAAGATAAGACTCAGTGAGCAAATATAGAATAAATCACTACAATATCTTAATGATGGCATGGAGACAGCAGTTGATATCAAACCACATAAAGAAGCAGACCATGACTGCTTCTACAACCCCCCAAACAAAAGAATCAAAATCTTTCCCAAATGAAGATACAATCCTGGAATTATCAGATATAGAATATAAAAAACTAATTTACAGAATGCTTCAAGACATCAGGGAGGACCTCAGAAATGAAATAAGACAAACGGAAGAAAAAGCCAAGGAACAGACTGATAAAACAGTTGAAGAACTCAAAAAGATTATTCAAGAACATAGTGGAAAAATTAATAAGTTGCAAGAATCCATAGAGAGACAGCATGCAGAAACCCAAAAGATTAACAACAAAATTACAGAATTAGACAACACAAAAGGAAGTCAGAGGAGCAGACTTGAGCAATTAGAATGCAGAATGGGAAATCTGGAGGACCAGGGAATTAACACCAACATAGCAGAAAAAAAATCAGATAAAAGAATTAAGAAAAAATGAAGAAACCCTAAGAATCATGTGGGACTCTATCAAGAAGGATAACTTGCATGTGATTGGAGTCCCAGAACAGGCAGAGAGGACAGAAAACACAGAGAAAAAAGTTGAAGATCTGCTGACAGAAAACTTCCCTGACATCATAAAAGACGAAAGGATAACTATCCAAGATGCTCATTGAACCCCATTTAAGATTGATCCAAAAAGAAAAACACCAAGACTTATTATCATCAAACTTGCCAAAACCAAAGATAAAGAGAAAATTTTAAAAGCAGTCAGGGATAAAAGAAAGGTCTCCTACAAGGGAGAATCAATAAGTTCAGACTACTCAGCAAAAACCATGCAGGCAAGAAGGCAATGGGATGACATATACAGAGCACTGAAGGAGAAAAACTGCCAGCCAAGGATCATATATCCAACAAAACTCTCTCTGAAATATGAAGGCGAAATTAAGATATTTACAGATAAACAGAAGCTTAGAGAATTTGCAAAAACCAAACCAAAGCTACAAGAAATACTAAAGGAAATTGGTCAGAAAACCAATAATATCAGATACCAGCACAACACAAGGTCACAGAAGAGAACATCCTGATATCAACTCAGATAGGGAAATCACAAAAACAAATTCAGATTAAATAAAAAAAAATGCTCAAAACACGGAATCATTGAGGTCAATATGTAAAAGATCACAATAATCAAAAAAAGGGACTAAATACAGGTGGCATAGAACCGCCATATGGAGAGGGATACAAGGCGATAGAGGACAATACAAGTTAGGTTTTTACTTAGAAAAATAGGGGTAAATATTAAGGTAACCACAAAGAGGTATAACAACTCCATAACTCAAAATAAAAACCAAGAAAAACGTAACGACTCAGCAAACATAAATTCAACTACTATGAAAATGAGAAACACACAATTTACAAACCAAAACGTCTAAGCACAAAAAAATAAGTGGAAAAATGAAATTGTCAACAACACACATAAAAAGGCATCAAAATGTCAACACTAAACACTTACTTATCTATAATTACGCTGAATGTAAATGGACTAAATGCACCAATAAAGAGACAGAGAGTCTCAGACTGGATAAAGAAACAGGATCCGTCTATATGCTGCCTACAAGAGACACACCTTAGACTTAAAGACACAAACAAACTAAAACTCAAGGGATGGAAAAAATATATCAAGCAAACAATAAGCAAAAAAGGAGTAACAGTATTAATTTCTGAAAAAACAGACTTTAAACTTAAATCCACCACAAAGGATAAAGAAGGACACTACATAATGATAAAATGGACAATTGACCGGGAAGATATAACCGTATTAAATATTTATGCACCCAATGACAGGGCTGCAAGATACATAAATCAAATTTTAACAGAACTGAAAAGTGAGATAGACACCTCCACAATTACAGTAGGAGACTTCAACACACCACTTTTGGAGAAGGATAGGACATCCAGTAAGAAGCTCAATAGAGACACGGAAGACCTAATTACAACAATCAACCAAATTGACCTCATTGACTTATACAGAACTCTCCACCCAACTGCTGCAAAGTATACTTTTTTTCCTACCACACATGGAACATTCTCTAGAATAGACCACATATTAGGTCATAAAACAAACCTTTGCAGAATCCAAAACATCGAAATATTACAAAGCATCTTCTCAGACCACAAGGCCATAAAAGAGGAAATCAATAACAGAAAAATTAGGGAAAAGAAATCAAATACTTGGAAACTGAACAATACCCTCCTGAAAAAAGACTGGGTCATAGAAGACATTAAGGAGGGAATAGGGAAATTCATAGAATGCAACGAGAATGAAAATACTTCCTATCAAAACCTCTGGGATACAGCAAAAGCAGTGCTCAGAGGCCAATTTATATCGATAAATGCACACATACAAAAAGAAGAAGGAGCCAAAATCAGAGAACTGTCCCTACAACTTGAACAAATAGAAAGTGAGCAACAAAAGAATCCATCAGGCACCAGAAGAAAACAAATAATAAAAATTAGAGCTGAACTAAATGAATTAGAGAAAAGAAACACAATTTAAAGAATTACCAAAGCCAAAAGCTGGTTCTTCGAAAAAATTAACAAAATTGATAAACCATTGGCTAGACTGACTAAAGAAATACAGGAAAGGAAACAAATAACCCGAATAAGAAACGAGAAGGGCCACATCACAAAAGATCCAACTGAAATTAAAAGAATCATATCAGATTATTACAAAAAATTGTACTCTAACAAATTTGCAAACCTAGAAGAAATGGGTGAATTCCTGGAAAAACACTACTTACGTAAACTATCACAATCAGAAGTAGAACAACTAAATAGACCCATAACAAAAAAAAGAGATTGAAACAGTAATGAAAAAACTCCCAACAAAAAAAAGCCCTGGCCCGGATGGCTATACTGCAGAGTTCTACCAATCTTTCAGAGAAGAGTTAACACCGCTACTATTAAAGGTATTTCAAAGCATAAAAATGACGGAATACTACCTAACTCATTCTGTGAAGCCACCATCTCCCTGATACCAAAAGCAGGTAAAGACAGCACAAAAAAAGAAAATTACAGACCTATATCCCTCATGAACATAGATGCAAAGATCCTCAACAAAATTCTAGCGAGTAGAATTCAACAAGATATCAAAAAAATAATTCACCACGACCAAGTGGGATTTATCCCAGGTATGCAAGTCTTTTTTTTTATGCAAGTCTGGTTTAATATTAGAAAAACCATTAATGTAATCCACCACATAAATAAAACAAAAGACAAAAACCACATGATCTTATCAATTGATGCAGAAAAGGCATTTGACAAAGTCCAACACCCATTTATGATAAAAACTCTCACCAAAATAGGAATTGAAGGAAAATTCCTCAACATAATAAAGGGCATCTATACAAAGCCAACAGCCAACATCACCCTAAATGGAGATAGCCTGAAAGCATTTCCCTTGAGAATGGGAACCAGACAAGGATGCCCTTTATCACCACTCTTATTCAACATTGTGCTAGAGGTCCTAGCCAGGGTAATTAGGCTAGACAAAGAAATAAAGGGCATCCGGATTGGCAAGGAGGAAGTAAAATTATCTCTATTTGCAGATGACAGGATCTTATACACAGAAAACCCTAAGGAATCCTCCAGAAAACTACTGAAACTAATAGAAGAGTTTGGCAGAGTCTCAGGTTATAAGATAAACATACAAAAATCACTTGGATTCCTCTACATCAACAAAAAGAACATCGAAGAGGAAATCACCAAATCAATACCATTCACGGTAGCCCCCAAGAAGATAAAAACACTTAGGAATAAATCTTACCAAGGATGTAAAAGACCTATACAAGAAAACTACAAAGCTCTACTACAAGAAATTCAAAAGGACATACTTAAGTGGAAAAACATACCTTGCTCATGGATAGGAAGACTTAACATAGTAAAAATGTCTGTTCTACCAAAAGCCATCTATACATACAATGCACTTCCGATCCAAATTCCAATGTCATTTTTTAATGTAATAGAGAAACAAATCACCAACTTCATATGGAAGGGAAAGAAGCCTCGGATAAGCAAAGCATTACTGAAAAAGAAGAAGAAAGTGGGAGGCCTCACTCTACCTGATTTCAGAACCTATTATACAGCTACAGCAGTCAAAAGAGCCTGATGCTGGTACAACAACAGACACACAGACCAGTGGAACAGAATTGAGAACCCAGATACAAATCCATCCACATATGAGCAGCTGATATATGACAAAGGCCCAGTGTCAGTTAATTGGGGAAAAGATAGTCTTTTTAACAAATGGTGCTGGCATAACTGGATATCCATTTGCAAAAAAATGAAACAGGACCCATACCTCACACCATGCACAAAAACTAACTCCATGTGGATCAGAGACCTAAACATAAAGACTAGAACGATAAAGATCATGGAAGAAAAAATAGGGAGAACGTTAGGAGCCCTAACACAAGGCATAAACAGAATACAAAACATTACTAAAAATGATGAAGAGAAACCAGATAACTGGGAGCTCCTAAAAATCAAACACCTATGCTCATCTGAAAACTTCACCAAAAGAGTAAAAAGACCACCTACAGACTGGGAAAGAATTTTCAGCTATGACATCTCCGACCACCGCCTGATTTCTAAAATCTATATGATTCTGTCAAAACTCAACCACAAAAAGACAAACAACCCAATCAAGAAGTGGGGCAAAGGATATGAACATGTACTTCACTAAAGAGGATATTCAGGCAGCTAACAGATACATGAGAAAATGCTCTCGATCATTAACCATTAGAGAAATGCAAATTAAAACTACGATGAGATTCCATCTCACTCCAACAAGGCTGGCATTAATCCAAAAAACACAAACTAATAAATGTTGGAGAGGCTGTGGAGAGATTGGAACCCTTTTACACTGCTGGTGGGAATGTCAAATGGTACAACCACTTTGGAAATCTATCTGGTGTTTTCTTAATAAGTTAGAAATAGAAGTACCATACAACCCAGAAATCCCACTCCTCGGAATACACCCTAGAGAAATAAGAGCCTTCACACAAACAGATATATGCACACCCATGTTTATTGCAACTCTGTTTACAATAGCAAAAAGCTGGAAGCAACCAAGGTGTCCATCAACGGATGAATGGGTAAATAAATTGTGGTATATCCACACAATGGAATACTACGCATCAATAAAGAACAGTGACGAATCTGTGAAACATTTCATAACATGGAGGAACCTGGAGGGCATTATGCTGAGCGAAATTAGTCAGAGGCAAAAGGACAAATATTGTATAAGACCACTATTATAGGATCTTGAGAAATAATATAAACTGAGAAGAACACATACTTTTGTGGTTACGGGGCGGGGGAAGGTTGGGAGAGGGCTTTTTACTGATTAATTAGTAGATAAGAACTGCTTTAGGTGAAGGGAAGGACAATACTCAATACATGGAAGGTCAGCTCAACTGGACTGGACCAAAAGCAAAGAAGTTTCCGGGATGAACTGAATGCTTCAAAGGTCAGGGGAGCAAGGGCGAGGGTTTGGGGACTATGGCTTCTAAGTCAATTGGCAAAATAATTCTGTTATGAAAACATTCTGCATCCCACTTTGAAATGTGGCATCTGGGGTCTTAAATGCTAACAAGCGGCCATCTAAGATGCATCAATTGGTCTCAACCCACCTGTTTCAAACGAGGGTGAAGAACACCAAGGTCACACGACAACTAAGAGCCCAAGAGACAGAAAGGGCCACATGAATCAGAGACCTACGTCATCCTGATACCAGAAGAACTAGTTGGTGCCCGGCCACAACCGATGACTGCCCTGACAGGGAGCACAACAGAGAACCCCTGAGGGAGCAGGAATTCAGTGGGATGCAGACCCCAAATTCTCACAAGGAGACCATACTTAATGGTCTGACTGAGACTAGAGGAATCCCAGCGGTCATGGTCCCCAAACCTTCTGTTGGCCCAGGACAGGAACCATTCCTGAAGACAACTAATCAGACATGAAAGGAACTGGACAGTGGGTAGGAGAGAGATGCTGATGAAGAGTGAGCTAATTATACCAGGTTGACATTTGAGACTGTGTTGACATCTCCTCTCTGGAGGGGGGATGGGAGGATGGAGAGAGTTGGAAGCTGGCAAAATTGTCACGAAAGGAGAGACTGGAAGGGCTGACTCATTGGGGGAGAGCAAGTGGGAGTACGGAGTAAGGTGTATATAAACTTATATGTGACAGTCTGACTTGATTTGTAAATGTTCACTTGAAGCTCAATAAAAGTTAATTAAAAAAAAAAAAGAAACTAACTCCAAATGGACCAAAGACCTAGACATAAAGTCTAAAACGATAAAGATCATGGAAGAAAAAATAGGGACAATGTTAGGATCCCTAACACAAGGCATAAACAGAATACAAAACATTACTAAAAATGTAGACATGGAGGAACCTGGAAGGCATTATTCTAAGTGAAATTAGTCCAATGCAAATGGACAAATATCGTATAAGACTAATATTATAAGATTTTGAGAAATAGTTTAAACTCAGAACACATTTTTTTGTGGCTATGAGAGGGCTGAGGAAGGGAGTGTGGGAGAGGGTTATTTACTACTTAGATAGTAGATAACTACTTTAGGTGAAGGGAAGGACAACACTCAATACAGGGGAGGTCAGCACAACTGGACTGGACCCAAAGCAGTTTCCTGAATAAACTGAATGCTTCAAAGGTTTGTGGAGCAAGGGCAGGTGTTTGGGGACTATGGCTTCAGGGGACATCTAAGTCAATTAGCAAAATAAATTCTATTAAGAAAACATTCTGCATCCTACTTTGAAGTGTGATGTCTCAGGTCTTAAACGGTTGCAAGCAGCCATCTAAGATACACCGATGAGTCTCAGCTCACCAGGATCAAAGGAGAATGTCACAAGGTAATTAAGAGCCCAAGAGACAGAAAGGGGTACATGAACTAGAGACTACATCATCCTGAGACCAGAGGAGCTAGATGGTGCCTGGCCACAACTGATGACTGCCCTGACAGGGAGCACAACAGAGAACCCCTGAGGGAGCAGGAGAACAGTGGGATGCAGACCCCAAATTCTCATAAAAAGACCAGACTTAATGGTCTGACTAAGACTAGAACTGGGCTGGGTGGGTAAGACTAGAAGAATCCCTGCAGTCATGGTCCCCAAACCTTCTGTTGGCCCAGGACAGGAACCATTCCCTAAGCCAACTAATCAGACATGGATTGGACTGGATAGTGAGTTGGAGAGAGATGCTGATGAGGAGTGAGCTACTTGCATCAGGTGGACACTTGAGACTACGTTGACATCTTCTGTCCAGAGGGGAGATGGGAGGGTAGAGGGGGTTAGAAACTGTTAAAACGGTCACAAAAGGAGGGACTGGAAGGAGGGAGCGGGCTGACTCATTAGGGGGAGAGTAAGTGGGAGTACGTAGTAAGGTGTATGTAAGTTTATATGTGAGAGACTGACTTGATTTGTAAATGTTCACTTAAAGCACAATAAAAATTATTAAAAAAAAAATAAAGAGGAACACTACCAAACTACCAAACTCTATGAAGCCAGCATTACCCGATACACAAACTACGTAAAGAAATCATGAAAATTGAAAATTACGGATGAATATCCTTATGAAAATAGATACAAAACTTTTCAACAAAATTCTAGTCAGCAAACTTAAGCAACATATAAAAAAAATCAGAGACCATGATAAATTGAGATTTGTACTAGTATTACAAGGGTGGTTCACCATTAGAAAATCAGTTTAACCCACAACATAAAAAAAAGGAAAATAAATACATGATCATATCAATTTATGGAAAAAGGCATTTGATAAAATTCAGCATCCTTTTTCTGATTAAAAAAAGCTTCAGAAAAATAGGAAAAGAGAAATTTCTCAACATAATTAAGGGCATATATGCAGCAACAACAGCCAACATTATACTGAAAGGAAAAAGGCTGAGTCTTCCCGTTCAGAAAGAGAATGAGACAACGATGCCCATTATCATCACTCTTATTCAACATTCTACTGGAAGTCCTAGCCAGTGCAATAAAACAAGATTTGAACTGCTGACCTTTTGATTAGCAGCCAAGCTCTTAACCACCGTATGTATCCTGTTGTTGTTAGGTGCAGTCGAGTCGATTCCAACTCGTAGCCACTCTATATACCACAGAATGAAATACTGCCTGTGCCTGTGCCATGCTCACAATCATTGTTATGCTTTAGCCCATTGTTGCAGCCACCATGTCAATTCATCTCCTTGAGGGTCTTCCTCTTTTCCACTGACTGTCTAATTTACCAAGCATGATGTCCTTCTCCAGGGACTGATCCCTTCTGACAACATGTCCAAAGCATGTAAGTTGCAGTCTCACCATCCTTGCTTCTAAGGAGCATTCTGGTTCTACCACTTCCAAGGCAGATTTGTTCATTCTTTTGCGACTTCACAGTATATTCAATATTCTTCGCCAATGCCACAATTCAAAAGCATCAATTCTTCTTTGGTCTTCCTAATTCATTGTTCGGCTTTCACATGCATATGATGCGATTGAAAATACCATGGCTTGGGTCAGGTGCACCTTGATCTTTAAGGTGACGTCTTTGCTTTTCAACACTTTAAAGAGGTCCTTTGCAGCAGATTTACCCAAAACAATGTGTCTTTTGATTTCTTAACTGCTGTTTCTACGGATATTGATTATGGATCCAAGTAAAATAAAATTCTTTACAACTTCAGTCTTTTCTCAGTTTATCACGATGTTGCTTATTGGTCCAGTTGTGAGGATTTTTGTTTTCTTTATGTTGAGGTGTAATCCATACTGAAGGCTGTGGTCTTTGATCCCTAAGTGCTTCAAGTCCTCTTCGCTTTCAGTAAGCCAGGTTGTGTCATCTGCATAACGTAGGTTGTTAATGAGTCTTCCTCCAATCCTGATGCCCCGTTCTTCTTCATATAGTCCAGCTTCTCAGAATATTTGCTAAGTGCACAGATTATATAGGTATGGTGAAAGGATGCAACCCTGATGCACATCTTTCCTGACTTTAAACCACTCAGTATCCCCTTGTTATGTCCAAAAAACTGCCTCTCGATCTATGTACAGGCTCCTCAAGAGCACAATTAAGTGTTCTGGAATTCCCATTCTTCACAATGTTATCCATAATTTGCTATGATCTACACAGTCCAATGCCTTTGCAGAGTCAAGAAAACACAGGTAAACATCCTTCTGGTATTCTCTGCTTTCAGCCAGGATCCATCTGACATCAGCAATGATATCCCTGGTTCCATGTGCTCTACTGAATCCAGCCGGAATTTCTAGCATTTCCCTGTCGATATACTGGTTTTGAATAATCTTCAGCAAAATTTTGCTTTTGTGTGATATTAATGATATTGTTTGATAATTTCCACATTCTGTTGGATCACCTTTCTTGGGAATAGGCATAAATATTTATCTCTTCCAGTCAGTTGGTCAGGTAGCTGTCTTCCAAATTTCTTGGAAGTTAGAGGAGTGAGTGCTTCCAGTGCTGCATCCGTTTGCTCAAACATCTCAATTGATATTCCCTCAATCATTGGATCCTTGTTTTTCGCCAAAGCCTTCAGTGCAACTTGGACTTCTTCCTTCAGTATCATCAGTTCCTGATCATATGCTACCTCTTGAATCAGTTGAACATCAACCAATTCTTTTTGGTATAATGGCTTCGTGTATCCCTTCGATCTTCTTTGGAGTCTTTCTGCATCGTTTTACATTTTCCCCATAGAATCCTTCAGTATTGCAACTTGACGCATGAATTTTTTCATCAGTTCTTTCAGCTTGAGAAATGCCAAACAATTTCTTCCCTTTTGGTTTTCTATCTCCAGCTCTTTGCACATATCAGTATAATACTTTTTATTCTTGAGTTGCCCTTTGAAATATTCTGTTCAGTTCTTTTACTTCATCATTTCTTCCTTTTGCTTTAGCTGCTAGACGTTCAAGAGCAAGTTTCAGAGTCTCTTCTGATATCCATTTTGGTCTTTTCTTTCTTACCTGTCTTCTTAATGACCTCTTGCTTTCTTCAGGTACGTGTCCTTGGTGTCATTCCACAACTGGTCTGGTATTCGTTCGTTAGTATTCAACGTGTCACATCTATTCATGAGATAGTCTGTAAATTCAGGTGGGATATACCCAAGGTTGTACTTTGGCTCTCATGGATTTGCTCTAATTTTCTTCAGTTTCAACTAGGACTTGCAAGTGAGCAGTTGATGGTCTGTTCCATAGTTGACCTCTGGCCTTGTTTTGACTGATGATATTGAGCTTTTCCATCATCTCTTTCCACAGATGTAGTCAATTTGATTCTGGTGTATTCCATCTGTGAGGTTCACATGTATAGTAGCCATTTATGTTGGTGAAAAAAGGCATTTACAATGGAAAGGTCGTTGATCTTCCAAAATTCTATCCCAGGATCTCCATCATAATTTCTATCACCAAGGCCATATTTTCCAACTATTTGTCCTTTTTTTTTCCAACTTTTGCAATCCAATCACCAGTAATTATCAGTGCATCCTGATTGAATATTCAATCAATTTCAGACTGTAGAAGCTGGTAAAAATCCTCAATTTCTTCATCTTTGGCCTCTGGTTCTTGCATAAATTTGAATAATAGTAATATTAACTGGTCTTCCTTGTAGATGTATGGATATGATCCTATCACTGACAGCACTGTACTTCAGGATAGATCAGGAAATGTTCTTTTTGACCATGAATGCAATGTCATTCCTCTTCAAGTTGTCATTCCCAGCATAGTAGACCATATGATTGTCTGATTCGACATGACCAATACCAATCCATTTCAGTTACTGATGCCTAGGATATTGCTGTTTATGCATCCCATTTCATTTTTGACAATTTCCAATTTTCCTAGATTCACACTTCACTTACTCCATATTCCAGACAGTAATGGCTGTTTGCAGTTGTTTCCTCTCATTTTGAGTCATGCCACATCAGTAAATGAAGGTCCCAAAAGCTTGACTCCAGGGCATTAAGGTCGACTCTACTTTGAGGAGGCAGCTCTTCTCCAGTTGTCTTTTGAGTGTCTTTCAACCTTGCGGTCTCATCTTCCGGCACTATACCAGATGTGTTTTGCTGGGATGCATAAGGTTTTTACTGGCTAATTCTGTTCTGAAGTAGACTGCCGGGTCCTGCTTCCTAGTTTGTCTTAATCTGGAAGCTCTGCTGAAACCCGTCTGACATGGATGACCCTGCTGGTATCTGAATACTGGTGGCATAGCTTCCAGCATCACAGCAATATGCAAGCTCTGACAGTCCAACAAACTGACAGACATGTAGGGGGTGTGTACCATAAAACCTTAAAAATAATGGCACAAGTGGATATATGCCCAGCTCCGTTCATTGCTGCTTTATTCAAAATAGCAAATAAATGGAAACAACTGAATTGCCCAACAAAGGATCCATTGACAAACAAATTGTGGCACATACATACAATGGAATACTGGGCAACCATAAAAAAAAAAATGCGTCCATGAATCGTATTATAGCATGGATGGATCAGGAAGTTATAATGCTAAGCGAAATAAATCAAGCATACAAGGACAAATATTGTATGGTCCTTCCTTTATAAGATGACAAGCACAGATATAGTGAGACCAATATTCATTGATGGTTACCAGGGAAGGGGTTAGGGAAAATAAGGTTTATGTAGCAGAGACTAGTTATTTTCAGTGATGAGAAAAGTGGCCTTGAATGTGAATATAGTCAGCACATTACAACCAAAGTAAAAAAGAATGTTTGAGCACATATGCTAGATATAGGAAAATTGATGTATGAGTAGGTATATGTGTGTATATACATGAAAACAGATAGAAGTATCTATAACCCACTGCTGTTGAGTTGAGAGGTATCTATCGATATGTGTAAATACAAAAATGTGGGTGCAGGCACATATATTCATTGAAGACAAAAATATGAATACTCCACACACATAACCAAACACCTTTCAACGTTGATTTGCTGGGTTTTCAGGCTTAAGACTATAGTTTCCTGGGACAACTCAATGTACTGGCATTAACAGTTCACGAAAATAGTGATCTGAATTCTAGTAAAATGAGTAGTGTCTGGGCTTTTAAAAGCTTGAGGTATAATAGTGAGTGGTGCCATTCTCATATGCACCCCTTGATTCCCAAGAATCCTGGCTATGGGAGAAACACCATCATATATTGAACACTGGCTTAGAGCATATACAGCCTCCTGGAGAATATTGCCTTAGCCTCTGGCATCTAAAAGGGTGAAGTTACAGTCTCTTAGGTTTTAAAGGGTAAGATCTTCACCAACTTGGTTCCAGAGTGTGGGGCACTGTTCACTTGTCCCAGCAGGATGGAGGTGGGTGTGCTGCCCAAATCTGAGGGGGCAGGGATGCCATGCCCAAGGGGCAGAAGAATGAGCACAGCCAGGGCTGAGGGGGTAGTGTCACAATTCAGAAGGACTAGACAAATGAGGCCACCCAAAGTCGAGGAAGCAGAGTTCCAATGGGCCTGAAAAGCGGAGCTGAAGCCCAAGGCCAAGGAACCTCCTCCCAGAATCCAGAGAGTGTTGCTAACACCCAGAGTCTGGGGTGCAGAACAAGTGTCTAAATGGGCTCAGAGAACAGAGGATTATTTTTAAGCCTTGAGAACTAATGTAAAGTATTCTGCTGGCTTGCTTGGTGCCTGTTACCCTTTTTTCCCTCCAATTTGAAACGGAAATGTCTACCATGTTCCTGTTCCACCATTGCATTTTGGAAAGAGAAATGGTCAGGCATTTGACTGTGTTCTGATTCATGGGCTGAGGCCACTGGTTTGCCTGGATGGTCAGGGAATTGGAAGGAACATGATTGGAAAATTGGAGACAAGGAGTTATGGGGAAGAGACATGCAGATAGGCCTATCTGAATGGGCCAAAGTAGTGAAGATATTTGTGTCTCATGTGAAGGTTCATCAAAGGGTGACCTCAGCAGAGAAGGATTTTAATGTGAAGTGGATAGGATGACATGTTCTGTGAAAAACAGTCATCATTTTTCCCCAGCCACTCCCATCATTGCCCAATGGGCTCAAGACAAAAGTGGCCTTGATGGCAGGGATGGAAGTTATATATGGACTCAGCAACATAGAATTCTACTCACCAAGTCTGACTTGGCTACAGCCACTGCTGAGTGCCCAATCTGCCAGCAGGACAAAACAACACTGAGTCCCTGATATGGCATCATCCCTCGAGGTGATAAGCCAGCCACGTGGTGGTAGGTTGTTGGTTACTTTGGACCACTTCCATCATGGCAAAGGCAGTGTTTTGTTCTTACTGGAATAGACGCTCTGGATATGGATTTCTTTCCCTGCACGCAGTGTTTCTGCCAAAAATACCACCCATGGACTTACAGAATATCTTATCTACTGTCTTGGTATTTCACATGGTATCACCTCAGATCAAGGGACTCATTCCACAGCACATGAAGTGCAACAATGGGCCTGTTCTCATGGAATTCACTGGTCTTACCATGTTCCCCATCAAACTGAGGCAACTGGCTTGATAGAATAATGGAATGACCTTCTAAAGACACAATTATGACACCAGCTAGGTGGCAATACCTTGCAGGGTTGAGGCCATATTCCCCAGGAGGTTGTATATGCTCTAACCAGCATCCAATACGTGGTGTTGTTTCTTCTGTAGTCAGGATTCATGGTTCCAGGAATCAGGGGTGGAAGTAGGAGTGGCACCACTCACTATTACCTCTAGTGACCCACTCAAAAAATTTTTGCTTCCTGTCCCCAGGACAGGAATGCTCCCACCTGAAGACACATCACTGATCCCATTGAACTGGAAGTTAAGAATGCCAGCTGGCCATATTAGTTATCCTTATGCCTGTGGATCAATAGGCAAAAAAGGGAGCCACTGTATTGTCTGGTGTGACTGATCCTGACTAAGGAGAGGAAATCGCATTGTTATTACATAAAGGAGGTAAAGAAGAGTATGTCTAGAACGCAGATCTGTAAGGGCATCTCTTAGTACTACCATGCCCCGTGATTAAAGCCAATGGAAAACTATGGCAACCCAATTCTGACATGACTATGAATGGTCCAGACCCTTTTGGAATGAAGATTTGTATCACCCCACTAGGCAAAGAACCACTACCAGCTGAGGTGCTTGCTGAGGGTAAAGGGAATATTGAAAGTGGAGTGGAAGAAGGTAGTTCTAAATACCAGTTACATTCACTTGACCAGTTGCAGGTGAAAGGATACAACGCTGACATGCACCTTTCTTGACTTTAAACCATGAGGTATTCCCTTGTTCTGTTTGAATGACTACCTCTTGATCTATGCACAGGTTACTCATGAGCATAATTAAGTGTTCTGGAATTCCCATTCTTCACAGTTTTATCCATAATTCGTTATGATCTACACAGTTGCATGCCTTTGCATAGTCAATAAAACATAAGAAAACATCTTTCTAGCATTCTCTGCTTTCAATCAGGACCCTTCTGACATCAGCAATGATGTAATTCATTCTGTATACTCTTCTGAATGTGGCTTGATTTCCGGCAGTTCCCTGTCGATGCACTGCTACAACCACTTTTGAATGAACATCAGCAAAATTTTACTTGTATGTGATATTAATGATATTGTTCCATAATTTCTGCATTCACTTGGATCCCCTTTTTTTGGAATAGGCATAAATATGAATCTTTCCCAGTTGGTTGGTCAGGTAAGTGTCTCCCAAATTTCTTGACTTAGACGAGTGAGTCCTTCTGGTACTGTATCTGTTTGTTGAAATATTTCAATGGGTATTTTGTCAATTTCCTGGAGCCTTGTTGTTCACCAATGCCTTCACTGCAGCTTGAACCTCTTCCTTCAGTACGTTGAATTCTTCATCATATTCTGTCTCCTGAAGTAGTTGAATGTTGGCCAATTCTTTTTGGTACAGTGACTGTGTATATTCCTTCCATCTCTTTTGATGCTTCCTATGTCATTTAATATTTTCCCTGCAGAATCCTTCAATATTACAACACGAGGCTTGAATTTTTTCCTCAATTCTTTCAGCTCGAGAAATGCTGAGCTTGTTCTTCCCTTTTGGTTTTCCGTCTCTAGGTATTTGCACGTTTTATTGTACTACTTTAATTTGCCTTCTTGAACCATCCTTTGAAATCTTCTGTTTAGCCCTTTTATTTCATCACTTCCTCAGCTTACTTAACTACTTGATGTTCAAGAGTAAGTTTCAGAGTCTCTTTGAACATCCATTTTGGTCTTTTCTTTCTTTCCTGTCTTTTTAATGACCTTTTGTTTTCTTCCTATATAATGTTTTTGACATCAGTCCACAACTTGTCTGGTCTTCGGTCATTAATGAAAACTAAGAATAGCTTATTATTGGGATAAGTACATTCTCACGAGAACACAGTAACCAGGAAATATAGTAAGGAGGCTTATTTCACAGAAATAAAGGAAAGATGGTAACAAGTTTAGAAAATTCATACATTCAGGATGCATCACCTAATACAATGCTCAGTCTACATAGTAATGAGGCTCTAACTCTGGTTTCCTGAGTTTCACATATTTCAAAAGGCACTCATCTTGAGGCTAAATGCACTAAAGCTGGTAGACCACTTTACCAAAGAACTCCATAGGCTTAAAAAGTAGGTGCTCAACCATGTATTCCACAGATCATGAAAGGGATTTATGAAATCATAAAATACAACACATAGAAGTAAAAATGTTTGTATGTACTCTCCAGAACATCTTTAGGTTATGTTGCATTAAGTAAATGGTCTTTCAGAATAAATTCTTCTTTGAGATTTCACTGTCTCTTACTGTTGATGTTGTTGTGTCAAGTCAATTTTGATTATTAGGGACCCTATAGGATAGATTATAACTGCTCCATAAGTCTTCCTAGCATTGTAGAAAAGAACTTGAATGCTGCTTCAAGTTAAAACAGAGAGGTTTAAGGGTTTAAAACAATTGCAGTTAGGGAATTCCATAGCTTATTGAAAATGGAACCAGGTAGTCCTGGAGCAGGTTCTTTATACATGTATTCTTACGGGGTAAAAGAGGAACTAAACCATAAAAAAAAAAAAACTAAACTAGTGCCATCAAACCATAGGGAGGGCAATTACAGGAAAGTCAATAAATATTGTAATAACCACACTCTGGTTGGTTATTGATTATTAATAATATAGTTAGTGACTACAAATGGTTTCACAGGATGCTTAGATCATGGTCACAGGATGCTTACATGTATTTTCTTTGTCTGTCTTGCAAAAGTATCTTGGTAACAGCACCCAGACAGCACTCTTCCTGAATACATATGTTCTGAGGGATGCAGAGAGTCACTTGGTTAAAACCCCTAGGGGCATATGGTTTTACATCCTTGTTTTGACCATCAAGGAAAAACATGTTTTTCCTCAAAAACACAGCTGTTAGTCTAGAAATCCAGATTAAAACTAGATAGCATAGCCAGCATATTATGCCTCTGTCTCACTGACTGCCCTGAAAGTTGTCTTTTCCTGAAACACTAGGCTCTAATCTTCACAGGAGTAGATTACCATATCTCTTCTCCCACAGAGCCACTGGTGGGTTTGAACCACTGACCTTTGGGTTAGGGCTGAGTGCTTAACCGTTGGGGTATATAGTATCGAGCAATTTAACCTCTGAGAGTTTTTGTTTCCTCATATATGAAACAGGATATTGATAGTATGCTATGTTATGTAATTATTTGGGTCTTAAATGTGATAAAGTTTGTCAAAACTTAACTCAGTGTCTGTCACATAAAAAGCATCAAAGAAATATGTTATTATTAGTAATAGTATCATATTATTATTATAGTTATTTGTCTTTATTGTGATTTGTAGTATTTGGTTAGTTTTCAGAAAATTTGAAGAAGCAGATAGATACTCCATGGATCAAAATCCTGTGGAATTCACTCCAGAATTAAACTTCTTTGGCATATTCAAGGGATTTGAACTTCTCAATTCACAATATATTAACATGATAAACATTCATAAACATCTTGTACAAATACATCCTACAGATTTTAGAAGCATTGTAGGGTCTGGTCCAGTTGCTCATTGGGACTCCAACCGTGTTTTGAGATTGGGTCAGTGAACTAGGACTTTCGCACCTATTAACTTCCAGAAGGCATCTTTCACATCTTTGTTCCTCAGGCTATAGATGAGGGGGTTCAGCATGGGGTTAACCACTGTGTAGAATACAGAGGCCACTTTGACTGTCTGCCAAGAGCTTTTGGAGTTAGGCACACAGTAGAGGGAAAGGATGGTCCCGTGGAAGATGGTGATGGCAGTCAGGTGGGAGGCACAAGTGGAGAAAGAAGGCTTTGCGACGTCCACTGGCAGATTGGATTTTTAGTACACTCACAAAAATAAAAACGTATGAAGTGAGAGTGATTAGTAGTGTACTCACCTCATTGAAGGTGGCAAACCCAAAAAGCAGAAGGTGAGGAATGTGTATATCAGAGCTAGAGACAGCTATGAGAGCAGTATACTCACAGAAAAAGTGGTTGATTACATTGTGTCCAGAGAAGTCTAGAAGGAGAGCATAGCAAAGGAGTACCAAGGAGCCAAACATCCCCCACAGATATGAGCCAGCTACCAGCAGGGCACAGAGTCTTTGTGACATGGCCACTGTATAGAGCAGAGGATTGTAGATGGCCACTAAGTGGTCATAGGCCATCACTGCCAGCAGGAAGGACTCAGTCACCACTGCAGTGCAGGACAGGGAGAACTGGAGCATGCAGCTAAAGTAGAAGATGTTTTATCTGCCATGACCAAGTTTTCAAGTAGCTTTGGAGTAACGATAGAGGAGTAACAAAAATCAACAAAAGAAAGGTGACTAAGGAAAAAGTACATGGGGGTGTGAGATTTGGGGTTAATCTTGATGATCACTATCATCCCAAGATTCCCTACCACGGTGACAATGTACGTGATCAGAAACACAAGGAAGAGAGGGATCTGAAGCTCTGGGTAATCTGTGAATCCCAAGAGGGCAAAGGTTGTCTCCACACTCAGGTTTCTTTCAGCCATCACTGTTCTTCCTTTGAAGGGAAAGGGGTGGGAGGAGAGTGTTGTTCCTGTCAAAGGGGAAGGTTTATGGGGGTGAATGACAAATATGTTTTGTTATGGTAGAGAAAAGAAAGTGAGAATAAAAAGTTATTGGAACTAGTTCTCTCCATAAGGAACATACCTTATGCAAATAGCTGCTATGTGTATGCCAAACCAAGCTGGTGTCTAAAACATTTATGAATTTCCATTGCCCTTTGAAATATTAGAATACGGGTTTCCATAGAAACACTGGTGATACTGAGTGTGTAGGAGTTATATTCACATGTACATTAGCTTTTTCCTTGCAGGCACAAGTACCATCAAAGGCACATAACTGACACTAAGCCAATACATACATACATATAGGACATACATACAGTACATAAGCTAGCTCGATTCTGTGAAAAAAATGTAAAATGTTTGTCTCAAAGAATAAAATATACTGCTGCTATATTTTGCCTGTATTCTCAAATCAATTAAAATATTTAAAGGAATATGTTTGTATTTTAAGGAGAAAATGAAATACTAAAGAACCTAGGAAAAAAGCAGTGCAATTTCATTAGCACTTTTTATTCCATGAAGGCTACTACTCCTTTTGAATATCTTGATTGCCCAGTGATTGAGGCTAAGGGGGATAATGACTTCCTTTTGACATGAGGGCCCACTTTATTAAGGTTTATGGCTTAGGTTGATGTAAGGCTTATCTTCTGTTACAACCTAGGCATTATATGTATATATACACACACACACACACACACACACACACACACACACACACAGATATATGAGGAGCCCTGGTAGAGTAGAGGTGGCACGGTGGTTTAGAGTTTGGCTGCTAACCAAAAAGATGGGCTGTTTGAATCCACCAGTTGCTTCTTGGAAATTCTATGGGACAGTTCTACTTTGTCCTATAGGGTCGCTATGAGTCCAAATCAACTGGATGGGAATGGGTTCAGTTTTGGTTTGAGTAGAGTCGTGGTTAAAGTGCTCGGTTGCTAACTTAATGGTCAGCGATTCAAAACTCCAGCTTCTCCATGGGATGAAGATATACTTGTCAGCTTCCATAAAGATTTACAGCCTCAGAAATCATATAGGGCAGTTCTACTCTGTCCTATAGGGTTGCTATGAGTTGTAATTGACTCAACAGCAGCTGATAAATATATATGTATATGTGTATGTATATGTATATGCACACATACATGCGTACATGCACACATGCACACATGTATCATGTATACATGCATGTATGTATATATTTTAGCGGTTCCAAGATTTATCAAATTAGAGTTATAACAGGACTAAGTAGAAAGTTATGTTTGCATA
This sequence comes from Loxodonta africana, assembly GCF_030014295.1. NCBI lineage: Eukaryota > Metazoa > Chordata > Mammalia > Proboscidea > Elephantidae > Loxodonta > Loxodonta africana. The sequence goes on along the minus strand of NW_026975011.1, from coordinate 3,801,463 downwards.
TAAATTATAACTTGTTGACTCAATTCTTAGAAAAGTTTATATACCAATTTAAGGTGCATGTAAAGAGGATAAGGATAAATATCCATTTTTAAGCAGAAAGTTTATTCTATTCCTTGTGAAATTGCTGTCAATGGATAATAAAGATAAATATTTCCATATTAACTTCTCTCTTTAATATGATGGGGCTCAGACTTAGCAGTTACAGTGACTTAATATTGAAAGAAAAATCAGAGAAGACCACAGTTAACACATCAGGAAAATAATATTTTCACCGGTTCATTAAAAACCCTGAGGCAACTCACCTGCTGCAGAGAAACAGGCCACCACTGTCCTGTTTCTCTGTAACCCGAGTGTTTCGGGAGCACTGCAGCTATTACGTCTACCTCTACAGCCCTTGGGACTCCAACTCTGGGGAATCACTAGCATCTGTGTCTCAAGCCAATTAATTAAGGCAAGTGCCAGGTTCTTTGTACCATTGTTAATGACTGAAATTTCCTTGTAATCACATCGAAAATTTGCAGCATGAAGTTGCCTACCAGGCTTTATTTGCACATTACTAAATGTCCTATGGAATTAACAAAACTAAGCTAATTTTTTTAAGGCAGGATTTCTCACATCAGAGATCCTTGCCACATCTATAATACAACTGCCTAGAATTCTAGGTTATGAACTTTCCTAGGCCCAAATCAGAATTCCTAGGAATGGGACACAATCATATCCACATTTAAGAAGGAGCTTGGGTGACACGTATAAACATTGAGGCGTAAAAACCACTGCTAAGTGCTAAAATCACATTGGTAAGATGGTAAGATCTGGTGCTTTTCTTTTTTTGTAACAATCTTGGTGGCATAATGGTTAATAGTTTGGCTGCTAACCAAAAGGTCAGCAGTTCGATTCCACCAGGTGCTCCTTGGAAACCCTATGGAGCAGTTATACCCTGTCCTATAGGGTCGCTATGAGTCGGAATTGACTTGACTGGCAATGGGGTCTTTTTTGGTATATTTAATAGGTTTAACTCATTCATCCATTAAGTCAACATATGTTTTAATATCTTATCATGCTGATTATTTTACATTTGCCTCTACATGTCCATTTTCTGCTTTTCTGTCTCTTTCAGTGTGTTCTTTTGCTCTGATATGTATGATATCAGAAGGTTGATATCAACGTTTAAGGTTCTATGTCTTTAGCAGCCGGTATTCTTTCTAAAATGATGTTACTAAGAAGCTATTGGTGTTAGGAAGGAGAGAGTTTGACACATTAGACTGTGAGGTTCATAATTATGATTTTTAATTTTTGTTACCTTGGTTACCCATCAGGACCGTCACATAAAAATCAACATTTTGTCTTCACACTCAGTGATATCATATTTACCATCACTTCCTGTACAATAACAAACATATATATACGGCCTTGGGGAAAAAGGAATAAAGAACTTGGTTGAAGTTTAGGGATAGTGCCTCCAGGCTCTTATTGCTAATTCTCCTATATGCATAACCCTAGTCAGTTATAATTTTTCAGAATTTCTCTGTAACTATGACACCCATATTGCTTAAGTCGGATTGAAGAATGTTTTTTTGTTTGTTTGTGTTTTAATCATTCACAATGTCAATATGTGAATCAAGGAATTTGAGTTTTACAGTTTGATGTTTACTTATTGTATTAGTTTCTTAGGACTGCCAAAAGAAATCACCACAAGCTTCGTAGCTTAAAACAACAGAAATTTATTTGTTTGCAGTTCTGGAAGCCAAATGTTTGAATTCATGGTACTGGCAGGGACATGTTCTCTTTGAAGGCATCAGGAGAAAATTCTTCCTTGACTCTTCCAGCTTCCGATGGTTCCTTGTGTTCCAAGGCTTGTAGCAGCATAACTCCAAGTTCTGCCCCCATCTCCACATGGCCTTCTTCCGTATGTGACTCTGTGTCCTTGGCTACTTCTCATAATGAGATTCTCACTGGATTTATGGCCCAGCCTAAGAGAGTATGAAGGATTCCTGGTGGCGCTGCAGTTAAGAACACGGCCCAAAGTTTGGCAGTTTGAATGCACCAGCTGCTCTACAGGACAAAGATGTAGCAGTCTGCTTCCATAAGGATTGCAGCCTTGGAATTCCTATGGTGCAGTTCTACTCTGTCCTATAGTGTTGGTATGAATGGGAATTGATTCCATGGCAATCAGTTTTCATTTTAAGGAGGTATGATTGTATTTTTAATCTTTAGCTTAACTATGTCTTCAAAGACCCTATTTCCAAAAAGGTCATATTCTGAAGTTCTAAGTGGGTATGAGTATTTTGGGGGGAGACACTATTCAATCCACTACACTTGATTTACTTCACATACGATTCAAAACTGTTTTGCTAAAGATTCAAGTAACTGGAGATCAAATTATCAGATAACTGGTGTATTGTAATAGATGTAAAATTCAGATGGGTATATTGACTAGATAATTTGAATTAGCATCTCTTCTAGAGACACTGAACAATATTCAACATCATAAAGCAAATTCTTTCCAGAAATAAATCAATCTTCAAGATTGTATTGTGTGGCTCGTTAACTTTCTGGCAGTCTCCTTCACATCTTTGTTCCTGAGATTGTAGATCAGGAGGTTCAGCATGGGGATGACCACTATGTAAAGCACAGATCCTACTTTGACGATGAGCCAGAAGGTTTTGGAATGGGGTACACAATAGAGGAACAGGACAGTCCCATGGAAAATGGTGATGGTGGTCAAGTGGGAGGCACAGGTGGAGAAGGCTTTTTGGCACCCCCCGTCAGAAGGCATTTTTATGACAGTAATGAAAATGAATATATAAGTAGTGAGGATGATCACCAGGCTGCTCACCTCATTGAACATGGCAATGACAAAACAAAGCACCTGGCTGATATAGGGATCAGAGCACGAGACAGAAACAATGACAGAGTGCTCACAGACAAAGTTATTTATGATAGTAGAACCACAGAAGGATAATGCCAGAAGAAAATAAGTAAGTGTCAGGGAAGTAACTATACCCCATGCACAGGGCCCGGCCACTAACGATGCACAGGTCTTTGAGGACATGACAACGGTGTAAAGCAGGGGGTTACAAACTGCCACAAAACGGTCATAGGCCATCACTGCCAATATGAATGTTTCTGCAGTTGCAAATATAGAAGCCAAGAAGAACTGCATGATGCACCCTGTGAAGGAGATGGTTCTGTCTCCCACAACCAAGTTTTCTAATAGTTTGGGTGTAACTATAGTGGAGTAGCAGAAATCAACAAAAGACAAGTGACTGAGGAAAAAGTACATGGGGGTGTGGAGTTTGGGGTTGATCCTGATGATCACAATCATGCCCAGGTTCCCCACCACAGTGACCATGTAGATGGCCAGGAACATCGTGAAGAGGGGCACCTGGAGGTCTGGGTATTCTGAGAAGCCCAAGAGGGTGAATGTGGCTCCAGTACTCTGATTTCCTACAGTTAACGCCATGATTATTGCTAGAGAAATTCTGAAGTAAAGATAATAGAAATTAGTAACAATATTAATGATAATAACATACTTATATAACATTTACCATTTCAAATATTGAGCTAAAACATTAAAATGTATTAATTAATTTACATCTCCAAGTAACACTATAAACTATAAAACAGGTAGCCCCATAATTTCCTTAAGAAAACTGATGTATATGTAACTGAAGGACCTTGTTTGAGATTACACAGTATAGTCAGTGATGAGCTGGATTTTGAACCCAGGAAATTGTTCTTGAGTGACAGAACTTCAGTAGTTTTCTTCAGGATAGCAGTTTCAGAAAACATGTGCATTTCACCATTCTGTCATTCTAAAAGTTCATGTTTATTAATAGCGCTAAGAAAACAAAGAATGTAAATTTAGTGCTAAAGGAAAAATTATAAAGGTAAGATCAGGAGAAGTAGGAGATATAAGACCACCATCATTAGAATACTGAGACTGAGAATCATAAGAGATAGCCTGGCTCAGGAAAACGGCATTTGTAAATGCCCACAATATTGTTTGAATTTTGCAAAAAATACGTGGATGTTTAAGGGGATATGCAGATTGCATATTGCTGTCGAGTCCTATTCATAGTGACCCTAAAGGACATAGTAGAATGGCTGGCACAGGTTTTCCAAGGCTGTAATCTTTAAGGAAACAAACTGTCCTATCTCTTCCTGCTGTTAGGATTGTGAGTTCGAAACACTCACTTCTCAGTTAGCACCCAAGCATTTAGCCACTGCTTTTCACCAGAGCTTCTTAAAGGAGACATAACCTTGTATATCTACAAGTTATTCTTTGATTCTTTCCTGAATGTACAATTACTTTAGGGTTCTAAAATTAATGTAACACCCTGGTAAAAACAATGAGCTTACATTTTTTTTTTGACATATTGCTCTTTTAGTCCTGTGTTTTCATTCTCATTTTAGTCCTTTCTTATTTAGTCATCTGATGCCCTTCAAATACTCATGTAGTCCACTTCATCATTATTTTTAACTCTCCATTATTATTATTATTTTTATTTTTAACTGACAACAATACCGGGAATATGATCTCATTCAATGCTCATACCCAAACCCAAACCAAACCCAGTGCTGTTGAGTCGATTCTGACTCATAGAGACCTATAGGACAAAGTAGAACTGCCACATAGAATTTCCAAGGAGTGCCTGTTGGATTCCAACTGCCTACCCTTTGGTTAGCAGCCATAGCACTTAACCACTACGCCACCAGGTTTACCTCAATGCTTATAGATTCCCTGAATCAGAGGGGAAGTTACAATGTATTTCCCCATATTTTCCAGAGCACGTTTACCAATAGTTATATGCTCATTGCCAACCAGTCCATTCCGACTCACAGGAATACTACTTTTTTACTTATTTTTCAGGGGTTTTGACTAAAGCTATATTTGTGATAATCTTTTTTTAGGCAATCTTTGTATGTGTTATTTTGAAAGAAAATGAAGTATCTTGTAACCACAGTTTATAATCAAAATATAGAATAGGCCAAAAAAAAAAAAAAAAAAAAAACTAACCAAGAAGAAACACACCTCTGAAATTTCCAGATTAATAAAAGATTCTTAATGTGAATTCCATAAATGAAGACAGCATGACAGCGTTTTTGCATTGCTCAAGGTTGAAAGGGATTATTATATCCTTTAGAGTTAAAAGATTATTTCTGACTCAAAAAAGAAAAAAAAATGTATTCCTATATGAGGAAGAGGAATAGGCTGGAGATTGACAAAGAGCCCCTGAGTCAGCATAATGAAAAAAGGATGGGCTTTGGAAAAAATTTAATTTCAGGTTCAGTATTGCCATCAGCTATGTGATCTTTTATGAATTACTCACATTTTCTGAGCCTCGGTTTCTTTACCAGTAATATTAAAAAAAAAAAAAAAGATAAAATAATCCATAGCTCATAAGAGTGAGAGGATTAAATCGGAAAATGGTGGTAAATACTTAACTCAGTGTAATAGTTGTGGAATTCAATAAATCTAGGCTCCCCACTTTCTCATTTTTTAATTTTTAGTGTTGTTATGAATTGATATGACTTTTAAACTTTTGTATTATTATAAAACTGATTAGAAATAGAGGAAAGGCCAAAGTTTCTAGCAATAGACGTGAGGGTACAATGTGGACTTTTGGCCTCTTTAGTCTTAAGTCACCAATTCCTACCCTTCAATACATTTTTCCTACTCTCCCCTTTCATGTCATATCACTATCTGGCTCTCTCTGGTCCTCCTTTTCTCATCTCAGGTTGGTTCCTACAGCAGGGATATCAAACGCCAACCACCCATCTGATGCATTGTGGTAGCTGATGCACAGTCCAACTCTCTGTAGTGATCTTACCCAACAATGTGAAATCATCAGTTTCTCTGGCCCTGGATTACTATGGTTATTATGACAGTCTGTGGTTCGGAAGACCTCACTTGTTCCTTATTACCTATCACAACAAATCTGACTTTCTCTGCTCTATTTACCTAAAGCCTTACTCTAGCTATTCCCCTCTATTCGTCCATCTGCAGTCATGCCGATAGTCTCAGGCCCTCATCAACAACACATACTCATTCATTCATTTGCTTATTTTATTATTCTTTTTACTTTGAATAGTCTCTTTTCTGGTCTACTACTGCAGCATTTGTAACAGATAAAACATTATATCAAAATGAATAGCACAAGGAAACGTTCTCTCTTTAACCCAGAAATATTTTCCACGTTCTCTACATACCTCCAGACATTACCTTTAGGAATACAAAATTTTATGATATATTATGTTCATGATTCTTTTATGCACAGTATTCTTTTCTTTACAATATAGTGAGGTTTTGAGAACATATCCACATTTTGATTTTTTTGGTTTTAACTATATTTTCAGTGTGCTTGTATTATGTCAGGCATATGGTGGATAGTTTCAAAGCAGAATTCAGAATGACACCCCAGGGAAAGAGGAAGGAAGTAGAGCTTAGCAACCTGAACCTGCAGGTACATGGACCTGGTAGATAATATGGCATTTAGAATAACACAGAGAGTTCCTTGTTTCAAAGGTTGCAGAACCTCAAAGCCCCCCATGCACTTCTGAAAGATAACACAGGATACATCACACAACCTGAAGACAGCTCATCTGAAGATCCAGGTCCTATTACTAATACTCTGCATGACAGCTCCCACTCAGAATTCAAGCATTCTTAAAAATATTAAGTAGGTAAATACAGCAGGAGTCCACAATAGATTTCAATGAATTTTCCAGGAATATGATTTTCCTTTCTTAATACCCAGAAAAACTCAAGAGAGCACAGAAAAAGAGAGAGACAGAGAGGATTAGAATTTAACCTCTATTAACAAAATGTAAGGCTTAAGTATGCTTCCAGAGCTTTGGGAATTTAGACACTAGAGAATATTTACTGAAATGTTTATTCTCAGAACATAAACCCATCAATTAGTTGAAATACTCTCCCATGAGCCATTCTGGAAGAATATAATTTCCTCCAAATCACTGGAAACAATGCCGCATCAAAAGTGCTTCATGAATTTCTTTAAAAAAATCAATTAAATAAAATATGCCAGTTGACTTAGAATACATGGTAACTACAGTAAAACACAAAAGAAAATAAAAATCAGCTGAAATGCAACAATTCAGATAACTGCTGTTGATGTTTGTTGAGTGACTTTTCTGTGTGTGTGTGTGTGTGTGTTTGTATGTATGTTGGGATGTATAGACAAAGCAAACTACATTCTAGCTTTTCAATTTAACATCAAATAATCATCATTATCCTTGTAAACCCTTGATCCACTCAATTGAAATTAATTTGTGTCTCTTCAAAACACGGGCTTACATTTTCCAAGATTATAGTGGTATAATGGAATCATAAAATCTCTTGATGTCCATACCTTCTTACATTTCCAAAAAAAAAAACGTAGCTTAATTAATTCTGTTGTTGTTGTTAGTTGCCCTCAATTTGGTTCTGGCTCATAGTGAACAGAAAAAAATGTTGCTTTGTCCTCTGCCGTGCTCACAATAATAGGTATGTTTGAGCCCATTGTTGCAGACACTGTGTCAATCCATCTCATTGAGGGTCTCTCTCTTTTTTGCTGACCCTCTATTTTACCAAGCATGATGTCATTCTCCGGGGATCTGTCCCTCTTGTAAGTGAGACAAAGTCTCACCATCCTCAATCTTAAGGAGCATTCTGTCTGTACTTAGTTCCACTGCTCCCAAATGTCACCCCAGTTAGAACAAATTATGCTTTCTGTGGGCTCCTGACACTCAAACTAACACTTGCCAGAGTCTCTACCACAACCCATTAAGATGACAGGAATTATTTTTCAAAGGGCATGAAATTCTTTATTGTAGATAGCATGGGCTTGCTCCAGAATCCTAGGAACCTGCACTGTTATTCTCCCACTAGGATTAACATCAGCTCCACACGGTGACTCATCTCACCACTGACACTCCTACAACCTAGACCAGCCATGGAGCACTTTCCTATACTGGGTCCCACTCAAAGATGGCAGCCTTCTGTGTCAATGGACGTATTAGTTTTCTATGCTGCATAACAAATTTACACAAACTTAATGGTGTCAATCAACACATATTTATGACTATAGTTTCTGTAGGGCAGATGTTCGTGCACAACTTAGCTGGGTTTTCTTCCTTAACAACCTACAATGCAGGTGTTAAGAACTCTCCTCCCCTCAAAAAACTGTCCATTTGACTTTAACTCATGGCAACTCCATGTCTTACAAAGTAAAACTACTCTATAGGGTTTTGTTGACTGTGATGTTTACGGAAGCAGTTTGCCTGGTCTTTCTTCCATGAGCTGCTACGTAGGTTTAAAGTGCCATCCCTTAGTTTAGCAGTCAATGGCAAATCCAGACATTTCCTTATATGCATCTTCATTTTGATTCTTTTCACTGTAATGAAACTGCAATTGCGTCCTGTGTGTCATTTTAGCAAATTCTCAAACCTCAGGGAGTGGTGGGAGTTAACATGTTAGATGTGAGGGGCCTGCAGACCCCCTAACTTGCAGCTGATATCTGAGGTCTTGAGGAGACATGGAGTCTGGAGGACTGTGCTCTTTATTTTTGAGACCTGACCTAACTCTGAGTGGTTAGGGTCAGAAGAAAAAGTGGGTCACAAGAAACTGGTATCACAACAAAAATGAACTGGTATGATTTTTTTTCACTTTTCTTTTCAGGCATTTTTTTTTACTCCAGTGGACCTTGTAATACTTTTATGAAAAGCAATTGCTGTTCTAAATTCTCTCTGTTTAAAAGCAAGAATTGTTTTTCTTGTCCTGATCCAAACATTGAGTTATAGAGGTGTTCTGTCCTATATCAGAAGTAATTGCAGTTGAAAAGCCATCCCTTTTTAGACAAACAACAGCTCCACCTTTGATCTCGACAAGACACTTATATCAGAGGGGAATTATACCTCATCAGTACAGTTCCCAAAACTTCTTAACTTAGATGAATTTGAATTATGAGAAGATCAAGGTCAGCAAAGGCACGAAAGAGGTGCAGATTTACCTATTATAGACATATATTTTATATATGTGTGTGGAAACCCTGATGGGATAATGGTTAAGTACTACGGCTGCTAACCAAGAGGTCAGTAGTTTGAAACCACCAGGTTTCAACTGAGCTTCCAGACTAAGACAGACTAGCAAGAAGGACCCGGCAGTCTACTTCTGAAAAGCATTAGCCAGTGAAAATGTTATGAATAGCAATGGAACATTGTCTGATATACTGCTGGAAGATGAGCCCCCCAGGTTGGAAGGCATTCAAAAGATGACTAGGGAAGAGCTGCCTCCTCAAAGTAGAGTCAATCTTAATGACATGGATGGAGTAAAGCTTTCAAGACCTTCATTTGCTGATATGGCACGACTCAAAATGAGAAGAAACAGCTGCAAACATCCATTAATAATCAGAACCTGGAATGTACAAAGTGTGAATCTAGGAAAATTGGAAATCATCAAAAATGAAATGGAACGCATAAACATCGATATCCTAGGCATTAAAAAAATATTAGTGAGCTGAAATGGACTGGTATTGTCCATTTTGAATCAGACAATCATATAGTCTACTATGCTGGGAATGACAACTTGAAGAGGAATGGTGTTTCATTCATCGTCAAAAAGAACGTTTCAAGATCTATCCTGAAGTACAATGCTGTAAGTGATAGGATAATATCCATACGCCTACAAGGAAGACCAACTAATGTGACTATTATTCAAATTTACACACCAACCACTATGGCCAAAGTTGAAGAAATAGAAGATTTTTATCAGCTGCTGCAGTCTGAAATTGATCGAACATGCAATCAAGATGCATTGATAATTACTGGCGATTGGAATCAGAAAGCTGGAAACAAAGAAGAAGGATCACTCATTGGAAAATATGGCCTTGGTGATAGAAACAGTGCCAGAGATCGAATGATAGAATTTTGCAAGACCAACGACTTCTTCATTGCAAATACCTTCTTTCACCAACATAAATGGCGACTATACACATGGACCTCACCTGATGGAACACACAGAAATCAAATTGACTACTTTTGTGGAAAGAGACGATGGAAAAGCTCTATATCATCAGTCAGAACAAGGCCAGGGGCCAATGGTGGAACAGACCATCAATTGCTCATATGCAAGTTCAAGCTGAAACTGAAGAAAATCAGAGCAAGTCCACGAGAGCCAAAATATGACCTTGAGTATATCCCACCTGAATTTAGAGACCATCTGAAGAATAGATTTGACACATTGAACACTAGTGACCAAAGACCAGAGGAGTTGTGGAATGATATCAAGGACATCATCCATGAAGAAAGCAAGTGGTCACAGAAAAGACAGGAAAGAAAGAAAAGACCAAAGCGGATGTCAGAGGAGAACCTGAAACTTGCTCTTGAGCGTCGAGCAGCTAAAGCAAAAGGAAGAATTCATGGAGTAAAAGAACTGAACAGAAGATTTCAAAGGGCCTCTTGAGAAGACAAAATAAAGTATTATAATGACACGTGCAAAGAGCTGGAGATGGAAAACCAAAAGGGAAGAACACGCTCGGCATTTCTCAAGCTGAAAGAACTGAAGAAAAAGTTCAAGTCTCGAGTTGTAATAGTGAAGGATTCCATGGGGAAAATATTAAATGATGCAGGAAACATGAAAAGAAGATGGAAGGAATACACAGAGTCATTATACCAAAAAGAATTAGTCGATATTCAACCACTTCAAGAGGTGGCATATGATCAGGAATTGATGGTACTGAAGGAAGAAGTCCAAGCTGCTCTGAAGGCATTGGCAAAAAACAAGGCTCCAGGAATTGATGGAATATCAATTGAGATGTTTCAACAAACAGATGAATTGCTGGAGGTGCTCAGTCATCTGTGCCAAGAAATATGGAAGACAGCTTCCTGGCCAACTGATTGGAAGAGATCCATATTTATGCCTATTACCAAGAAAGGTGATCCAACCAAATGTGGAAATTATAGAACAAAATCATTAATATCACATGCAAGCAAAATTCTGCTGAAGATCATTAAAAAATGGCTGCAGCAGTACGTCGACAGGGAACTGCCAGAAATTCAGGCTGGTTTCAGAAGAGGACGTGGAAGCAGGGATATTATTCTGATGTCAGATGGATCCTGGCTGAAAGCAGAGAATACCAGGGGGATGTTTACCTGTGTTTTATTGATTATGCAAAGGTGTTTGACTGTGTGGATCATAACAAACTATGGATAACACTGAGAAGAATGGGAATTCCAGAACACTTAATTGTGGTCATGAGGAATCTTCACATAGATCAAGAGGAAGTTGTTCGGACAGAACAAGGGGATACCAATTGTTTTAAAGTCAGGAAAGGTGTGCGTCAGGGTTGTATTCTTTCACCATACCTATTTAATCTGTATACTGAACAAATAATCCAAGAAGGTGGGCTATATGAAGAAGAATGGGACATCAAGATTGGAGAAAGACTCATTAACAACCTCTATTATGCAGATAACACAACCTTGCCTGCTGAAAGTGAAGAGAACTTGAAGCACTTACTCATGAAGATCAAAGACCACAGCCTTCAGCATGGATTACACCTCAGCATAAAGAAAACAAAAATCCTCACAACTGGACCACTGAACAACATCATGATAAACGGAGAAAAGATTGAAGGTGTCAAGGATTTCATTTTACTTGGTTCCACAATCAACACTCATGGAAGCAGCAGCCAAGAAATCAAAAGACGTATTGCATTGGGCAAATCTGCTGCAAAGGACCTCTTCTAAGTGTTGAAAGGCAAAGATGTCACCCTGCAGACTAAGGTGTGCCTGACCCAAGCCATGGTATTTTCAATTGCATCATATGGATGTGCAAGCTGGACAATGAATAAGGAATACCGAAGGAGAGTTGACGCCTTTGAATTGTGGTTTTGTTGAAGAATATTGAATATGCCATGGACTGTCAAAAGAACGAACAAATCTGTCTTAGAAGAAGCATAACCAGAATGCTCCTTAGAAGCAAGGGTGGCAAGACTGCGTCTTACATACTTTGGACATGTTGTCAAGAGGGATCAGTCCCTGGAGAAGGACAATATGGTTGGCAGAGTACAGGGTCAGCAGAAAAGAGGAAGACCCTCAAAGGGGTGGATTGACACAGTGGCTGCAACAATGAGCTCAAGCATAACAACGATTGTAAGGATGGCACAGGACCGGGCAGTGTTTCATTCTGTTGTGCATGGGCTCGCTATGAGTCGGAACTGACTCAACGGCACCTAACAACAACAACAAGAACTGCCCCTTAGGGTTTCCAAGGACTGGCTGGTGGTTTCAAACTACCGACCTTCTGGTTAGCAGCCAATCTCTTAACCATTACACCACCAGGGCTCAAAAAAAAAAAAAAAAGAAAAATCTATATAGGTATAGATATTTTACTATTTAAATGGCTGTACTTGTTAATATTATTCATATAAAACTAAAGCATACATATAGGGCATGAAAGAAAATTATAGAAACCAGAATCAAACACGGCATATCAAAAGCACAAAGAACCTTTCTAAATTTTACAATTACTTGTTTTTAAATTTTTCACCTTTTCTAGGCATAGTATGCAATTAAATACTTCCAGAATTCTTGAGTTGAAATATACCTTAAAATCTAGCCAAAATTTCTACTTAATATTTGAGACTTCTACACTTAATCTTAATCTTATCCATGAGATGGTCATGTAGCTTCCATCACCAAAATGTCCGACATTGGTACACTGTCTCCTGGAATATTTTATGGGGTTTCTATTGATTGTTGTGCTTAACTTTTATTATTATTTAAACTCAATTAATTAAACCTTGATGAGTAGTAAAAATTAATTGAAGTCATATGTGTATATACACATATGTGTATATATACATATATAGTTTCAAGAAAGCATATATATTTTATGTTGACCAACAATAATTCCTTAAAAAATACTCTACACTGCAAATTATGTATTTTCTTAACCAAAAGAAGTAAGCTCTCTTTTATGATGAGGCAAACTTGAAAATGAGAACAGTAACATCACAAAATGACTGTTCCCAAGACACAGACATGAGGCTGTAGTAGAAATGCATCCATGATCTGTTCCATCTTTATAGCTTTCTTTACCTGGCATGAGTGCAAGGTCCTAGACTCAGCCCCAGGAATGCCTACTTCTCATGTACTACAGGTAGCCCCAACATAAAGCCTTTGTCCTGAGCATATCCTTCCCAATAACAAATGGGACTGGAAGGATCCATTTTGAACATCCATTATTGTTCATGCTATTTTTATAATTAAATTCTCCTTCAATATTTGAATACATACCTTATCTTAACTAGGCAAAACCTTGGCAGGTAAGAGAAATTGCTACTATTGCTGTCATTAATTAAAACACTTATTATGTCAACAACAAAACGATACACAGAGAAAGCTTTGATATTGCCCCCTAGCAATTTCAAATAAATGTGTTGAAAATCCATGGGTTAGAAGTAGGGTTTTATTCAAATTGAAACTAGGACAAGGGGAGTTCAAAATCAACAAACATCTCCAAAGTCTTCTGCCATTTTCTCTATCCGTCCTCAGTAGTATCACCACTGCCAGTTCCTGCAACATACAATTTAATTCTCAGGAACATTTCATGCCTATTAGGGAAAATTCAAACATGTCCAATCATAAAAAGGGCTCTGTTAGATTCTTTAACTAATCCGTATGAGCTGGAGCTCCATGTTTTCCACCTTAATTGAAAAATACCAGAAAAGAACTGAACTGACCTGAAACCAAGAGCTTTAGATTAATTAATTAAATGAGGATTTTCTTTTATTATTAATGAACTTCAGAGCTTTTCTTCTCAGAAATTGAACGTCCTTTAAAAAACTAACAGACCTGAGGTTTCTAGCACAAGTAACAGTGCATTTAACCGAGTGTGCCAGGAAAATGGCATTTTATTTCCTAGATATAAGAAATATCAGAGATTAAAAAAAAAAAAAAACTGAACCCAAACCCACAGTCCATATCCTCCCAATCTCTGGAGTTTATATCTGCTACAATGATCGTGGAGATATAGACCCTAGAGGATCATAGCTAAAATATTGCTCAGTGATCCACAAACCAAGAAATTAGTTGAAACACTGTTTCTTGTGTCATGGTATGGATGTATTTTCTTTAAAATTGTTAGGGATAATTACTAGGTGTATTCCATCAGCCTTCTTTTAGAAATTGAATTATTAAAAAAAAAATTCACACTTATGGAAGAAAGCATGAACTACAGATTTTTTTGGAAAAAGAACATATAAAAATAGAAAAGAAATAGGTACTATTAACTCAATTGCATTACAAATTCCACATTCATGTTTATAGTGGAGAAATTTGGCAAAGGCTACCTTAACCAAAAGATGAAGGTTACCATCATTAGTGATACCATGTGAATTTCATGCACTCCCTGATATGATGCAATGATAAAGGCACCTCACTTCTGCGATAGACCTCTCCAAAACTCATAATCCCAGTTTAATTGCAGAAAATCATCAGACATACCTAGATTTGGGGGACATTCTATAGGGTACCTAGCCAGTGCTCTTTAAGATTGTCAAAGTCATGAAAAACAAGAAAAAAGTTAGAAACTGTCACAGAGCAAATGGCACTAGAGAAACTCTATCACTAAATGCAATATGATACCCTGGATTGGATCCTGAAACAGAAGACATTTCTAGAAAAACTTGCAAGATTCAAACACGGTCTGGAGTTTAGGAATACTAACGTACCAACAATCAATACCCATGGAAGCAGCACTCAAGAAATGAAATAATGTATTGCATTGGGAAAATCTGTGACAAAAGATCTATTTAAAATTTAAAAAGCAAATATTTCACTTTGATTACTAAGGTCCACTTGACCCAAGCAAGGTGTTGTATTCTCAATGGCCTCATACACATGTGAAAGTTGGACAATGAAAAACGAATACCAAAGAAGAATTGATGCATTTGAATTGTGATGTTGGTGAAGAATATTGAATACAGCACGGACTGGCAGAAGAAAGGACAAATCAGTCTTGGAGGCAGTACAGCCAGAAAGTTCCTTAGAAGTGAGGATGGTTAGACTTTGTGTTACTTACTTTGGACACATCATCAGGAAGGACTGATGGCTGGAGAAGGACATCTTGCTTGGTAAAGCAGAGGGTGATTGAAGAAGAACTAGCTGCTTCATGAGATGGACTGACACAGTGCGTGTACCAATGACTCAAACATAACAAGAATTGTGAGGAATGGGCAGTATGGGGCAATATTTTGTACTGCTGTACATGCTGTTGTTGCTGTTAGGTGCTGACGAGTCAGTTCCAACTCATAGTGACCCTATGCAAAGCAGAACGAAATACTGTCTGGCCCTGTGCCATCCTTACAATCATTGTAATGCTTGAGCTCATTGTTGCAGCCACTGTGTCAATCCACCTGGTTGAGAGTCTTCCATTTTTCCTCTTGCCCTGTACTTTGTCAAGCATGATGTCCTTCTCCAGGGACTAATCCCTCCTGACAACACGTCCAAAGTATATAAAACACAGCCTCACCACCCTTGCTTTTAAGGAGCTTTGTGGTTGTACTTCTTCTAAGACAGATTTGTTCATTCTCTTGGCAGTCCATGGTATATTCAATATTCTTCTCCAACACCAATATTCAAAGGCATCAAGTCTTCTTTGGTCTTCCTTATTCACTGTCCAGCTTTCACATCCATATGAAAATACCATGGCTTGGGTCAGGTTCATCTTAGTCTTCAAGGTGACATTTTTGCTTTTCAACACTTTAAAGAGGTCCATTGCAGCAGATTTACCCAACTCAATGAGTCTTTAGATTTCTTGACTGCTGCTTCCATGTCCGTTGATTGTGGATCCAAGTAAAATGAAATCCTTGACAACTGCATTCTTTTCTCCATCTATCATGATGTAGCTCATTGGTCCAGTTGTGAGAATTTTTGTTTTCTTTATGTTGAGGTGCAATCCATACAGAAGGCTGTGGTCCTTTATCTTCATAAGTAAGTGCTTTAAGTCCTTTTCACTTTCAGCAAGCAAGGTTGTGTCATCTGCATAATGCAGGTTGTTAATGAGTCTTCCTCCAATCCTGATGTCCCGTTCTTCTTCATATGGTCCAGCTTCTCAGATTATTTTCTCAGCATACGGACTGAAGAGGTATGGTGAAAGAATACAACCCTGACGCACACCTTTCCTGACTTTAAGCCAATCAGTATTCCCTTGTTCTCTCCAAATAACTGCCTCTTGATCTACAAAAAGGTTCCCCGTGAGCACAATTAAGTGTCCTGGAATTCCCATTCTTCACGATGTTATCCACAGGCTCCCTATGAGTCAGAGCCAACTTAACATCACCTAAAAACAACAAATATATATATATATATATATATATATTTGTCATATATATATATGACAATGGTACCAAGTACCTGTAGGAAAGTTTTATAATGAGACAGGGAAGGAAAGACAGACAATAGAAAATGCAGTAATGAACAGATTATTTTTTGTGAAAAATTGGTGCTCAGTTCCACTAGGGATCTCTGGAAGACTCTATAGGACCAGTTTTAGAATCATCCCACACAAGGCGTGAGAAAGCTGGTGTTTTCATCCACCAACTACCATCTCCTGTTGTTTGAGAGACATTCCTGGAGGTATTCACACTCTGGCACTTTCAAGCTCCCTGTGCATGAACAGATGACACTCCTTCACTCAGGAAAAAAAAAAAAAAAAAAGGAACAATAAAAGCCTTCAAGCAGAGATTCATGGGTATTTATAATTAAAAAAAAAAACTACACAAAGGGAAAATTAAAAGAAGAAAAGAAATTAGCAGATAGCAAACATAAAATAGGCTGATTCAACAAATAAAAAAATTGTTTCTTTGAGAAAACTAATAAAATGTATTAGGCACTCAAAAGACTAATCAGGAGGAAAAAAAAAAAAGAAGTCAAAACTCACTAATACCACCCATGGGAAATGATCATCCCTGTGGATTCTGCCACATTTACAAAGAGATTTTTATTTAAAAAAAAAAAAAAAAACTTGTACCATTAAATTTGAAAACTTAGTTATCATGGATGAATTACAGGAAAGACAAAATTTAATAAAAATGAAGAAGAAATTGAGTTAATAATATTCTGACCGTTATCAAAGAAAGCAAATCCATAATTAAAAAAAATTATGCAATTGAATACTTTCCTATTCCCCAGTGAATTCTAATCTTTACTTTTTTTTCCACTGAAGATGGAATTTGCAATTTGTTTTGAGAAGCTAATATAATTTCGATGCCCCAAACTAACAATGACACTACAATATAATAAATTACAGAACAATTTCACTCATAAACATTGATTTTAAAATTCTAAACAAAATATTGATGCATTAAAATAATCAATAAATAAAAAGGGTAATATGTCACATATAAATCACCTTAGAAGCAAAGCTGAGCTTTTCGTCATCTCTTTCTACAGATGTAGTTGATTTGATTCCTCTGTTTTCCATCTGGTGAGGTCCAAGTGTATAGCTCCATTCATGTTGGTGAAAAAAGGTATTTGCTATGCAGAAGTCATTGGTCTTGCCAAATTCTCTCATGTGATCTCTGGCATTGTTTCTATCACCAAAGTCATATTTTCCAACTACTGACCCGTCTTTGTTTCCAACTTTTCCCTTCCAATCACCAGTAATTATCAATATATCATAACTGCATATTCGATCAATTTCAGACTGCAAAAGTTGGTAAAAATCTTCAATTTCTTCACCTTTGGCCTTAGTGGTTGCTGCATAAATGTGAATATTAGTCATATTAACTGATCTTCCTAGTAAGTATATGGATATTACCCTATCACTGACAGCATTGCACTTCAGGATAGATCTTGAAATGTTCTTTTTGATGGTGAATGCAATACCATTCCTCTTCAAGCTATCATTCTGGGCATAGTAGACCTTATGATTGTCTGATTCCAAATGGCCAATACCAGTCCACTGAAGCTCACTAATGCCTAGGATATTGATGTTTATGTATTTCATTTCATTTTTAATGACTTTCAGTTTTCCAGTTTGAAACCACAAGGTGCTTCTTGGAGACTCTATGGGGCAGTCTACTCTGTCCTATAGGGTCGCTATGAGTTGGAATTGACTCCATGGCAATGGATTTGGTATGGTTAAGTCCAACTTTCCTAGATTCATACTTCACACATTCCACATTCCAGTTTTTAATGGATGTTTGCAACTGTTTCTTCTCATTGTGGTTCGTGCCACATCAGCAAATGAAGCTCTTGAAAGCTTGACTCCATCCACATCAATAAGGTCAACTCCACTTCGAGGAGGCAGCTTTTCAATATCATCATTCTGAACAAGGCCATGGGCTGACTGCAGAACAGACCATCAATTGCTCCTATGCAAATTTAAGTTGAAACTGAAGAAAATCGGAACAAGTTACAAGTGCCAAAGCACTTTCTTGAGTATATCCCATCTGAATTTAGAATAGATGTGATGTGTTGAACACTAATGACCAAAAATCAGATGAGTTGTGGAATGACATCAAGGACATCATACATGAAGAAAGCAAAAGGTCATTAGAAAGACAAGCAGGAAAGGAAAGACCAAAACAGGTGTCAGAAGAGACCCTGAAACTTGCTCTTGACCATAGAGTAGCTAAAGTGAAAGGAACAGTGATTAATTAAAAGAGCTGGACAGAAGGATTCAAAGGGTGGCTCAAGAAGACAAAGTAAAATATTATAATGACTTGTGCAACAACCTGGAGATGGAAACCCAAAAGGGAAGAAGACAATCGGCATTTTTCCAGCTGAAAGAACTGAAGTAAAAAGTCAAGTCTTGAGTTGCACTATTGAAGTATTCTATGGGGAAAAAATATTAAAAATTTCAGGAATATTATAAGAAGATAGAAGGAATACTCAGAGTCACTATGCCAAAAATAATGGGTTAACATTCAACCATTTCTGGAGATAGCATATGAGCAGGATACAATGGTACTGAAAGAAGAAGTCCAAGCTGAACTAAAGGTATTAGCAAAAAGCAGGACCCCAGGAATTGACTGAATACCAAATGAGATGTTTCGACAAAGGATGCAGCACTGGAAGTGCTCACTCGTCTATGCCAAGAAATTTGGAAGGTAATTACCTGGTCAACCAACTGGAAGAGATCCATATTTATGCCCATTCTCAAGAAAGGTGATCCAGTTGAATGGGGAAATTATTGAAAAAATATCATTAGTCACATGCAAGTAAAATTTTGCTGAAGATCATTCAAAAGTAGCTACAGCAGTATATCCATAGCGCGTTACCAGAATTCAAGCCAGATTCAGAAGAAGCCATGGAACAAGGGATATCATTTCTGATGTCAGATGGACCCTGGCTGAAAGCAGAGAATACCAGAAAGATGTTTACCTGTGTTTTATTGACTATGCAAAAGCATTCAACTGTGTAGATCATAACAAATTATGGATAAAACTGAAGAATGGAAATGCCAAAACTCTTAATGGTACTTGTGAAGGACCTGTACATAGATCAAGAGGCAGTTGTTCCGACAGAACAAGGGGATCCTGTGTGGTTTAAAGTCAGGAAAGGTGTGCCTTAAGGTTACATCCTTTCAACGTATAGATTCAGTCTGTGTGTTGAGCAAATAATCCAAGAAGCTGGACTATGTGAAGATGAATGGGAATCAGGATTGGAGGACACTCACTAATAACCTGTATTACACAGATGACACAACCTTGCTTACTGAAAGTGAAGTGGACTTGAAGCACTTACTGATGAAGATCAAAGACCACAGCCTGAAGTATGGATTACACCTCAACATAAAGAAAACAAAAATCCTAACAAATGGGCCAATAAGCAATATCATGACAGATGGGGAAAAAGTTGAAGTTGTCAAGGATTTCATTTTACTTGGATCCACAATCAACACCCCTGGGAGCAGCAGTCAAGAAATCAAAAGATGCATTGCATTGGGCAAATCTACTGCAAAAGATCGTCTTAAAGTATTAAAAGTAAAGATATCACTTCGGAGATTAAGGTGGGCCTGACCCAAGCCATGGTGTTTTCAATTACCTCATATGCATGTGAAAACTGGAGAATGAATAAGGAAAACAAAAGAACTGATGCCTTTGAATTGTGGTGTTGGAGAAGAATATTTAGTATACCACAGACTGCCAAAAGAACAAACAAATCTGTCTTGGAAGAAGTACAACCAGAATGCTCCTTAGAAGCAAGGATGGCGAAACTACATCTCATATACCTTGGGGAGGTTGTTAGGAGGCATTAGTCCCTGGAGAAGGACATCATGCTTGGTAAATTAAACGGGCAGTGAAAAAGAAGAAGACCCTCAAGGAGATGGATAGACACAGTGGCTGCAACAATGGCCTTAAGCATAATAACAATTGTGAGAATGGGTCAGGATTGGGCAGTGTTTCCTTTTGTTGTACATAGGGTCACTATGAGTTGGAACCAATGGACGGCACTTAACAATAACAACAGCAAGAAGGAAAATTTGGTTCAATACTAAAAAATCAAGGAATTTAAGTTGCCTTTTTAAAATATTAAAAGAGCTAAATCGCATAAGTTGTCTTATGAAGAAAAGTAGTTGACAAAATTAAATAATCTACTCACAAACAAAAAAAAGCAAAAAACACATACACGTACAACAGCACAGGGCTTAATAATCTGGAAAAGAATCTCAAATAACCTACACCAAAACACATTCTTAAATATGAAATATTAAATAATTTCTCTGTGAGATCAGGAAGTCAGGGAAGCACACTTTTATCATTTTTATTCAACATTGTTTTTGTTGTTGTTAGGTACCATTGAGTCAGCTCTGACTCATAGCAACCCTATGTACAACAGAATGAAACACTGCCTAGTCCTGCACCACCCTCACAATTGTTGTTATGCTTGAACTCATTGCTGCAGCCACTGTGTCAATCCATTTCTTAGGTGCTTCCTTTTTCTCTGACCTTCCACTTTACTGAGTATGAGGTCCTTCTCCAGGGATTGGTTCCTCCTGATAACGAGACTTGCCTTTCTCACTTCTAAAGAGCATTCTGGTTGTACTTCTTCCAAGACAGGTCTGCTCATTCTTTTGCCAGTCCAGAAGAATATTCTTTGCCAGCACCAACAGCATCACTTCTTTATTCATTATCCAGCCTTCATATGCATATTAGGCAATTGAAAACACTATGGCTTGGTTCAGGCACACCTTCGTCCTCAAAATGACATCTTTCTTTTTTAACACTTTAAAGAGGCCTTTTGCAGCTGATTTGCCTAATGCAATGCATTGATTTCTTGAGTGCTGCTTCCATAAGCATTGATTCAAGATCCAAGTAAAATGAAATCCTTGACAATTTCAGTCTTTTCTTCATTATTCGTGATGTTGCTGAATTATACCGAAGTCAAATAATGCAAGAAAAACAATTAAAAGATAAGATTGGAAGCAAGAAAATCACAATATATTTAACCCAAAATATTTAATTATATATAAAAAAAGTGGAAAATCTAAAATAATCTACAAGTAAAGTGTAAAGCTTTAAGGAAATCTTAGAGTGACAAGAAGGAAAATTAATGTAAAATTAAATTGTATTCTAGTCTAAAAGCAAGACACATTTTGCAAATGACATGAAAAAATATAACCCAAAAAATATCGAGTATCGAAGGATGTGCAAGATGTCCAAGACTTGTGCAGAATATATATATATATATATATAACTTTTACTACAAAAATTAAAGTAAATTAAATAAACAGAAATATGTAGCATGATCATAATTTGGAAGATTAGGTGACAGAAACTTGTTAAAATGCAGTTTATCAGTTTTTATTCAAGGTCTGAATCACAGTCATGGTTTTAAGGGTTTAAGTGGTAACACTTCTATGTTTAATGGTAATCCATATTCGCTGCTATTTTCATAAATATCAGCCTTGTGATTATTTTGTGATACAGTGTATTTCCATTTGATTACAAGATTCTTTACATTATTACATAGTGGAGAGTTCTTAAATACTCTGATGCTCAGCAAAAGGAAAAATATCGTATGAGACTACATTCTCAAACCCAAAAAAAGGTTTACACACAGAAAAAAAAAATCTGCCTTTGGTGGTTACTAGGGAGGGTTGGAGTGGGGAGGGTAAATCACTAACTAAATAGTAAAAAAAAAATAGACAAGGTAATTTTGGTGAAGGGAAAGAGAATATGCAATATAGGGAAATTCAACACAACTTGACCAAGGCAAAGTCATAGAAGTTTCCTTGACACATCCAAACACCTGGAGGGACCAAGTTACTTGGGCTGGAGACTGAAGACCATGGTCTCATGGGACATCTAAGTCAACTGACATAACATAGTTCATGAATAAAATGTTCTACATCCTACTTTGGTGAGTAGCATCTGGGATCTTAAAAGCTTGCAAGTAGCCATCTAAGGTACGTCCATTAGTCTTATCACTTTTGGAGCAAAAAAGAAGGAGGAAAACCAAAAACACAAATAAAATATTAGTCCAAAGGACTAATGGACCACATGAACCACAGCCTCCATCAGCATGAGCCTTGAAGAACTAGATGGTACCCTATTACCAACATTGACTGCTCTGACAGGAATCACAACACAGGGTCCCTTACAGCAGGAAAAAAAAAGTAGAACACAATTCAAATTCACAAAAAAAGACCATACTTACTGGCCTGACAGAGAGTGGAGGAACCCCTGAGACTGTGGCCCACAGACACCCTGCTAACTCAGAACTGAAGCCACTCCCGAAGTCTACCCTTCAGCCAAAGATTATCGTTGTTGTTGATGTTGTTGATAGCTGCTGTTAAGTTAGTTCCAACTCATAGCGACTCTGTATACAACAGAACAAGACATTGCAGAGTCCTGTGCCATCCTCACAATCGTTGTTATGCTTGAGCCCATTGTTGCAGCCAAAGATTAAAACCACTGCCATCAGTTTGATTCTGACTCATAGTGGCCCTATAGGACAGAGTAGAGCTGCCCCCATAGGGTTTCTGAGGAGAGGCTGGTGGATTAGAACCACCAATCTTTTAGCAGCCAGGCTCTTAACCTCTGCATACACAATATCTCTCGTGAGGAATGTGCTTCTTAGTTCAATCAAGTATACAAGACAAAATGGGCAACACCTGCCCAAAGCAAAGATGGGAAGGCAGGATGGGCATGAAAACTGGATGAATGGACACCAAGAGCCTAAGGTGGACAGGGAAAGGGGGAGAGTGCTGACACATTGAGCAATTGCAACCAATGTCACAAAACAAATTGTGTATAAATTTTTGAATGAAAAACTAATTTGCCCTAAAAACTTTCACCTAAAACACAATTAAATCTTTAAAAAAAGTCAACCCAGTGAACGTAATTGATAGAATTAAAGAGGCATTTGACAAAGATATGTGATTTTAATATCAAAAAAATCATGTAGATATAGACAAATATATATCTTAGAAATCACAAAAAACATAGTATTGCAGGCAGTCCTTATTTTTGTCAGTCACTGAACTGTAACTTTTACCTAGCATAGTGGAGTAGCAAGTAACTATGCAACATGAACAAATATATAAATAAACAAGCAAATAATTATAGTAAATAGAAACAGAAATGTGCCATGTTTCATACTATATGCCTTGAAAAGAAAAAATATATATATTACAAAAGAATATGTATACTAAATTGATAAAAAATTGATAGTTTTGCAAAATTACTTGATACATAAATATACAAAAATCACTCATATGTCTTCATACAAGTAGCAAAAAAATGACAGTTTTAATAAGTAAGCCATTTTGATAAATAGAATTTGCCCTCCTGAATCAAATTTCCAGCTTTTCTGAGAACAAATGTTTAAGATACATCTCAAACAGGACACCATAACATTCCTTGATGCCAACACAACAGGCATGAGAAATTGATTTTCATATCCAGGGCAATTTCAGGTAGTCCCTGTTTTTCACAGTGTTTATTCAATACTTTTCTCTTTAAGTGAGGTTCAAATGTCTACTCATATAAAGTTGGGCCATACCTAAATAGACGTGGAGTATGAGAAACTCCTGCAGGTTGCAATAGAACAGAATTCAAGTGAGTGCCTGACTACTCAGAGGAGGCTTCTACTCCTAAAGCCCAGGATAGGAAGAGACAGGGTGTCTCCAGAATATTTCTGAATCTAATAACAACCCTCAAACCCATCTGCTTCTCAATATTCACAGACTCTTCTCAATAATGTTAGGCTCATAAAGATTAATCTCATTATACCCTTTATATCTATGAAGTTAGTTGTTCACTGAAGCCCAGAAATGCTTGAGACCTCCCTCATCACCCATTTGCCAATCCCCATATGGTTTCTGACACATCTCCTACTTCTTTCCAACCACTTATATCATTCCACCATGATCTCTGGGATTCAAAATATCAGTTACTGAGTAAGGACCATTTTACTGTAATATAAATGCTTTCCTTTCCTATTTATATGTTTAATAGTTTAAAAAATGGGTATATAAAAAATTTATCACCTACATAATGTATATAGAAAATAATTGGAAAAAAAAAAACATGATGTCTGTCTTTGTTATCTAGTGCTGCTTATAACAGAAATACCACAAGTGGATGGCTTTAACACAAAAATTTATTCTCTCACGGTGTAGTAGGCTGCAAGTCCAAATTCAGGACATCAGCTCCAGGGGAAGGCTTTCTCTCTCTGTTGGCTCTGGAAGGAGGCCCTGGTCCGCAATCTTTCCCTGCATTAGGAGCTTCAATCTGGACTCTGCTTTCTTGGTGGTATAAAATCCCACTCCCTGCTTCTTCCCTTTCCTTTTATCTTATGTAAAACAAAAGGTGGTGCAGGTCATGCCCCAGGGAAACTCCTTTGACCTTGGATCAGGAAGGTGATCTTAGTAATGGTGTTACAATCCTACCCTTATCCTCTTCAACATAATCTAATCTTGCCTCATTAACCACAGGCAGAGATTAGGATTTACGACACACAGGAAAATTACTAACACAAAATGGAGGACAACCACACAATACTGCGAATCATGGCCTAACTAAGTTGACACATATTTTGGGGGACAAAACTCAACCCACGACAATGTTGATAATGATAGTTATTTTGTTGCTTATCATAATAATTTTTGTAATGACATTGAAAGTAGTGAATTAGACATGGGAAATTTACTGGTAATTCAATTGTTTCACTTAATCACTAGCTTCTAAATTACTCCGACAAAACAGGAAATAACTGTCTTAAAAATCTATAATTTAGAGAAAGAATTATTT
The DNA here is from genome assembly GCF_030014295.1 of Loxodonta africana. Classification (NCBI taxonomy): domain Eukaryota; kingdom Metazoa; phylum Chordata; class Mammalia; order Proboscidea; family Elephantidae; genus Loxodonta; species Loxodonta africana. The sequence continues at coordinate 3,776,195 of NW_026975011.1, read as the reverse complement.
TTAAAAAATCATATTTACTGTTTTTGAGAAAGAGTATAGCCAATAACCTAAAGAAGCAAGCATGGCAGGATAAAATACTGATGGTACAATTATTTTTAAAAAGTCACATCATTGTTATTTATTAGGTCTCTGGGTGGCACAAGCAGTTTGCACTCGACTACTAAACATAAGGTTGGTGGTTCGAACCCACACGGAGGGGCTGATGAAGAAAAGTTTAGCGGTCTGCTTCTATAAAGATTACAGCCAATAAATCCCTCTGGAGATGTTCTACTCTGTAACACAGCTTTCCCATGAGCCTGAAATGACTGGAAAGTAAGAGGTTTTGGGTTTTGTTGTTATTTATTAACCCAGATAATCTTGGAAAACTTTAAATATTTCTGAGCCTTGACTTCCTCATCAGTAAAATGAGATGGTTAATAATATAAAATTTAAATTAGTAGAATGGAAGTAATTTTTTTTTATAGTGAGTGCAAAAAATATAGGACACAGTCTGACATATAATAGATATTCATCTTCATGATATTTTAGAATTATGGGCAAAGTATGTGATATCCTAAACCATAATTCTAAAAAATCATGAAGATGAATATCTATTATATATCAGACTGTGTCCTATAGCTTTTACACTCATTATAAAAAAAACATGTGTTAAGTATGTAATATCCTAAACCACTCCCACGCACATGTCAGTTTGCCATACTGTGGGGGCTTGTGCATTGCTGTGATGCTGGAAGCTGTGCTACCAGTATTCAGATACCAGCAGGGTTACCCATGACCGACAGGTTTCAGCTGAGCTTCCGGACTAAGACAGACTAGGAAAAAGGAACTGGCAGTCTACTTCTGAAAAGAATTAGCCAGTGAAAGCCTTATGAATAGCAGTGGAACATTGTCTGATATAGTGCTGGAAGATGAGCCCTCCAGGTTTGCAAGTCACTGGAAAGGTGACTGGAGAAGAGCTACCTCCTCAAAGTAAAATCGACCTTAATGACATGGATGGAATAAAGCTTTCAGGACCTTCATTTTCTGAAGTGACATGACTCCAAATGAGAAAAAACAGCTGCAAACATCCATTAATAATCAGAACCTGAAATGTAGGAAGTATGAATCTAGGAAAATTGGAAATGGTCAAAAAAGAAAAGGAATGCATAAACATCAATATCCTAGGCATTAATGAGCTAAAATGGACTGGTATTGGCCATTTTGAATTGGACAATCATATAGGCTACCATGCCAGGAATGACAACATGAAGAATGGTGTTGCATTCATTGTCAAAAAGAAATTTTCAAGATCTATCTTGAAGTATAACGCTGTCAGTGATAGGATAATATCCATATGCCTACAAGGAAAACCAGTTAATATGATTATTATTCAAATTTTACACACCAACCACTAAGGCCAAAGATGAAGAAACTGAAGGTTTTTATCAGTTTCTGCAGTCTGAAATTGAACATGCAATCAGGATGCATTGATATTTACTGGTGATTGGAATATGAAACAAAGATGAAGGATCGGTAGTTGGGAAAATGGCCTTGGTGATAGAAACAATGCCGGAGGTCAAATGATAGAATTTTACAACACCAACGACTTCTTCATTGCAAATACCTTTTATCACCAACATAAACAGTGACTATACACGCGGACCTCTCAAGATGGAACACACAGGAATCAAATCGACTATATCTGTGGAAAGAGACTATGGAAAGGGCTCAATATCATCAGTCAGAACAAGGCCAGGGGCCGATCATGGAACAGAACATCAATGACTTATGTGCAAGTTCAAGCTGAAATAGTAGAGAATCAGAGCAAGTCCACAAGAGCCAAAATATGACCTTGAGTATATTCCACCTGAGTTCAGAGATCATCTAAAAAATAGAGTAGACGTGTTGAACACTAATGACCAAAAATCAGACGAGTTGTGGAAGGACATCATACATGAAAGAAGCAAGAGGTCATTGAAAAGACACAAAAGAAAGAAAAGACCAAGATGGATGTCAGAGGAGACTCTGAAACTTGCTCTCGAATGTCAAGCAGCTAAAGCAAAAGGAAAACGATGAATTAAAAGAATCGCATGGAAGATTTCAAAGGAAGGCTCAAGAAGACAAAGTATTATAACAACACGTGAAAAGAACTGGAGGTAGAAAACCAAAATGAGAGAACATGCTTGGCATTTCTCAAGCTGAAAGAACTGAAGAAAAAATGAAGCCTGGAGTTGCAATAGTGAAGGATTCTATGGGGAGAATATTAGACAACACAGGAAGCATCAAAAGAAGATGGAAGGAATATAGAGTCACTATAACAAAGAGAATTAGTCAATGATGTTCAACCATTACAAGAGGTAGCATAAAATCAGGAACTGATGGTGCTGAAGGAAGAAGTCCAAGCTGCTCTGAAGGCATTGGTGACAAACAAGGCTCCAAAAATTGATGGAATATCAATTGAGATGCTTCAACAAACAGATTCAGCACTGGAAGTGCTCACTCGTCTATGCCAAGAAATATGGAAGACAATTTCCTGGCCAACTGACTGGAGGAGATCCATATTTATGCCTATTCCCAAGAAAGGTGACCCAACTGAATGCAGAAATTATAGAACAATACCATGAATATCACATGCAAGCAAAATTTTCCTGACAATCATTCAAAACTGGCTGCAGCAGTATATTGACAGGGAACCTCCAGAAATTCAGACCGGATTCAGAAGAGGACATGGAACGAGGGATATCATTGCTGATGTCAGAAGAATTCTGGCTGAAAGCAGAGAATACCAGAAGGATGTTTACCTGTGTTTTATTGATTATGCAAAGGCATTCAACTGTGTGGATCATAACAAATTATGGACAACATTGCAAACCATGGGAATTCCAGAACACTTAATTGGGTCCATGAGGAACCTGAACATAGATCAAGAGGCAGTTGTTCCGAAAGAACAAGGGGATACTGTGTGGTTTAAAGTCAGAAAAGGTGTGTGTCAGGGTTGTATCCTATCACCATACCTACTTAATCTGTATGCTGAGCAAATAATCTGAAAAATTGGACTATAGGAAGAAGAACAAGGCATCAGGATTGCAGGAAGACTCATTAACAACCTGCCTTACGCAAATGACACAACCTTGTTTGCTGAAAGTGAACAGGACTGGAAGCACTCACTGAGGAAGATCAAAGACCACAGCCTTCAGTATGGATTGCACCTCAACATAAAGAAAACCAAAATCCTCACAACTAAACCAAAAAACAACATCATGATAGAGAAAATATTGAAGTTGTCAAGGATTTCATTTTACTTGGATCCACAATCAACACCCATGGAAGCAGCAGTCAAGAAATCAAAAGTTATATTGCACTGGGCAAATCTGCGGCAAAGGACTTCTTAAAAATGTTGAAAAGCAAAGACCTCCCCTCAAAGATTAAGGTGTGTCTGACCCAAGCCATGGTATTTTCATCATATGCATGTGAAAGCTGGATAATGAATAAGGAAGATGGGAGAAAAATTAAAGCCTTGGAATTGTGTTGTTGGGGAAGAATATTGAATATACCACGGACTGCCAAAAGAATGAACAAATCTATCTTGGAAGTAGTAAAACCAGAATGCTCCTTAGAAGCAAGGATGGAGAGACTGGGTCTTACACACTTTGGACATGTTGCCAGGAGGGATCAATCTCTGGAGAAGGACATCATGCTTGGTAAAGTACAGGGTCAGTGGAAAAGAGGAACACCGTCAACGAGGTGGATTGACACAGTGGGTGCAACAGTGGGCTCAAGCATAACAAAGACTGTAAGGATGGTGCAGGACTGGGCAGTGTTTTGTTCTGTTGTGCACAGCTTTGCTATGAGTTCAACCCACTCGAGGGCACCTAACAACAACAACATCTTAAGCCACCTATGGATTTTGAAAATCAGACTCAATATTGACAGCCATGGACATTGGGCACATCTTGAGAATTCAATGTAAGAAACACTGATATTGAAAGCGGCAGAACACTTTTAATTTATGTCAGACATGCATGGCAAGATGATTTGATGGACGACTTTTTGTGTTGTTTAAATTTAACTTCGCACTCAAGTTGCTTAGATATTTTTACAGAATTAGAAACCTGCATTGTTGGTCAATATAAATTAATCTGGAAAACCTGCAAAGGAATCACAAGTGAAGGAAGAGCATACGGAATTGGAAAACATAGCACAGTCATTAAATAACTGTTACAATCTACTAATAATGATGCTATGTGGAATCATTGTTCTAAGCATGAAGGAGCTTTGGGATCCAGAGAAATTCTACAGAAACTCATGGGTGTGTTAAAACATGCAGTAAAATTGTTAATTTTACAAAAAGTAGCTCACCGAGTAGGCTACCTCTTGAAACACTTTGTTCAGAGATTGGAACTAGTCATACCCACTTGCTGTATCATACCAAAGTTCATGTTTTGTGATTGGGTCAGCGAAAGAGGACTTTTGTGTCCATTAATTTCCAGAAGGCAACCTTCACATCTTTGTTCCTCCGGCTATAGATGAGGGGGTTCAGCATGGGGTTAACCACTGTGTAGAATACAGAGGCCACTTTGTCTGCTGAGAGTTTTTGGAGTTAGGCACACAGTAGAGGGAAAGGATGGTCCCGTGGAAGATGGTGATGGCAGTCAGGTGGGAGGCACAGGTGGAGAAAGAAGGCTTTGCGACGTCCACTGGCAGATTGGATTTTTAGTACAGTCACAAAAATAAAAACATACGAAGTAAGAATGATTAGTAGTGTACTCACCTCATTGAAGGTGGCAAACCCAAGAAGCAGACTTTGGGGAATGTGTATATCAGAACTAGAGACAGCTATGAGAGCAGTATACTCACAGAAAAAGTGGTTGATTACATTGTGACCAGAAAAGTCTAGAAGGAGAGCATAGCAAAGGAGTACCAAGGGGCCAAACATCCCCCACAGATATGAGCCAGCCACCAGCAGGGCACAGAGTCTTTGTGACATGGCCACTGTATAGAGCAGAGGATTGCAGATGGCCACTAAGTGGTCATAGGCCATCACTGCCAGCAGGAAGGACTCAGTCACCACTGCAGTGCAGGACAAGAAGAACTGGAGCATGCAGCTAAAGTAGAAGATGCTTTTGTCTGCCATGACCAAGTTTTCAAGTAGCTTTGGAGTAACGATAGAGGAGTAACAAAAATCAACAAAAGAAAGGTGACTAAGGAAAAAGTACATGGGGGTGTGAGATTTGGGGTTAATCTTGATGATCACTATCATCCCAAGATTCCCTACCACGGTGACAATGTATGTGATCAGAAACACAAGGAAGAGAGGGATCTGAAGCTCTGGGTAATCTGTGAATCCCAAGAGGGCAAAGGTTGTCTCCACACTCAGGTTTCTTTCAGCCATTGTCACACTTCCTTTCAATGGAAAGAGATGAGAAGAGAGAGTTGTTCCTGCCAAAAGAGAAGATGTGGGGAGTGAATGACAAATGTGTTATGATTTGTTCTGGTAGAGAAAAGATAACATGAAGAAACAGTTATTGGAACTAGTTCTCTCCATGTAGAAAATGCCTCACCCAAATAACTGCAATGTGTATACCAAACCAAGCTGATGTCTAAAATGTCAAAGCATTTCCATTGTCTTTTGGGATATTGGAATATGGGTTTCCTATAAGTACTTATGATATTGAGTGTATAGGAGTTATATTTACACACGAGTTAACTTTATCCTTGGATGCGCACATTAGATAGTAGCATCAAACACACATAACTGGTACTGAGCAAACTTTTTCACATACCTACAGCACATAAGCTAGTGAGATTCTGTGAAAAAAATGTAAAATTTTTGCCTCGAGAAACAAAATATGCTGCTGCGTTTTTTTGCCTATATACTCAAATTAAATAAAATATTTAAAGGAATATACTTCTAAGTTTAAAATAAGATACCAGACAACCTAAGAAGAAAGCAGAGTGATCTCATTCCTAAACCAAAACCCACTGCCGTCGAGATCTCATTAGCACTTTTTAATCCATGCGGGCTACTACTTCTGTTGAATTGCTTAGTTGCCCAGTGGTTGACGCTAAAGAGGGCAATGACTTCCTTTTGACCTGAGAGGTATACCCACTCTATTAGAGTTTATGGCTTAATTTATCAGTTAAAGCTTAGCTTCTATCATAGCCCAGGCATTATACATACATGAGGAGCCTTGGTGGAGTAGTGGTTAGGAGTTTGGCTGCTAACCAAAAAGATCAGCAGTACAAACCCAGTAGCTACTCCTTAGAAACCTATGGGACAGTTCTACTCTGTCCTATTGGGTCAATATTAGTCCAAACCAACTTGATGTGAACGGGTTTGGTTTTGGTTTGGGTGGAGTAGTGGTTAAAGCTGAAAGGCTGGCAGTTCAAACCCCCAGCTTCTGGAGGGAGAAAGGTGTTGTAGTCAGCTTCCATAAGGATTTACAACCTTGGAAACCATATGGGGAGTTCTGCTCTCTACCATATGGTCGCTAAGAGTTGCAATCCACTTGATGACAACAGACACATAGATGTGTAAGTATGCATATGCATTCATAATACACACATGCATACACGCACATATGCACACATGTGTACATGTGTATATGTATATATTTTAGAGGTTCCGAGATTTATCAAATTAGAGTTACAACAGGACTAACCAGAAAGTTATGTTTGCATATGAATTGCAGCTTGCTTAGTCAATTCTTTCTTATAAAAAGTTTATATACCAATTTAAGGTGCATATAAAGAGGATATGGGAAAATATCCATTTTCAAGTAAAAAATTTATTCTATTCTTTGTGAAATTCCTGTCAATGGATAATAAAGCCAAATATGTCCATGATTATTAAGTTCTTTCCTTAATATGATTGGGCATAGACTTAACAGTTTTAGTGACTTAACATTGGAAAAAAAATCAAAGGACGTCCTATTATCATATCAGGGAAATAATATTTTCACTATTTCATTAAAAAAAAAAAAAAAAAACCTGAGGCAACTCACCTGCTGCAGAGAAACAGGCCACCACTGTAAGCTGAGTATTTCGGGAGCACCACAGCGATTACATCTACCTCTACAGCCCTTGGGACTCCAACTCTGGGGAATCACTAGCAACTATGCCTCAAGCCAATTAACTAAGACAAGAGCCAGGTTCTTTGTACCATCGTCAAAGACTGGAATTTCCTTGTAATCACACAGAAAAGTTGTAGCACGAAGTTGACTACCAGCCTTTATTTGCACATTACTAAATGTCCTATGGAATTAAGACTCGACGGCACTGGGTTTTGGTTGTTTTTTAAGCTAAAGCAGGATTTCTCACATCAAAGGTTCTTACCACATCTGTAATAAAATTGCCTAGGATTCTAGTCTTCTAGGCCCCCAAAACTTCTGAGATCAGAATTCCTAGGAATGGGACTCAACAGTATCCACATTTAAGAAGGAACTTGGGTGACACATAGGAACTTTAAAGTGTAAAAACCACTGCTAAGTGCTAAAATCATGTTGGTAAGATGGTAAGATCCAGTATTTTTTTTTTTCCCCTGTCTTCTGTATACTTAACAGGATGCTAGAAATGAGAATAGAATAGTAGATTGAACTCATTCATCCATTAATTCAACACATTTTTTAGCGTCTATCATGCTGATCATTTTATGTTTGCTTCTACCTGTCCGTTTTCTGCTCTTCTGTCTCTTTCTATGTGCTCCTTGGTATGATACACGGAAGATTGATATCAACGTAAGATCCCTTGTTGTTTAGCCGCAGATTATTTTCTCTAAAATGTTGTTACTAAGAGGCTATTGGCATGAGGAAGGAGAGTGTTTGACGTAACAGGCTGAGATTTGTGAGATTCTTAACTATGACTTTTTTTTCACTTTTGTTACCTTGGTTACCCATCAGGACCTTCACATAGAAATCAACATTTTTTCTTCACCCTTGGTGGTATCATGTTTACCATCACTTCCTGTACCATAACAAACATATATGAGGCCTTAAGGAAAGAAATAAAGAACTTGGTTGGAGTTTAGAGATAGTGCCTCCAGGCTCTTAGTGGTAATTCTCCTACATGCATACTCCTCCATAAACCAAACCAAACCCTTGGTGTCAAGTTGATTCTGACTCAGCAGCCCTATAGGACAGAGTAAAACTGCCCTGTAGGGTCTCCAAGGAGCAGTTGGTGGATGCAAACTGCTGACCTTTAGGTTAGCAGCTGTAGCTCTTAACCACTGTGTCACCAGGGCTCCAAAATCCTAGTCAGCTATAATTTTTCAGAATTTTCTGTAACTTTGACATGCACATTGTTTAAAGAGGATTGAAGAATTTTGCTGCTGTTGTTGTTGCTGTTTGTTTTTTAATCATGTACCATGCTAATATGTGTGTCAAACAATTTGAGTTTTATGATTGAATGTTTACTTGCTAAATATTAGATTCTTAGGGCTACCACAAGAAATTACCACAAACTTGGTGGCTTAAAAGACCAGAAATTTATTTGCTTACAGTTCTGGAGGCCAAATGTTTGAAATGAAGGTAATGGCAGGGACATGGTCCCTCTAAAGACCCTAGAAGGAAATCCTTCCTTGACTCTTCCAGCTTCCCATCGGTCCTTGTATTCCTGGGCTTGTAGTAGCGTAACTCCAAGTCCTGCCTTCATCTCTACATGGCTTTCTTCTCTGTGTGACTCTGTGTCCTTGTCTGGTTGTCATAATGAGACTTACTGGATTCATAGCCTGCCCTAAGAGAGTATGTAGGAGTCCTGGTGGCACAGTGGTTAAGAATTTGGCTGCTAACCTAAAGGTGGCAGTTCAAACCCACCAGCTGCTCCACAGGAAAAAGATGTGGCAGTCAGCTTCCATAAAGATTACAGCCTTGGAATTCCTATGGGGTAGCTCTACTCTGTCCTATAAGGTCTCTTTGAGTGGAAATTAATTCTGAGGCAATGGGTTTTAGTGTTAAGAAAATATGAATTTATGTTAATCCTTAACTACATCTGCAAAGAATCTGTCTCCAAAAAGGTTATATTCTGAAGTTCTAGGTGGGTATGAGTATTTTGGGGGGAGATGCTATTCAATCCACTATGCTTGATTCACTTCACGTATGATTCAAACCTATTTTAGTAAAGATTGAAATGACTAAAAATCAAATTATTAGATAACTGGTATGCTGCAATAGATTTAAAAAATTAGATGGGTAAATTGACTAAATAATTTGAATTACCATCTCTTCTAGAAACATTGAATGATTTTTAACATCATAAAGCAAACTCTTTCCAGAAAAATACATAAATCTTCAAGATTGTGTTAGGTGGCTCATGAACTTTCTGACAGTCTCCTTCACATCTTTGTTTGTAGATCAGGGGGTTCGGCATGGGGATGACCACTGTATAAAACACAGATTCTACTTTGACTATGAGCCATGAGGTTTTGGAGTGGGGTACACAATAGAGGAACAGGACAGTCTCATGGAAAATGGCGATGGCGGTCAAGTGGGAGGCATAGGTGGAGAAGATTTTTTGGCGCCCCCCATTGAAAGGCATTTTTATGACAGTTACAGAAATGAAAAGTGTAGCGAAGATAATCACCAGGTTGCTGACCTCATTGAATATGGCAAAGAGAAAACAAAGCACCTGGATGATACAGGGATCAGAGCAGGAGACAGAAACAATAACCGAGTGCTCACAGACAAAGTTATTTATGATGGTAGAGCCACAAAAGGATAATGTCAGGAGAAAATAAGTGAGTGTCAGGGAAGCAACTATACCCCATGCACAGGGCCCACCGACTAATGATGCCCAGAGCTTTTGGGACATGACGACGGTGTAAAGCAGGGGGTTACAAACTGCCACAAAACGGTCATAGGCCATCACTGCCAACATGAATGTTTCTGCAACTGCAAATATACAAGCCAAGAAGAACTGCGTGATGCACTCTGTGAAGGAGATGGTTCTGTCTCCCACAACCAAGTTTTCTAATAGTTTGGGTGTAACTATAGTGGAGTAGCAGAAATCAACAAAAGACAAGTGACTGAGGAAAAAGAACATGGGGGTGTGGCGTTTGGGGTTGATCCTGATGATCACAATCATGCCCAGGTTCCCCACCACAGTGACCATGTAGACAAGCTGAGTTTTGAACCTCCCCTCAAAAAACCGTCCATTTGACTCTAACTCATGGCAACTCCATGTCTTACGGAGTAAAACTACTCCACATGGTTTTGTTGACTGTGATGTTTATGGAAGCAGTTTGCCAGGCCTTCCTTCCAGGAGCTGCTAGGTGGGTTTAAACTGCCATCCCTTAGGTTAGCAGTCAATGACATGTCCAGATCTTTCCTTATATGTCTCTTCATTTTGATCCTTTTTTGCCATAATGAAATTGGAATTGATTTCTGTGTGTCATTTTAGCAAATTCTCAAACCTCAGGGAGCTGTGGGAGTTAACAGGTCAGATGTGAGGGGCCTGCAGACCCCCTAGCTTGCAGCTGATATCTGAGGTCTTGAGGAGACATGGACTCTGGACGATTGTGCTCTTTATCTTTGAGATCTGACCTAACTCTGAGTGGTTAGGGTCAGAAGAAAAAGTGGGTCATAAGAAACTGGTATCACCACAAAAATGAACTATCTGATTTTTTTTTTTTTCTCTTCTTTTCAGGCATCTTTTTTACTCCAGTGGACCTTGTAATACTTTTATGAGCAATTGCTGTTCTAAATTCTGCCTGTTTAAAAGCAAGAATTGTTTTTCTTGTCCTGATCCAAACATTGAGTTATAGAGATGTTCTGTCCTATATCAGAAGTAATTGCAGTTGAAAAGCCATCCCTTTTTAGACAAACAACTCCACCTTTGATCTCAACAAGACACTTATATCAGAGGGGAATTATACCTCATCAGTCCAGTTCCCAAAACTTCTTAGCTTAGATGAATTTGAATTATGAGAAGATCAAGGTCAGCAAAGGCACGAAAGAGGTGCAGATTTACCTATTATAGACATATATTTTATTTATGTGTGTGGAAACCCTGGTGCAATAGTGGTTAAGTACTACGGCTGCTAACCAAGAGGTCAGCAGTTTGAATCCACCAGGTGCTCCTTGGAAACGCTACGGGGCAGTTCTACTCTGTCCTGCAGGGTCGCTATGAGTTCGAATTGACTCTAGGGCAGCGGGGTTTGTTTTTTTGGTTTTGAAGGCATTGTTGTTGTGTGCCGTCCAGTCACTATATTTCATTTTCCCTGGATTAAAATGACAACAGGTTGTCCTATCCTTCCTGCCTTCTCCTGTTTATGCTTGATAACTCATCATGAAAAAAAATGTACCTCTTGTTGAAATATCACTTAAGAAAAGAGCAAGAAGTATTCATAAAAGGAACACACACACACCCACCCACAAACACACACCACTGTATTTTTTTTCCTCCACTATGTAGTTTTTTTTATATATATATATATAGTTGCATACATTAACAAGAACCATTTTCTCCTAAGTTAAAATATTTGATTTCATTTCTCTTGGGTAAATAAGCACTTAGGGAAGAAACTGCTCAATTTTATATAAAGTTCCTGTGTAAGTTCATAAGATACCACTAAACTGTTTTTCAAGTATATTTTACCTGCTACATTTCCATTTGAAGTACATGAATATTCCACCTCATCCGTGTTCACAGGAATATTTGACATTTCTATCTTTTTAACTTTAGCCATTCCATTGGGTAAGTAGTGGTGTCTCATTTTAGATTTAATACACGTTGCACTGATGACTAATGATGCCGAGTAGCTTTTCAAGTGCTCATCGGCTGGTTGGATAACTTCTGTATATGTTCTACATATACATCAATTGTCAGGCGTATATATTGCAAGTATTTTCTCACAGTTTGTGGCTGACCTTTCCTTTTTCTTAATGGTGTCTTTGAAGAGCAGTCATTTTTCATGTTGATAAAATTCATTTTATCAATTTTTAATTCATTCTTTTTGTTCTATGTAAAAAAGCCCTTATGCCAAGTGTTCAAAAATTTTCCTATATTTCTGCCATTTTTAAATTTCTGTTAAGTTTTAACTTTCAATTCAAATTAATATTTGTGTATGGTATGAGGTAAGACCTAAGGTTAATTTTTCAATAGGAGTATCTCATTGTTCCCAAATTATTTTGTTGAAAAAGTATCCTTTCTTCGTTGAAATTTAAATGAGAAAAAATGTATGAGTATATTTGGACACTATTCTATTCCATTGATCTATAGGTATCTCCTTACTCCATTAGCCTATTCTTTTAATTATTCAAATACTTTCTTTAGAAAAAAATGATAAAATGACTATTAGGCTGGTAAAACAATACTTCAATTAAATTGGGTTTCCTAGTGAGCAGGCCATATTTTTTATTTAATAAAGATGAATTCTGCTATTCAGTGTAATAACTATCAAAAGGTTGCCTTGTGTACAAGACACCATAAGCTGAAGCACTTGTTAAAGCCACCTCTAGAGGACAGAATTTCTGTTTAGAATTCTAGGGGAATATCCTGGATTTGTGCATATTTGATAAACTAGGAATTTGATTTACTTTGGGAACACACATAAAAAATTACACCATATATGGTAAAGTATTTTAAAATAATTCACATATATTGCAACAAGTTGAGAATTTTATTTAATTTTTTTAATTTTTGGTTTACATGTGCTTTAGAGCTATTTCACTAAACATTGATGTATGGAAACATCAGGCATCATAAAATCATACATATGCTACTACTGTAGATGTATTAACTCACAGGCTACTGGGTAAAATAATCTGAATAATAAATTATACTATGCGAGTTGAACAATCTTTAGCATAATGAATCAAATTATTTTTGGAATATAAAATACTGAACCTAACAATATCATGGTGATTGAAAAAGGAGTTTTGTTTTAACTAATTTTCTGAATGTGTCCGTCACATCCTTGTTCCTAAGGCTGTAGATTAACGGATTCAATGTGGGAATCACTACAGTATAAAACACAGAATCCACTTTAATTATGAGCCAGGAAGTTTAGGGGTTAGGGATACAGTAGAGGAAAAGGATGGTCCCATGGAAGATGGTGATGGCGGTCAGGTGGGAGGCACAGGTAGAGAAGGTTTTATGGCGTCCACTTGTAGAAGGCATCTTCATGACAGTGATAAAAACGAATACATAAGAAGTAAAGAGGATCATCAGGCTGCTTACCTCATTGATTATGGTGACAATAAAACACAGCATCTCACTGATGTAGGAGTCCAAGCAGGAGACGGAAACAATTACAGAGTGGTCACAGATAAAATTATTTATAATGCTAGACTCACGATAAGTTATTGTGAGAAGAAAGTACGTGAGTGTCAGAGAGCACACTACACCCCATGTGTAGGATCCAGCCACCAGCAGACCACAAAGCTTCTATGACATAGTAGTAGTATACAGCAAGGGGTTACAAACTCCCACAAAACGGTCATAAGCCATCGCCGTTAACATGAATGTTTCTGTCACTCCAAATATGCAAGCAAGACAAAACTGCATGATGCAACCAGAGAAAGAGATAGTTCTGCCTTCCACAATCAAGTTCTCCAGCAGTTTGGGTGTAACTACAGTGGAATAACAGAAATCCACAAAAGACAAGTAAGTGACTGAGGAAAAAGTACATAATCGTGTGGAGTTTTGGATTGATCCTGATAATTATTATCATGCCTAGATTCCCCACCACGGTGACTGTGTAGGTGGACAAGAAAGTCAGGAAGAGTGGAACCTGGAGTCCTGGGTATTCTGAAAAACCCAACAGTATAAACGTGGGTCTGATACTTTGATTTCCTTTGGATAACATGATTCCTGTTGGAGAAAAAACACAAGTTAACTAGGAAGAAGCAGAGAGAGGAAAGAGGTTTCACGTGGTTCTGTGGGGAGTGATATGAAACAGTGAGTCTCAAAGTATGGCCCCCAAATCAGCAACATCAGAATCATTTGGGAACTTATTAGGAGTGCAAATTCTTCAGCCCTACTGCCAACCTCCTAAATAAAAACTCTGAGATGGGACTCATAATCTGGGGTGAAATCAGGGCTCCAGGTGATTTTGTTGCATGCTAAAGTGTGAAAAACACTGGTGTAAAAAATATATAAATGAAGAAAACCTGTTGCCATTAAGTTGACTCAGATTCATAGTGACAATATAGGACAGAGTAGAACTGCCCCTTAGGGTTTTGCAGCTGATCTCTCAACCACTACACCAACGAAATCCAAAACCAAACCCTTTGCCATCAAATAGAGTCCAACTCATACTGAACCTACAGGACAGAGTAGAACTGCCCATAGAGTTTCCAAGGAGAGTTTCTAAGGTCAACCATTAGACCACCAAAGTTTCCACTACAACGACAGGGCTCTCTCTCTCTCTCTCTCTATATATAAAACTTTGGAAGTACTGGTGGTGTAGTGGTTAAGTGCTACAGCTGCTAACCAAGAGGTAGGCAGTTCGAATCCACCATGCGCTCCTTGGAAGCTCTATGGGGCAGTTCTACTCTGTCCTATAAGGTCACTATGAGTTGGAATTGACTCGACGGCAGTGGGTTTTTAATATATTACTCTTTATTATATGTTACTATATATATTACATATACATATAACTATTTAAATGCTAGTCTTTGTTAGTATTATTAATATGAAACTAACCTATACATATAGGGCATAAAAGAAAATTAAAGAAACCAGAATCCAGGGTGGTACAATAAAAGCACAAAGAACCTTTAAAAATTTTAGAATTATTTACTTTTAAATTTTCCACCTTGTCTAGGCATAGCATGGAATTAAATACTTACAGAATTTTTGAGTTGAAATATACCTTAAAATGTATCTAGCCCAACTTTTCACTTAATAGTTCAGATTTCTACACATAACCTCATCCCTGAGATGCTCGTGTAGTCTCTGTCATCAAAACCTCCATCAATGGTACACTGACTCCTGAATATTTTATGGGGTTTCTATTGATTGTTGTGCTTAACTTTTATTATTAATTAAATTTAATTAATTAAAATTTTATAAGTGGTAAAAATTAAAGTAATTTCTTTCTTATGCATATGCATATGTGTGTATACACACACATATATACATATATAGTTTCAAGAAAGCACATCTGTCTTATATTCACCAACAATAATTCCATTAAAAAAAAATTCTACACTGCAAATTATATATTTTCTTAACCAATACGAAGCAAGCCCTCTTTTATGATGAGATAAACTTGGCAATGAGAATAGTAACACACAAAATGACTGTTCCCAGGATATAGACATGAGGCTGAAGCTAAAACACATCAGTGATCTGTCTCAACTTTATAGCTTTGCCTGGACTCAGCCCCAGGAGTGCCTACTTTACATGTACTACAAGTAGCCCCGACACAGAGTATTTGTCGTGAGCGTATTCTTCCCAATAACAAAAGGGACTGGGTAGATACATTTTAAACATCCATTATTGTTCACGCTATTTTAATAATTAAGCTCTCCCTCAACATTTGAACATATACCCTATTTTAACTAGGCAAAACCCTGGCAAGTTAGGGAGATGGCTACTATCTCTGCTACTACTTAAAACACTTATTAGGTCCATAACAAAAAGATACACAGAGAAAACTTTGACGTTGTGCCCTAGCAATTTCAAATAAACTTGTTGAAAACCTATGGATTAGAATTAGGATTTTATTCAAATGGAAACTAGGACGAGGGGAGTTCAAAATCAGCAAACATCTCCAAAGTCTTCTGCCACTTTTCTCTATTAATTCTCAATAGTGTCACCACTGCCACTTTCTGCAACACACAGTATAATTCTCAGGATCATTTCATGCCCTATTGTGAAAATTCAAACAGGTCCAACCATAAAAAGGGATCTATTACATTTTTAATCCATATGAGTTGGTGTTCCATGTTTTCTACCTTAAGAGAAAAATACCGGAAGAGAACTGAACTGACCTGAAACCAGGAGCTTTTGATTAATTAATTTAATGAGGATTTCCTTTTAAGATTAATGAATTTCAGGCATTTTTCTTCTCAGTAATTGAACATTCTTTAAAAAAACTAACAGACCTGAGGTTTGTAATACAAGTGACAGTACATTTAAATGAGTGTGCCAGGAAAATGGCATTTTATTTCCCAGATATAAGAAATATCAGAGATTAAAAAGAAAAAAAAAAAACTGAACCCAAATCCACAGTCCAAAACTTCCCAGTCTCTGGGATTTATATCTGTTGCCATGACCGTGAGTCGCTATGAGTCAGAATCGACTCGATGGCACGGGGGGTTTGGGTTGCCATGACCGTGGAGATATAGACCCCAGAGAATCATAACTAAAACATTACTCAGTGAACCACAAACCAAGCAATTAGTTGAAATTCTCTCTTGTGTCATTGTGGTGGATGTATTTTCTTTAAAATCGTTAAGGATAATTACTGAATCTATTCCATTAGTCTTCTTTTAGAAATTAAATTATTAAAAGAATTCATATTTCCTGAAGAAAACATGAACTACAGAGTTTGAAAAAGGAACATATAAAAAATAAATAGCTGCTATTAAGTGTATTGCATTTGAAATTCTACATTTAAGTTTATAGTGGAGAAATGTGCAAAACTACCTTAACCAAATGATGAAGGTTACCATTATGAGTGATGCCATGGGCATATCATGCACTCCCTGATATGATGTGATGATAAAGGCACTTCTCCTGTGTGAAAGTCTTCCTCAAAACTCAAAATCCCAACTTAATCACAGAAAGCCATCAGGCAAACTTAGATTTGGGGACATTCTATAAGATATCTAGCCAGTGCTCTTTAAGATTTTCAAAGTCAAGAAAAATGAGAAAAAAGTTAGAAACTGTCACAGACCAGATGACACTGGAGAGACTATAGCTAAATGCCATGTGATACACTGAATTAGATCATGAAACAGAGAGAGGACACTGATAGGAAAACTTGTGAGATTTAAACACAGTCTGGAGTTTAGTAATACTAACACACCAACAATCAACACCCATGGAAGCAGCACTCAAGACATGAAATGATGTATTGCATCGGGAAAATCTGTGGCAAAATACCTCTTTAAAGTTTAAAAAGCAAAAGGTCACTTTGATGACTAAGGTGCATTTGAATCAAGCCATTCTATTTTCAATCTATTCATATGCATGTACTCCATGTGTCTGTCATTTGTCATACTGTGGGGGCTTGCCTGTTGCTCTGTTGCTGGAAGCTATTCCACCAGTATTTGAATACCAGCAGGGTCACTCATGGCTGACAGGTTTCAGCTGAGCTTCCAGACTAAGACAGACTAGGAACAAGGACAAAGCAGTCTACTTCTGAAAAGATTTAGCCAGTGAAAACCTTATGAATAGAACTGAAACATTTTCTGATATAGTGCCTGTAGATGAGCCCCCCAGGTTGGAAGGCACTCAAAATACGACTGGGGAACAACTGCTCCCTCAAAGTAGAGTCGACCATAATGATGTGGATGGAGTCAAGCCTTTGGGACCTTCATTTGCTAATGCGGCCTGACTCAAAATCAGAAAAAAACAGCTGCAAATATCCATTAATAATTGGAGTGTGGAATGTATGAAGTATGAATCTAGAAAAACTGGGAATTGTCAAAAATGAAATGAAAAACATAAACATCAACATCCTAAGAATGAGTGAGCTGAAATGGACAGGTATTGGACATTTTGAAGCAAACAATCATATGGTCTACTATGCCGGGAAGGACAACTTGAAGAGGAATGGCTTTGCATTCATCACCAAAAAGAACATTTCAAGATCTATCCTGAAGTACAATGTTGTCAGTGATAGGATAATACCTATAAACCTACAAGGAAGACCAGTTTATACAACTATTATTCAAATTTATGCACCAACCACTAAGGCATAAACAGTATACAAAACATTATAAAGAATGTAGAAGAAAAACTAGATAACTGGGAGCTCCTAAAAATCAAACACTTATGCTCATCCAAAGACTTCACCAAAAGAGTAAAAAGACTATGTACTGACTGCAAAAAAGTTTTTAGCTATGACATTCCTGATCAGCATCTGATCTCTAAAATCTACATGATACTGGAAAACTCAGCTACAAAAAGACAAGTAACCCAATTAAAAAATGGATAAAAGATATGAATAGACACTTCACTAAAGAAGACATTCAAAGAAGACATTCAGGTAGCTAACAAATATATGAGGAAATATTCACTATCATTAGCCATTAGAGAAATGCAGATCAAAACTAAAATGAGATTTCATCTCACTCCAACAAGGCTGGCATTAATCCAAAAAACACAAAATAATAAATGTTGGAGAGGCTGTGGAAAGATTGGAACACTTCTATACTGCTGGTGGGAATGTAAAATGGTACAACCACTTTGGAAATGGATTTGGCACTTCCTTAAAAAGCTATTAATAGAACTACCATACAATCCAGCAATCCCACTCCTTGGAATATATCCTAGAGAAATAAGAGCCTTTACACAAACAGATATATGCACACCCATGTTTATTGCAGCACTGTTTACAATAACAAAAAGATGGAAGCAACCAAGGTGCCCATCAACAGATGAATGGATAAATAAATTATGGTATATTCACACAGTGGAATACTACGCATCGATAAAGAACAATGAGGAATCTGTGAAACATTTCATAACATGGAGGGACCTGGAAGGCATTAAGCTGAGTGAAATCAGTCAGTTGCAAAAGGACAAATATTGTATAAGACCACTATTATAAGAACGTGTCAGATAGTTGAAACTGAGAAGAACACATTCTTTTGTGGTTACCAGAGGGGGGGAGGGAGGGAGGGTGGGAGACGGGTATTCACTAATTAGATAAGAACTACTTTAGGTGAAGGGAATGACAGCACTCAATACAGGGGAGGTCAGTACAATTGGATTAAACCAAAAGCAAAGAAGTTTCCTGAATAAACTGAATGCTTTGAAGGCCAGCGTAACAGGGGCAGGGTTCTGGGGACCATGGTTTCAGGGAACATCTAAGTCAATTGGCATAATAAAATCTATTAAGAAAACATTCTTCATCCCATTTTGAAGAGTGGCGTCTGGGGTCTTAAACGCTAGCAAGCAGCCATCTAAGATGCATTAATTGGTCTCAACCCACCTGGATCAAAGGAGAATGAAGAACACCAAGGACACAAGGTGATTACGAGCCCAAGAGACAGAAACGGCCACATGAACCGGTGAATACATCATCCTGAGACCAGAAGAACTAGATGGTGCCCAGCTACAACTGATGACTGCCCTGACAGGGAACACAACAGAAAAACTCTGAGAGAGCAGGAGAGCAGTGGGATGCAGACCTCAAACTGTCATAAGACCAAACTTAATGGTCTGACTGAGACTAGAAGGACCCTGGTGGTCATGGCCCCCAGACCTGTTGGCCCAGAACAGGAACCATTCCTGAAGCCAACTCTTCAGACATGGATTGGACTGGACAATGGGTTGGAGAGGGATGCTGATGAGGAGTGAGCTTCTTGGATCAGGTGGACCCTTGAGACTATGTTGGCATCTCCTGCATGGAGGGGAGATGAGAGGGTGGAGGGGATTAGAAGCTGGGGAAATGGACACGAAAAGAGAGAGTGGAGGGAGAGCATGGGCTGTCTCACTAGAGGGAGAGTAATTGGGAGTGTGTAGCAAGGTGTATATGGGTTTTTGTGTGAGAGACTGACTTGATTTTTAAACTTTCACTTAAAGTACGATAAAAATTACTAAAAAAAAACTGCAAAAAAAAATTCAACTCTCCTTAGTTTACATAAAAGGATACTGAGCTGCCAACTCTGAGATGATGAGTAATCTGAGGATGCAAAGAGCATTTCCAGACCTCCACATCAGTGTTTTTGTGTTGTATTACATTTCCTTCTGTCTTACAAGGTCCATTCCCTACAAAGTTCTTGTCTGAGCCCGTTTTGATTTCTTTCTTCTGGAAGGTTTAATTTGTTATGTTTAGTGTTTTATTTTTAATTAAAAACCACCAGCAATTTGGTCCACAACTTCCTTATGGCGTTTTTCACTTCCTTATTCCTGAAAGTGTAAATCACAGGATTGAGCAGGGGAGTTACAATGGTGTAAAATATGGCCACCATCTTATCGAAGGAAAAAGCAGATGGAGGTCGGGCATACAGAGATATGCATGGGACAAAGAATAAAACCACAACAGAAATGTGAGATCCACAGGTGGCAAGAGCTTTCCTCTGGCCTTCAGAGCTATGTGTTCTTAGCGAGAACAAGATGACACAATAAGAGATAAGCAACAATAAGAAATTTATGATGCAAATAAACCCACTACTGGCAACCACCAAAAGGCCAAGTATGTGAGTATCAGTGCAGGCAAGCTCCAGTAATGGGTACAAATCACGTAGGAAGTGATTGATGACATTGGGGCCACAGAAGGGCAGCTGGAAAGTAAAGAGAATTTGTATCACAGAATGCAAGAAGCCTCCTGTCCAGGCTACCCCCATCAGGATACCACAGAGCCTCCCGTTCATGAGAGAGAGGTAGCACAATGGCTTGCAAATGGTAACATAGCGGTCATAGGCCATGGCAGAGAGAATAATTATTTCAGCACCAGCAAATAAATATTCAGCAAAGAGCTGGGTCATGCAGCCCTCGAAGGAGATGGTTTTCCTCTCGTGGAGTGAGTCTACAATCATCTTTGGGGCGAATGCAGAGGAATAGCACACATCCAGGAAGGCCAGAAAGACGTACATGGGGGAGCCCAGGAGTGCTGGGCTGCTGATAATGGTCACCACAATCAGCAAATTGCCCCCAACAGTTGCAAAGTAGGAGAACAAAAATATAACAAATCCTATTTTTTGAACATTTGGATTCCGTGAAAGCCCCAAGAGGACAAACTCAGTTACAAAGCTTTGATTTTGCATGATGTCAGAGGAAAAGGCGGAAGCTACCACAGTGACCTTGAAGAATCTGAAATTATGAGAAAGAGATATTTGTCTCAGAATAGTATATGGTATTAACTAGTCATCAACAGGTTGGTGCATCCATAAGCAAAGTTATTTTAAGTGCTTCTATTTTTGTTGAGAATACGAAATTAGAAATTTCTTGAAGGTGGTAGTGAGACATCAGGCAGCATTGAGCTTAAATACTTTAAAATAGAGCTTCTGTATGAGGGAAGGAAAACACTCATATGTGGTAGGGATGAAAAAAAATTTTTTTTAATCTAGGTGCTGACTCTGATTAGTCCATATTGGCTACCAAAAGTGACTTGTTGAGAAGGAGTCTGAAACACATCGAAGCTCTGAAGAAAGGAGGACCGTAATGTCTTACTCTTGCCTGTTACTGGCATGGCAAGGGAACAAGCATGACTTGCAAGGGAAATGCATCTCTCACCTGAAGATTGCCTTACCTACAAATAGAAGAAGAGATAACTTGCAGTTTAAGAGGCACTTGGAAATCATACCTATTCTCTCAAATATTTCTTTATAAGTCTGAGCTGAACTGGACATTTATGGTGAATTAATTAATTCCTTATAAAAAATAAAGGCCTGTGGAAAAGTGCCTAGCTGTATGCTTAGCAAGTAATAAGTTAAGTGCTGGGTTGATCTTTTAATTCATCATTTTAAAATGAAAACAGAAACTGATAAAAAAAATAATACCTACTTCAAAATGTTGTGCTGATGACTAAGTAAGGCAATGGAAGGAAAGCAATTTCTGAGTGCCTAGTGTCTAGGATACAGTCCATGTTAAGTCTTATTATCCATGTGTTACTGGTAACAAACTCATCGTTTGAGAGGTTATATTCAAAAGAATAACAGAGGTAGATTTGGATTTTCTGGCTCCAAAGCCCAAGTTGGTTCCGCTGAATTAATATGGAAAACCAAAAAACCAAAACCAAACCCAGTGCCGTCGAGTCGATTCCGACTCACAGCGACCCTATAGGACAGAGTAGAACTGCCCCATAGAGTTTCCAAGGAGCGCCTGATGGATTCGAACTGCCGACCCTTTCATTAGGAACTGTAGCACTTAACCACTACGCCACCATGGTTTCCTTAATATGGAGAGGGATGAGAACTTTTTTTTTTTTAGGGAGAACTTCAGAGCAAGGATGGCCTTTTTACAGTCTCCATTCACCTCTGAAGGTTAAAATCTTCTGATTCCTTTGTTCATGCATAAATGAGTTACCTAAAGGCAAAGAAACTGCAAATGATTTATAATCAGAGGGTAATGGCCTTATCATATACATTGTTGTTGTTGTTGTTAGGTGCCGTCGAGTGGTTCGGACTCATAGCAACCCTATGCACAACAGAACAAAACACTGCCCGGTCCTGTGCCATCCTTACAATCGTTGTTATGCTTGAGCTCATTGTTGCAGCCACTGTGTCAGTCCAACTTGTTGAGAATATTCCTCTTTTCTGCTGACCCTGTACTCTGCCAAGCATGATGTCCTTCTCCAGGGACTCATCCGTCCTGACAACATGTCCAAAGTAGGTAAAACGCAGCCTCGCCATCCTTGCTTCTGAGGAGTATTCTGGTTGTATATCTTCCAAGACAGATTTGTTTGTTTTTTTGGCAGTCCGTAGTATATTCAATATTCTTAGCCAACACCACAATTCAAAGGCGTCAACTCTTCTTCAGTCTTCCTTATTCATTGTCCAACTTTCACGTGCACATGATGCAATCGAAAATACCATGGCTTGGGTCAGATGCACCTTAGTCTTCAGGGTGACATCCTTGCTCTTCAACACTTTGAAGAGGTCTTTTGCAGCAGATTTGCTCAGTGCAATGCGTCTTTTGATTTCTTGACTGCTCCTTCCATGGCTGTTGATTGTGGATCCAAGTAAAATGAAATCCTTGACAACTTCAATCTTTTCTCTGTTTATTATGATGTTGCTCATTGGCCCAGTTGTGATGATTTTTGTTTTCTTTATGTTGAGGTGTAATCCATACTGAAGTCTGTGGTCTTAGATCTTCATTAGTAAGTGCTTCAAGTCCTCTTCACTTCCAGCAAGCAAGGTTGTGTCATCTGCCTAATGCAGGTTGTTAATGAGTCTTCCTCTAATCATGATGCCCTGTTCTTCTTCATATAGTCCAGCTTCTTGCACTATTTGTTCAGCATACAGATTAAATAGGTATGGTGAAAGAATACAATCCTGACACACACCTTTCCTGACTTTAAACCAATCACTATCCCTTTGTTCTGTCTGAACAACTGCCTCTTGATCCTTGTAAAGGTTCCTCATAAGCACAATTAAGTGTTCTGGAATTCCCATTCTTCGCGGTGTTATCCATAGTTTGTTAAGACCCACACAGTCGAATGTCTTTGCATAGTCAATAAAACACAGGTAAACATCCTTCTGGTATTCTCTGCTTTCAGCCAGGATCCACCTGACATCAGCAATGATACCCTGGGTTCCACGTCCTCTTCTGAAACTGGCCTGAATTTCTGGCAGTTCCCTGCTGATACACTGCTGCAGCCATTTTTGAATGATCTTCAGCAGAATTTTTCTTGAATGTGATATTAACGATATTGTTCTGTAATTTCCGCATTTGGTTGGATCACCTTTCTTGGGAATAGGCATAAATATGGATCTCTTCCAATCAGTTGGCCAGGAAGCTGTCTTCCATATATCTTGGCATAGATGACTGAGCACCTCCAGTGTTGCATCTCTTTGTTGAAACCTCTCAGTTGATATTCCATCAATTCCTAGAGCCTCGTTTTTTGCGAATGCCTTCAGAGCAGCTTGGACTTCTTCCTTCAGTACCATCAGTTCTTGATCATACGACACCTCTTGAAATGGTTGAATATCGACTAATTCTTTTTGGTATAATGACTCTGGGTATTCCTTCCATCTTCTTTTGATGCTTCCTGCGTCATTTAATATTTTCCCCATGGAATCCTTCACTATTGCAACTCGAGGCTTGAATATTTTCTTCAGTTCTTTCAGCTTGAGAAACACTGAGCATGTTCTTCCCTTTTGGTTTTCCATCTCCAGCTCTTTGCACATATTAATTGCACATGATAATTGCTGGTGATTGGAATGCAAAAGTTGGAAACAAAGAAGAAGGATCAGTAGTAGGAAAATATGGCCTTGGGGATAGAAACAATGCCAGAGATCCAAAGATAGAATTTTGCAAGACCAACGACTTCTTCATTGCAATTGCCTTCTTTCACCAACATAAACAGAGACTATACACATGCACCTCGCCAGATGGAACACACAGAAATCAAATTGACTACATCTGTGGAAAGAGACGATGGAAAAGCTCAATATCATCAGTCAGAACAAGGCCAGGGGCCAACTGTGGAACAGACCCTCAACTGCTCATATGCAAGTTCAAGCTGAAACCGCAGAAAATCAGAACAAGTCCACGAGAGCCAAAATATGACCTTGAGTATATCCCACCTGAATTTAGAGACCATCTGAAGAATAGATTTGATGCATTGAACACTAGTGACCGAAGACCAGACGAGTTGTGGAATGACATCAAGGACATCATCCATGAAGAAAGCCAGAGGTTACTGAAAAGACAGGAAAGAAAGAAAACACAAAGGCAGATGTCAGAGGAGAACCTGAAACTTGCTCTTGAGCGTCGAGCAGCTAAAGCAAAAGGAAGAATTGATGAAGTAAGAGAACTGAACAGAAAATTTCAAAGGGCCTCTCGAGAAGATAAAGTAAAGTATTATAATGACATGTGCAAAGAGCTGGAGATCTATACATACTCATCATAAAACCAAAAAAAAAAGCTGCTGAGGAATCAATTCTGACTTAAAGCAACACTCTAGGGCAGAGTAGAGCTGCCCCCACTGGATTTCCAAAGAGTGGCTGGTGAATTCAAAACGCTGACCTTTGGGTTATCAACTGAGCTCTTAACCATACACGTAATATACATATATAAATTGACAGCAACTGTGAGTCAACCAGACAATTACATCAACTCCTGACTTCATTTTCCATAGGTAGACACAGCTTTGAAGGATGACTGTGTCCTCCTCACCTGTACACAGAGTAGAAGTTTATCAGTCAAACAGTTTACATAATTATATTTGATGCACATAGATGAATGTACACTTTTATTCTAAAAGTGAAATCAGGTGGGGGAAGTTTTACAACAAAAAGTGATGCAGTGACATTTCTAAAAATAAAATTTTGGAAGTGTCCAAAATGTTCACTATGAGTAGGAACTGACTTGGTGACACCTAACAACAACAAAGATGAATAAAAGAATAGTGGGGCTTATTGTGAGAATTATCAATGAACTGATTTTGATGAATGTCACTTAGATTAAAGAATAAAATTAACAAATATTCAATAGTATAGGTTAATGCCTTCTGTACGCTTGCTTTAAAACAGCCATTTCCTTATGTTCCCGGGAGCCTAGGCAACTCAAAATTCTGGCAGCACTATTAACTCCATATGCAGCTACAAGCTGTCACCCAGAAAACAAGAATATTAAACAAACCCAAAAAGGTCCTTAGATCTGTCAACAACCATTTATTAAAAATGAAAAAATATCAATATATGAGCCAACAGTGGTCAGTTTAGCCAAGGACCAAAGCCAAGAGAGGCAATGAAGTGATACAAGTAAGAACATCAACTCTAGACTCATACAGGCTTGGGTTCAAATCCAAGCTCTTCTATTTAGTTATGTCTCATGGAACAAGTTACTTAAAACCCTTGGTTTACACGCTTCTGGTGAGTATAAGAATGTCTATTGATAGAATCAGATAACACAATACACATAAAAATGTTCAATAGGAGATCAAGCCCCCAGACCACTGACACAGAGAAGAATTACCAAGATTTTTATTTATAATTCCCACATTATCATGAACAGCGCTAGTAAGTGCTTTTAATGATAAGCTCTTTGACTCAACCTTTTATTTAACAATGTAAATGATTTCATTTGGTCACATTGTAGATATGCTAATTTTTAATGCATAGAATTTTTAAATAAACTTTGTAGTCCTTTAGTATCTCTCAAACTCACATGAATCCACTTCTATTCAGGTAGTTTCTTTAGACAAAGAACTTTAAATTGAATCTATATTAATAATTAAATAAATCTTAATCTTTTCATTTCCCCTATATGGGGAGTTCTAAGAGTAATGCAGTTTTAGAACTAAAAAGCGCTTTAGATATAAACAAATCAGCCCCCTCTGCTTTTAGATCAAAAGAATTTCCAAAATTAGTATTAAAATGTTTATAATGGAGAATACAATGTCCTCATGGCTTATGATCACAAAGTCCATGATTTTAAGTCATTTAAAAGTTAATTGTCCTGTATTGGGTCCTAGAACAGGAAAAAAGGACAGTAGTGAAAGAAGTAGTGAATTATGAATAAAGTCTGCAATTAAATTAACACTAATATCCCAATGTCTGTTTCATAGATTTTCCAAATGAACTCAGGGTTACATGAGATGTTAACATTAGGTGGAGCTACGTGAGGAGTACACAATAACTCCCTACAGAATCTGAGCAACTTCTCTCTAAATTTAAAATTACTCAGGATTAAAACCTTTTTTAAAAAAGAAAAAGGTAATGACTTTGTTTCTGCTGTCAAAAACGTAGCCATCCCAGCTTCATCATGGAATAGCCATGCGCCCTTGAACGAAACACTCAGCCTCAGTGTTCTCACCTATAAAGTAGGGAGAGTAACACTTGTTCAAGCTGCCTCACTTAAGAGAGTCCAATAAGAAGGTTAATAGGACAGGGACGGGCAAAGTATGAAGCTTTAAACACGTGAAAGAGTGATGTCGGAATTATTTTCAAGCAGTGACTACACACACAGAGTGAGCTAGAAAATTGACTCTGCCTCAAGAATAAATTAAGCATTGTTAAAATCACTTTTTTTAAAAAATTATACTCCTTGCTAAATTGCAATGAAACTGTTTCCATTCGTGTAATCCTTTTGGAAAACAATTTAGTAAATATTTCTGACTTATAAACACCTTTGTATCATGTATACTAGTTACCCGAACTCTAAACAATTATTCTAAAAGTGAGATGAGGTGGAGGAAGTTTTATAACAAAAGGTGATGCAGTGTCACTTATAAAAATAAAATTTTAAAGAAATGCCCAAAATGTTCAATAACAGTAAGATGTTTATGTAAATCAGACTACTTCAAATTAATAAGGCATGACACTGTGAATAAAATGCTAATGAATAATATTGACAGACATGGAAGGTGAAGTATTTTTACAGTATGTTAAATGAGAAAAGCAGAAGAAAATTTTAACATTCACCCCTATTTGTATAGACATATTAATAACATTTTAAAATCTAGACGGGAACACATGAAAATGGTAGAGATTTTTTCCTTTTCATTATGTAGGTTTATATACTTATAAGGATATTTCATATAGTTATAATCAAGGTTAAACCCACAACACCATATTTTCCATCAACTAAACAGTTCATAAAAAGGAGGTGGGATCTGGGGATTACTTCATAATCTAATATAATTTGTTTGTGTAAGTAGAATTACCATGCTAACACAATAGAGGTTAGACTATTACGTTAAAATGTTACAATTGTTATAAATTTTCCATAAATAGCCATACCATGAGGTAAACCTTACCCAGCTCCTACACTCACTCTGATATCAATTTTAAATTCATGTCTCCTTCTAAGGAAGCAGTTTATTCTGTCCACACTTCTCTGAGAGGATTCCATGGTCTCTTCTTTCTTGATAGCCATACACAGCATGAGAGATTGCTTAGGGCCCCCCAAGGCCAGCTGTGAACTGTGTGCTCTGGGGCATCTCTTGGGACTGTGATATTGGACGTTTTCCTCGCAGCCCCAAATTGCCCCCATGACCACTATTTCCATCCTATTAGTTTGAATATGAAACAGCAAAATTAATTCTAAATACTAATCATTGAAAAACAATAGAAACTTCTGTTTCAACTTTGAAGTATATATCACGTTCAAAACTATGTGCAGATTTAGTACTAAGGTTGTCAGTATAAGCAGTGTTTTTGTTATTGTCTTTCATGCAATAGAGATATAAATGTATATTTTAGAATCCTTTAAATGTACATATATGTGTATATAAGTCATACCTGCATATGTGTATATGCATAGGTAAATAAACATGGTTACTATAAATTAAAAGAATACATTTAAATTCCATTCTTAATCATCCTCCCTGTTGTTTCTTAGTCCACTGTGTTTTTGATCCAGATTATTATTATCACTTATTTCAGCAATAATTATACTTTGTCTGTCTACCTAAGCATATTCCCTTCCCTAATAACCTGGGAAATCTCTTCACTTTGCATACGCTTTTCTCTCTTTCAGTGTTGCTCCACTGGTTTCTCTAAACATTTCATCTTATACTCTATTCCTGGACTTAAAAAAAAATACTAACCCCTCTCTCCACCTGTATACTTCCTGATGGATGCCTGAGCCTTATTTGTTCTCTCTTAGTAGTTTAGTCTATTTTAGGAGAGAGATGCAAGGTGCCCCATCTAGCACCACAGCAGTTCAGAGCTTCAGTCATTTAGACATTTTTGAACAATTCTGAGACAGAAACCTAGTGCTACCTATGACATCAAACACACTTAGGAAAAATTTCAAAGTCAAGGCTCTGCTCTGTGATTTGAATAAATCATATTTCCTTACTGTCAATGCCCTGCCCCGAAATATTTCTGGAAACATTAAAGCTGCGTAAATGAAAAAGCAGCACTCAAGATACCAGGATCCTATAACAGTATGCTTTAAAATCTCAGACAAATCCCACTTTTCAGCCTAAAACTCCAGGATGGGAAGAGTATTAGGGGAGAAATGAAAAATGAGAATATATTCAGAAAGCATAAATAAAATGCCATATCGAGAGCTAGGAAAAAATATGAACTTCTTGCACTTTTAAGTTATTTGGATTTAACTTGAAGATGACAAGCTGAAGACAGATCTAGTTTCATTAGATTTTAAGTAATTGGTACTGTCAACCCAGAAAAAGGTTTCTATTACTTTAGCTGTTATTTGTGCAGCATTAGTTATGCATTACTTCTTATATTTCCACAAACTTTGCTAATACCATTATCTCCTTTATAAATGAGGTGCCTGAGAACCAGAGAGATGATGTAACTAGCCCAAGTGTGCACGTCATTGATAAACCCATGTATTATACCTGGTAGCCTGAATGCTACACTCATACTTTAAGTGCTACATTACACTTTGAAACTCCCTCAGAAAATGCAAAATTGTGAATTATAAATCTCACCATGTATCAGTTCCTTGAAAACTCTGGTGATGGCAATCTCATATTCTTCATCGAGAAAAGTCCATTCAGTGGCTGGATAAAAGGTGCAGGTTGTTCCCAAGCCTTTTTTCTACACCTGAAAGAGAGAGAAAGAGCTTCACAGGCACACAAGGTGGAGAATATTCCCCACAGCTTCTCAAGTGCTGCCTTCAACGTGGTCTCAGGGAACAAAAAATAAAGATTCAAAAGTTTTCTACTTTAGTTCCAGCTAGAATTTAAAGAAGTTTCCCAGAGAGGACATGAACCTATAGTACTGTCTCTCAGTTGCCCCCTGGGGTTTGAAAATTTCCCAACAGTATGAGTCTGCAAGACATGGTTTTATATGGTCTGACTCGCTTAAGAGTTTGCAAAACTTTTATGTCCCTGAGTAATCAGGGTTTTTTTTTTTTTTTTTCTCCTGCTTTTTTTTATAGCTGTTCTTGAGTTTCTATTTGAAGGTGCTTACATTTCCCTTTATGTTCAGGAAGAGAACACTGTGTATGCTGGGATGGAAATGCCTATGTTCTTATTAAAAGCAAGAGCTGAGTTCTGGGATAAGGCACAGCATCAATCCATGAGGATAGCATATCTAGTTCTCAGGTTTGGGGACCAATGAATGCTTATTAAAGAGTAATACATTTCGTGTATAAATATGCAAAAATGTATAAAAACCAACTAAACCAAACCCAGTGCCATCGAGTCGATTCTAACTCATAGCGACCCTAGAGGACAGGGTAGAACTGCCCCATCGAGTTTCCAACGAGCACCTGGCAGATTCGAACTGCCAACTCTTTGGTTAGCAGCCATAGCACTTAACCACCTTGCTACCAGGGTTATAGATTAATACAAATATTATCTTTTTTCTCAATAACTGATCCCTATTTTCCATGACTTTGAAACCAAGAGCCTGGTTTCTGACTCTGAGTGGAACAAATGGTTAACACACTTAGCTACTAACCCAAAACTTTGAAGTTCAATCCACATCTAGGCACCTCAGAAGAAAGGCCTGGCCATCTACTTCCACAAAATCAGTTCTTGAAAACCCTATGATGTACAGTTCTTCTCTGACACATACGGGTTCCCCGTGAGGCAGATTAGACTTGATAGCAACTGTTTTTGTTTTCTAAGAATTTTTTCTCTTTTCCTTTAATTGGAAAAGAATGAATGACAGATCCATTGAAGTTTGAGGGGAAGCCTGGATTTGACCCATAAGGCCACTTCAGAAAGGGGTCAAAACAGTTTGTTGCTCCATGTAATCTTTAAACATTTTACTTTACCTATTTATATGGCTATTCGTACCCCACAAAAGATGCAAAATTGAAGTGATTCATCAGAAAAGTCAAGGCCTAGAAGCACCTTCACATCAGTTGCCTATGGGATTAAAGAATGTGTGTTGTTTTCTTTTTATTAAAATTTTAGATGTCTGCCTCAACCAGAAGAACTGGCCAATATGGACCACACATGCAGTGATACAGACAGAAATCCCCAGGGAACTGCCTGAGTCACGGCATGGAGCCTATGGAAGGTCTGGGTGATCTGGCTAGGCAGCAGCAAGAGGGGCACTCAAGGTAAAGAATGTCTTCTCCACTCTCAACACCCTCAGTCAGAGCATGGACAGGTGAGAGCTGATAAGGGCCCACACACACAGCACAAGGCCAAGGAGTAAAAAAAAGTAGCAGGGGACAATTTTTATCCCAGAGCCCTGAACATGTGCTATGTCGCCCAAACTTAGCATGTCAGCACCACTCTGGTAACTCAATGTGGTGCAATCCTGTGAAAAAAATAAATACCCAACCTGCAATAATCATTTGCTTGCCAGATGACCCGATTGGAGCAGGGGTCCCAGCCACAGGACTTGGCATAACATCATTGGGGCTGAATAAGAGCTTATGGAGGCTGCTGGTTGACCCCATGGATGGGCTAGAGTATGGAAGAGCAACTTGAAAAGGAGAAATAGGAAGGGGCCCATGCAGTCAAGTCCAGGTTGGGGAGCCTCGTCTGGAAAGCACCTCCAGCTTCCCAATACTGGGCATTGGAGAGCTTAGAAAATTTTCAGAAGACACTCCAAAGTGTGGAAGCAAGGATAGTGTTCTGCTGGCCCAGGTCTAAGGGTAACACATTGCTGTCATTTTGATACTATACTGCTCTCTAAAATACCAGTTCTCTAAATCTATGAACATAAAGTGACAATTGATGCAATTTATAGAGTCAGGGGAAAGATAATTGTTCCAGACAGAGGGAATAGCTTATGAATGCACAGTCCCTATGGAAAGAACATGACTCGTCACTAAGAGGAACAGAAAGGGGCCACATGGACTGGAAGATCAGTCAGGGGTTGTCTATGAGAGAGGAGTTCAGAGAGGTACGAGAGCAGCAAGATTACTGCAGCCTGATCTTCAGCAACCGTAATGTTTTAACTTACCCTGAATGACATGGAGTGCAATTGCAGTCATGATATGATCTTATTCATGGTTTTAAAACATTTCTCTGTGCTGAGGGTAGAGTATTGGGGCAGAGGGTTCAAAGATAAAAGCAGGGAGACTATGTAGGAGGTAATTGCAATAATCCAGGTGATTACAATGATGGCTTGGAATTAGGTGACAGCTCCCAAAATGATAAGAAGCTCTTGAATTTGGGATACATGTTAAAGTTAAAGCCAACAGGATTTCTGGATAGAGTGGATGTGGGGAATGAGAAAATACAAATAGATCAAATGTGCCAACAGTCAAGATGAAGGATGACATAGGTGGAATCAATCTGGGGATGGGAGCAGAACCAGGAATACAGCTTTGGGTTTGTTCAGTTTGAGATATCTATTTGTCATTTAGTTGGAGATACCATGAAAGCAGGTGGATGTCCAGATTTCAAGCTCAAGGAAGATTCTGGGACTTAGATATTAATTTGGGAACCTTGGTCATGTAAAGAGTATGTGAAGGCAGAGGACTATATCAACTAGGTTAAATGGTGCTAATAGATTTAATAAGATGAGAAACTGGCAATTGCTGTTAAATTTTATGTTACAGAGATCTGAGTTGTCCTTGAGAATAGGATTTACAGATAGTATTAGGTATTAAAGTGTGACTGACAGGAATTTAAAGAGAATGGAAGAAGAGAAATGGGAGACAGGCATCATCGTGATCCCTTGAGTTCTGCTGCAAAAGAGGGAGAATGAAATGAAGTATTACATAAAAAGGAAGTGGAGTAAAAAAAAAGGTTTCTTTAAGGATGAGAGAGGTAATGAATTGCTTCTTTGCTAATGTAACTATTCCAAGAGAGAGTGAAACATAGATGAAATAAAAGACAGAAGAGATTCTTAGACAAGTAAGTGTCCTTGTGTAAACAGTGAGAAGATGACATCCCATGCAAAAATAAAGAGAATGGTTGCCTTTGGTAAGGGTCACAGACACTTTGTTTAAAATAGCAGTTAAGAAGGCAGCATATAAGTGAATGGAGGCTGGTAGAATGATAGATATAGTTGTAGGAGTCTGGAAGTTCTCTTTTGATGGTTTAAATTATCTCAATTAAATATGAAGGAAGTACATCAATGTTTCCCATTAAGTTTGACACTTGTGGTAGTTTTTTGGGCAGATACCTTTCTTCAAATTAAAGTATCCTTCTATTCTTTTCTTTGCTAAACCTTAGTATCATGAAGAGTTGTGAATTTTTGCAATTCTAATACAGAGGTGATCATATAATTTATCAGCTGGTATTAGTAACAAGAAGTCCCCTGAAAACAAAAGAGTAAGACTAAGATTTGTTTCAGATGTCAGGATGCCAAAAAAAAAAAAAAAAAAAAGTCAGACACTGAGCTGTTAAATAACATGCTTAATGAGTAAAGTCTATTTAACGTGAACTAATTTGGGGATCCCACAAAATGATACGAAATTTGTGAGAACTAATTAACAAGGAATATCAGCATTAATGAACAGAACAGTTCATAAATGTAATAGATGATATAGATTCTGATATTACTTTATTTTTTAGCAGTGACTTAAACAAGTTGGAAATTTAGTTCTCTCTTACATAAATGAAATTTGTATGGGGCTGGTATTACAACTCTATGATAGGGATATGGAATCCTTCAGTCTTCCTTTTCCACTAATCTTGACACACATCCTCATGGTCCAAAAGTGCTGCCTGAATTCCCACAACGATTCCACAATCACAGAATTATCATTTAATACACCACCTTCATTTATATTTTATTGGCCATAATTCGTCACGTGGCCACACCTAACTACATTGGATGCTGGGACATGTCTTTTAGCTAGGAAGAAATATGCCTTAAAAAACCAAACATACAAACATTGCCATCCCTTGAATTCTGACTGGGAAAGTTTCCAGATTTGTGATCTTTATAAGGAAAGCAGACTGTCACATCTTTCTGCTGCAGAGCAGGAGATGCTTTCGAACAAACACTCCTTACATCAGCAGCCGAGGGCTTACTTACAGTGCCACCAGGGCTGCTCAACTAGGATCAGTACTCTAAAAGTAATTTTTTTTTTCAGTTAAAATAGCTTCAGGAAGTTCCTATTCCTGATATCTAAGATATTTTTTTTCCTTCTTTCCATGAAGGTTTTTCAAAGTATGGTTTGAATGGCAAGAAGCTTAATAATCTGATTCCTGTCTTTTAGTGAATTCTTTTCATTATTTTATTCTAAACAAACATAAAATTCAACTCTCCTCAGATTCCCTAAGACGATACTGAGCTGCCAACTCCAAGATATGAGTGACCTGAGGGTGGAAATAGCATTTCCTGACCTACCCATTAGTATTTTTCTGTTGCATTACATTACATTCAGCAATACAGGTTCCAGCCCCTATAAAGTATTTGGTCAAGCCCATTTTGATTTCCTTCCTCTTGAAATTTAATTTTTTTAAGCTTAATGTTTTATTTTTCATCAGAAAGCACCACCAGTCTGGTCCACAATTTCCTCATGGCATTTTTCACTTCCTTATTCTTGAAAAGGTTTTTTTTTTTTTTTTTTAAATTCCTGAAAGTATAAATCAAAGGATTGAGCAAGGGAGTTATGAATGTGTGCAAACTATGGCCACCATCTTGTCGAAGGAGAAAGCAGATGGAGGTCGGGCATACACAATTATGCATGGGACAAAGAATAAAACCACGACAGCAATGTGAGATCCACAGGTGGAGAGAGCTTTCCGCCGTCCTTCAGAGCTATGAGTTCTTAGAGAGAGCAAGATGACACCATAGTAGATGAGCAACAAGGAGAAGATTATGGTGCAGATAAACCCACCATTGGCAACCACAGAAAGGCCAAAGATGTGAGTGTCAGTGCAGGCAAGCTTCAATAATGGGTACAAATCACATAGAAAGTGATCGATAGCATTGGGGCCACAGAAGGGCAGCTGGAAAGTAAAGAGAATTTGTATCACAGAATGCAGAAAGCCCCCTGTCCAGGCTACCCCCATCAGGATACCACAGAGCCTCCAGTTCATGATAGAGGAGTAGTGCAATGGCTTGCAAATGGCCACATAGCAGTCATAGGCCATGGCGGTGAGGATAATCACCTCCACTCCAGCAAAGAAGTGCTCAGCAAAGAGCTGGGTCATACAGCCC
The DNA here is from genome assembly GCF_030014295.1 of Loxodonta africana. Taxonomy (NCBI): domain Eukaryota; kingdom Metazoa; phylum Chordata; class Mammalia; order Proboscidea; family Elephantidae; genus Loxodonta; species Loxodonta africana. The sequence continues at coordinate 3,741,429 of NW_026975011.1, read as the reverse complement.
TTGAAGGAGATGGTTTTCTTCTCATAGAGGGAGTCCGCAATCATCTTTGGTGCAAATGCAGAGGAATAGCAGGCATCCAGGAAGGACAGGAAGGCCAGAAAGAAGTACATGGGGGATCCCAGGAGTTTCGGGCTGCTGACAATGGTCACCACAACTAGCAAATTGCCCCCAACAGTTGCCATGCAGCAAAACAAAAAATACAACAAATTCTATTTTTTGAACACTTGGGTTCCATGAAAGACCCAAGAGGACAAATTCAGTTTCAAAGCTTTCATTTTGCATATTTTGGAGGAAAAGGTGGAAGCTACCACAGTGACCATGTAGAATCTGAAATTATGAGAAAGATGTTTGTCTCAAACGAGTTTATGATATTGGCATAGTCATCAAAGTATCGATGAATCCATAAGCAAAATTATTTTAAGTCCTTTGTTCTTGTTAAAAATACAAAAAAAGAAATTTCTTGAGCTATGAGCCAGAGCTGAGGTTAAACCCTTTAAAACAGTCAGAGTTTCAATATGTGGGAATGGAAACATTCATATGTGGTAGGGATGACAAATAGTTTTTAAAGTGGGTGCCAGCTTTGACTTGTTAGGAGTGGCTACCTAGAGGGAAATGTTGAGGAGGATTCTGAAGCACATCCAAGATCTGAGGAAAGGAGGACTATAATGTATTAGTTATGCCTTCCATTGACATGGCATGGGAACCATGATGACTTGCATGGGAAATGCATCCTTCCCCAGGAGACTGCCTTAAAAAAAAAAAAAAAAAGCCTTATCTACAAATAAAAGAACAGATAACATGTATTTTAAGAGACATTTGGAAGCCATGCCCACTCTCCCAAATGTTTCTTTAAAAGTTTGAGCTGAACTGAGCCTTTAAGATGGAGTACTTCATTCCGTATAAAAAATAAAGACCAAGGGAAAAAGTGCCTAACTGTATGCTTAAAGAGAGTATATATTAAGTGTCGTTTTTTTAAAATTCATTTTAAAATGAAAACTGAAACTGACTAAAATAATAATAATAATACCTACTTTAAAATGTTGTGTTGTTGACTAAGTGAAATAACTCAAGGAAAGCAATTGCTCAGTGCCTAGTTTCTAGGATACAGTCCATATTAGATTTTATTACCCCTAATAACCCTAATTTGGGAGGTTAAGTTAAAAAATTAACAAAAGGTATATCTGGGATTTTCTGGCTCCAAAGACAAAGTCCATTCCACTGGATCAATAACGAGCAGTGAGAACATTTCTTTTCTGGGAGAACTTCAGAGCAAGGATGGCCTTTGTACAGTCTCCGCACAGCTCTCAAGGTTAAAACCTTCTGATTCATTTATTCATGTTTAAATTAGACACCTCAGGGAAAAGAAACTCCACATGATTTATAATCAGAAGGTAATGGCCCTACCATATAAATAAATATCAAATACATATACAAAGGGCAACAACCATGGAAGTGAAGAATAGAAACAACATATTCAACATAAGCCAGTCTGAAGACTTTATTAATTCTTAACCAATTCTTTAAACAACGTGACCTAACATGATCAAGTGCAACTCCTCAAGGCATATTCATTTCAAAATTATATAATGTCATTGTAAAACAGTAAATACATTGCTTACAAAAGCATCTGACAAGACTATGATGAGGGCCAATTTTGAAAATGTGAAAGCGTTGGTTATCCCAAAGAACTGTTGCAAACAGTGATTATTATTATCTCACTCAATAAACCAGCTGCTTTCCCCATAGAAAGCATTTCCACGATTCAACCAGATAATTATTTCAACTTCTTACTTCATTTTCCATGGGTAGACACAGCATTGAAGAATTAGCCTGTCCTTGTTTGTACCTATAATAGAAATTTATCACTCAAATCATTTACATAATTATATGTTTGCAAAAGAGATGAATAAAATACTTGTGGGGCTGATTTTGTTGAATGCCACTTAGAATTGACAAATAAAACTAGTGAATATACAATTTTACAGTTTAATGCAATCTGTTTGTTTGCTTTTAAACAACCATTTTCCTTATGTTCCCGGGGACCTAGGCAATCCTAAATTGTGCCAGCACTGTTAACTCCGTATCCAGCTGCAAGCTGTTACCCAGAAACAAACAAAAAAACATAAAACAAACCCAAACGGGTCATTGGGTCTGTCAACAAACATATATTAAAATATAAAGATTATCAGTAGAATAAAGGATTAACCTAACCACAGAAGGCCATAACCACAACAGGCCAATTTGTTTATCAGGATTCACATGGCTTCAGACACTAAGAAACTGTATCAAAGGGGGAGGACTGAGTGCTCTAACTTGTTCAGTGGACTGTGGAAGTGCCTACCAAAACTAAGTGACGATTTACCCCAGGAAGCAAGTTAGAGATCTACCCTATATCACACATAGCCCACATCACTGAAACAGTTATCATATGACAGACCCTGGGCCCCTGAGCCAATAGACCAAACTGTTAGAAAAGATGAACAAGAAAAGGTCACCCAATCACGATCTTAGTTCTTTGTATTTCCTTAAACCAAAGATAGTCTCTAAGTAATTTTCTTGTAGGCAATTATACCAATGGCTGTGAAGAACCCCTAGAATCACTATTACTCATGATGAATCCGCACCTGTCAAAATTGTATAAAAAGCACTTATTGATTATCCTTCTTTGGATTTTGGTTTGTTTGTAGCCTGAGTGCTTGCAGACAATATCCTTTTTTGTTTTCTGACATGTCACAATAAAAAACTCTGTTGCAGAAGGCTTTAGTGAAAGTTATCACTCTACAACAGACATAGGATTCAACAGTGGTCATTTTAGCCTAGGACAAAAGTAAAGGAGACAATGAAGTGAAATAAGTAAGAACATCAACTCCAGACTCATACAGGCTTGGGTTCGTATCCAAGCTCTTCTATTTAGTTATGCCTCATGGAACAAGTTGCTTCAAATCCTTGGTTTCCACCTCTGAAAAGTGAGCTAATAAGAATGCCTGTTGATAGAATCAGATAACACAATACACATAAATACATTCAACAGGAGATCAAACCCCCAGACCACTGACACAGAAAATTGTCAACATTTTTACTTACACTTAATTCCACTTTTACCATGAACAGGGCTGACAAGTGCTTTTACTGGTAAACTCTTTGACTCTTTCTTTTATTACTTTAAAAATGGAAATTATTTTATTTGGTCACAGTGTAGATATGCCAATTTTTTTTAATGCATAGCACTTTTAAATAACCTTTGTAATCCCTTAGTACCTGTGAAACCCACATGAGTCCACTGCTACTTCAGGCAGCTTCTTTATACAAAGAAAATCAAGCTGTCTGTAAATTAATTGATGCTAATTTATATTAATGATTAAATAATTCTGAAAATGCAAAAATGTGAATTATAAATCTCACCATGTATCATGTTTTTTTTTTTTTGAAAATTCTAGTGTTGCCAATCTCCTATTCTTTATGGAGAAAAGTCCATTCAGTGGCTGGATAAAATGTGAATGTCATTTCCAAGTCTTATTTCTACATCTAAGAGAGAGAGAAAGTCTCACAGACACACAAGGCAGAGAATGTTCCCCATTGCTTCTCAACTGCTGTTTCTAATTTGCTGTCATGGAACAAAACACAGAGAAGCAAAGGTCTCCTCCTTTATTTCCAACTGGAATTTAAAAAGGTTTCCCTGAGAGGACATGAACCTGTAGAACTGCCTCTCAGTTGCCCCTGGGGATTTGAAAAATTTCAGTCAGCATGATTATCCCAGGCACTTTTACGTGGTTTGAAGTATTTAAGCATTGGCAGCATCCCGAGGTCCCAAATCAATTGGGAATTTTTTTTTTTTAATCTCCTTCTTTCATACCTACTCCTGAGATTCTATGTGAAGATGTTTTCACTTCCCTTTATGTTGAGGAACATAACAATGTGTATACTGGAATAGAAACGCCTATGTTCTTACTAAATTCAAGACCTCAGTTCTGGAATAAGGCACAGCATCTATACATGAGGACAACATGTGCTGTTCTTGGGCTGGGGTAGCAATGAGTGCTTCTTAAGAAATAACATATTTCATATAGAAATATGCAAAACTATATAGACTAACCCAAATGTTATTTTTTTCTCTACATACCTGATCTTGATATTCCATGACTTTAAAACTATAAGCCTGATATCCGTCCCTGGGTGGTATAAATCTTTAATGCACACACCTGTTAACTGAAAAGATGGATGTAAAAGTCTACCTCGAGGTACCTCAGAACAAGGTCCTGGCCATCTGCTTCCAAAAAATTAGTACTTAAAAGCCCTATGAGGCATAGTTCTACTCTGACACACATGGGGTCCTCATGAGTCAGAATCAACTCGACAGTAATGGGTTTTGTTTGTTTGTTTGTTTAATATTTTCTTCTCTTCCCATGTTATATGAAAAGAATGAGTGACAGATCAGTTTGCTCTGATGAAATGTAGTATTGTGATTGAAGTTTGAAGGAAAACCTGGAGATGCCCCAACAGGCCGCTTCAGAAAGGGGCTAAACCAAACACTTTGTTACTCCATTCACTATTTAAACATTTTACTTTACCTACTTCTATGGCAATTCATACCTCACAAAGATGTAAAATTTAAGTGATTCATCAGAAAAGTTAAGGCCCAGAGGCACCTTCACATCAAGCACCTATGGGAACAAAGAACAAGGGTTGCTTTCTTTTTATTAAAATTTTAGAGGTTTACTCTGACCAGAAGAACTGGCTGACATGGGCCACATTCCTTGTGATTCAAGGACAGAAAGCCACAGACAGCTGCCTGATACAGGGCCTGGAATCTGTGGAAAGACTGGATGATCTTGTTAGGTACTGTCAAGATGGACACTCAGGGTAAAGGATGTCTTCCTTCACTCTCAACACCCTCAGTCAGAGCATAGACAGATGAGAGCTTGATAAGGCCCCCACAAAGGGCCCAAGGCCAAGGATCAGCAGGGGAATATTTTTATCCCAAAGCACTGAACTTGTGTCTCGAACTGAGCATTGTCAGCACCACTCTGGTAACCCAAACTAGTGCAATCCTGTAGAAATAAATAAATACAGATCCAGCCTGCTGAAGCCATTTGGATGCCAGACCATATACCTTGAACCGGGGTCCCAGTTGCAGGACCAGTCATAACTTGATAGGGGCTGAATAAGAGCTCCTGGAGGATTCTGGTTGACTCCATGGATGGGATAGAGTATGGAAGAGCAAGATGAAAAGTAGAAATGGTCAGGGGTCCATAGAGTCATGTCCAAGTTGGGATGTTGTACCCAGAAGGCACTACAGACTTCCCAGTCACAGGCACTGGAGAATGGTGGACATTTTGCAGCAGGCAATTCAAAGCATGCAAGCAGGGGCACGGTTCTGCTTGTCCAGGTCCAAGGGTAGTTTTATGTAAAATATCACTTCTTCAAATTTGTGAATACAAAATGAGATTGTAAGTCATTTAGAAAGTTCAGGGGAAGGAAAAGTATTCCAGACAGAAGGAATAGCCTATGGATGTGAAGGCCCTATGACAAGAGTATACCTGGCCAGCAAGCAGAACAGAAAAGGGTCACGTGGACTGAAGAATCAGTGAGGGGTCAGCCATGAGTGAGGAGTTCAGAGAGGTGGGAGGGTAGCAAGATTACTGCTGCCTGATCTTTAGCAATTGTAAGGTTTTAGCTTTTATCCTGAGCACCAGTGCAGTTGAGTAGAGTCATAATATGATCTGACTTATGTGTTTAAAGAATAACTCTAACTTTCTTGCTAAGGATAGAATTGGAGTATCGTGTACAAGTTAAAGCAGGGAGACTAAGTAAGAGGGACTTGCAATAATCGAGGTGAAAGAGGATGGTGGCTTGGAATTAAGTGACAGCTCTCAAAATGAAAAGAAGTTCTTGAATTTGAGATATAGGTTAAAGCTGAGAGGATTTCCTGATAGAGTGGATGTGGGCAAGGAGAAAAACAAATGAACCAAATGAGCCATAGGTAGAGATGGAGGATGACGTGAGTGGAGACTGCTGGGGAATTGGGTCAGAACAACCAGAAACACAGCTTTGGATTTATTCAGTTTAAGAAACCAACTTGTCATTTAGATGGAAATACCATAGAAGTAGTTGGACCTATAGATCTCAACCTCAAGGAAGAGGTCTGGGCTGGCAATATTAATTTGGGAACCTTGGTCATGTAAAGAGATTATGGAAAGAAAGAGGGAACAGATCAACTGGCTTAAATGATGTTAATGGATTTAATAAGATGAGAAATGAAAAACTGCTGTTAAATTTACCAATGCAGAGGTCTGTGGTGACCTTGAAGAGAGGATTTTCAAATAATTTTAATTATTGACATGTGACTGAAAGGATTTTAAAGAGAGGTGGGAGATGGGCATTATAGAGATCTCTTAGTTTTGCTGCAAAGGAGGGAGAATGAAATGGGGTATTAGATAAAAAGGAAGTAGAGTCAAAAATATTTTTAACGATGAGAGAGGTAACAGATTGCTTCTTTGACTATGTAACTCATTCAGTAGAGAGGGAAACATGGATGAAATAAGAGTCAGAAGAGATTCTTAGACAAGCATCCTTGTGTAAGCAGGGTGGAGATGAGGTACCATGTAAAAGTAAAGAGAGACTGCTTGTCTTTGGTAAGGGTCGCAGACACTTCATTTACAGTAGCAGTTAGAAGGCAGAATATAACTGATTGGATGCTGGCAGATTGATAGATATAGTTGTGGGAGTCTGGAAATTCTCTTTTGATGGTTTAAATTATTTCACTGAAATAGGGAGAAAGTACATCAATGCTTCCCATTAAGTTTGAAGCTTGTAGTAATTTTTTGCTCAGATACCTTTCTTCAAATGGAAGTATCCTTCAATTCCTACTTTGCTAAACCTCAGAGTCATGAACAGGTGAGAATTTTTCAAATTCTAATACAGAGGTAATCATATAATTTACCAGTTAGTATTAGTAACAACAAGTCTCCATAACAGAACAGTATGAACAAAATTTGTTTCAGATGCCAAGGTGTTCAAAAAAAAAAAAAAAAAGTCAGACATTGAGCTGTTAAAAAACATGTTTAATGGGTAAAGGCTATTTAATGTGAACTACTTTGGGGATCCTACAGAACTGTAAGAAATTTGTGAGAACAAATTAACAGGGAATATTACAACATTAATGAACAGAACAGCTCATAAATGTAATAGATGACGTAGATTCTGATATTACTTTATTTTTTTAGCAGTGACTTAAACAAGTTGGAAATTTATTTACCTCTTACATATAGGAAGTCTGAGCCAGGTATTATGGGGCTGCTATTTCAACTCCACAACATTAGGGTTTTAGGATCCTTCAGTCTTGCTTTTCCACTAACCTTAACACACATCCTCAATGTCCAAGACGGCTGCCTGAATTCCCACCACAATTCCACATTCACAGAATTACCATTTAATATACCACTTTCATTTACATTTTTTGGGCCATAATTTGTTCTCATGGTCACACCTAACTACATTGGATGCTGGGAAATGTCTTTTAGCTAGGAAGCAATATTTCTTAAAAAAAACAGCAGCAGCAACAAAAAACAAACAAACAAAAAGACAATTGCCATCTCCTGAATTTGGACTCAAAAGGCCTCCAGATTTTTGATCTTTATAAGGAAAGGAGACTGCCACATCTTTCTGCTGTAGAGCAGGTGGTGCTTTCAAACCACCACTCTTTATGTCAGCAGCTGAGGGCTTACCTGCTATGCCACCAGGGCTGCTTGACTGGGATCAGGACCTTAAAAGTAAACTTTTTTTTTAAGTTAAAATAGTTTCAGGAAGTTCCTATTAATGATATTTAAGATTTTTTTTCTTCTTTCCATAAAGGTGTTTCAAAGTATGGTGTCAATGGCAAAAAGTTTAATAGATAATCTGAATCCTCTTTTGTAGTGATTTCTTTTCATTGCTATATTCTAGACAAACATAAAATTCAATTCTCCTTAGATTACCTATAAGGATACTGAGCTGCCAACTCCAAGATATGAGTGATCTGAGGGTGGTAATAGCATTTCCTGATCTACTCGTTAGTATTTTTCTATGGCAGTACATTACGTTCTGCCTTACAAGTTCCAGCCCCTATAAAGTACTTGGTTACGTGCATTTTATTTCTTCCCACTTCAAATTTAAATTTTTAAGTTTTATTTTTCACCAGAAACCCAGCAATCTGGTCCATAATTTCCTCATGACATTTTTCACTTCCTTATTCCTGAAAGTATAAATCAAAGAATTGAGCAAGGGAGTTACGAAGGTGTAAACTATGGCCACCATCTTGTCGAAGGAGAAAGCAGATGGAGGTCGGGCATACACAATTATGCATGGGACAAAGAATAAAACCCCAACAGCAATGTGAGATCCACAGGTGGAGAGAGCTTTCCACCGCCCTTCAGAGTTATGGGTTCTTAGCAAGAGCAAGATGACACAATAGGAGATGAGCAACAAGAAGAAGATTATGGTGCAGATAAGTCCACTACTGGCAACCACAAAAAGGCCAAGGATGTGAGTGTCAGTGCAGGTAAGCTTCAATAATGGGTACAAATCACATAGAAAGTGATCGATAACATTGGAGCCACAGAAGGGCAGCTGGAAAGTAAAGAGACTTTGTATCACAGAATGCAGGAAGCCCCCTGTCCAGGCTACCCCCATCAGGATACCACAGAACCTCCAGTTCATGATAGAGGGGTAGTGCAATGGCTTGCAAATGGCCACATAGCAGTCATAGGCCATGGCGGTGAGGATAATCACCTCCACTCCAGCAAAGAAGTGCTCAGCAAAGAGCTAGGTCATACAGCCCTTGAAGGAGATGGTTTTCTTCTCATAGAGGGAGTCCACAATCATCTTTGGTGCAAATGCAGAGGAATAGCAGGCATCCAGGAAGGACAGGAAGGCCAGAAAGAAGTACATGGGTGATCTCAGGAGTGTGGGGCTGCTGACAGTGGTCACCACAACTAGCAAATTGGCCCCAACAGTTGCAATGTAGCAGAACAAAAATACAACAAATTCTATTTGTTGAACACTTGGATTCCATGAAGGACCCAAGAGGACGAACTCAGTTACAAAGCTTTGGTTTTGCATATTTCAGAGGAAAAGGTGGAAGCTAACACAGTGATCATATAGAATTTGAAATTATGAGAAAGATTTTTGTCTCAAACCAGTTGATGATATTAGTTATTAGTATAGTCATCGAATTTTTGGTGCGTCCATAATCAAAATTAGTTTAAGTGCTTCTGTTGTTTTTAAAAATACAAAATTAGAAATTTCTTGAGGCATCAGTCAGAACTGAGGTTAAACTCTTTAAAACAGTCAGGCTTTCAGTATGGGGGAAGGGAACCATTCACATGTGGTAGGGATGACAAATAGTTTTTAAAGTGGGTGCCAGCTTTGACTTGTTAGGTGTGGCTACCTAGAGTGAAATGTTGAGGAGGATTCTGAAGCACATCCAAGCTCTGAGGAAAGGAGGACTATAATGTATTAGTTATGCCTCCCATTGACATGGCATGGGAACCAGGATGACTTGCATGGGAAATGCATCTCTCTCCAGGAGACTGCCTTACCTACAAATAAAAGAACAGCTAACATGCATTTTAACAGGCAATTGGAAATCATGCCTACTCCCCCAAATATTTCTTTAAAAATCTGATCTGAACTGGGCCTTTAAGATGAATTAATTCATTTCTTATCAAAAATAAAGACCAACAGAAAATTCCCTAACTGTATGTTTAACAAAAATAAGGATGCATTCAGTTTTGGGTTGTCTTTGTTTTTGTTTTAGTCATCATTTTAAAATATAAACAGAAGCCGACAAAAATAATAAAACTCACTTCAAAGTGTTCTGTTGATGACTGAGTGAAATAATGCAAGGAAAAAAGCAATTGCTCAGTGTCTAGTGTCTAGGATACTGTCAATGTGAAGTCTTATTATCCCTATTTTACATTAGCTAAGTTATGGTTTGAGAGTTTAAGAAATTAACAAAAGTAGATCTGGGATTTTCTGGTACCACAGCCAAAGTCCATTCCACTGGATCCATAAAGAAAGCAGTGAGAATGTTTCATTTCTGGGAGAACTTCAGAGTAAGGATGGCTTTTCTATGCTCACCACACACCTCTCATTGTTAAAACCTTCTGAGAAACTCCACATGATTTATAACCAGAAGGTATTGTCCCGACTCTATATATACACACATACGCATGAAATACATATACAAAGGGCAACAACCATAGAAGTAAAGAATAGAAACATGTTCAACATAAGCCAGTCTTTATTCATTCTTTAATTAATTAAGACTGTATTAATTCTTAACCAATTACTTAAAAAATGTGGCTCAATACGATCAAGTGCAAGTCCTCACGGTTTATTTGTTTCACAATTATATAACATTATTGTAAAATAGTTCATGCATTGCTTAACTAAGCATCTCCTAAGACTACGATGAGGGCTAATTCTGAAAATGTGAAGGTGTTGCTTATGGTAAAGAAGTGTTGCAGATTGTGGTTATTATTATCTCACTCAGTAAACCAGCTGCTTTCCCCATAGAAAGCATTTCCATGACTCAACCACATAATTACTTCAACTTCTGACTTCATTTTCCATAGGTAGACCCAGCTTTGAAGGATGAGTGTGTCCTCCTTTATACCTATAACAGAAATTTATCACTCAAATCATTTAAGTAATTACATGTTTGCTAAAGAGATGAATAAAATACTTGCGGGGTTTATATCAGTAAATTGATTTTGTTGAATGCCACTTAGAATTGACAAATAAAATTAATGTCATCTGTTTGCTTTTAAACAGCCATTTTCCTTATGTTCCCAGGAACCTAGGCAATCCTAAATTGTGCCCGCACAGATAGCTCCATATCTAGCTGCAAGTGGTTACCCAGAAAACAAAACATAAAACAAACCCAAAAGGGTCATTGGGTCTGTCAACAAACATATATTAAAATATAAAGATTATCAGTAGAATAAAGGGTTAACCTAACCACAGAAGGCCATAACCACAACAGGCCAATTTGTTTCTCAGGATCCATAAGGCTTCAAACACTAAGAAATTGTACCAATGGGGTAAGACTGAGTGCTCTAACTTGTTCAATGGACTGAGGAAGTGCTTACCAAAAGTAAGTAACAATTTACCCCAGGAAGCGAGTTGGAGATCTACCCTATATCACAGGTAGCCCCCACCACAGAAAGCAATTATTATATGATAGAGCCAGGACCCCTGAGCCAACAGACCAAATTGTTAGAAAAGAGAAACAAGAAAATGCCTCCCAATCATGATCTTAGTTCTTTGTCTTTCCCTTAACCAACGATAGTCTGTAAGTCACTTATAGGTAATTATTCCAAGGATTGTAAAGAGCCAGTTGAATCTCCCTGACTCTTAATGAATCTGCACCTGTCAAAATTGTATAAAAAGCACTTATTGATTATCCTTCTTTGGATTTTGGTTTGTTTGTAGCCTGAGTGCTTACAGTCATTTTCCCTTTTTTGTTTTCTGATATGTCACAATAAAAAACTCTGTTGCAGAAGGCATTAGTGAAAGTTATCACTCTACAACAGATATAGGATACGACAGTGGTCAGTTTAGCCTAGGACAAAAGTAAGGGAGACAATGAAGTGAAATAAGTAAGAACATCAACTCCAGAGTCATACAGGCTTGGGTTCATATCCAAGCTCTTCTATTAAGTTATGCCTAATGAAACAAGTTACTTCAAATCCTTGTTTTCCACTTCTGAAAAGTGAGCTAATAAGAATGCCTATTGATAGAATCAGATAACACAATACACATAAATACATTCAACAGGAGATCAAGACCCCACAGCACTGACACGGAGAAGAATTGTCAACATTTTTACTTACACTTAATTCTCCCGTAATCATGAACAGGGCCGACAAGTGCTTTTACTGATAAGCTCTTTCCCTTCTTCTTTTATTAATTTAAAAATGGAAATCATTTTACTTGGTCACAGTGTAGGTATGCCAATTTTTTTAATGCATAGAACTTTTGAATGACCTTTGTAATCCTTTAGTAGCTCTCTAACCCACATGAGTCTACGTCTACTTCAGGCAGCTTCTTTATACAAAGAAAATCAAGTCGTCTGTAAATTAATTGATGCCAATTTATATTAATGATTAAATAATTCTGAAAATGCAAAAAAGTGAATTATAAATCTCACCATATATCATGTTTTTTTGAAAATTCTGATGTTGCCAATCTCCTATTCTTTGTGGAGAAAAGTCCATTCAGTGGCTGGATAAAATGTGAATGCCACTTCCAAGTCTTATTTCTACATCTAAGAAAGAGAGAAAGTCTTACAGGCACACTAGGCAGAGAATGTTCACCACTGCTTCTCAAGTGCTGTTTCCAATTTGGTGTCATGGAACAAAACACAGAGAAGCAAAGGTTTCCTCCTTTATTTCCAACTGGAATTTAAAGAGGTTTCCCTGAGAGGACATGAACCTGTAGAACTGCCTCTCAGTTGCCTCTCGGGGGTTTGAAAAGTTTCAGTCAGCATGATTATCCGAGATACTTTTAGATGGTTTGAAATACTTAAGCATTGGCAGAATTGCGACGTCCCAAATCAATTGGGAATTTTTTTTTTAATCTCCTTCTTTTATAACTACCCCTGAGATTCTATGTGAAGATGTTTTCACTTCCCTTTTTGTTCCGGAATATAGCAATGTGTATGCTGGAATGGAAACCCCTATGTTCTTACGAAATGCAAGAGCTGAGTTCTGGAATAAGGCACAACATCTATCCATGAGGAGTCAAAAAAATATTTTTAACAATGAGAGCAGTAACACATTGTTTCTTTGATGATGTAACTGATTCAGTAGAGAGGGAAATAAGGATGAAATAATAGACAAAGGAGATTCTCAGACAAAAGTCCTGTGTAAGTGGTGAGGAGATGAAGTCACATGTAGAAGTATAGAAAGACTGGTTGTCTTTGGCAAGGGTCACAGATACTTCATTTACAGTAGCAGTTAAAAGGCAGCATATAAGTGAATGGATGCTCATAGACTGATAGATACAGTTGTGCGAGTCTCAGAAGCTTTCTTTTGATGACTTAAATTATCTCAGTGAAATAGAATGTTCATCTAGTGTTTCCAATTAAGTTTGATTTTTCTGGTAGTTTTTTAGGTGGATATCTTTTTTCAAATTAAACTATCTGTTTTCACTTTATTAAACATTTTTATCATGGGTAGCGGTGAATTTTTCAAATTTTAATATAGAGATAATCACGTATTTTACAAGCTAAGGTTAGGAAACCCAAATCCCTATAGGAATCCTGGTGGCACAGTAGTTAAGCATTTAGCTGCTGTCTTAGTTATCTAGTGCTGTTATTACAGAAATACCACAAGTTGATGGTTTTAGTAAACAGAAATTCTTTAACTCACAGTCTAGGAGACAAGAAATCTGAAATCAGGGCACCAGCTCCAGGGTAAGGCTTTCTCTTTCTGCCTGTTCTGGGGGAAGACCCTTGGCATCAATCTCCTCCTGGTCTAACAGCTTCTTAGCACAGGAACCCCAGGTCCAAAGGACGTGCTCCAATCCTCATTCTTCATTCTTGGTGGTGTGAGATCCTCTTCCTCTCTGCTCTATTCCCTCTCTTATATCTCAAAAGAGGTTGAATCAAGATACAGTCTAAACTTGTGGATTGAGTCCTATCTTACTAACATAACTGCCCCTAATCCCGCCTCCCCGCCCCGTGCACCTGTCAGTCTGTAGTATTGTGGGGGCCTCCATGTTGCTGTGATGCTGGAGGTTATGCCACCAGTATTCAAATACCAGCAGGGTCACGCATGGGGAACAGGTTCCAGCTGAGCTTCCAGGCTAAGACAAACTAGGAAGAAGAACTTGGTGGTCTACTTCCAAAAAGAATTAGCCAGTGAAAACCTTATGAATAGCAGCAGAACATTGTCTAATATAGTACCAGAAGATGAGTCCCTCAGGTTGGAAATCACTCAAAATACAACTAGGAAAGAGCTACCTCCTCAAAGCAGAGTCAACCTTAATGACAAAGATGGAGTCAAGGCTTCTAGACCTTCATTTGATGATGTGGCATGACTCAGAATGGGAAGAAACAGCTGCAAACATCCATTAATAATCCAAACATGGAATATGCACAGCATGGATCTAGGAAAATTAGAAATTGTCAAAAATTAAATGGAACACAAAAACATTGATATCCTAGGCACTAGTGAGCTGAAATGGACTAGTATTGGCTATATTTTGAATTGGACAATCATATGGTCTACTATGCTGGGAATGACAACTGGAAGAAGAATGGTGTTGCATTTATTGTCAAAAAGAACATTTCAAGATCTATCCTGAACTATAACGCTCTCGGTGATAGGATAATATCCATACACCTACCAGACCAGTTAATATGACTGTTCTTCAAATTTACCCACAAACCACTAAGGTCAAAGATGACGAAGTTAAAGATTTTTACCATCTTCTGCAGGCTGAAACTGATCAAACATGCATAGATAAATACTGATGATTGGAATGTGAAAGCTGGGAACAAAGAAGAAGGATCGGTAGCTGGAAAATATGGCCTTGGTGATAAATATGGTGTCAGGGATAGTGTGATAGAATTTTCAAGACAAATGACTTATTCATTGTAAATACCTTTTTTTTCAACAACATAAACAGTAACTATACACGTGGATCTCACCAGTGAAATACATGGGAACAAAATTGACTACATATGTGGAAAGAGATAATGGAAGAGCTCAATATCATCAGTCAGAACAAGGCCAGGAGCCAACTGTGGAACAGACAATCAATTGCTGATATGCAATTTCAAGTTCAAGTTGAAGCTGAAGAAAATTAGAACAAGTCCACGGGAGCCAAAGCATGACCTTGAGTATATTCCACCTGAATTTAGGGACCATCTCAAGAACAGATTTGACTCACTGAACACTAATGAACTAATATCAGACTAGCTGTGGAATGACATCAAGGACATCATACCTAAAGAAAGCAAAAAGTCATTAAAAAGACAGAAAAGAAATAAAAGACCAAAATGGATGTCAGAAGGGAGTCTGAAAGTTGCTCTTGAATGTTGAGTAGCTAAAGAGAAAGGAAGAAATGATGAAGTAAAAGAGCTGAACAGAGGACTTGAAAGGTTGATTATAGAAGACAAAGTAAAAAATTATAAAGATATGTGCAAAGATCTGGACATAGAAAGCCAAAAAGGAAGAATATGCTCAGCATTTCTCAAGCTGAAAGGACTGAAGAAAAACTTCAAGCCTTGAGTTGCAATATTGAAGGATTCTACAGGGAAAATAGTAAGCAATGCAGGAAGCATCAAATGAAGATGGATAGAATGCGCAGTCACTCTACCAAAAAGAACTGGTCTATGTTCAACTGTTTCAGGAGGTAGCATATGATCAGGAATAGATAGCACTGGAGGAAGAGGTCCAAGCTGCACTGAAGGCATTGGTAAAATCAAAGGTCCAGGAATTGAGGGAATACCAATCGAGATGTTTCAACAAATGGATGCAGTGCTGGAAGTGCTCATTCATCTATGCCAAGAAATCTGGAAGACAGTTAACTGGCCAAGTGACTAGAACAGATCCACATTTATGCCTATTCCAAAGAAAGCTGATACAACTGAATGCGGAACTTATTGAACAATATCATTAACATCACACGCAAGTAAAATTTTGCTGGAGAGCATTCAAAAGTGGCTTCAGCAGTACATTGACATAGAACGGCCAGAAATTCAAGCAGGATTCAGAAGAGAACATGGAACCAGGCACATTATTGCTGATGTCAGATGGGTCTTGGCTGAAAGCAGAGAATATCAGAAAGATATTTACCTGGGTTTTATTGACTATGCAAAGGAATTTGACTGTGTGGATCATACCAAATTATGGATAACATTTTGAGGAATGAAAATTCCAGAACACTTAATTGTGCTGATGAGGAACCTGTACATAGATCAAGAGTCAGTCCTTTGAATAGAACAAGGGGATATTGCTTGTTTTAAAGTCAGGAAAGGTGTGCCTCAGTTTTGTATCTTTTAACCATTCTTATTCAATCTGTATACTGAGCAAATGAAACAAGAAGCTGGACTATATGAAGAAGAAAGGGGCATCAGGACTGATGAAGACTCATTAACAACCCACAATTTGCAGATGACACAACCTTGCTTGTTAGCATGAAGGAATCTTGAAGCACTTACTGATGAATATCAGAGACCACAACCTTCAGTATGAATTGTGCCTCACCATAAAGAAAACAAAAATCCTTACAACTGAACCAATAAGCAACACCATGATAAATGGAGAAAAGATTGAAGTCAAGGATTTCGTTTTACTCGGATCCACAATCAACACCTGTGGAAGTAGCAGTCTTAGAAGCAAGGATGGCAAGACTATGTCTCACATACTTTGGACATATTATTAGGAGGGAGCAGTCTCTGGAGAAGGACACCAGGCTTAGTAAAGTAGAGGATCAGTGAAAAAGAGAAGACCCTCAACCAGATGGACTGACACCGTGGCTGCAACAATGGACTCAAACATAAGGATTTTGAGGATGACGCAGGATTGGGCAGTGTTTCGTTCTGTTGTGCATAGGGTTGCTGTGAGTTGGAACTGACTCGAGGGCACCTAACAACAACAACAACTTGGAGGATGCATAAAAAAAAAAACAGATAAAAATGTGTGAGATCTAAACGATAGGTAATATTACATGAATGGTCAGAACAACTCATGTAATAGAAGATGTAGATTCTGAGCCCACTTATTTTTTTTTTTTTTTAACAGTGACTTAAACGAGACAGAAATGTATTTTCCTCTTACATAAAGGAAGCCTAGGGGAAGTTGTATGGGGCTGGTATGGCAGCTCCACAACATCAGGATTACAGGCTCCTTCTGTTTTGCTTTTCTGCTAACCTTAACACACATCCTTATGATCCACCATCGCTGCTTGAAATTCCACCAAAATTCCACAGTCACAGAATTACCGTTTATACTATGACTTCCATTTACACTTCATTGGCCAGAACTTAGTCATGTGGCCACACCTAGATACATGGGTTGTTGGGAAATGTAGTCTTTCAGGTAGGCAGTAGTATGTCTTAAACAAACAAACAAAAAAGGACAAAACAAAACAAAACCTGTTGCCATCACATCGATTCTGACACATATCAACCCTATAGGACAGGGTAGAACTGCCCCTTCGGTTTCCAGGGTTGTGGTCTTTATAGAAGCCAACTGCCATATTTCTCTGCTGTGGAGCAGCTTTGCTTCATAGCCAAGCATTTAACCGTGGTGCCACCAGGTTTCCTTAGTTATGTGTCTGTGCTAGTACTATAAAAGGGAGTTCTATTACTAAAAGGGAAGAGAAGAACAGGTGTTATGGACTGAATTGTGTCCTCAGAAATAAGTGTTATAAATCCTAACCCCAATACCTGTGATCATAATCCAATTTGGGAATGTGTTTTCTTCGTTGTGTTACCGAGGCTGTATTAGCGTTTGCTAACCCGGATTAATCTGTTGCCCTCGAGAGGATTCTGACTCATAACGACCCTACAGGACAGAGTAGAACTGCTCCATAGAGTTTTCAAGGAGTGCTCAGTGGATTCAAACTGTCAACCTTTTGGTCAGCAGTCGTAGCTCTGAACCACTAAGCCATCAGAGTTTGCATTAACGCAGGGTATGTCTTAAATCAATTTCTTTTGAGATATAAAAGAACACATTGAGCAAGCAACAAAGCAAATAGTTGGGGGAAGATAAAAGCCATGCCACATGAGATGTCCAAGGAATAGAAGCTGAAAGACAAAATGACCTCCCTCTAGAGCCAGAAGAGAAAGCCTTCCCCCATAGCCAGCACCTTGAATTCAGAGTTCTATCATCCTAAATTGTGACAAAATAAATTTCTCTTTGTCAAAGCTGTCCACTTTTGGTATTTCTATTATAGCTGCAGCAGATAATTAAGTCAATAAGACTTCTGCCTCACCATGATTGCCTTAGACCAGAGATTGGCAAACTATACACTAAAGGCCAAATTTGGCTTTCCACCTACTTTAGTTATTTTTTCTTTCTTCCTTTTTTTTAATTGTGACAAGTATATTTATAACAAATCATTTGCCATGTCAACAATTTTTACACTTACAGTTCAGTGATATTTGTGTTGTGCAACAATCACTATTATCCATTTCTAAATATTTTCTTCATCCTTAACAGAAACTCTGTGCCCCCTAAGCAATGACTTCTCATTTTCCCCTCCTTTCTGCCCCTGATAACACTAATAAACTTTATACACTTGCCTATTTTGTAAATATTTCATATAAGTGGGATCACATAATATTTGTTCCTTTTGTAACTCACTTATTGCAATCAGCATAATGTTTTCCAGCTTCATCCATGTATCAGGACTTTACTTCTTTTTATGGTGAGTAATACTCTTCCTTATGTATGTAACACATTTAGTTTATCTATCTGAGCCTGCTTTTAACATTAGGAAAATTATCCAACAGATCAAAAATATTTAAGGTGAGGAATCTCATTTTGGTCCCTCCAGTTATTAAATTCTATAAATGAAATAAGAAAATGATCATCATAAGGTTCTTACACAGGCAGACATATCATGCTGTCACATACTTTTTCTTCTTCTTCGACATGGAGCAAGGCGAATAAGTATAAAACGAATCCAGGTATTTAATTCTAAAATATTGTAAGCAGACAGCAAACATTATATTCTACTATTTTTTTATAGGTATAACAAAAGTTAAATGGAAGCTATGTGCAAAGGTCTCGGTACTAAGTTTCTAGAGTCATCAATAAACCCACGAAAGATTTCTTTTTTAGTTGTTATTCCAATAGAGTCATGCTGATGTCCGTGTTCTTTTTGGACTTAACGGTTAAAAAATAATAGGACCCCGCTTAACAAGACCCTGCCTGGTTTCCATATCTCATCCTGTACCAGATTCCCCCTTACCCTCTGTGTACCAATTACCCAGATCTTAACTTCAGGCTAGTTGCTGCCTTAGGATTTCTGCATAAGCTTTTTTTTTTTTTTGGCCTGGGATTCTTTACCCATTGATTTGTTTCATGCTCCTTCTATCTCATCATTCAGACCCTAATTTAGAAGCCACCTCTCAAAAAAGACCCGTGTCCACCTAAATAGAATGCCCTTCCAGTCACACGTATACCACTCTATTATAATTTACTAAGAGTCTGTTATCACTATATGACTTTATTATCATCTTACATATATTTTTGTCTCCTCTATTGGAATGTAAGCTCCAAGAGGAAAGCAAAGCTGATTGTCATATAGACCACTGTATACCCAACACAAACTCAGCAATTATACGTCAATAATGAATAAACCTGGTGGTTAAGAAAAATTGTTGGTGGTTGTTATAGCTAGATAACTACTGTACATATCAATTTTGTACTTAAAAATGTTGATTTAAATGCTGTACTTTGTTTCAAATACTATAACTGATCATTACAATTATTGTCATCATATATATCACATATATTTGTCTTAATAAGAAAATGATAACAATGTAAAATCATGCTATGACCTTTGACTTCCCATAGACCTAGTCAGGGGAGACCTTTAGAAAAGAAACAGTGTCTCTCTGGTGACAGCTTTTCCACAACAGGATCAGGGAGAAAATAAACAAACACCCTTTGTATTTAGAAACCCACATCTAGAAGATAACAGCAGGAATCATTCTCCCACAGTTAAAAATAAAATAGGACAATATCATTTCTCTTGTCCTATATCTGTTGCCGTCAAGTTGATTCTGACTGACAGCAACCTTAGAGGACAAAGTAGAATTGTCCCATAAGATTTGCTAGGCTGTAATCTTTATAGAAGCAGATTGCACATCTTTCTTCCCCAGAGGAGCTGGTGGATTTGAAACATCAACCCTTCAGTTAGCAGGTGAGTACTTAAGCAATGTGCCACCAGGACTTCTTTCTTGTCCAATAAAGAATGAATAACTTCATGACACAGGCACTGTCGTTGTTGTTTGTTGTTGTTAGGTGCCGTCAAATCAGTTCTGGCTCATAGCGACCATATGCACAACAGAACGAAACACCACCCAGTCCTGAGCCATCCTCACAATCGCTGTTATGCTTGAGCTCATTGTTGCAGCCGCTGTGTCAATCCACTTCATTGAAGGTCATCCTCTTTTCCACTGACCCTGTACTCTGCCAAGCATGATGTCCTTCTCCAGGGACTGATCCTTCCTGACAACATGTCCAAAGTATGTAAGACGCAGTCTCACCATCCTTGCTTCTAAGGAGCATTCTGGCTGTACTTCTTCTAAGACAGATTTGTTCGTTCTTTTGGCAGTCCATGGTATAGTCAATATTCTTTGCCAACACCACTTTTCAAAGGCGTCAATTCTTCTTTGGTCTTCCTTATTCACTGTCCAGCTTTCACATGCATATGATGCTATTGAAAATACCATGGCTTCGGTCAGGTGCAGCTTAGTCTTCAAGGTGACATCTTTGCTCTTCAACACTTTAAAGAGGTCCTTTGCAGCAGAGTTACCACGTGTCCGTCAGATTGTCATACTGTGGGCGCTTGCGTGTTGCTGTGATGCTGGAAGCTATGCCACCAGTATTCAGATTCCAGCAGGATCACCCATGGGGGACAGGTTTCAGTTGATCTTCCAAACTAAGACAGACTAGGAAGAAGGACTGGCAGTCTACTGAAAAGCATTAGCCGGTGAAAACCTTATGAATAACAGCGGACAAAGACACTAGATTCTAAAATCTCTTGACTCCTGCATGAGTGACTCTTAGTCTGTTTCTGTAAATGATAACAAAAGGCAGTGGAGAGTTAACCACATGGGGCAGCTCTACTCTCTCCTGTCGGGTTGCTATGAGTTGGAATAAACTCGACAACAATCAGTTTTTTTTTTTTTTAGAGAGGCTTCCATATTAAATAGCACACCACTAAAAACTGAGATTATGCTTGCCTTCAAAAAGGACACTTTGTAGCACAAAAACCAGGAGAATTCTGAATTCTAACTCCTTAGCTTTTTATATGTATTTATCTTTCCCAATTTTTCCCAACCATTGAATTTAAAAAGATTAAAAATCAACAACTAAGTCTCTTTTAGACTGACATTTATTGAATAATATTTATTAAGCATCTGCTAGTTGACTAGAGGAGTCCCTTAGTGGTACAAAAGGTTAATGCTCTCTGCTATTAACCAAAAGTTTGATGTTTTAAGTCCACCCAGAGATGCCTCAGAAAAAAAAGGCCTGGCAATCAACTTCTGAAAAAAATCAGCCGTTGAAAACCCTACAGATCTCAGTTCTACTCCGACACACATAGGGCTGTCATGAGTCAGAATCAACTCCATGGCAACTAGTTAGCTAACTGGAAGCGTATGAACCACTAGGTTTACAACGTGAATGAATAAACACCACCCCTATCCTAACAATTACAATTTTGTGGAGAAAACAGAGAAAATAAAAACACACTTACTTATAAAGTTAAGTACAGTTTCTGCTTATTTATCGTTAAGGATATAAATGGGATGGAAAGCTAGAGAATAACTGAAATTACTAGAGACAAGACTTCTTGAGGAGGTGGGTGGTCATCTGAAAATGAAATTATATATATATATATATATGATTGAGGCAGATGAAGCATCTGGAGAAGGAGATGCCATCAGACAGAAGTGTGAGAACAAAAGCCATGAACTGGGAAAATGTCGATTTCTCCAAAAATCAGTTAAAAAAAAGAAGAAAAGACAAAGGGGGCTAGAGCCTTGTGAAAATGATGAAGTACAAAATGTACCGGAGAGGTAGGCAGCAATGTGGTTAGGCAGAGTACTGCAGTGTCTTGAGCAGATTTGTATGCTTAAAAGATGCCACTTAGTATTGTACATGCAAGAGATTTGATTGAATGGGGAGGATGAGACCTCACGGTACCTATAGGAGAAATTTGTTCTTGGCATGGAAGCTAGTGACAATCCAGGATTTGTTGCCTCTTCCAGAGTTTCTTCATAGCATTTTTCACCTCTGCGTTTCTCAGGGTGTACATCAAGGGATTTAACATGGGTGCAACAATGGTAAAAGACAGAGCCATTGCTTTGTCTATGGGATAAGTGGCCACAGGTCTCACATACAAGGAAATGCATGGCACAAAGAACAAGACAATCACTGTGAGGTGGGAGCCACAGAGGGAGAGGGCTTTGCGCCGCCCTTCAGAGTTGCAAGATTTTAGGGAGCAGACAATGACCATGTAGGAGGCAACGAGGATAAGGAAGATGGCCACACACACCACCCCACTGTTGAGGATGACCAAGAGGCCCAGCATGCACGTATCCATGCAGGCCAGTGTCAGAAATGGAAATAAATCACACTTAAAGTGATCAATGACATTGGGACCACAGAAGGGTATTTGGTACATGAAGAGAAGCTGTACTGTTGCATGCATGGACCCGCCTACCCAGGCCCCTCCCAGCAGCAGGCAGCACACCTGAGAAATCATGACAGTCATGTAGTGCAGGGGCTTACAGATGGCCACGTAGCGATCATAGGCCATCATGATGAGAAGGATGATTGACACCCCACCAAAGAAATGTTCTGCAAAAAGCTGGATCATGCAGCCTTCTAGGGAGATGGTAGTACTGTCAGAGAAGGAATCCACAATCATCTTGGGGGTTATGACAGAAGAATAGGTGGCATCCATGAGTGAAAAAGAAGTAAGGAAAAAATACATAGGTTACCTCAGACTCTGACTTGCAGTCATAGTTACCACAATGAGTAAGTTTCCCAGTACAGTGGCCACATACATGATTAGAAACACAGCAGAGAACATTTTCTGTAGCTCTGGGTTCTTTGTAAGACCCAAAAGAATGAATTCAGTCACATTGTCTTGATTTTCCATTTACTGTAGGCTGATGTAATCACACAACTATGAGCTGGAAAATCTGCAAGAGCAATTTTTTTTAATTATTGTAAAAATGTTATAATACAAATGCAACATTTGTCAATTCAATATTTTTCACATGTACAATTCACTGATAGCAATTACATCAATTGTGTTGTGCAACCGTTACCAATATTCGTTGCCAAATTTTCCATTCCATTAAGAGAAACTCAGTGCTTCCTAAGTAATGATTCTCCCTTTCATCCTCTCTCCTGTCCCTGGTAGCTACTGTTAAACTCTGATCTCTATGCATTTGCCTATTCTGGGTGTTTCATATTAGTCAAAGGATGTATAACATTTGTCCTTTGTAAAAGCAATATTATTACTTCTTTTTACTTTGCTTTAGGTGAAAGTTTACAGCTCAAGTCAAGTTCTCATTCAAAAATTTATACACATTTGCAAACCTCACAATATGACAGCAATATTATTTTTAATTGATGATCACCAGGTGTTAGGCATTTTTTGTGCCCCATCTCACACCCTCTTGACCTATCTTTCCAACCATTGCCCTCGCAGCCAGCTGTTCACAATTATAGCCTGACAGTAGCTTGATTCTACAAATTGATCCAACACTACCTCCTCTCACAGTCACATCTGTTGCTTTCTGTCCATGCACTTGCTACTTGAGATATTTTGGAGACCCTGATACATCATTCTCACACAAACACACACTTAGAAATATGAGGGATTTCACATTCCAGAGGGAAACTCTTGATCATTTGGATATAGGAGCCAGAAGATAAATGGTAACCAGCTCAACTCAACCTTGGGTTAACTTGCTTTCCTTCCCTCTTTCACTCTTCCCAGTTCCTCTATCCTGTTTCCCAGAATAAATCACCTACATACAAGCTCTTCTCTCAGCCTCTTCTTTGGGCCCAAGCTAGAACGCTGACCTTTAATAACTTGACATCCAAGAACTTGGGAATTTTCTTGTGAATTTTCATTCATTTATTTCACATATTTATTGAGCCCCTAAAATGTGCTATTTGGAAAGCCTACAAGACAGAGAGGCTATATCCCAAGGAATCTCTACTTATTAAGGCCTATCCTCTGCTCCTCCCACCCACATTTCTTTCTTTTCAAATTGGCTTAGTGTTGTCATTGTTATTATTAATATCATTATGTATTTATAATATTCAATGAGTCTTTACTATGTCTCAGGCAGTAGAATATCCTATGAGATATTTTTGTCATTTTAGAGTTAAGCTACTGAAGTTTAAAAAAAAAAAAAAACATTGCTATCAAGTTGATTCTAACTCATAACAACTCTGTAGGACACAGTAGAACTGCCCCATAGGGTTTCCAAGGAGCCTGGTGGATTTGAACTGCTGAACTTTTGGTTAGCATCTATAGCTCTTGGGGTGAAAAAAATGACATCAACGTCATCATACAACTAGTAAACACAGAAGCCAGATTTTTCTGGTTCTAAAATCATTTCCATTAACAAATTATATTGTATTTCTTACTCTAGTATCAAGTGCACAATACATGTGAACCACTGTTTCATGATATAATCTCACTTTTCTAATAATCCAATGAAATAGATATATTCTTCCTGTACTCACCAGAACATGCAACAAGTCTACTACAGTAAAGAACATGTTCTGCTTATATACATTAAGTATCTAGTCCTGAAGCTATAAATTACAATGACTGCCTGACTGCCCAATTGTTTCTAGTAATTTC
This sequence comes from Loxodonta africana, assembly GCF_030014295.1. Lineage (NCBI taxonomy): Eukaryota > Metazoa > Chordata > Mammalia > Proboscidea > Elephantidae > Loxodonta > Loxodonta africana. The sequence continues at coordinate 3,716,805 of NW_026975011.1, read as the reverse complement.
CCAGATGTGCTGCTTACAGAAACTAAAACTTAGTTCTCTTTCTCTGTTCCAGGAAGACCCAGGTCACACGTGATAGACACCATCTCCACACATAAGCATAGTGTATATCATTCCTTCCATTCTTCCTTGGGAAGGGGGACTCTCAGATAGAACAAAGGGTTCTAAAGATGAGCCAAAGTATCAATAAATCAACCCATGTATTTTTTTTTTTAATTTATTACATGCTAGCAATGTGCTTGGTCTGCTTTTTGCATTATCTCATCTTTTTTTTTCATATCACACGAAATGGTGCTATCATGAATCCCATCTTGTGGATAAGGAAAATGAAGCTTAAAATTATTATCTTATCTATGATGAGTGTGGATTATGGATCCAAGTATCTTATTTCGAAGCACAAGTGCTTCACCGCTAGACTCTATACCATTGAAGAAGTGATCAGCAGCCTCTATTAGCAAGATGCAATGTGTTTCTGTAGCAAAGAACAAATGATATGGTAAAAGCACTGTTTCAGTAGGCAGCAAACTCCCCTTTACTAAGGGTACTTGAAAATAGGCTGTCTTTTCCTTGGCAGGAATGTACAAAGGGCTTTTCTTTAAATGGTGATATAAACTACATGTCCTCTAAATACTAAGAGTCCCATTCTTAGCATCACCCTTACCCCCTACTCAACAAAGTAAGCAACTTCCAGAAGACTCTTTTCAAATCTACAGTATATGGACCAACCCGGATTTCTTTCACCTTGAGCTCAAATAATTCAAAAGTTCTTGAATAGCTCTAATCAAATAGAAAGAACACATTCTTGGAAATCAGGATAGCTGAGTTTTATTCCACACTGTCTCTCTACTGCCTTAGGGTACCTTGTTAGGGTGCTTACCACATTGGGCCTCAGTTTCCTCCTCTGGAGTGTGACTTGATTTTGGCAGATGATGGAATCCTAGGAGTTCGAGGGCTACATCTCAGGACTCTATCCCTTTCAAACAGAGCAGCTCAGCTCATCTTCACTAAATGTTTACTCTTCCAAGTAAAATTTCCTTTGAGCCAATTTAGCACTTGAAATGTTTTAAAACAACACACACTGGAATAGATTAAAATGCTCCTCTGTTGAAATCTATTAATTTATCACTCTTCGACTTTGACTACTAGTGCACATCTAAACAGAGCCTGACGTTTATCACTCTCCCCCACAACTAGTCAACCTGCTATTTTTGTTCTTCTCCCTCCCACTGCAGTCAGACCCATCTCCTGCTACAAGAACACACACCTCAGCCAATTATTTTGTACCCTGGGAAAGGCCATGGATTCACAGTGAGCAGACTTAGTTTTCCATTCCAATCAGGCACTGGAGAAAACAGCTGCCCTCGAGTCAATTCCAACTCACAGGGACCCATGCGTGTCAGAGTAGAACCATGCTCCATAGGGTTTTTGGTGGCTAATGTTTTAGAAGTAGATCACCAGGCCTTTCTTCCAAGGCACTTCTGGGTGGACTTGAACCTCCAGTTTTTCAGGTAGCAACTAAGAGTGTTAACTGTTTACACCACCCAGGGACTCCATCAGGCTGCTTACTCACTTCTTAGTATCAACTTTCCTAACCTTCAAATCCTGCAAAAAATAAAAGAATGCAACAGTAAGTAAAGTCAACATGTGTCGTACTTACCACTTGAGGGTACATGATTTTCTCTTTTAATTCCCACAAAAACTGTATGATATACGAACTATTTTTTATCATTTTTTGAAATTCCAACCTGAATTTCTGTTGCAGCGAATGAGGCTTAGGAACTTGTGAAACTTGCTTAAAGCCTTTTGTCAGGTACTTGATTGAGTTCACAGCACAGGCTACCAGCCACTATGTTCTACAACCCTTCCAAGAATTTTATATTCTGCCTCACAATGCTGTAGTGAAGGTCAAAGGAAGTAAAAAGCATGAGATTCTTTGGAGTGCACTGTTCAAATATTCATGATTATTTTCCATTCATTTAAGTTACTGCTTCCTCTGCCCATGCCCTCGGCTGTCACCCCATCCATCATCATCCCTCCTTCATGCCTCACTCCTAATACCCCGTTCACCAGTCTTCATGAATATTTTGCTTGACATTTATGGTGTTTCTATTAGTCTGCCTTTCATACAACGCAGCAATGAACATCATTTTACAAATGTCTTTGTTTATTAGTTTGAATATTTTTATTGGAGAAATTCCTAGAAACATCATCATCGAGACCAGAGGCATATCTACGGAAAGTAGCGCCTAAGGAGATTAGTTTTAAGTTGCTGAATGATGTCTCACAACTAGAGATGTAAACTGCCCTTCCCTTCCTCCCCTCAAGTGGTGTCCAGGGCCTGTCTCATACTTGCCATACCCTAGTTATGCTTCTACCCTAGATGTGCTTCTAAAAATATGCACATTTTTAACTCTGATGGATTCTGTACCATTAAAACCCTTTGCCTTGGAGTTGATTTGGACTCATAGTGACCCTGCAGGGCAGAGTAGAACTGCCCCATAGGGTTTTCAAGGCTGTAATCATTACAGAAACAGACTGTTACATCTTCCTCCTTCAGAGCAGCTGGTGGGTTCGAGCCACGAGCCTTTCGGTTAGCAGCTGAGCACTTAACCACTGCGCCACAAGGGTTCCTTTCTATAGCATTACTCTCTCAAAGTTCTGTTTTATTCCCATCAGTAGTGTATTAAAGAGTCATTTCCCTGTATTCTTACTCACATTAGATATTCTCAATCTTGGTTATATTCAACAAATTATAGGGTGAAAAATAATATCTCATTTAATTCGCATTCATTCAATCATTCATTCAAAGAATTTCATTGATGACATAGGTTACAAACTGGTACCCAGAAAAAGCTGAGTGAAATACAATGTAACATCTGTGTAGAGATATACTGTCTATATACAACTATCCATATCAAACTAATAATAATAATAAATTGTTAAACACCTGCATTTTTGTACTTGGTTAGTTTTTGATATAACTATCTTATTTAATTCTCACATCTGGCAATGACAAGGCACAGTTTATGACTGAGGAAGAGCAAAACAAACAAACTGCTCAAGGTTATACAGTTATTAAGTGACAAAGTCTGGATTTGAATCTATTCACCATTGCACTTTACATCTCTAGTCATGAAACATCATTCAGCAACTTAAAACTAATTGCCTTAGGCACTATTTTCTGTAGATACACCTCTGGTCTCGGTGATGATGTTTCTAGGAATTTCTCCAGTAAAAATATTCAAACTAGTAAACAAAGACATTTGTAAAATGATGTTCATTGCTGCAATGTATGAACTTTATAGGCTATGTATGTTTCCTCTGCCTGAATTTCTCACAGAGATAATTTCTCCCATGAAGTCCTGGAAAACAAGAAGAGGTTAGCAATGTGTTCAGTGAGTGCCTCTGGGTAGTCATTTTTAATGAGCAATCAGCAGCCCTGCTTTCTTGGGAAGGTATGTGCCCCAAGCATATACATCATGAATAAGGACTTTAAAAGGACTATTTCCGTCCGTAAGTCTTCCGAATACACCTTGCTTTTCTTGAGAGTCGAAGACTTGTTAGTGAAGACAGAATAATCTCCAGTTGTGCTTTTGTGTAGGATGGAAGTTACTATATGATTGTACATACAAAAATTAATATTTACTTGGAATTCTTCTGCAGAAAGGGAGGGTTATTCTTTCTTAACTTCTCCACCCTCTTCCTAAGCAAATCACCAGCATCACCCCCAACACAACACTACCACCACCCCTTCAGCAGGGATGCTCACAAATAGGTGTGTAAGTTTTTATATTGATTGAGAGATATATTTTAAAGATTTCAACTCACCATGACATTGATAATGAAAACCAGAAATCTGAAGTATCTTTTACTAAGTAAAAGAGAAAAAAATAAAAACACCATGTAAGTTTTTTCTCAGAGGCTATTACTAGAAAAATTAAGGTTAAAGAAATTGGTACAAAAGGAAACAAGATATATAGATATATATAGAGAGAGAGAGCACCCTGGTGGTGTAGTGGTTAAAGCACTCAAGTGCTAACCAAAAGATCAGGAGTTCAAACCCACCAAACACTCTGTGAGCAAAAGATGTTGCAGTCTGCTTCTGTAAAGATCGCAGCCTTGAAAACCCCATAGGGCAGTTCTACTCTGTCCTATAGGGTTGCTATGAGTCAAAATTGACTCAACGGCAATCAATATGTACATATATATACCATTGCTGTTGAGTTGATTCCGACACATAATGACCCTATAAGACAGAGTAGAACTGCCCCACAGGGTTTCCAAGGAACGGCTGATGGAGTCGAACTGCCAACATTTTGGTTAGCAGCCAAAAGCTTAACGAATGCACGACCAGGGCTATATATATATATATATATATATATAAATGTATTAAGTATATCTAAACATATGAGAAAGAATAGAAGGAAAACAGAAAAAAAAATTTTTAAACTATCCTCATCACACCAAGTGTTCCCATTCCTTTCTACAAGCACATCTTTGAATCACGTATACACACTCTTTTATTTGCTAATATCCATATCTGGATAAAGGCCCAAATATTAAATTATGACATTTCTGTTTTGATAACGTGCCAAAAGTATTAAGGTAAATGAAGCTAAAAATTGTTGATAGCTCAAGGTTCTTACCCTGAGATCACAATTTGTGTAAACAGATCAAACAGGTGAATTATTAACACATTTTAGGTATAATTGTGCGTGTGTTTAGATGATTCAATTATTTCAACAATTTCAAAATAGCAACTTAAATTAACAGGAACATGTTTAATACTTAAGCTTTTAGGGCCATCTCCAAAGCTCAGTCTGGTGTCATCTCTGGCTTCTGAGAACCCAGCTAGTTACCCAATGATCTCGGCAGGTAGAGGGTAGAAGGCCGTTGAGATAAATATTCTAGGATCACGTCAGAGTAACTAAAGGTCTGACTCTGGCCAGAATTTACTCACATGAAGCTTCTTTTATAGAACAGCAAGAAATTAAGACATGTGAGAGTTTCAGCTTGGTTATTCCAAATGTAGAGGCAAGTAAATCAGGACCTGTACAAGCCAATAAATAGTCCTATTACTTAATGGGGAATTATTTTGATAGAACTCAATGGCAACAGGTAGAGTGTCTAATGATTTTCAAAAGAAATTTAAAACAGGTGCTCTAAGTGACAAGGACTTATATAGGAAAAAACCTTTGTGGTTGGCAGAGTAATTTAAATTTTCTCTAAATAGGAAAGATTGCCAAAAGACAGCCAGGAAAGCTATTTACAAAATCATTCAAGGGACTGTGCCTGCCATCTAGCTGTACTTTGAGCTTAATTTGAAAGGAGTTTCCAATCCACATCTTAGAAGAAGCATCATTAATAAGATACCTTCCTTTGGGTAATGGGCCTGTACTAAAAGAGGACAGAGTGCTATTTTCAAAAGCTGGAAATGCACCAACTTGCATCATTGGAATTGCATCCCTTTGAGGCTGAGTCTCTACTGACTAAGGAGCTGATCACCTTGCAGTGAATTCCCATTTAGCTCTCAGGGGTTGATCATCACTGGAACCAGACCAAGTTGATGATTCACAAGCACAAATACAGATCCTAGTATTAACCATTCGATTATTTACTCCAGGACTAAGCTCTGTCCTTAAATAACAGAATGACCACAACCATCTTTCTGCTTGATAATATAGATCCAAAAAAAGAAAAAAGAATACAACTTATTGGCCATCTAGCAGGGACCAGGACTGAATTTTTCTATGACCTAGCCTGATGATCTTTTCATCTTGTAACACTATCATTAAAATTATATCACATCTGACTTTGTGAATTCCAAAGTCAAGAAAGACCCTCTGTGCCTTGGGTTACTGGCACATTTCTATAATTACTTAGCATTTGATAGAATTTTTCCTTGATATTTTTAACATAATGCCTCAATTGCTTATAAGATTATGGCAGAATATATAATTATCTCATACAACAACTTTCTAATCTTCAATGGCAGCACACTGCTGGAACGAAGAAAGATGTTCTTGGATTATTCATTTTATATTTGAATGTTTATTGTAAGACTCATTGAGCCATATTTTCATCCCCTACTCTAGAAACAATATGAACAATTATTTTAAGGGCAAATAAAAAACATGGTGCAAGACTGGGTGTTTCATTCTGCTATGCGTAAGGTTGCTATGCATAGGAACTAGCTCCACAGCAAACAACGACAACAAAAAGCTGGTTAAAGACAAAAAAATAGTTTCTACTATTCAGGATTGAAAAAAGTATCTCAGCCAGGAAAAATAAGGATTAACTATCTCTTACTTCATAAGAAATTGTATTCTCAAATAACTTGTTTCCAATTTAGATATATTTCAGGTTATAGCTTTTATTCTCTTCTACCTTCATTAATAAAAAAGATACTAATACCCTACTTTTGCAACTTGTTCATTGGAGTTTACAACTTGGTAATTCATATATTTGACCTTGCACTTGGGAATTTGCAACTGTTTCATTGACATATTTGACCTTACACTTTGCAAGTCTCCTGAGAGGAAATTTTACAAAACATTATCCTCCCAGACGATGGACAACCTCTGCATTTGGATCATCTTTGCTAATCTACTACTATTACTCTACCTTCTCATCTAATGATTTATACATGGAGCCTTCTAACTAAGGTCCCTGAGTGGTGCAGATGGTTAAGCATTCAACTACGAGCAGGAAAGTTGGCCATTTGAACCCACCCAAAGGTTCCTTGGAAAACAGGCCTGGTGCTCTGCTTTTGAAAGGTCACAACCTTGAAAACTCTATGAGGCAGTTCTACTCTTATACACATGGGTCATCATGAGTCAGAATCAACTCAATGGCAACAAACAACAAAGAGACATGCTTTTCCTTATCACAGACAGGTATATTATCTACCTATTTATGTATTTCATGTATCTCTGTGCTATATATGTACACACACACTTCAAACAACTACACAAATCTACATCCAGTTATTGTCTTTTGCATCACTCCTTAATAAAACTATTTTCTTCATTATACTTATTTCTAACAAACTTACATTATTCATTTATTTGTTTACTTGTTTATTACTCATCTAATCCTTACTGGAATTTAAGTTCCACACAAACACGACTCTTGTCTATAGTGTTCTACACTATATGCCCAGTCTTTGGAACTGTCTGGCACACTGTAAGCACTGAACAATATTTCTTGGATAAAAAAATTGGGCAAAATTTCCTAAACTTAATTGGCCATACGGCCATTTTTCAAGTAATATATTGCATATAACACAGTATGCAATAACACTGGGAAAAACCCTTAAGAAACAATATTTACCTTTTCAAGATTCTGCCTTCATGCCCAAGCAGAGTATCAATTCACCTGCATGGTTGAGTTGCTTATTTTTCCTCCAAACTTCTCTCTTACTTTTGGGTCACTTTCTTTTAAATTCAACAATTATTTATTCATTCCTTGAGTCCATCGAATCCCTCTTTTTAAGTACACATATTCTCTTGAAGGGTAGTACATTTATGGGAATGAGATCATTTTCTCTGGCACAGGAATCAAGAGAGTGTGAGTAACATGGGAAGCTGAAGTCAAGAAACAGATGAAGGGAAGATAGAGGCTCTCTCAAAAACAATGGACGAAAGCCTCAAGGACAATCTTTATAAGGAGCAGGTCTGTGTTTTGATATTTTTGCATCATGCCAGGAAGCATTGTGTGAAGTGAAAAGAATAAAGGAGACATAGTCTAAAAATTTGACAGTGTTGCTTAACCTCGTTGAGATTTGTTTTCTTCTTGTAGAAAATGGGGCAAAGGCCTACTAACAATATTGTTATTGCTAGGTGCTGTCAAGTTGGTTCTGACTTATAGCAATCCCATGCACAGCAGAACGAAACACTGCCTCACCCTGTGCCATCCTCACAATCATTCTAACAATACTTGTGACTAGAATTAAGAGAGTTTTAGTATATAAAGAACCTAACAAAGTATATGCCTCAAAATTGGCCTTTCACAATGGTTAGCTCACTACTCTCACTTAGATAATGACTAATATTCTCACTGATTAAACCAAAGTATCCTCACACAGAAGATCCAAATATGATTTATCTTATTCATTTTAGGATAAACTTTGCACACTTCCTTTAAGTAAATAGAGAAAAGATTGAAGTTGTCAAAGATTTCATTTTACTTGGATTCACAATCAACACCCATGGAAGCAGCGGTCAGGAAATCAAAAGACGCATTGCATTGGGTAAATTTGCTGCAAATAAACTCTTTAAAGTGTTGAAAAGCAAAGGTGTCACCTTGAAGACTAAAGGGCGCCTGATCCAAGCCATGGTATTTTCAATCACATCATATGCATGTGAAAACTAGACAGAGAATAACGAAAACCGAAGAAAAACTGACGCCTTTGAATTGTGGTGTTGGCAAAGAATGTTAAATATACCATGGACTGCCAAAAGAATGAACAAATCTGTCTTGGAAGAAGTACAGCTAGAATGCTCCTTAGAAGACAGGATGGCGAGACTGCATTTTACATACTTTGGACATGTTGTCAGGAGGGATCAGTCCCTGGAGAAGCATATCATGCTTGGTAAAGTAGAGGGTCAGCAGAAAAGAGAAAGACCCTCAACAATATGCATTGATACAGTGGCTGCAACAGTGGGCTCAAGCATAACAACAGTTGTAAGGATGGCGCAGGACCGGGTGGTGATTCGTTCTGTGGTACTTAGGGTAGCTATGAGTCAGAGCTGACTTGACAGCACCTAACAACAACATAGTAACATAGAACGACCTGCATAAAAAAGCATTATTGCTGGAAAATATTGCTACATGAGAAAAATATCTGCAACAAATTTGACGTAATTTTTCCTGGAGGACAAATTGAATCATTAGGACTGAAAGTAAATTCCTTATACAGAGACATAAACATACCACAGAAAGTATATTTTATTTGCAAAGAGAATATGACTGAGATATAGAAGTTCTGGATTTAAATTCTGTACCTGAGATCTTAGATGTCTGACCTGAGGCAACTAAATTAACTAAACTTCTTTTAGCTTCAATTTGCTTCTCTGTAAGGTGGGCACATACTGAAGCTACCAATTGAGTACATAGATGAAATGACCTAACATTCATTTAATGTAAATACATTTACAGAGCAATAGCTTTGGAACCTTACTGTAAATCTTTGTGTTGAGATTAAATTAAAAAAAAAAAAATGTTTACCTTCATTGTTTCAAATGGCTCCTCAAGTCTTGGTAAGAAAAAAAAGTCCTTTACAGTCATGAAAAACTGCATGCTACATCACATTTGAGAAAATAAGATCAAATTAAAGGTAAATTCAAAATGTCTGGCTTATATTTTGTGCTGAAAAAAATTTAGAAACATGATACAAATTGTTTCTTCTATTAGCGCCTCTTGTTTTTCTTGGTAGATTAGTGGTGAAAAACAACAACAAATCGGCAGTGGTTCTTTCATTCCCAGCTGTCTATCCTCCCCCCCCCACTCCCATATATCCAAGAACTTCTTTTCTCTTTTTTGCTTACTGCAGGCAAAACCAAATACACACACACACACACACAAAAAGAAGTCCTGAGACCAAGGTGCTGTGGAAAAGCCAATTTCACCCAAGTAACATACGATTGAAGAATTTCATAAAATAGTAGTGAGACTGGAGCAAAGTGTACTCTAGAATCACCGAACAAGGGACTTGCAGTCCTTTCTCTGATGTATATCCTGAATGTATGCACAATGAGCATTGGAATAAAGTACATGAAAAACTATCAAAAGCACCTATCAAAGGGCCTAACCACCATCAAATGCTCAATAAATGTTAGTTTCTGGGCCTTGTTTTGATCAGTGATCTGCAAAACTTGAAAATCCTCTTTCACAGTGTACCACAGATATGATCCTTCCTATCTATTTACATCATCACTTTCTGGCATAATGAACAGCCTAAGCTACTCTTGTCTTCAAAAAACTTCTCATGGCATTTTTTACCTCTGTGTTTCTCACTGTATAAATGATAGGGTTTAACATGGGGGTGAGAACTGCAAAAAAGACAGTTACCAACTTGTCCACTGGATAGGTGGTCACGGGACGCATGTAAGTGAATATACAGGGCACAAAGAAAAGTACAACTACAGTAAAATGGGAGCCACAGGTGGAGAGGGCTTTGTGCTGCCCTTCAGAGCCATGGGATTTCAGGGAGCACAGGATGACTATGTAGGAGATGAGTAGCATGGAAAAAATGAGCAAGCACATGGCCCCACTGTTGGCAGCCACCACCATTCCAGGTATATAGCTGTCTCTGCAGGCAAGCTTCAGCAGTGGGAAGAGGTCACACATGAAATGGTCAATGGTATTGGGACCGCAGAAGGGCAAGTTGATCACGAAGAGAATCTGCACTGTGGCATGAAGGATCCCACCAATCCAGGCCGCAACCACCAGGAGGTGGCAGAGTCCCTGTCGCATGATGGTAGTGTAGTATAGGGGCTTGCAGATGGCAACATAGTGGTCATAGGCCATGACAATGAGGAGGATGATTTCTGACCCTCCCAGGAAGTGTTCCACAAAGAGCTGAGCCAGGCAGCTGCCCAATGAGATGGTTCTCTTCTGGTAGAGCAGGTCAATGATCATTTTGGGGGTGGTGACGGAGGTGTAAGAGGCATCTATAAAGGACAAGTAGGTGAGAAAGAAGTACATGGGAGCCAAAAGTGTGGGGCTGAAGGAGATGGTGATGACAATAAGCAGATTGGTCAGCACAGTAAATAGGAAAATGTACAAAAAGACAATGAAAAGTATTTTCTGCAAGTGTGGATTCTGTGTGTGTCCCAGGAGAATAAATTCAGTCACATTGTTGGGAGGCATGAGACGATCCATTAAGGGAATGATGTCTTTCTGAGACCTGAATTACCTGCAAAAAGATAAAGAAAGATACCTAATTAATGGTGGAAGGGTTATAGTTTGAATTTCACAATATACAAATAGGGTAGTTGCCATAATTATGCAGCTTGTCCTTAGCACCCTTCACCACGGTAACTGGTTCAATTATTCTTTCCTGCTTCCTCCATGTGCTTTCTCCTTATTTTCAGAGACACCTAATCAACTATAAAGCATCTTCTATAGGGCAACAACTGATGTGTAATTTACTGAGAAAATACTCGGCAATATACATGAGGGGAACTGGATTCTCATCCGGCTTCTGCCTCCGTGTGACTTTGCTAAGTCCTTTCCCTACGCTTCTGAGCCCTCCTCTGCACCTGGGAGCTTAGTAATCGTAACTGTGAAATGTATCCTGGGAGCTTCTAAGTACTGCACACAGGTAAGAGTTATTCCTTCTTCCAGGAGAATTTGCATTCGAGCCCCCAGTTCTAACTGCAGAATGAAAGACATTATTGTCTCCTGGTCAAGAAATATCTATCATAAGGCGACAGATTAGGGAATTTTGTAACCAGTTGGAAACACCCACCACAAAACATATGCTCTTCATGTCTGTTTCCTTGCTGTGCCTACTAAAGTGTCAAAGAATGTCTGCAGTGTCTGGCACTTATCAAGTGATGAACGCTTGGTGAACTGACACTTTCTATACAACCCTGTGTAAGAATACACATGCTTTGCCAGTCTGTAAACCTAGGAACCCAAGTGCTCTCGTCCTTCCACTCTGTTTATTACTACTCTTTATGAGAAAAATAAACTTTTGGAAGGTAGTTGCATTCCAGTTTGATGTTTCCAGCAAATTTTGTGGGGTGAGTTGAAAATATTAATTGGCTCTACGAAACAGCATATTACCAGATCATTGACTGTCAAGATAGTTATAATTTTGGCTCATTAATACTGTTTATTTTATAAAATTATATTGCAATGTAATTTAACTTAGTTCCACTCAGTAAAATTACAGCCTTAATAAAATCAGATAAAACGACCAACCAACCAAACCTCTTGGATAAGTTTTCAGCCCACGAAGCTCTATCAAGAAAAGGGAATCCTTATTTCCAAAGTTTTAAGAATAGAATTTTAAGTTGGAGAAGAGAAAGAAATATATTTTTGGTGAGATAAATAAAATATTGAATATATATGAATATATACATGCATATATATATAATATATGTACATACAAACCTATAAAATCTACTTATTACATGTTCACTCATTCAATAGATATTTATTAGACTCTCATTATGTGCATTAATATATGTGTTTGACTACATGAAGTCATGAAAAAAGTCCTTGTTACTGTTTTAGTGATACCTCTCCCTAGCACTTTATTAGCAAAGAGCAATGGCTCATCCATCCATGAGATGAATGATCCTCCTATGTCTTTTGTGCTCCTGCTATATGAATTCTTATGCCTTCTTCTCCCATCCTGCCCAGCAGGTCCATCATCCATCACTCTTAGTTACAAGATTTTGCATTATTTATAAAGCGAGGATAATCATCCCATATTTGGAAGCATAAAGTTCCCAGAGAAAAGAAAAGGGAAAATATAAAGTAAAATTTATTCTGTAAAAATTATGTATTTTCTTTTCAAAGATAATCAGGTAAAGGGCTTTTATTTTTTAATTAGCCAAGATGAAAATCTTACACCTATGTGAAAACACAGTGCAGCAGCTTCTCTGCAATTTCCTTATTGCGAAGTGGACTCCCCCCAAAAAAGTAAAATGTACATAATGGAAAAATAAGGCATTATGTATAAAAAGTAGTTTAAAAATAGCTATGAAGAAATAGAAATCACTGCCTTTTTTATTTGGTGCAATAATCTCCTAGGAATAATTTTTTTTTTTTATGAATAAACCCTTGAAAACATTTTAAAAGGAGAAAAATTGTTATGTACAAATATGTTCAACACAATTATTAATAAACCAATAAAAAATAAAACTGTATGACATGTGCAGCATTAGAAAAACGGTGAGGCCAAATATTTTGCATTTCATGGAATGGTGTATAACTTTTAAAAGGGATTTTTTTTTTTTTTAAGAATTGTGTAATGTCATAGGAAAACTCTTCTCATCATTTAAGTGGGACAATTTGCATCTGAATTTGGACATCTAATTTGATTCTAACTAATTTAAATATATTTCAATTGAAAGAAAGGAAAATAATTTGAAATGTTGTTATTTGGTTGTGGGAGGTGGGGTGGAAGGTGACCATACAGTTTTAAGGTCCGTTTAAATCTGAGATTCTATAATTATATTCTTTTCTCAAAAAAAAAAAAAAAAAAATTCTCACCTATGAACTTATCTGGCACAGCTTCCTGCCCAGGGCCCCAAGCCACTGTTAAATCACCCAGACAGAAATAAGAAATAAGTAAAGTTGTAAGATTTAAAGTGCCAATAGCTCAGCTACAATAAATCTCTTTGCTGATTTATAAATGGCACCTTTGAATAATGCCTTTCTCTTGAGGCTTAAAAATGTTACTACATATCCTATTTGCAGGCAACTTCTCTGAAGTTTCTTAGCTGTAGCTAATGAGACCTCAGGAGTATTTCATCATCATTAGCAGAACTTGCCAACCACCCAATTATTTCCAGTTACCTAACTGAACATCAGAGAACTTTTATAAGAATCCATCTTTAATTTTTAAATTCTTCCCTAAGTCTACAAGAAGAAAAATCACATGACAAGAGAAAAAAATGAGTTGACCACTTAAGAATAAATGAAAAGATATTAGAATCTGGATATTTTGATAACAAATTAGCTTAGTGGGCAGTTTCTAGGTGTTTGGCATTATATAAACAGCTGCTATCTTAGTTATCTAGTGCTGCTATAAAAGAAATGCCACAAGTGGAGAGCCTCAACAAAGAGAAATTTATTCTCTCCTAGTCTAGGAGGATAGAAGTCCAAATTCTGAGTGCCAACTCTAAGGTAAGGCTTTCTTTCTCTGTGGGTTCTGGAGGAAGCTCCTTATCATCAATCTTCCCGTAGTCTAGGAGCTTCTCTGTGCAGGAACCTCAGGTCCAAAGATTGCACTCTGCTCCTGGCATTGCTTTCTTGGTGGTATGAATTTCCCAGGTCTCTCTGCTCACTTCTTTCTTTTCTATCTCAAAAGAGATTGTCTCAAGACACAATCCAATCTTGTAGATTAAGTCCTGCCTCATTAACATAACTGCCACTAATCCCATCTCATTAATATCCTAGAGATAGGATTTAAAACACATAGGAAAATCACATTAGATGACAAAATGATGGACAATCACACAATACTGGGAGTCATGGCCTAGCCAAATTAATACACATTCAATTCAATCCATGATATTCCACACTTTGGCCCCAAAAACTTCATGTTCTCACCACACGTAAACCACATTCACCCCATTGTATCATAGCAAAAGTCTTAAGCCACTCCAAGTCCCAAGTCCAAAAATTCTTCCTCATTTGCGAAATCTAGAATAGAAGCTATCTGCTTCCAAAGTACAATGGTGGAACAGGCACAAATTAAACATTTCCATTACAAATGTAAGAAATTGGAAGGAAAGAAAGGATAATAGGCACCATGTAAGTCAGCAGAACACATTACATTTGCCCTTAAGGCTTTGAAAATAATCCTCTGTTCTCTGAGACCATTTACACAAAGGCCCTATCCTCCAGATCTAGCTATTGGCCATGCTTTCTGGATTCTGAGTGGAGGTCCCTCGGCCCTGGGCCTCTGTTCCACCTTCCAGGCCCACTGGGACAGCAACTCTGCTCCTTCAGCTTTAGGCACACCATTCTCCTAGTCCATCTGAGTGGTGACTCCACTCTTAGAAATACCAGGGGCCATGGCTCCACCCTCTGAGACCCCAGAGGTTGTGGCCATACCCTTTAAGACTGAGGCAGCTTGTTTTCCTGTGTTCCTTGTCTTTTCAGCTTCTGCCTCCTGGTTTCTTGTCCTCTCAGCCCCTAGGGCCTCACAACCCATATCTGCCCTGCTGGGGAAAGATTTCCAAAGCTCTGTAGCTCCACTGATAAGTATCTGGAGGCACCCCACACTGCCAAGAAGCCTACTGCCAAAGGCCGTCAGCTCTTGCACTTCGTGGGTGGGCTCCAGTGTCATCTCATGCTGGACTCCTTGTTCTGCCACTGCTGGTTCTCTGCCACTGCTTCTTGCCATCTGTGCCATCTCCAGTGTAACAGCTCTCTTCATTTTCCTCTGAATCCTCTATACATTCACTGTTTCAAAACTTCTTCCACATTTTAGGTATCTCTTAGAGCAGCACCCCACTCTTGGTACCAAATTCTTAGTTATCTATTGCTGCTATAACGGAAATACCACAAATGGGTGGCTTTAACAAAGAGAAATTCATTCTCTCACAATCTGGGAGGCTAGAAGGCCAAATTCAGGGTTCCAGCTCTAAGGGAAGACTTTCTCTGTCCTTGGGTTCTGGACAAAGGTCCTTGTCATCAATCTTCCTGTGGTCTAGGAGCTTCTCTGTGCAGGAATCACAGGTCCAAAGATGTGCTGTGCCTCTGGCTTTGCTTTCTTGGTGGTATGAGACCCCCATGTCTCTCTGCTCACCTCTGTCTTTTCTATCTCAAAAGAGGATGGCTCAAGACACAATCTAATCTTGTAGATTGAGTCCTGCCTCATTAACATAACTGCCATTAACCCCATCTCTTAACGTCATAGGGACAGGATTTACAACACATGGGAAAATCACATCAGATGACAAAATGGAGGAAAATCACACAATACTGGGAATCATGACCTATCCAAATTGATACACATGTTTTTGGGAAACACAATTCAATCCATGACATGTATGTAACTATCTGACTTTTTAATTCTTCGCTATAATATTTTGTGTCTTTATCAAGCTACCCTTTGTGTTGTTCATAATTTTTAAGTGTTGTATTCAGGTATGCAGGAAGAGACAGATATGATCCCTTCATACTGAGTACATTGTTAAGTACTTCCTCACAGCAGTTGATTCTCTAATCGCGGAATTAGACCAATATGATAATGAGGAAAAATTTCATATCTTGAATTATTTATACACAGAAGTAGTTGATACACTGAGCCATTTTCTGCAGCCTTTTAAATTGAGTCAAACATTAGCCCTATGTAATGGGAATGACACAGCTATCAATATTCACATTGTATAACCAGGAAAACTAAGACAGGGAATCAGAAAATTGACTGCCAAGGTAAAAGAAGAAACTAATCCTCCTGAATCCTGGTTCAGGATTCTTATTCTTAGATTATTGTTTTACAGCAGAAGTGTCATGGCACATTTATGTTGACATCCATTTTGAGTATATTACAAGTCACCTATTAAAAATAATAAAATGCCAATGTTTGAAAAATTACTTTTAAAAACAAAATAAATTCAGTTCAGAAACATTCCTATATGGGACCACATTTATTCACCTATGTTCAACTGTGCTGTTTAAATAAAAGGAAAAATAAATTGTGTTTAGCTTCTGAATTGGTTCAAGAGGGTACAGTCACTGTGAGCAGCATGTGTAGTGGGAGAAAAATAATTTAAGAAAGCTGTCTGTGCCCATGTGACTAAACTGATTTTGATTAAACATCTGACTATTATAGTGCTTGTCATGGCAGGTTCTATAGTTTGACAGGGGATGTGAAACTATACAAAGAACTCTAATGAATATGGATTTCCATCTGTGAAAATGTCTTCAACTTTGTCTTTCAACTCTGGAATGAAAGTACAGAATCAGAATTAGTCAAATTAACATGTACTTCCAAGGTCATTTTGCCCATTCTCCTAAAAGATTGAAATCCATTCACAGTGACCCATTAAATTGTCATCTAATCTCTACTAAGCAACTAAAGTGGTGAGGAGAGAGATTTCTTTAGACTCCCTTACACCTGTCTAGTCTAGTTCTGCGTGGCTTAGAGTAGTATGAAATAGAGAAAGGGCAGAGTCTACGGTTGTTGTTGTTAGTTGCCTTCAATTTGGCTCCAACTCATGGCAACCCTATGTGTAATGGAACAAAACACCATCCAGTCTTTCACCATCTTCAAAATCTTTGATATATTTAAAACCTTTTTTTGGCTATTGTGACAATCCATCTTATTGAGGGCTTCCCTTGTTTTCACTGACCCTCTACTTTACCAAAAAAGATGTCCTTTCTAGCAGTTGGTTTTTCCTGATGATGTGTTAAAAGTAAGCAATGAAAACTTTCATCATCTTTATTTCTAAGGAGCATTCTGATTGTATTTATTCTAAGACTGTTTTGTTTACTTTTCTTGCAGTCCAACGTATATTCAGTATTCTTCACCAACACCACAGTTTGAATACATCAATTCTTCCATGGAAAAAAAATTAGGTTTAAATCAGTCAGGGTTGGCTCTGAAGGTAATTTTTCAAAAGGGGTGTTCCTGAAGCTATACCAGAAAAGCTTGTTTCCAGAACACAATTCCAAGGAAAGAGTGGAAAAAACACTGGATAGACAGTAACATGGATTTTCAAACTGGAAGATAAATTAGAATAAAAACAGGAGAAATCAAATACGCATCAGATCACAGTTGGGAAGAAACCAGTTGAGCTACAGTTTCATGTTTGACAGATTTAGGGACTGATTCCACACCAAAAAGAAGTGGGACTGCCAAAGTGTTCATCTTACGGCCAACTTCATACATTTCAATCAGCAGAGGTCCATGTTTTCAAGGCAATAAAACCTTCAAGAGCAGAGGTCTTATCCTCAATTGTTTAGTCCAGGCCAAAGATCCTTTCATCAAAGGAAAACATCTCCTGAGCTGTTTACCAAAAATAGAAATGTTTAAGGTGGTGGGCTGTGGCCAACTCTTGGCCTGTAGAAATATAATTGCTTATGACTCTTCCAATTTTACTTCTTCCAAATGAAGTAGAATTAAATAAAACAATATTTAAGGAAATAAAAATGGAATGAACAGAATCAAAGAGCTTGGGAACACCTCCTAAGTTATCTAAGTAAACTACCTATAAATATAGGGAGACCTATATAAGATCATATAATGAAATGGGGGCACCCCAAAAAAAACCCACTGCCATCGCACAGTAAGGAAAAAAAAAACCAGTGTCTACTGATCCTGAAGCTGGTGTTCTTACCCTCCACTGTGTTTCACAGTCATAATATCTTGCTAATTATTGTTGCATCTTAGAATCCTCTGACTTCTCGAATAAAATGTATGATACCCATGAGGTGGGAGGCTAGAACACTATGTCAAAGTGTCCTATAAAGACATCTATGGCATACATTCATCTCGTGGTTGCAAACTTTGTTTTTTAAAAGAACCAAAACTTATTTGCAACAAAGTCTTATGAGTTAAGTAAGTTCTTTAGCTGAGAAATCTTCCCTTGACCAACTGAGGAGTAATGATTTCTCTTTTCTTGTACGCCTTATGCTTAAGCCATCTCTGGAAGCAGTTTGCAAAGAGAAGTCTCAGATATATACTTAATAATGTTAGATTCAAGTAACAACATAGTGAATTTTTAATAGTTAAATTGATATGTTACACAGTGTTTGGGGGGAAAAAAAGAACAGCACGTAATTACCACTAAGGAGCCATGGTGACCCAGTGATTAAGAGCTAAGTCTGTTAACCAAATGTCAGCAGTTTGAATCCACCAGCTGCTCCTTGGAAACCCTATGGGGCTCTTCTACTCTGTCCTATAGGATCTCTGTGACTCAGAATCAACTCAATGGCAATGGGTTTTTTGTTTTTTTCTTTGTTTAAATGATTTTAAACCTAACAAAATGTCACTTCCTATGACACATGGAGCCCTGGTGGAGTAGTGGTTAAGAGTTTGGCTGCTAAACAAAAGGTAAGTAGTTCAAATATATCAGTCTCTCTTTGGACTATAGGGTACTATAGGGTTGCTGTGTGTCAGAATCAACTTGATGGCAACAAGTATGACATAAAATTAAAAAATATATATTTAAAAAAAAACAGACCATAACTAAGTATAACTAAGTACTAGCACAAAAGAATTATATGTATAATGAAAAAGTCACAGGATGTGAAGTGAGAATATTTGAGCTCAAGGCTGATTTATTTGTTCTATGATCTAATTATTTAAATTTTATGACCCACCTACTTTTTTTCCAGTAAAATAATAACATTAACTAAATTTCAATGTTATAGGGTCATTGTGACCACCAAAGGACACTTTAAAATTTCACTTAGGTTTAAATACAATGAATTTTTATTACTGACAGCTTTTACTTGTCAGAACAAGAAACCCACATAATTTTAAACATTGGTATATTGTCAGTGTGCTGAGAGAGTATTAGCAAGTATTTTCTTTCTAAACTGTATTCTGCACTGTCCTAGATACCAGTAGCCACTATGGGTTCTGAAGTAACAACAGCTTCCATGTGCAAGTCAGTTATACAACTCTGCAATTAGAGAAGAGAATTTGCAATTTGTAACAAAGCAAGAAAGGCTTCGATATAAAATAAAGGCTGCCTTTGATCCTGATACAATTTGAAATGGTTGAAAGAATATGGGATTTGTAATTAGAACAAATGCAGATTCAAATAGCTCTGCCTCTGACCTTGGGCTGATTATTTAGCCCTTTTTAACTTAATTTTTATCACCTGTAAATCAGAATAATTGTTGCAAACTGCGATGTGAAGGATCACTTTTGTGTGGCCTCTCTAGCCGCGGTCTTGTAACCCCCAGCAGCACTCCGTGGTAGGATAATGGTGGTCCACCAAAGGGATTGGTCAGTTTTGCTCCCCAGCTGGGCTTGAAATGAGCCACATCAAATGGGGTAAAGAAGAGATCCCACTGCCACCAAAGATTAACAGCCAGAAGCCAGCACATCCTTTGGACCTGGGGTTCCTGTGCTAAGAAGCTCCTAGAAGAAAGAGACCAACAGAGACAACGAGCTATAACCCTGAAGATGGTGAGAAGTGGTGGGAAGAAAGAACTGACAGGTGAAGGCTTGGTGGGCTTCCTGGCCCATGAAGAAAGTTGAGTGCCTTTGGGTAGACGCCTAGGACCAGGGAGAGGTGTGCCTGTGAACACAGCTGGGAAGAGGCTGCCCTGATGGAAGAGCTGTATCTTGAATGTTCTTGGGCCTGAATTGTAACTGTTACTTCCCTAATAAACACCATAATCGTGAGTATTGTCTGTGAGTTCTGTGTGGCCATTGCAATGGATTACCGAACCCAGCAGAGAAGTAGAGAGTGTCATGCAGGGACAGTTGGTATCAAAATTAGTAAAGATGGCAGAGAAAGGAGTCATATCTGACTTCCGCAAGGAATCAGGCTTGGGCTGTTGGCTTTGATTCTCCTTTCCCCTTGTGAAGTTAGAGGAGGTCAGACACAACCTCCATGCCATTCTTGTGCAAAGGTTCTATGGCAGTTAAGTGATACAGGTGGGAAAGAGGTTTATATATACATATATATATGCATATATATATATATATATATATATACGCACATACACACAAACCCACATATATATTAACATAAAAATGTAAAGATTATGATAGAAATAAAATCTTCATATTGGGTCATTTATTATCTGAAATTACATTTCTTTTCAGTAACATTTTGATGGCATTTTTTACTTCTGCATTCCTTACTGTGTAGATAATGAGATTTAACATGGGAGTGACAAGGGTATAGAATACAGTTATGCCTTTATCCATGGAGAAGGTGGCTACTGGTCGCATATACATAAAAATACAGGGCACAAAGAACAAGACAACAACAGTGATGTGGGAGGTACAGGTAGAGAGGGCCTTTTTCCTTCCTGCAGAGCTGTGAATCCTCAACGAATGCAGGATGAAGACATAGGATACCAACAACATTACAAAGGTAATCACAGACATTACCCCACCATTGGCAGCAATCAGGAGACCAAAAAGGAAATTGTCTGTGCAGGCAAGTTGTATCAGGGGGAAGACGTCACACGTGAAGTGATCCATAATGTTGGGGCCACAGAATGGGAGCCAGAAAGTGACAAGAATCTGTCCAATAGAGTGGACAAAACCCACTGTCCAAGACACCCCCACCAAAAGGCAGCATACATGGTGGTTCATGATGGTCACATAGTGCAGAGGACTACAGATGGCCACGTAACGGTCATAGGCCATGACCACAAGGAGGGCAACCTCAGAACCACCTAAGAAATGTTCAATAAAGATCTGTGTCATGCAGCCACTGAAGGAGATGGTTTTTGTCTCAGAGAGCAAGTCAGCTAGCATTTTAGGAAGTATGGAAGAGGAGTAGCAGGCATCTATCAAAGATAAGAAGGCCAGGAAGAAATTCATTGGGGATTTCAATGCCTGACTGCAGATTATGGTGACCACAATGAGCAGGTTTCCTGAGACAGTGACAATGTAGGTGATAAGCAAAACAACAACTAGAATTCTCTGCATCTGAGGATTCTGTGTAAGTCCTATTAGAATTAAGTCAGTCACATTCATCCTGTTTTCTTCCGTTTCAGTGCTGATGATGAACACAGATATTGGGATTATCCTGTAAAGACAACATTTTTAAAGCAGGGTGATAAGCATTTCATATTTTGTGTTTTCAAATAAGACCAAAGCATTTTAATAAATAAACTCTTTTCCTTCATGGCATACAGGAAGAGAAAAAACATGCTTTTTCTATTTTACAAAAAGATTAGAACCATTGAGGCTGTCTAATCCAGCTTCTATTGATACTGGAATCCCATCTACAACATCTTGTGACAAGTGGTCACTGGGCATTTGCTGGAGGACATCGAGGCATAGGGACCTCATCACATTATAAATTCCTTCTCAGCCAGCAAGAAATGTTAGAGAACTCATATATGTGTGTGTGTGTGAATCCCTGGTGGTACAATGGCTAAGCACTCAGTTGCTAAACAAAATGTTGGCACTTCAAACCTACCAGTATTTCTGTGGGAGAAAAGACCTGACCATCTGCTCCCATAAAGATTTCAGCCTAGAATACCCTATGGGGCAGTTCTACTGTGTAAATTATGGTTGCTGTGTGTCAGAATCAATCACACAACACACAATTAAAATGACACACACACATATATACACACAAGTGTGTGTTTGTGTAAATATATATATATATATATATATATACATATCTGTATACAAGAAGCCCTGGTGGAGCAGTAGTTAAGAGGTATGGCTGCTAACCAACTACTGATTCTGGTTTCACACACTGTTGATACACAGATTAAGACCAAACCACCTGGCTCTTCCTTTCAAGAGCCCTTTAAATAAGCCACAGAGAAGCAAAGCTGTATCTGCCTTCTTCACCTCTTTATCCCCAGATCTACTTTAATGTTTGACTCAGAGTGGTAGTCAATAAATATTAAGAGTGCAAGCAAGTTGGAAGACAGTTTACTTATTTCTCCTGTGTTTTCTTTTTCCAAAATAGGAGTGTTCACCATCTTACCTAGAAAAACAATTAAATAAAGTGTTGGAAAGTGAGCTAGATATACTCCTCTCAGCCCTTCAGATCTATTCTCACTCTTCTCCTCCATGGTGGGCTTCCATGGTGTTCCTCAACGAGGCCTCCTTCTTCTCTGACCAACAGAAAGTGCTAGATAAATGTTAGGAGGACAGGGTGGGAAGAAAAGAATGTCAGGGTTTATTCTCCTGGGTCACTCCCGTGGTTTATCAGTAACAGGGTACCTTTAACTAGGGTTACAGCTCTTGTTGGGTGGATATCTCCTACTGTTATATTCCCTTTTGTAGTAATTTCTTCCCCTTATTCCCTCAGGCCTCCTGGTGGTAATGATTTCCTACTGGTAGCTAGCCCTGGCAAGCTTTATCATCACCCTTAATTAATTTCCTTCATACCTTGATAAAAAATCTTCATTAAACTTTTTTTAATCTGCCTTTTTGAGCATGCTGTTTCCTGTTAGGACTCCAATGGATATGGAAAGTTTGTATTTTTTCTTGGTAAATAATAGAAATAATTGAAAAAAATTTAGGTTATTTAAAAATTATCTCTACTTCTTTTGATGTATAGCTGCTAAATAAATTTAACTTCCATGAGAAAAAAATTGTGAAAGACTTTGAAATATAAAAAGATTACTGGCTATCTTCAATGAAAAGCTATGTGTTGCCTATAGCACTCCCCTTGGGATTACATGATTCTGTGAGGATTATGCCTTTCACTGTCTTTGAGCTATTTTACAACTCTTCCAGTTATAGAAAACTGATAATGCAAATAATTCTTGTCCATAAAATTGAAAATATTGTCTGAAGAGGGTTCAATTGATTTCCCTCAGTTATTGTGGATAAAGTCAGTTTTGCATCTATTTGTAAATTCATGACACATCCCTGATTGAACAAATGTGCTACACTGGATTCTCCTTTAAATAGATCATAACATACTCCTGGTTCCCTCCTTAATTAATGTGTTAAATAAAAACTTTGTCATGTATTCATTTTATATTTGTATGAGAGCCATGATTTTATATTTTTTGGAAAAGTCTGTTGTCTTCTTGTATTAGAATTACTTAGAGAGAAAGCTGAAAAACTCTCAAAAATCCTGATTCTCTTTCTCTGTGTGTTATTGCATCATGGGTTTTTCTGTATTATTTTATTTGGGGGAGTTGTTTTAATTCATTTATAAAATCTCTTTTTGAGACTTTGAAATCAAATATAAACAATATATGATATTAAAGAATATTTTATCAGCCCCTCCAACTCTGTTCCCAAACAAAATTAGAGAAAATGAATGTCATGGATTTAATTATGTCCCTCCAAAAATGTGGCCCTTTTGGGCTGGGCCATGATTTCCAGTTTTGTGTGGTTGTCTTCCATTTTGTGATTGTAATTTTATGTTAAAGAGGATTAGGGTGCGATTGTAACAGCCTTACCCAGGTCACATTCCCGATCCAAAGTAAAGGGAGTTTCCCTGGCATGCGTTCTGCACCAGCTTTTAACTCTCAAGAGATAAAAAGGAAAGGGAAGCAAGCAGAGAGTTGGGGACCTCATACCACCAAGAAAACTGCAACTGGAGCAGAGTGCGTATCCTTTGGACCTGGTCCCTGTGCTTGAGAAGCTGCTCAACCAGGGGAAGATTGATGACAAGAAATCTTCCTCCAGAGCCAACAGAGAGAGAAAACTGGCCCCTGGAGCTGACACCCTGAATTTGGATTTGTAACCTACTAGACTGTGAGAGAATAAATTTCTCTTTGTTGAAGCCATCCACTTGTGGTATTTCTGTTATGGTAGCACCAGATGACTAAGATAATGAATATCCTTATTAATCAAAATAAAACCTGTGGCGTCTGGGGAGAGGTGGGGGAGAAGGATTACCTAATCAAATATAGTTTTGCGGTCCATTTAATAAGCCATTTACCAAATATTTATTAATCATCTATTATGTGCCCAACACTCTAGAAAGTTGAGAGATAGCAGTGAACAAACAGATAAAGTCTCTACACTCACGTAGCATACATTCTAGTAGGGGGAGACAGAAAATAAGCTAATAAAAAAGAAAGTAGATAGCATTTCAGATTGTAACATCTGCTATGGGGAATACTAAGCAGGGTAATGGATATTTGGAATCTGGGGGTGGGGTGCTGTTTTCTATAAGGTAGTCAGAAGAGGCTTCTTTGAAAAGGGAACATGTAAACTAGACTAACAAGAAGTGAAGAAGGATGTAAGAAGACATCTAAGGAAAGAACATTCCAGACCAAAAAAAAAATCAGTAAGTGAAAACACTCTGAGGAGGGAATGTGGTTGGCATCATTGTCTAAAGGAGATCAGTGTGGCTGGAGAGTAATGAACAAGGACTGATAAGTAGCAGGTCTGATAGGGCTTTGTAGATCATTTTAAGGGGTATTAATTTATTCTAAGTGAAAAACAAAGCCATTGAAAGGTTTTGCACAGCAAAATGGCATGGTCTGACTAAATCTTAGAAATGATTGTTCTGGCTATTGTGTGGGGAATAAACTATAGAGGGGCAATAGTAGAAGCAGGGAGATGATTAGTTAAGAGGCTATCATAATAATTCAGCAGAAACTTGATGGTGATTTGCACCAGGATGGGCGTAGTGGAGGTAGATGTATGATGATAGTAGCTTCAATACTACCCGCTGATGGACTTGATGTGGGGTGTCAGAAAGAAAGAAGGGTAAAAATTATTCCAAAGTTTTGGACTTCACCCCATGAAGGACATTGTTGACCTTTATTGAGATTACTTCATGTACAGATGCCATGATTAACGTGGCTAACGTTTACTTGGGTACCTTTGAACTGCCAGGCACATTTAATCCTTGTATCAACATTGAGTCATACATTGTTATTATCTTTATTTAGAAGATGAAATAACTAAGATAGAGGGTAAGGAAGTTTTTGGATGTTAGTCAGTAAGTTGTAACCCTAGTCTTACACTGAAATAAAGAGTTAGCAAAGGTAATTCTGTAAAATGTGTTTAACCTCTGAACCTCTCAACTATTTTCTGTCAAATGAGGACAACTAGCTTGAAGGGTGGCTGTGAGAGTGTCAAGACTACTAGCTCTGCAATTGGCCCAAAGTAGAGGCACAATCAATATCAACTACTTTTATTCTTACTGAAATTTTTAAGAGTAGAGTATGTTTACTGCCTGTGAAATTTTATAACATATGACTGTGACTATTAAAATTATATTGTTCCTAGCTCATCTAAAGACTTCACCAAAAGAGTAAAAAGACCACCTACAGACTGGGAAAGAATATTCAGCTATGACATCTCAGACCAGCACCTGATCTCTAAAATCTACATGATTCTGTCAAAACTCAACCACAAAAAGACAAACAACCCAATCAAGAAGTGGGCAAAGGATATGAACACACATTTCACTAAAGAAGATATTCAGGCAGCCAACAGATACATGAGAAAATGCTCCCGATCATTAGCCATTAGAGAAATGCAAATTAAAACTACGATGAGATTCCATCTCACACCAACTAGACTGGCATTAATCCAAAAAACACAAAATAATAAATGTTGGAGAGGCTGTGGAGAGATTGGAACTCTCGTACACTGCTGGTGGGAATGTAAAATGGTACAACCACTTTGGAAATCTATCTGGCGTTATATTAAACAGTTAGAAATAGAACTACCATACAACCCAGAAATCCCACTCCTCGGAATATATCCTAGAGAAACAAGAGCCTTCACACAAACAGATATATGCACACCCATGTTTATTGCAGCTCTGTTTACAATAGCAAAAAGCTGGAAGCAACCAAGATGTCCGTCAACGGATGAATGGGTAAATAAATTGTGGTATATTCACACAATGGAATACTACGCATCGATAAAGAACAGTGACGAATCTCTGAAACATTTCATAATATGGAGGAATCTGGAAGGCATTATGCTGAGCGAAATGAGTCAGAGGCAAAAGGACAAATATTGTATAAGACCACTATTATAAGATCTTGAGAAATAGAAAAAACGGAGAAGAACACATACTTTTGTGGTTACAAACGGGGGAGGGAGGGAGAGAGAGGGTTTTTTATTGATCATTCAGTAGATAAGAACTGCTTTGGGTGAAGGGAAAGACAACACTCAATACATGGAAGGTCAGCTCAATTGGACTGGACTAAAAGCAAAGAGGTTTCCGGGATAAAATGAATGCTTCAAAGGTCAGCGGAGCAGGGGCTGGGGTCTGGGGAACATGGTTTGAGGGGACTTCTAAGTCAATGGGCAAAATAATTCTATTATGAAAACATTCTGCATCCCACTTTGAAATGTGGCGTCTGGGGTCCTAAATGCCAACAAGCGGCCATCTAAGATACATCAATTCGTCTCAACCCACCTGGAGCAAAGGCAAAGGAAGAACACCAAGGTCACATGACAACTAAGAACCGAAGAGACAGAAAGGGCCACATGAACCAGAGACCTACATTATCCTGAGACCAGAAGAACTAGTTGGTGCCCGGCCACAATCGATGTCTGCCCTGTCAGGGAGCACAACAGACAACTCCTGAGGGAGCAGGAGACCAATTCGATACAGACCCCAAATTCTCATAAAAAGACCATACTTAATGGTCTGACTGCGACTAGAGGAATCCCGGAGGCAATGCTCCCCAGACCTTCTGATGGCACAGGACAGGAACCATCCCTGAAGACAACTCATCAGGCATGAAAAGGACTGGTCAGTGGGGGGGAGAGAGATGCTGATGAAGAGTGAGCTAATTAAATCAGGTGGACACTGGAGAGTGTGTTGGAAACTCTTGACTGGAGGGGGGATGGGAGGATAGAGAGAGAGGGAAGACGGCAAAATTGGCACGAAACGAGAGACTGAAAGGGCTGACTCAATGGGGGGAGAGCAAGTGGGAGAAGGGAGTAAGATGTATGTAAACTTACATGTGACAGACTGATTGGATTTGTAAATGTTCACTTGAAGCTTAATAAAAATTAATTAAAAAAAATTATATTGTTCTTTCTATGAGGCTGTATGTGTGCCACCCAAAAGCAACTACTTATAAAAAAAGATGAGGACACATTTTACTCTCATTTATCTGCAAGTTTTTTAAGAACCTAGCATGAGCCTTTTATTTTTTTTCTTCTTTATCAAAGTGATTGTAAGGTATTTCACACAGACACACACACACACACACACGCACGCACACACCACCGCCGCCACCACCACCACAAGCACCACCACTATCACCAGAATTAATGGTTAATTTTGGCTTTGAGTAGATAGAGGCAGAATCTGTCACACAATTAGTGTTTTAGTATGAAGGTGAAATCTAATTTTCTGACATCAATATATATTCTTACAAGGTTGTCACTCACTGATGCCCTCCCCTTCAATCCCACTTTTTTTTTTTCCTTATTGCTAATCATTCCCCAACCCCAAAAAGATCTCTGCTGTCCACTGGTCTCCATCCCTTTCTCATACCTCCTTCTTATCTTTACCTCCATTTTTCAGATCTCAGAGTGAGTTCTGAGGAAATTAAGGACTGAAGAAATTAGGCCTACTTTCCCCACAGGACATACAAAAACTTTTCATAAATTATAAAGTTCTGTACAAAGGTTAGGCATTATTATTACATGCATTGATCAAAAACTAATATTAAATGATTGCTTCTTATATTCTTATACGGTAGGCACTGTGCAAAGCACTTCACATAAATTACCTCTTTTAATTTTTTTTAAAGCACTATATATAGTAGGAAGGTTATTCTTTCTATTTTACATATGGAAAATTGAGACATAGAGTTAGCCTTTTACCCCAGAACATATGGTTAGTGAAGAGTAGGTCAGAAGATCTAATTCAGCTCTCTCTGGCCTCAAATCCTGCTCTTGACCTTGACCCCATGTTATCTCCCATGTAAGAACTTACCTAAGTAGTTAATATGATCCTTCTTTATTATTTGTTTATCAACAAAGGCCTTAAGAAGGCTCTCATCCTAACTTGTGGAGGCATAAAAATGGATTAAAAAAAAAACACTTAGGAATTTAAACTATGCCTATCTCTCTAAGTCCCCTGAGAATTTTCCATCTTCCTTCTCAGGAGAATTTAGAACAAGAATTTAGAACTACTTACATACTTCTTTGGGGCTCTGGTGGCACAGTGGTTAAGAGCTACAACTGTTAACCACAAGTTTGGGAGATCAAATCCACTAGCCACTCTTTGGAAACCCTACGGAGCAGTTCTACTCTGCCCTATAGAGTCACTATGAGTCGAAATAAACTCGAAGGCAATGGATATATACGTATTTGTTTAAGTCAGTTAGTAACGTATTACTACCCCTGTCCAAATAGTATTTCTAACCCACCCTAAATTCATCATTAAAAGTAAGTAGGCCCCTGAGTGACACAAACAATTATCATTTGACTACTAACCTAAAGGTTGGTGATTTGAACCCACCCAACAGCTCTACGGAAGATAGGCCTGATGACCTGCTTCTGTAAAGATTACAGCCAAGAAACCCCTATGAAGCAGTCCTACTCTGTAACACATGGGGTAACCATGAGGTGAAATCAGTACGATGGCAACAGGTTTGGTTTTGATTTTTTGGATAATATATGGAGCGCTTAGTATTTAAAATCCACTTTCACATTTAAACTCATATAACCCCATGTGTGTATTATTCCTGATTCACAGATGGGAAAGCCGAGGCTCAGAATGCTTCATTTCACTTGCACAGTGTGGTGTAACTACTGAGCAGTAGAACTAAAAGCCAGCTTATTCTGTTTCAGTTCCATTATGTGTTCTTTCTAACTTAAGAGTTCTCCAAAATCAGAAGTCTCTGAAAAGAGTTGGACCCTATTTCCTACTGAGCAGAGTAAAATCCTATTCATATGACATTATAACGAGAATTTTCTGAGAATTTAAGTACATACAGGCCAGAATGTGATTATATATAAATAAGGAGATAGATGATAGATGACAGATAGGTAGAATAAATGGATGAATAGATGGATGCATGGATGTATGGATGGATGGATAGATGGATGAATGGATTGGTTGGTCAGTAGCCTGGTCTGTCGATCGGTCGGTAGGTAAGTAGGTAGATAGATTCTTTTCATTTTGCAAATGAGGAAACTGAGACTGAGAGAAGAAACAGACATTTACAAAATTGCACATTCAGACTGTGGTAGACTAAGAATAAGTATTCAGATTTCCTGAGTCTCAACCTGTTCATCGTTTCCCTACATGGAATAGCTGATATTCTCACTTGTTACAGAGTAATTCAAACAAAAGGTATTGCTTTGTCTAATTGATCTATATAATTGCTTCAATAACTGTAATGGATTGAATCGTGTGCCCCCAAAATATGTGTCAACTTGGCTAAGCCATGATTTCCAGTATTGTGCAATTGCTCGCCATTTTGTCACCTGACATGATTTTCCTATGTGTTGTAAATTCTATCTCTATAATGTGAATGAGTTGGGATTAGAGGCAATTACGTTAATGAGACAGGACTCAATCTACAAGATTAAGTGTGTTTTAAGCCAATCGCTTTTGAGATATAAAAGAGAGAAACGAACAGAGAGACAGAGGGACCTCATACCACCAAGAATGTAGTGCTAGGAGAAGAGTATGTCCCTTGCACCCGAGATTCCTGCACTGAGAAGCCCCTAGTCCAGAGGAAGTTTGATAATAAGGACCTTCTGACTGAGCAGACAGAGAGAAAAATCCTTCCCCTGGCACCAATGCCCCGAATTTGGACTTCTAGCCTCATAGACTGCGAGAGAATAAACTTCCGTTTGTTAAAGCCGTCCACTTGTGGTATTTCTGTTATAGCGGCACTAGATAATAAGACAGTTACCCACATTGGTTTCCAAACGATACCAGCCTTTTGGGAAATGAAGATGTTGAAAGATCATAAGCAAAAATAGACTTTGAATTTGTTCTAAAGAATTTATCATATAAAGACAAATCACAAAATGTAAAGATCAATGATATGGAATTTTTAACCTTCTATTTTCCACACATATTAAATCTGTCTTTCCATCTTTTTCCAAGACAAGCAAGTAAATTAAATTTGAATGTGATAAGAATCACCCCCACATCCTTCAAATATCTTTGGTAACCTACAAACACAAAGTATATATTATGGAAAAGAATGGATAATTCAGAAAGTAGAATCAAAATCCCAAAGGTATTTTGGGAAAAGATGCATGGAAAAATCACTACCAGAAGTACGGGACAGATAACCAAGGACCTGGAAATAACATGCATATTTTTAAATAGGTTGTCAAAATTTCTATGGAACATCATTTCTGTTAATCTCTCATATTTCCCCTTTTTGAATGTAAGTGTGTTTAGAAGTTATCCCATAACTGTCAGAGTGTGCAGGAGGTGGGGGGCAGTGGGGATGAGGAAGCAGATAAGGTATCTCTAGTTCATAGGTCTTCAGACTGAATGGAACTACACCTCAGAGTCTCATCCACACTTGGACATGATTTAGAAGATAAGATACTGACCCTTAAGTCAGAACTCAATACTGTCATTGGATGAGGGTTGAGAGAGGAACCTTGTGAAAGGGGACAGTGAGTATATTTTTCTTGTGGAGGGGGTGTGCATTGTTGAGGCCAAAGGACATATTGTGGCATATTGTATTTCTACCACATTATATCCTGTTATATATGTTTTTCCAGAACATTGCCACTTCCTTCTCAAATGGTGGCATCTATGCCCTTTCTATTTGAACATGGAAGGGAATTTGTGACTCTGGGGACTAATAGGATATGACAGAAGTGATTCTATGTGACTTCCAAGGTTAGGTTAAAAAAAAAGACAATGCACTTCTACCTTGCTCACTCTCTTGGTACACATACTTTTAGAGCTCTGATTCACCATGTAAAAGTCTCCATGCTTGAGAGACTATATGGACAAACAACATAGAAATAGAGGGAGATGCCCAAACAGTGCCAGTTATTCCAGCCATCACTTTTCAAGACTTTCAAGACCAGGTACCAGATATATGATAAAGAAACCTGTTAGATGACCTCGTCCTCAATCACTTAACCTCATGAGAAACCATGAACCAGAAGTACCCAGCTAAGCTGCTTACAGATTCATGACCTGGAGAAACCATCTGAGATAATAAAGTGATTGTTGTTTTCAGCCACTAAATTTTGGAGCAATTTGTTACACAGCTATAGTACCTGAAACAATACAGTAATTTAAACACTATAGTGTTGGCTCATAGATAGACAGACCAATTGATGGAAATAGAAAGTCAAGAAACAGAACAATGGATCCATAGATATTTTATATGTAATAGTGATGGCATTGCAGGGTAGTAGGAAGTGGAATGGTTGTTCAATATATGGTGCTGGAAAAATCTAGTTAGCTATATTACCACCTCAAACACTACCTTAAAATTCAAGCTCTATATAGATTAAAGACATAAATGTGAAAAGCAAAGCTTTAAAACTTTTGAAGTAAATTATCTTTTTAACCTCCAAGCAGGAAAGAACTTTGAGAAGTAGTTTCATTGGCCTTTCCTTCTGAATCCAGCTTCCTAATCTCTGGATCACAGCTTAGATTGTCAATTCTTGATCTCAACTGGGTCCACTCCAATATCCAAAAGCCAGCTCCTCCAATTCCTCCAATGATTATGTAAGGTTTTAATTCTGTGTACTGAAACTGCACACACACATTTGTATGTGAATACATGTGGATCTGTTTCTGATCACACACGGGTTCGTATCTGCCTACTGAGATGACTATTTGACTAAACACAGGTCTATATCCATTTACACATGATGCTACAGTTTACCATACAATAGCATGTATCTGATCACATATGGCCTGTATTCAACCACACATGGTTTTTTATGTGACCTTACAAGGGTCTGTACTCAACCAGGTATGGATCTGTATCTAACCAAACACGGATTTAGCTATAACCAACCTCCCATATATCTGTATTCCATCCTTGGGTGGTGCAAGTGGTTTGTACTCAATGAATAACCTAAAGGTTGGTGATTTGAACACACCCAGCAGTACTGTGAAAGAAAGTCCTGTTGATCGGGTTCAGTAAAAATTACAGCCCCCCCCCAAAAAAAAATCCTGTGTGGAAGTTCTACTTTGTAACAGATGGGATCATCATGAGTTGGAATCAATTCTACGGCAATGGGTTTGGTTTTTGGTTCTGGGCAAGGGAAAATTTTTGAGTTGGTCCGACGAGATGTAATTTGGAAGAATTAATTGGTATGGAATGTTTTATTTGAATAGTTTCCTAGTGTTTTCAGCTGTGGTTTGAATTACAGAGTAAGTGAAGCCCAAAGTGGAATTAAAAATCTTTCAGAAAAAAAAAATTATTTCAGGATAAATTCATTTTAAGCCACCAGAATTTGTAGCCAGTTGTTCTTTGCAATTTCTCTACAACTGTGCATTGGTCCTTGGCCCTATTTTAAGAGCTTTCCTGCTATTTCTATACAGCATAGTCTCCTACCACATTAGTGACTTTGCTTGGCTTAGGGGAATATGTTGTTATTCTGGGCATAATTGTATGTCATTCATTTTAAATATTCAAGTGACCACTTCTGGGGGTTATGCCAAAGGCATTCTATTGTTTTTTGAGCCAATGCCTGGGTTTTTTGTTGTCATCTACATGACCCACTTTAATATTCCCTCAGAATACCCATAACGCCTTCCATAACAGCATTCTCTACCACTTCATTTCTTGACTGTCCATTTCTCAAGAGATTGTTTGCCTGACCAAATGGTGAGTGCATTAACCACAACCCATGAGTGTGTAAAGAGCCAGGCATAGCTCTGACTGTGAGAACCAAGTGCTTCCTACATGCTGAATATACTGCTCATACATCTGCGCACCGGGGAGAATGAACTTTGCCTTTTTTGACTAAGTTTGTACCATTCAGAGGGAGAATTTCAGCATATTTCTATATTGAATCACACCCTTCTATATGAGAACTTTCTTTTGAAAACAAAGTATCTTGTTTTTCTTTAGCAGGAAGAGAATATTGCATTCATATCTTTCAACAAGAGAAGTGGAAATCTTGCCAGAGTTTCCATTTTGTTTTGAAAATTATGCTTAGGAATATGATAGACTTGTCCGAGCCACATTCCTTGCCATATATCTGTATGTACTATCTCGTTTTTTTAAGGAGTTTTGTTATGTTGATCAGCCTCTTAGCAAATGAACCTCTGACATCACCCATGACATAAATGGCACTCATGATGTCATTTACTCACGTCTTTATGAGATCCCAGTGATCTTCTACTAGTTGTCTTTCAAATAGCATGCGTCTCGAAGCTCTATCAGGAAACTTTTGAATTCCACCTCCTAGTGTTGTTCATCACGAGGTGGCAGTATTAGGCTTCTGCCAATGTGTCTGTCTGCATATGTTCATAAAATAGACATTTCCAAAGTTATCTGAGCACTAGGATTATGGCTTTCTAATGCAAAAGCTGTACTAAGAAAAAAAGAAGACAAAAAACAGAATTGATACATCTTAATTGTGGTATTAGCAAAGGATAATCAACATGCCATGGACTGCCAGAAGAATGTAGTGAATTAGCTTAGAGTGTGCTCATGTCTAAATTTTATCTCACAAAATAGTGAGTATACTAAGTATATCCTTGGGAAAAAAATAAACATATATTTCACTTCTTTCTCTTTTTTTCCACATATAACTATGCCTAACATTTCTCTGATTCTAAAAGTTCATTTCAAAGAAGAATGATAATGGAAATTGTATTTAAATTTTGAAACAGTAATGACAGATTATAATGTAAAAATTAAATCAATTGACACTGGCTCAAAAAACACACTCATACACATAAATTAATCTAAATTCATATATACATTTAAGATCAGGGTGTTTCAGTTAGGTTGCTTTTGGTTGCAAATGACAGAAAACTCAACTAAAAACTTTTGAATATGAAGTATTTATTAATTGGACATCACAACTATAAACTTCAAGGTTATGGCAAGCTTCAGGGTTATTTGATAAAATGTATCAATTTTGTGTAAAGGAGCCATGCATGCAAGTAAAATTTTAGCTGGCTCAAAGTTAAAGTACCAGTTTGAAGTCCTAGTCAAGTTGAGTCTTGGTCCAACTGAGAATAAAGTGATTAAATTAAGACACATCCTCTTGGATTAGGAGTTAAATCTTTATGTTGCAACTATTGATGAAAGCAATTGTTGATTGTGTTTCAGAAATAGATCAGTATGGTTCCAGCTGACCTAGATGAACATTTATTCCTATCCAGAGCTGCAGAATTGTGCCTATCTGCCTTTTAAGAATTGGAAGGTAAATATCAGTCACTTAGCTAGTTCCAATGCTCTCTGCCTCTGAGCCGTAGAGTTTATCGTGTATACACGCTTTAACAGTCAGAGTAAGGCCTTTCTCTGCTAGGAATATGGTTAGGCAAGAGAATCTGGGGCTTGTTCTCCCTTCATTTTGAAATAAACATTATCTGCATTACCTAAAGATTTACTAATATAAACCTCATAATTTATTATTCAACTTATTTTAGAATTTTCTCTTCACATTACAGACTTTTCTCATTACTTGCTTGTCTGCTACTTTTTCTTGGCAAGACCCAAGGCTTTTTTCCTTTAGGGATTGTCTGGGGAGGAAAACTGTCCAGGAGAGGAAATTTCATATGAATTTGTTCCAAATATTCTAACAAACTAATTTATAATGAATTTGCATTGTCTTTCATTTAAAACAGTGATGATGTAAAAAGCCACACACTACGTCTGCATTTATAAATGGAAGAACTATTTCCTGACAGAATGACCCAAGAGATTTCTGAAAACTCCAATTCCTATCCAGGCTGGAGGCTCTCTTTAATTGGCATCTGGATCTGTAGATGTTTTCTTGTTATATTTTCTGTTAATACATATCTCTCATTGCTGGTAGGAATTTCTGGAAGTGCATGATTTTCTGAAGTGAAGTTGGAGAGATGTACGGGCATTCTTTAATGAGGAAAGAAATGGTCTTTGGATATGCTTTTTGAATGACTGAATTGCTGAAAAGTTCTGCTCCTATCTGTGAGAAAACTCTGTCTTTGACTTTTCCCGGAAGATAAATCCCAGCATTTGCCCTGTTAGGTACAGAATTAATGACTAGGGACATGAGTGTTACCCTAAATCCTCAGTCAAAGTAAAATACTTTTTGGTTGCTTCATCTTAATTGATTAAAAGGAGAAAAATTCAAATAACTAATATCAGTAACTTTTCCTTTTTTCTTTGTTTGTGTCACTAAATAACAGGCTTGGCCAGGTTAATTTCCATTAATTTGCCCAGTTTTTGCAGACTCATGCAAACATAGCATCTTCGTTGTTCTCTGAACACATTTTCCCAACAGGTAAGAACATTCATCTGTATACTATCTTTGTACTGTAAAAACTGACCAAAACCAAAATCAAGCCAAACCCTTTGTAGTCAAGTCAATCTTGATTCATAGCGACCCTATAGGACAGAGTAGAACTGCTCCCATAGAGTTTCCAAAAAGTGCCTGGTGGATTTGAACTACTGACCTTTTGGTTAGCAGCCGTAGCACTTAACTACTAACCACCAGGGTTTCCGTCCAAAAACTGACAATATTTTTAAATGTCTTCATATTCCAGGCATCCACTTTAGATACATATACACCTCCACATTTATCAAATATATATATATATATATATATATATGATGAACAGCGTGTATGGAAGTATGAAAAGTGTAACCACTTGGAACTATTTCTAGATCCACTGAACACACATTGCCATGTGTTCTGTGTTTGCAGATAAGTACAGGAGATATCGGCAATTATTCTCAGTGAAAGAAGCCCTGATTTTCAGAAGCAAGGACAAGACCCAAGAGGTGAGTTTTTGAAATCTTTAATGGAAAACACTCATTATAAATTTACATGATATATTGAAATATAGCTAATGTCTTAAATATATTTCATTAGGTTAATTCTGAATTTGTAAAGTTAAGCAAGAGAAACACAAAAATTAATCAGAATATACATAGTTTATTTGGCTTTAGTATTTTAGCCTGATAGACATTTACTGTCCATTTGCCAAATAACAAAAGAAACATGTGCATTAAAAATAAGTTGATAGATTTGTAATTTTGGTTCATAGGTAACATGATATATTAATAAATATTTATAATTAATTTAGATGTATTTGAACTAAATCAAATAACTAAGCCTGTTGCCATCCAATTGAGTTGATTCTAACTCATAGCAACCCTGTAGCATGGGGTAAAACTACAGGGTTTCCAGGGAGTGGCTGGTGGATTCGAACTGCTGACCTTTTGGTTAACAGCCAAGCTCTTAACCACTGAGCCACCAAGGCTTTGTATTTGAACTAACCCAGTAAAACCCAGTGCCTTCGAGTCGATTCCGACTCATAGCAACCCTATAGGTCAGAGTAGAACTGCCCCATAGAGTTTCCAAGGAGTGCCTGGTGGATTCGGACTGCCTACCCTTTGGTCAGCAGCCGTAGCTAGAGAATTTAAAACTATGTATTATATCAAGTCTGTCAGGGTATAAAGAACAAATGCCTGTTGTGTTTGGAAGCTTGATATGTGCTTTTATGTGTAAATATTTTACAATAATGACAACAACCTTATTAGGATATATACAAAAAGAAACAGGGGATCAGGAAATGCCTCCTCTACTGTAACTTAGAGAGACTTATAAAACTGTAATTGTAATGTACTACAGAGGTTATTTTTGTTACTATGGCATTTTAACTTCTATTTGTAAAAAGCAAAGGATTTTTTTTCTAGAAAGATGTTAACTTAGGCGTTTAAGTTGAAAGCCTACCCATACTTTTAGTTTTTATAGTATCAAATCTTTGAGGACTGAAACTATAGTGGATTCTTCACATACTCATTTTCTTTACATGTAATTTAGCTGGCCAGTAGAATATTTCAGTGAAATCCAGCATTAATTATTAATAAGATTAAGAACATTAGACTTTGCAGGTCAGTAGTTAAAAAGTAATTAGACATAAACTATCTTTACCATTATATTCTTCAACAGATGTGCCTTTATTAATCTACAGCTTCTAAAATGACAGAAATCCTGAACCACCCAGACATATAGAACTCTCATTACAGCTGGTTTCTAAAAGAAAGCTCAGAATTCTTCTGCACATGTTCCCGCCCCCGCCAAACCAAATCAATATAAATGAAATCAGCTTGTCTACATCTGAGGTTTAGTCATTCAGCAACTTTCTCCAACGATGAATAATCCTAAAGTTTGTGTTTATATCTATATATGTACTATTCACTCTTATTTGAATTTGTCCTTAACCATAAGAGCTATGGACTTTGAGGAGTCAATGTTCTTGTTCTTTTTGTTGTTTTTCCTTTTGAATTTTCTTTTCTTTTTCCTCTTTTGCTTCCCTTCCTTTCTTTTTTCTTCCCTTTCCTTCTCTTCTCCTCCCATCTTTCTTTTATCTTTTCGTCTTCTCTTCCTTTGCTTTCATTTTCTTTTCTTTTTTATTCTTTATTTTCTAGGAGGGTCTCTGTTTATTTACAATGGCTTCCCAAGAAGCCTTCTGAGTAAGTTCAGGAAGCCTCAGAGGTTGGCCTTCCAGCACTCTTTCACTAGAAGAAATCTTCCTGAAGAAGATTTGTTAAAAACACTATCCACACTTAACACATTAATATTACTCGTGTATAATTTACTGGGTATAATATTTCTCAAATATAATATCTCTGCTTCCTGATTTGATTCTCCTTTTCTTTCATTTTCTACTCTTCAGGTCTCCATCTGATGCATGGGTACAATCTTTTCCTTTTTTCTGCTTAACTTCCATCAATATACATAACATGACAGGTAGATATTACTACAGATATTCAGCAAAATGGATAATTCTTACAATGTACAGTTTTATCCTATGTCCAAAACTGGGTGTTCATGAATTATAGGTCTATAATATTCTTTTTATAAGTAATGTACATATTACTAAATGGACAAAGATCCAGATCATTTGTTTTGATCCGATGTCTATAGTGAAACATTCAAGAACAATAATAAAAGTTATGGTTTGTTGATTCTTTATCAGGTTCCAGGCAGTGATCTAGGTGCTGTACATGCAAAAAAAGAAACACACAACATTAAGAGATAGGTATTATTAGTATCCCCATTTTACAAATTCTGAAACTGAGCCACAAAGAGGTTTATTAAGTTGCCCAAGGTCACATAGATAGTAAGTGGTGAAGGTGGAATTCAAAAACTGTTTTTCCAGAGTTCACATTATTCTTCACTGCTATGTTCTCTCTAAGGATATCCTGGGCCTTAAATAGGTACACTGAGTGAGATACTTTAACCATTATTTGGTCACTGTAAAGGTCAAATCTCAACACTGGCTAGCATTTTTAAAGTCATAGTGATGAGCTTGGAGATTGTTGTTTAATTATAAATATGTAAATGGAAGTATACAGCAGAATAAAATTAGGTGGGTTTTCACTGAAAGTATCATAGACAGTTGAACTAGAAAGGATTCCAAGATTATCTAATTTAATCCTTTTACTTTCCAGTGAGGAAATTGAGACAGACTTGTGACTAAATTTAGAAAATGTCTACAACTCATACTTTCTTATGCTGAGTTTGGAATTTTCCTTTGAATATGCTCCTTTTGAAATCTGGGCATTGAAGTTCTAATTTTGACCACTCTCAGTGCCTAAGAAGCATATCTTTAAAACGCTGTTCCATTGTCTTCTACCTATCTTTACAGTGTCTGTTTTCTCCCCCAGTCACTACCCAGCTCACCCCCAACTGGTTTGAAAATACTGGCTGCTAAAGTACTAGTTGATAACTTCAGTTCAAAAATATTTGCTGAAAATATAGATCATATTGCAAGGGTACTCATCACAAATACTACCAACTTAAAGTAACAACTCTATGCCAATAGAGCTTGGAAGTGTGTTAATAGTTGTAGGATAGGCAAAGAGGAAATGGAAAGCATTATGGACCCTTAAGAAGAGACCAACAATCCATGTCCAAATAATTGCTACAGGGAATATTGTGCTAAATAATTGATACATTTCAAATTCCAGCCTCTTCAAATTTAAGGATTCATGAAGATTGGACAACCTCTGAGGCAGGAGGGACTGAGCTTCTAATAGTGGAACATCATAATATTTAGTGAGATATTCCTGAAGAGGGGTTAATTTTGGTGCTATACAGATCATATTGTAAAGGTACTCACCACAAATAGTACCAACTCTAAGTACTGATTCTATGTAAATTTATTTATTTAGAGTTTATCTTCACCACCAGAGAATAAGTTTCTTGAGAGCAGAAATAATTTCCTTCATTGTCATTGCTGACTTCAGTGCCAAGCACTGTCATATTCTAAAAAAGGATTAACTGTTGGGTCTCTGACTGTTCTTCTCTATAGAAGATCCACTAACATTTAGAGATTTTAAAAAAAAAACAGTGCCTTTGAGTCGATTCTGACTCACAGCGACCCCATAGGACAGAGTAGAACTGCCCCATAGAGTTTCCAAGGGTCGCCTGGTGGATTCGAACTGCTGACCGTCTGGTTAGCAGCCGTAGCACTTAACCACTATGCCACCAGGGTTTCCACATTTAGAGATAGAACCTCTTATTTGTAGGTCCAATCCAGTCATCTGAGAAGTAGAATTGTTGAGAGAATTGGGATATTTGGAAGAGAAACCCAGTAAAAACAAACCTACTGCTGTCGAGTCAATTCCTACTCATAGCGACCCTATAAGACAGAGTAGAACTGCCCCACAGAGTTTCCAAAGAGTGCCTGGCAGATTCGAACTGCCGACCCTTTGGTTAGCAGCTATAGTACTTAACCACTATGGCACCCAGTAGACATTTCTAAATGTTTATTAAGTACAAACCACTGTAGAAGATTAATAGTGAAGAAGTGCTCCATTACCTAATGGGTATACTAATAATTGTGTTCATGATTTCATTACAGGTCTTTTTCTACTGAGCTCCCATCTCTGAAACAGGTCTTGTAGAAGAGTAATTGGGACACAGTAACAATGTAACAGATCTTGTCCTCCTGGGACTTACTCAGGATCCTGAGGGCCAAAAAGCGTTATTTGTCATGTTTTTGCTCATCTACATTGTAATGATGGTGGGCAACTTGCTCATTGTCATGACTGCTATTGTCAGCCCCTCCCTGGATTCCCCCATGTACTTCTTCGTTGCCTGTCACTCATGGATGCTGTTTTTTCCACTGCTGTTTCCCCTAAAATGATTGTAGACTTACTCTGTGATAAAAAGACTATTTCCTTCCCAGCTTGCATGGGCCAGCACTTTATAGAACATTTATTTGGTGGTGCTGAGGTCTTTCTTCTGGTGGCAATGGCCTATGACTGCTATGTTGCCATCTGTAAGCCACTGCATTACTTGATCATCATGAATCAACAGGTTTGCATTCTGTTGCTGGTGGTGGCCTGGGTTGGAGGTTTTTTGCACTCTGTGGTTCAACTTCTCTTTGTGTACAGCCTCCCGTTCTGTGGGCCCAACGTCATTGATCACTTCATGTGTGACATGTACCCGTTGTTGGAACTTGCTTGCTCTGACACCTGTTTTATAGGGCTCACTGTTGTTGCCAATGGTGGAGCCATCTGTATGCTAATTTTTATCCTTCTACTAATCTCCTATGGGGTCCTCCTAAGCTCCCTGAAGACTCACAGTCAGGAAGGGAGATGCAAAGCCCTGTCTACCTGCAACTCTCACATCACAGTAGTTGTCCTCTTTTTTGTTCCCTCTATTTTCTTGTATGTTAGAGCTGTTTCCAACTTTCCTGTTGACAAATCTATGACTGCAGTCTTCACGCTTATCACTCCAATGTTGAATCCTCTTATATACAGCTTGAGAAATTCTGAGATGAAAAATGCTATGAAAAAAAAATCTGGAATAGAAAATTAACCACAGGTAGACTAAGAATATGCTTCCACACTGAAAATATTATTGCTAATGCTAAAGCAAGAAATAGGAAATAAATTATCACAATGACTGCTTTAGTCAGTTCTATGGATTCTCTAGGTATACTTCTCTTTATTGATACAAAAAAAAAAAAAAAAGGCATCCAAAATGTAGAATAAATTATTCTTCTAGGTTAGAATTAACCTAATAGAGTCATTCTGGAGGCTGGATGAACGGCATAGGTATTTTTCTTCTTATAAACAAAAATAAAACTAAGCTCACATTGCAAATTTATTTTTCTGAGTATATACTGAAACAGGACTTAGAAGAATTTTTTTTTTCCTTCTCTTTTAAAAAGAGTAAAACAAGTTACTTTAGAAATTTTTCTATCACTGAATTTAATGAGAAAACATTTTGGCTAACACTTAGAACAAATTTCTGAGGCCAAGAGAGTGATGTAAAATTTTACTGTTCATTATCCTCTTAGCACAACAGCTTTTTTTAGCTGTACTTTGCATTTTGTGTTTAAAATTACTTCTGTAGTTCTGGCCAATGTCCATGTATTTTTAATTCTGCATATTTAAGTAGGACATGATATTGTGTTTTGTCTGAGACACCATGAGTGAGTAATTTTGATAGATGGGATGTGGTTGATGAAGAAAACTCATTTTAGTTCTTGATTAGAGGACAGAT
The DNA here is from genome assembly GCF_030014295.1 of Loxodonta africana. Lineage (NCBI taxonomy): Eukaryota > Metazoa > Chordata > Mammalia > Proboscidea > Elephantidae > Loxodonta > Loxodonta africana. The sequence goes on along the minus strand of NW_026975011.1, from coordinate 3,674,867 downwards.
ACTGTTTCAATTTGGGTATGAAAATCGCAATCTAAGTTATAAACATATTTTGCACATTCCTCATTAGTTATTATGTGCATTTTTTTTTGCAGTTCTTAAAAGAGTAGGTAGAGCTTCTGATTTTGTCTCCATAAAATTGAAGATACGGAAAGAAATGTGTTATGTCGCATAAACAGCATGTTCCCTAAAAGTTGTATTAAACTTAAATGCTTTTTACTTAAAGACTTAGTAATGATTTGTTTTGGCAAAAACAAAATTTTGTTTTTTCAACTTTACGTAAAAAAATAAGTTTTTCTCAGTCTACAGCCCGTCCAGGGACATCCCAAAGCCAGAAAGCAGGCAGAATTTTCTCAGTGTAACATGGATCTTTATCTATGCTTAACAAGAGTTTACTTTTCTAACTAAAAGAAAGATTTTAGAATTTTTCTTATTTTTAAATTTTACTGTGTAATTTTTCATGTGTATCCAACAACATATGCAATTGTTTGTAAATCTTGTAGCCTCTTACCTAGAATATTACCAATATCATTGAAACTGCCTGATTTCACTTCTCTGATGCCATTTCTCCACCCCTTCTCAGAAGTAATTCAATTCCTAGTTTTTTAATCATAGCTAAAAATAGTTTAACTATGAATGTATATATCCTTAATGTATATTTAGATTTCTTATTCCTTACTTTTATTAAAATTACATCATGTAGCTCATAGTTTTCTTAATCTTAACTTATATCACTTAATGTTTACTATTTAATATTTGATTATATATCTGCATGTCGCTCTTGTCCAATTATTTTTTCTGCTATATATTATTTAATTGTTTGAATATACCATAGGTTATGTATCCATCCCTGGTCAGTGCTCGTACAGATTGTTTCCAGTTATTGTTATCATAAGCAGTGTCATTGTGGATATTCTAAAAGAAATTATTTTGTGTTAAAAAGGGCACTTACATGTTCACTTTTACAGATGGTTGCAATTTTTTCCTGAAGTGGTATCCTCAGTTATACTCCTGCCACCAGAGTTGAACAGTTCCATTACTCTGTATACTTACCAACACCAGATATTGTAGATGCTTGATATTTTGGTCATTCAATGGGTATAAAGCTGTGATTTCACTGTGGTTTTAATTTTCATTTCTTATTTCTATTGAAGTTGAGCATGTTTTCATGTTTATTAGATGTCACTGTGTTCCCCTCTTCTATGACATATACTTATTCTTGCCTTTTGCCAGTTTTTCAATTGGATTGTCTTTCTGTTATTAAATTGTTTATGTATCCTGTGTACTAATTCTTAAATTTCAGTTAAAAGTAGTACAAAAGTCTTTTCCCTGTTTGTGTTTTTTCTTTTTACACTTTTATAATTTCATTTGAAAATACTTCTTAACGTAGTTAAATTTCTCAGTCTTTATGTATTAGGTTAACACTTCTATGTCTTACTTAAGATGTCCTCTAATATAAAACCAAAACTTGTTGGGGTTGAGTAGATTCGGACTCATAGCAACCCTATAGGACAAAGTAAAACTGCCCCCATATGGTTTCCAAAGAGTAACTGGTAGATTTGAACTGCCAACCTTTTGGTTAGTTGCCAAACTCTTAACTATTGTACCACGAGGGCTCCATCCTCTATTACAAGGACAGGAAAACATTCTACATTGTCTTCTAAAGATTTCAGAATTTTGAATTTTTAATATCTGATTTAAACTACTGAATATTTTATTTGTATAGTTAAACATGACAGCAGCACAGTAATCTATTCTTTCTGCCTTTTCCATCAGCATAGAATCCCCAAATAAAAAATGGGACTAATTCCATTTAAATGTAATGGAAGAAGAGCTGTGTTCATTGGCAGACACATTTCTTTCTTATCAACTAGGGCTTCCAAACATAGCTAGCTCAAAATTTTGAATACACAAAGCAGAAATACTTGAATATTAGACATAATAGTGACAAGGGCCACTCTGACCTCTATGTTTTGTTCACAAGCTTTTTATTCTGGCTACAGGAGAGATGGTCTTGGTTTAAGTATATACCGCATTCTGTGGGATAGCATACCAATGCTATTTTTGTTGTCTTTTGTTTTCCAGGCAGCACTATCATAGAGTATTCAGAACCAAATCCATAATTTTGTCATGTCTGATGGGTAATGGGAACATTAGTAAGACCAGTAAACTTCACGCATATTAGTAGATTGCTTTGCTATGAAATGTATTTCTTGGTCATAGATAATCTTTGGTGATACTTCATGGCAATGAATAAAAAGTTTCTTGGAAACCTACATACAGCAGAGCTAAAAAGAGAACATTATCTGTTCCTTGAAGACAAATCACTGCCTCTTTCATGATTGACTGGGTCTAATATAACAATAATAACAACCACTGGTCTGTCAGCTTGTTGTACTGTCATGGCTCATGTGTTGCTGTGATGAAAAATATGCCATCAGTATTTCAAATACCAGCAAGGTCACCCATGGCTGACAAGTTTCAGCAGAGCTTCCAGACTAAGACAGACTAGGAGGAAGAACCTGGCAATCTACTTCCAAAAAAAAAAAAAAAGACCAGTGAAAACCTTATGAATAGCAACAGAACATTGTCTGATGTAGTGCTGGATGATGAGATCCTCAGGTTGGAAGGCTCTTAACATATAACTGGGGAAGAGCTGTCTCTTCAAAGTACAGCCAACTTTAATGACGTAGATGGAGTCAAGTTTTCAGGACCTTCATCTGCTGATGTGGCACAACTCAAAATGAGAAGAAACAGCTGCAAGCATCCCTTAGTAATGAGAACATGGAATGTATAAAGAATGAATGGAGGAAAACTGGAAATTCTCAAAAATGAAATGGAACGTTTGAAGGTTGATATCCTAGGCATTGGTGAACTGAAATGGACTGGTATTGGCCATTTTGAATCAGACAATCATATGGTCTACTATGCTCGGAATGACAAGTTGAAGAGAAATGGCATCACATTCACTGTCAAAAAGAACATTTCAAGATCTATCTATCCTGAAGAACAATGTTGTCAGTGATAGGGTAATAGTGATACACCTAAAAGGAAGACCAGCTAATACAACTATTATTCACATTTACACACAAACCACTAATGCCAAAGATCAAGAAATTGAAGATTCAGACTTCTGCAGTCTGAAATTGATCAAACATGCAATCAAGATGCATTGATAACTTTTGGTGATTGGGATGCAGAAGTTGGAAACAAGAAAGAACAAACAGTAATTGGAAAATATGGTCTTGGTCATAGAAATGATGTTGGAGATTGCAAGATAGAATTCTGTAAGACCAATGGCTTATTCATTGGAAACACCTTTTTTTAACAACATAAACGGTGACTATACAGGTGGACTTTACCAGATGGAATACACAGGAATCAAATTAGCTACATCTGTGGAGTGAGGCAATGAAGAAGCTCAATATCATCAGTCAGAACAACGACAGTGGCTGACTGAGGAACAGACCATCAATCAGTCATGTGTAAATTCAAATTGAAGCAGAAGAAAATTGAAACAAGCCCATGAGAGCCAAAGTACAACCTTGAGTATATCCCACCTGAATTTAGAGACTATTTCTCAAGACCAGATTTGATGCACTGAACACTAACGACCAAAGACTAGATGAGTTGTGGAATGACATCAACAACATTATACATGAAGAAAGGAAAAGGTAACTAAAAAGATGGTAAAGGAAGAAAACACCAAAATGTATGTCAGAAGAGGTCCTGAAATTTCCTCTTGAAGGCAGAACAGCTAATGTATATGGGACAAATTATGAAGAAAAAGAGCTGAACAGAAGAGTTCAAAGGATGGATTGAGAAGGCAAAGTATTATGATGAAATGTGTAAAAACCTGCAAATAGAAAACCAAAAAGGAAGAACATGCTTAGCATTTCTCAAGCTGAAAAAAAAAATTAAGCCTTGATTTGCAATATTGAAGAAATCTATGGGAAAAATATTAAACAGTGCTGGCAGCATCTAAAGGAGATGGATGGACAGGAGAAAGATGTGGCAGTCTGCTTCCGTAAAGATTATAGCCTTGGAAACCCTGTAGGGCAGTTCTACTCTCTCCTATAGGGCCACTATGATTTGGAATTGACTCCATGACAATGAGTTTTTCTTTTTTATTTTTCTTTTTTTATTACTCCCTACTAAAGAAGGAGTCCTGGTGCAGCAACATTTAAGCACTAGGCTGCTAATCGATAGGTTGGTGGTTGGAACCTAGCTGCTGGCTCTGTAGGGGAAAGACCTGTCTCAATCCACTTCTGTAAAGATTACAGCCAGCTTAGGAGCAATGAGTTTGTGACAATTGTGGAGGAAAAACTCGCAAAAAGAGGAGGAGAATGGTTGCACAACTCAAAGAATATAACAAATGTAACTGAATTGTACATGTGGAAATTGTTGAATCAGTGTATATTCTGCTGTGTATATTATCAACAACAACAACAAAATAAAATAAACTACCGAAAAAAGAAGATGGAAGGAAAACAGTCATTGTACTAAAAGAATTGAAGTTCAACCACTTCAGCAGATAGCATATAATCAAGAACTGATGGTACTGAAGGAAGAAATCTAAGCTGTGCTGAAGGCTTTGGTGAAAAACAAGCCTCCAGGAATTGATGGAATACCAGTTGAGATGTATCAACAAATGGATGCAACCCTGGAAATTCTTCACAACTTCAATCTTTTCTCCATTATCATGATGTTGCTTATTGCTCCACATGTGAGGATTTTTGTTTTCTTTATGTTGAGGTGTAATCCATACGGAAACCCCAGTGCCGTAGTGGTTAAGTGTTATGGCTGCTAACCAAGAGGTCGGCAGTTCGAATCTGTCAGATGCTCCTTGGAAACTCTATTGGGCAGTCCTACCCTGTCCTATAGGGTCGCTATGAGTCAGAATCGACTTTAAGGTAGTGGATTTGTTTGTGTGGGTAATCCATACTGAAGGCTGTGACCTTCGATCTTCGTCAGTAAGTTCTTCAAGTCCTCTTCGCTTTCAGCAAGCAAGGTTGTGTAATCTGCATAATGTAGGTTGGTTCCTGGTTAAAATATAGAGCTCATAAAATGAAATAAAGAATATATAATGTTAAATTCAGCATTTTGAAGGATGTTCTGGAGCAAGCCTTCTTATTTTCAGCAGATCATGTCACAGATGTAGCCGCTCACATATAGAACTCAGCTTTAATACCAAAGTCTCATCATGGAGAGTGAAGCAAAAAACATGGGAAAATTATTGTGGGAGAAGATTCCAAGAACCCATTTTCTAAAGAACTGTTGTGTGCAAGGCTCTATGGAGAAACACTGTTGAGTAGGGCATCAAATTTTTGGCCTAGAGTTTCTGTTCTTCTCAAATTTATTATTGACCCTTTGGTTTGCAGGCTCTGACACCGAGTTCAACATCTTCAAAAGAAAACATGAAGAATGGGAACATTGTGACTGAGTTTGTCCTCCCTGTACTCACTCAATATCCTGAAGGGGGAAAAAGTTTCATTTGTCGCATTCTTACCCAGCTACATTGTGAAGGTAGTGGTCAATCTGCTCATCGTGGTGACAATCATAGCCAGCCAATCCCTGGGTTTCCCCATGTGTTGTTTTTTTTTTTCTTGCCTGTTTATCATTTATATAGACACTGTGTATTCTACTTCTATTGCTCCCAAAATGATCATAGACATGCTCTACTAGAAAAAAAGTTCATTTCCTTCCATGCTTACACGGCACAAGTCTTTATAGATCATTTATTTGCTGGTGCTGAAGTTACTCTTCTGCTGGTATGGCGTATGACTAATATGTGGCCATCTGTAAACCTCTTCATTATTTGGTGGATATTTGTTCTCATGTTGATAATAGCCTGGATTGGAGGGTTTCTACACTCTTTGGTTCAATTCTCTTTATTTATCAGCCCCCTTTCTGTGGCCCCAAAGTCACTGACAGCTTTGTGTGTAATGTGTATTCCTTATTGAAACTTGCTTGCATGAACAGTTGTTTCTGTGATAGCCAATGGAGAGGCAATTTTAACTGTGATGATCTTCATCCTACTAGTCTTCTATGGGGCCATCTTACACTCCTTGAAAACTAATTGTTTGGAAGGGAAACACCTGTGCATCTCATATGACTGTGGTCTTTTTATTCTTTATTTTCTGTATCTTCCTGTATGCAAGGCCCACATCTCCCTTCCTACTGATATATTCGTGACTGTGGTTTTAGCTTTCATAACCCTATGTTGAACCATTTAATCTATCTGTACCCTGAGAAACTCAGAAATGAAAAATGCTGTGGGGAAACTTTGGAGTAAAAAAGTAACCTTAGTTGGAAGAGGGCTGTAGCCCTCACTCAGAACATGATATTCATTATTTCACAGAACCAAGGAGTGCTTTCACTATCAGTGATCCCAGTCTTTTTTTTTTTAATCATTTTTGTTGGATTCTTTAGACTGTTTATCTTTAGACTTATATATAAATTATTCTTTATATAAGTAGAATATGTCATAGCCCTTAGAGAAAAAGAAAATTTCATAGGTTTAACCCCCTATATATTGAATCATACTGTGTTAATTTTCCTTTGCGGACAGCAATGTTTGGTTTTATTTCAAATTCTTATTTGTGAAGCATGGTGCCTTCCTGAAACATAAAAATGTGACCTAATCAAACATTTCTTTTAGTCCCAGACAGTGAGATTTTAAAATTAAAAATTAAGATTTTTAAAAAAGTTAACCTAACAAAAAAATAAGTGACTTTGTCAAATTAATTAAATTTACATGGCATATGTTCATAGATGAAGATAAATTCATAAGAAATGAAGTTTGTTAACTTTGTACTGTGATGAAGCAAGGATAACCAAGTAGTGTACGGTCGATTTTGTGAATTGTGACTCATTTTTGAACAGAAAAGTACTTCAACCCCATTTAGTATATCTAGTTAATCGACCTTCTCCAATAGTTGAAATACATGCTTAAAGTCATTCATATCACAGATAATTCAAAAACAGTTGCAGTGGTACATCCACAGGGAACTGCCGGAAATTCAAGGTGAATTCAGAAGAGGACATGAAATGAGGGATATCATCACTGATGTCAGATGGATTTTGCCTAAAACAAAGAACACCAGAAGGATGTTAACCAGTATTTTATTGAGTATAGAAAGGCAGAAAGGCATTTGTGTGGATCATAGCAAATTATGGAAAATATTGCAAAGAATGGGAATTGCAGAACACTTAATTGTGCTCTTATGGAACCTGTAAACAGATCCAGAGGCAGCTGTTTGAATAGAACAAGTGGATACAGTATGGTTTTAAAATCAGGAAAGGTGTGCATCAGGGTTGTATCCTTTCATCATACTTATTCAATCTGTATGCTGAGCAAATAATCCGAGAAACTGGACTATATGAAGAAGAATGTGGCATCTGGATAAATGGAAGATTCATTAATAATCTGAGATATGCAGATGATATAGCCTTGCTTGCTGAAACCCTGGTAGCATAGTGGTTAAGTGCTACAGCTGCTAACCAAAAGCTCAGCAGTTTGAATCTACCAGGCGCTCCTTGAAAACTCTATGGGGCAGTTCTGCTCTGTGTATAAGGTTGCTATGAGTTGGAATCCACTCGATGGCAATGGGTTTGGTTCTTGGTTTGGTTTTGCTGACAGCAAAGAGGACTTGAAGCACTTACTGATGAAAATCAAAGACTACACCCTTCAGTATTGATTGCATCTCTACATATAAAAAAAAATTCTCACAACTGGACCAATAAGAAACATCATGATAAACGGAGATAAGATTGAAGTTGTCAAGGATTTCATTTTACTTGGATCCACAATCAACCCCCTTGGAAGCAGCAGTCAAGAAATAAAATGAAGTATTCCATTGGCAACATCTGCTGCAAAAATCTCTTTAAAGTGTTTAAAGTAAAGATGTCACTTTGCGACTAATGAGTGCCTGGCTCAAGCCATGATATTTTCAATCACCTCATATACATGCAAAAGCTAGGCAACTAATAAGGAAGACTGAAGAAGAATTGATGTCTTTGAATTATGGTGTCGCTGAAAAATTATGAATGTACTATGAACTGCCAGAAGAATAAACAAGTTGTCCTGGAAGAAGAACAGGCAGAGTTCTCTGGAAGGGAGGATGGGAAGACTTTGCTTCCTGTACTTTGGACATGTTTTCCAGGAGGGACCAGTCCCTAGAGAAGAACATTGTGCTTGGTAAGATAGAAGGTCAATGAAAGAGAGGAAGACACTGGATGAAATGGATTGGTACAGTGGCTGCAACAATGAGCTCAAACATAGCAACAATTGTGGGGATGGTTAAGGACTGGGCAATGTTTACTTCTGTTGTACAAGGGTCACTATGAGGTGGAACCTACTCAATGGCACCTAACAACAACAACATATCACAGAGCAGTTTCAGGATCTGCCTCCATTAAACACTTTGAGTATACTTTTTTTTTTTTCTTTTTAACACAATGTTATGGATTGGATTGAATTGGGCCATCTCCAAAATATGTATTGAAATTCTAACCCCCGTACTTGCATATATGATCCTGTTTAGAAATAGCAGTTTTATTTTGTTATGTTAATGAGGCTATACCAGTGTAGGGTGGATCTTAAACCTAATCTTGTCTGAGTTATTAAAAGACCAGAATATACACAGACACACAAACCATGTGAGGATTCTTTAAAAGCCAAAGAATGTCAGGGAGCCAAGGAATGCCCAGGGCTATTCACAAGCAAGGAATTGACACAGCCAGTACTTTAGATGGACTTTTAGCTTCCAGAAAAATGAGAAAATAAATTTCTTTTATTTAAGGCTACCTAGTTTTGGTATTTGACTCATAGCGACCCTATGCAATGCCCCATAGGGTTTCCGAGGAGCACCTGGGGGACTTGAACTGCTGACCATTTGGTTAGCAGCCATAGCACTTAGCCGCTAAGCCACCAGGGTTTCCAATTTGTGTCATAGCAAATAAAAATAATACCAAACCCACTGTCTTCGAGTCGATTCTGACTTGTAGTCACCCTATAGGACAGAGTAGAACTGCCCATAGGGTTTCCAAGGAATGCCTGGTGAATTGGAACCACCAAGCTTTTAGTTAGCAGTCATAGCTCTTAACCACTATGTCACCAGCAGCACTAGGTAATTAAGACACACAATAAATATTAAATATTTTTGGAACAGGTTATTTTGTTTTATGTAATGAATGCCTTTCTGATTCTCAGTAAAGCCACCTATACATTCTTGTCGACTTAGGTGATAAATCACAGGTGTCTCTCTGTTTATAATTGTTCTGTAGCAGTTTGGTACAATGGATAAGTGCTTGGCTGCTAACCAAAATTTGACATTGTGAATCCACCAAGTGGCTTCTCAGGAGAAGACCTGGGGATCTGCTTTCATAAAAATTGTAGCCAAGAAAATTCAATGGAGCAGTTGTACAGTCATGTGGGTCATCATGACTTGAAAATCAACTTGATGACACCCAATAACAACAACAATTCTGTATTACAAAGATCATTTGTTTAAGGCTCTGACCTTAGATGTTTCCCTCTTGGTAAGTCTACCCATAACATACATACTAAGGCATTAAAATTAGTGTGTGTGTGTGTTTTCCCCCCTTAATCATTTTCCGAATTTATAATTGGATTCTATTATGGTACTTAGAGATATTAATACCTCCATTTATTGAACAAATAGTGAATAAATCCCAATCATGTAGTCACATTTACTCTTCAGAAAAGGAAATAAAAACTTCTCTAGATCTTTTTTTTTTTATAATAACTTTTATTAAGCTTCAAGTGAACGTTTACAAATCCAATCAGTCTGTCACATATAAGTTTACATACATCTCACTCCCTACTCCCACTTACTCTCCCCGTCTTGAGTCAGCCCTTTCAGTCTCTCCTTTCTTGACAATTTTGCCGGCTTCCCTCTCTCTCTATCCTCCCATCCCCCCTCCAGGCAAGAGTTGCCAACACAATCTCAAATGTCCACCTGATATAATTAGCTCACTCTTCATCAGCATCTCTCTCCCACCCGCTGACCAGTCCCTTTCATTTCTGATGAGTTGTCTTCGGGGATGGTTCCTGTCCTGTGTCAACTGAAGGTCTGGGGAGCATGGCCGCCGGGATTCCTCCAGTCTCAGTCAGACCATTAAGTTTGGTCTTGTTATGAGAATTTGGGGTCTGCATCCCACTGATCTCCTGCTCCCTCAGGGGTCCTCTGCTGAGCTCCCTGTCAGGGCAGTCATCGATTGTGGCCGGGCACCAACTAGTTCTTCTGGTCTCAGGATGATGTAGGTCTCTGGTTCATGTGGCCCTTTCTGTCTCTTGGGCTCTTAGTTGTCATGTGGGCTTGGTGTTCTTCATTTTCCTTTGCTCCAGGTGGGTTGAGACCAATTGCTGCATCTTAGATGGCTGCTTGTTAGCATTTACGACCCCAGACACCACATTTCAAAGTGGGATGCAGAATGATTTCATAATAGAATTATTTTGCCAATTGACTTAGAAGTCCCCGCAAACCATGTTCCCCAGACTCCCGCGCTTGCTCCGCTGACCTTTGAAGCATTCATTTTATCCCGGAAACTTCTTTGCTTTTGGTCCAGTCCAATTGAGCTGACCTTCCATGTATTGAGTGTTGTCTTTCCCTTCACCTAAAGCAGTTCTTATCTACTGATTAATCAATAAAAAACCCTCTCCCACCCTCCCTCCCTCCCCACCTCGTAACCACAAAAGTATGTTTTCTTCTCAGGTTTACTATTTTTCAAGATCTTATAATAGTGGTCTTATACAATATTTGTCCTTTTGCCTCTGACTAATTTCGCTCAGCATAATGCCTTCCAGGTTCCTCCATGTTATGAAATGTTTCAGAGATTCGTCACTGTTCTTTATCGATGCGTAGTATTCCATTGTGTGAATATACCACAATTTATTTACCCATTCATCCGTTGATGGACACCTTGGTTGCTTCCAACTTTTTGCTATTGTAAACAGAGCTGCAATAAACATGGGTGTGCATATATCTGTTTGTATGAAGGCTCTTGTATCTCTAGGGTATATTCCTAGGAGTGGGATTTCTGGGTTGTATGGTAGTTCTATTTCTAACTGTTTAAGATAACGCCAGATACATTTCCAAAGTGGTTGTACCATTTTACATTCCCACCAGCAGTGTATGAGAGTTCCGATCTCTCCGCAGCCTCTCCAACATTTATTATTTTGTGTTTTTTGGATTAATGCCAGCCTTGCTGGTGTGAGATGGAATCTCATCGTAGTTTTAATTTGCATTTCTCTAATGGCTAATGATCGAGAGCATTTTCTCATGTATCTGTTGGCTGCCTGAATATCTTCTTTAGTGAAATGTGTGTTCATATCCTTTGCCCACTTCTTGATTGGGTTGTTTGTCTTTTTGTGGCTGAGTTTTGACAGAATCATGTAGATTTTAGAGATCAGGCGCTGGTCGGAGATGTCATAGCTGAAAATTCTTTCCCAATCTGTAGGTGGTCTTTTTACTCTTTTGGTGAAGTCTTTAGATGAGCATAGGTGTTTGATTTTTAGGAGCTCCCAGTTATCGGGTTTCTCTTCATCATTTTTGGTAATGTTTTGTATTCTGTTTATACCTTGTATTAGGGCTCCTAGGGTTGTCCCAATTTTTTCTTCCATGATCTTTATCGTTTTAGTCTTTATGTTTAGGTCTTTGATCCACTTGGAGTTAGTTTTTGTGCATGGTGTGAGGTATGGGTCCTGTTTCATTTTTTTGCAAATGGATATCCAGTTATGCCAGCACCATTTGTTAAAAAGGCTATCTTTTCCCCAGTTAATTGACACTGGTCCTTTGTCAAATATCAGCTGCTCATACGTGGATGGATCTATGTCTGGGTTCTCAATTCTGTTCCATTGGTCTATGCGTCTGTTGTTGTACCAATACCAGGCTGTTTTGACTACTGTGGCTGTATAATAGGTTCTGAAGTCAGGTAAGGTGAGGCCTCCCACTTTCTTCTTCTTTTTCAGTAGTGCTTTGCTTATCCGGGGCTTCTTTCCGTTCCATATGAAATTGGTGATTTGTTTCTCTATCCCCTTAAAATATGACATTGGAATTTGGATCGGAATTGCGTTAAATGTATATATAGATGGCTTTTGGTAGAATAGACATTTTTACTATGTTAAGTCTTCCTATCCATGAGCAAGGTATGTTTTTCCACTTAAGTATGTCCTTTTGAATTTCTTGTAGTAGAGCTTTGTAGTTTTCTTTGTATAGGTCTTTTACATCCTTGGTAAGATTTATTCCTAAGTATCTTATCTTCTTGGGGGCTATTGTGAATGGTATTGATTTGGTTGTTTCCTCTTCGGTGTTCTTTTTGTTGATGTAGAGGAATCCAAGTGATTTTTGTATGTTTATTTTATAACCTGAGACTCTGCCAAACTCTTCTATTAGTTTCAGTAGTTTTCTGGAGGATTGCTTAGGGTTTTCTGTGTATATAATCATGTCATCTGCAAATAGTGATAACTTTACTTCTTCCTTGCCAATCCGGATACCTTTTATTTCTTTGTCTAGCCTGATTGCCCTGGCTAAGACTTCCAACACGATGTTGAATAAGAGCGGTGATAAAGGGCATCCTTGTCTGGTTCCCGTTCTCAAGGGAAATGCTTTCAGGTTCTCTCCATTTAGAGTGATATTGGCTGTTGGCTTTGCATAGATGCCCTTTATTATGTTGAGGAATTTTCCTTCAATTCCTATTTTGGTAAGAGTTTTTATCATGAATGGGTGTTGGACTTTGTCAAATGCCTTTTCTGCATCAATTGATAAGATCATGTGGTTTTTGTCTTTTGATTTATTTATGTGATGGATTACATTAATGGTTTTTCTGATATTAAACCAGCCTTGCATACCTGGTATAAATCCCGCTTGATCAGGGTGAATTATTTTTTTGATGTGTCGTTGGATTCTATTGGCTAGAATTTTGTTGAGGATTTTTGCATCAATGTTCATGAGGGATATAGGTCTATAATTTTCTTTTTTTGTAATGTCTTTACCTGGTTTTGGTATCAGGGAGATGGTGGCTTCATAGAATGAGTTGGGTAGTATTCCGTCATTTTCTATGCTTTGGAATACCTTTAGTAGTAGTGGTGTTAACTCTTCTCTGAAAATTTGGTAGAACTCTGCAGTGAAGCCGTCCGGGCCAGGACTTTTTTTTGTTGGGAGTTTTTTGATTACCGTTTCAATCTCTTTTTTTTTATGGGTCTATTTAGTTGTTCTACTTCTGAATGTGTTAGTTTAGGTAGGTAGTGTTTTTCCAGGAATTCATCCATTTCTTCTAGGTTTTCAAATTTGTTAGAGTACAATTTTTCATAATAATCTGAAATGATTCTTTTAATTTCATTTGGTTCTGTTGTGATGTGGTCCTTCTCATTTCTTATTCGGGTTATTTGTTTCCTTTCCTGTATTTCTTTAGTCAGTCTAGCCAATGGTTTATCAATTTTGTTAATTTTTTCAAAGAACCAGCTTTTGGCTTTGTTAATTCTTTCGATTGTTTTTCTGTTCTCTAATTCATTTAGTTCAGCTCTAATTTTTATTATTTGTTTTCTTCTGGTGCCTGATGGATTCTTTTGTTGCTCACTTTCTATTTGTTCAAGTTGTAGGGACAGTTCTCTGATTTTGGCTCTTTCTTCTTTTTGTATGTGTGCATTTATTGATATAAATTGGCCTCTGAGCACTGCTTTTGCTGTGTCCCAGAGGTTTTGATAGGAAGTATTTTCATTCTCGTTGCTTTCTATGAATTTCCTTATTCCCTCCTTGATGTCTTCTATAACCCAGTCTTTTTTCAGGAGGGTATTGTTCATTTTCCAAGTATTTGATTTCTTTTCCCTCGTTTTTCTGTTATTGATCTCTAGTTTTATTGCCTTGTGGTCTCAGAAGATGCTTTGTAATATTTCGATGTTTTGGACTCTGCAAAGGTTTGTTTTATGACCTATTATGTGGTCTATTCTAGAGAATGTTCCATGCGCGTTGGAAAAAAAAGTATATTTTGCAGCAGTTGGGTGGAGAGTTCTGTATAAGTCAATGAGGTCAAGTTGGTTGATTGTTGTAATTAGATCTTCCGTGTCTCTGTTGAGCTTCTTACTGGATGTCCTGTCCTTCTCCGAAAGTGGTGTGTTGAAGTCTCCTACTATAATTGTGGAGGTATCTATCTCGCTTTTCAGTTCTGTTAAAATTTGATTTATGTATCTTGCAGCCCTGTCATTGGGTGCGTAAATATTTAATATGGTTATGTCTTCCTGATCAATTGTCCCTTTTATCATTATATAGTGTCCTTCTTTATCCTTTGTGGTGGATTTAAGTCTAAAGTCTATTTTGTCAGAAATTACTATTGCTACTCCTCTTCTTTTTTGCTTATTGTTTGCTTGATATACTTTTTTCCATCCTTTGAGTTTTAGTTTGTTTGTGTCTCTAAGTCTAAAGTGTGTCTCTTGTAGGCAGCATATAGATGGATCGTGTTTCTTTATCCAGTCTGTGACTCTCTGTCTCTTTATTGGTGCATTTAGTCCATTTACATTCAGGGTAATTATAGATAAATAAGTTTTTAGTGCTGTCATTTTGATGCCTTTTTATGTGTGTTGTTGACAATTTCATTTTTCCACATACTTTTTTGTGCTGAGGCGTTTTTCTTAGTAAATTGTGAGATCCTCATTTTCATAGTGTTTGACTTTATGTTAGTTGAGTCGTTACGTTTTTCTTGGTTTTTATCTTGAGTTATAGAGTTGTTATACCTTTTTGTGGTTACCTCATTATATACCCCTATTTTTCTAAGTAAAAACCTAACTTGTATTGTTCTATATCGCCTTGTATCACTCTCCATATGGCAGTTCAATGCCTCCTGTATTTAGTCCCTCTTTTTGATTATTGTGATCTTTTACCTATTGACTTCCATGATTCCCTGTTATGTGTATTTTTTTTTAATTAATTTTAATTTGTTTGTTTTTGTGATTTCCCTATTTGAGTTGATAGCAGGACGTTCTGTTTTGTGACCTTGTGTTGTGCTGATATCTGATATTATTGGTTCTCTGACCAAACAATATCCTTTAGTATTTCTTGTAGCTTTGGTTTGGTTTTTGCAAATTCTCTAAACTTGTGTTTGTCTGTAAATATCTTAATTTCGCCTTCATATTTCAGAGAGAGTTTTGCTGGATATATGATCCTTGGTTGGCAGTTTTTCTCCTTCAGTGTTCTGTATATGTCGTCCCATTCCCTTCTTGCCTGCATGGTTTCTGCTGAGTAGTCAGAACATATTCTTATTGATTCTCCCTTGAAGGAAACCTTTCTTTTCTCCCTGGCTGCTTTTAAAATTTTCTGTTTATCTTTGGTTTTGGTGAGTTTGATGATAATATGTCTTGGTGTTTTTCTTTTTGTATCAATCTTAAATGGGGTTCGATGAGCATCTTGGATAGATATCCTTTCGTCTTTCATGATGTCAGGGAAGTTTTCTGTCAGAAGTTCTTCAACTATTTTCTCTGTGTTTTCTGTCCCCCCTCCCTGTTCTGGGACTCCAATCACCCGCAGGTTATCCTTCTTGATAGAGTCCCACATAATTCTTAGGGTTTCTTCATTTTTTTAAATTCTTTTATCTGATTTTTTTTCAGCTATGTTGGTGTTGATTCCCTGGTCCTCCAGATGTCCCAGTCTGCATTCTAATTGCTCGAGTCTGCTCCTCTGACTTCCTAGTGTGTTGTCTAATTCTGTTATTTTATTGTTAGTCTTTTGGATTTCTACATGTTGTCTCTCTATGGATTCTTGCAACTTATTAATTTTTCCAGTATGTTCTTGAATAATCTTTTTGAGTTCTTCAACAGTTTTATCAGTGTGTTCCTTGGCTTTTTCTGCAGATATCCTAATTTCATTTGTGATATCATTAAGCATTCTGTAAATTAGTTTTTTATATTCTGTATCTGATAATTCCAAAATTGTATCTTCATTTGGGAAAGATTTTGATTCTTTTGTTTGGGGGGTTGGAGAAGCTGTCACGGTCTGCTTCTTTAAGTGGTTTGATATGGATTGTTGTCTCCGAGCCATCACTGGGAAACTAGTTTTTCCAGAAAATCCGCTAAAAAAAAACTGCAGTCAGATCCCTATCAGAGTTCTCCCTCTGGCTCAGGCTATTCAGATGTTAATGAAGCCGCCTGGGGAGGGTGGGGGAGGGAACAGAGAGATAGGAGAGTAGCACCTCAAAATATAGCCAGAGTTGCTTGTCTTTCTTGGAATGACTGTTATATCTGAGATTCCCGTGGACGCGTCGCCTATGTGTGCTGGCTGTGTGGAGATTGCCCCCAGGGGGTCTGGCCCGCTGGAGTCACGGTCAGATCCTCCGCTTCCAGCCCCACGCCCAGCGTCAAGGCTCCCCTACTGGGACGGTGCACTCTCAACTCCAAAATCAGTCGCTGCCTCCCGGGGACTTCTCGTCTCTCCAGCCGCGTGGCCGTGCCGCCCCCGTGAACCAGGTGGGCCCCCTCCCGGGGTTAGTTCAGATGGGTGGAGTAGCTCCCCGTGCTTGTGCCGCGACCGAGTGTCCCGGCTGGAACGCTGTTCTCCCCACTCCAATACCAGTCGCTGCCTCCCGGGGACTTCTCCTACCGGCTGCGTCCCACGCCGCCCGCGCGACCCGGCTGGTCCCCTTCCCGGGGTTAGTTCAGGGGGTGGAGCAACTCTCCGTGTTTATGGCGTACCTGCGTGCAGTCCAAATCCCTGCGGGACGGTTCCCCGGCTCGGATGCTGCTCTTTCTGCTCCAAGATCAGTCACTGCCTCCCGGGGACTTCTCCTACCGGCTGCGTCCCACACCGCCCGTGGAACCGGCTGGTCCCCCTCCCGGGGTTAGTTCAGGGGGGTGGAGCAGGTCTCTGTGCTTGTGCCGTACCTGACTGGTACTCTGGCTCCAGGCTCTGGAAACTATCGCTGCTTCCCAGTATTAGTTCGTTCTCCGTCTCTAAATCTGTGTTTGTTGTTCAGGGTTCGTAGATTGTTATGTATGTGATCGATTCACTTGTTTTTCCGTGTCTTTGTTGTAAGAGGGATCCGAGGTAACGTCTGCCTAGTCCGCCATCTTTCTCTAGATCTTTTAATGATGAATGAATCCAGTGCACAAAATTAAAAACTTACATAATCATTGGAGGGGTTGGAGGAGCTGGCTTTTAGATTTGTGGATTTGGAAAGAAAGTCCACTGCAACTACTTCTCAAAGTACTTCCCTGTTCAGAGTTTAAAAAGATAATTTACTTCAAAAGTTTTAAGGCTTTACTTTTTCACATTTACCTCTTTAATCCATATAGAGCTTGAATTTTAAGGCAGTGTTTGAAGTGGAAATATGGATAAAGATAACTAGATTTTTCCAGCACCATTTATTGAATACCCATTTCATTTCCTACTGTGCTGAAATGTCATCATTTTTACATATAAAATATCTACAGATCCATTGTCCTGTTTCTTGAATTTCTATTTTCTTCAATTTGTCTATCCGTGAGCCAATACTATAGAGTTTAATTACGGTATTGTTTCAAATAGATACTATAGTTGTGTAACAAATTGCTCCAAAATTTAGTTGCTGAAAACAAGATCACTTTATTTCCAGATGGTATCTCTAGGCCATGAATACTTCTCTAGATCTTTTAATAATGAATGAATCCAGTGCACAAAATTAAAAACTTACATAATCATTGGAGGGGTTGGAGGAGCTGGCTTTTATGGTTTCTCATGAGGCTAAAATCAGAGGTGATTGGGGATGAGGTCATCTAACAATTTTCTTTATCATACATCCGGTACCTGGTCTTGAAAGTCTTGAACTGTGGTGGCTGAAATAACTGGCACTGTTTGGGCATCTCCCTCTATTTCTATGTGGTCTCTCTACATAGTCTCTCAAGCATGGAGACTTTTACATGGTGAATCAGAGCTCTAAAAGAGTGTGTGTCAAGAGAGTGATCAAGGAAGAAGTGCATTGTGTTTCTTTACCTAACCTTGGAAGTCACATCGAATCACTTCTGTCATATTCTATTTGTCCAGAGAGTCAAAAATTTCCTTCCATTTTCAAGTAGAAAGGGCATGAACTCTACCACTTAAGGAGGAAATGTCAACATTCTGAAAGAGCATATATAACAGGCTATAATGTGGTGGAAATATGCCAAAATCTGCCCTTTGGCCACAACAATGTGCATGCCCCCCACAAGAAAAACACACTCACTGTCCCCTTTCCCAAGGTCCCTCTCTCAACCCTCATCCAATTACAGTATCAGCTTTTGACTTAAGGTTCAGGATCTTATCATCTAAATTACATCCAAGTGGGGGTGAGGCTCGTGAGGTGTGGTTCCTTGGACACAACTCTTTTAGTACTGTTCAGTCTGAAGACCTATGAACTATAGATACATTATCTGTGCTCCCTCACCCCCACCCCAGTGTACAATGCTCTGACAGGTATGGGATAACTTCTATACACATTTATGTCCAAAAATGGGAAACATGACAGGTGCACAGCAGTGATGTTCCATGGAAATTTTGACAACCTATTTAGACACATGTTATTTCCAGATTCTTGGTTATCTGTCCAGGACTTCTGGTAGTGATTTTTCCATGCATCTTGCCCCAAAATACCTTTGGTATTTTCATTCTGCTTTCTGAATTATCCATTCTTGCCTATAATATATAGCTTGTGTTTGTAGGTTACCAAACATACTTGAAAGATACAGGAGGGATTATTATCACATTCCCTTTTATCTTACTTACTTGGCTTGGAAAAAGATGGAGAGACAGACTTAATATGTGTGGAAAATGGAAGCTTAAAAATTCCAAATCATTTATCTTTATATTTTGTGATTTGTCTTTATACAATAAATCCTATAGAATAAATTCAAAGGCTATATTTGGTTATGATATCTCAACATCTTCACTTCCCAAAAGGCAGATCTCTCTTGGAAACAACATGGGCAATTGTCTTAGTTATCTAGTGCTGCTATAACAGAAATACCACAGGCAAATGGCTTTAACAAACAGAAGTTTATTTTCTCAGTCTATTAGGCTAGAAGTCCAAATCAAGGTGTCAGCTTTTTCTCTCTGTCAGTTCTGTAAAAAGGTCTTTATCATCAATCTTCTGTTGGACTCAGTGCAGGGATCCCAGGTCCAAACACTCGCTCTTCTCCTGGCACTACTTTCTTGGTGGTATGAGGTCCCTCTGTCTCTCTGTCCCCTTCTTTCTTTTGTATCTTAAAAGAGATTGGCGTAAGAAAAGCTTAATCTTGTATTTGAGCCCTGCCTCATTAACACAACTGCCACTAATCCCATCTCATTAACATCACAAGACATAGGAAATTCACATCAGATTACAAAATGGTGGACAATCACACAAGACTGGAAATCATGGCTTAGCCAAGTTGACACATATTTTGGGAGGACACAATTCAATCCATTACAGTAATCGAAGCAACTATATAGATCAATTAGGCAAACAAAACAGTAACTTTTGTTTGAATTACTCTGTAAAAAGTGAGACTATCAGCTATTCCACGTAGTGAAAAGATAAACAGGCTGAGACTCAGGAAACCTGAGTTGTTATCCTTAATCTACCACCATCTAAATGTGCAATTTTGTTAGTGTCTTTTTCTTCTCTTAATCTCAGTTTCCTCATTTTCAAAATAAAAAGAATCTGTCTACCTACCTACCAACTGACCAACCGATCAACCAGTGCATCCATCCATCCGTCTGTCCATCCGTCCGTCCATCCATCCATTCACCCATCTATCTATCACCTATCTACTTATTTATTTATAGGTCACATTCTGGCCTCAGTGTGCTTAAATTCTCAGAAAATTTTCATTCTAATGTAGTATGAATAGGTTATTACTCTGCTCAATAGGAAACATGGTCCAACTTTTTTCAGAGACTTCTTATTTTGGAGAGCTCTTAAATTAGAGAACATAATGGAACCGAAACACAATAAGCTGGCTTTTAGTTCTACTGCTTAGCAGGTATACCATACTGGGCAAGTGAAATGAGACATTCTGAACCCTAGATTTCCCATCTATGAATTAGGAAACTATACTCAGGAGTTATTTAAGTTTAAATGTGAAAATGACTTGCAAATACTAAGTGCATAAAAATCAAAATCAAACCTGTTGCCATCGTCTTGATTCCACCTCACGGTGACCCCATGAGTTACAGAGTAGAACTGCTGCATTGGGGTTTCTTGTCTGTAGTCTTTACAGAAGAAAGTCACTAGGCCTATATTCCATGAAGCTGTTGGGTGGGTTCAAGCCACCAACCCTTAGGTCAGTAGTCTAATGAAAACTCTTTGTACCACCCAGAGACCTAAGCCAAAAAAACCAAACCCAGTCCCTTTGAGTCGATTCCGATTCCCAGGGACCTACTTACTTTTAATAACAAATTTAAGGTGGGTTAGAAATAATATTTGGATGGGGTAGCAATGTGTTATTAACTGACATAAAACCAAACCAAACAAAAAAAGTATTTATCCATTGCCTTCGAGCTGATGTCGACTCATAAAGACCCTACAGGACAGAGTA
This sequence comes from Loxodonta africana, assembly GCF_030014295.1. Taxonomy (NCBI): domain Eukaryota; kingdom Metazoa; phylum Chordata; class Mammalia; order Proboscidea; family Elephantidae; genus Loxodonta; species Loxodonta africana. Next base: position 3,654,331 of record NW_026975011.1, on the reverse strand, counting down.
GATCTGCTCCAAAGGGTTTCCAGGGAGTGCCTGGTGTATTTGAATGGCCAACCTTTTTGTTAACAGCTGTAGCTCTTAACCACCGTACCACTACGGCCCCAAATAAGTATATAAGTAGTTCTTAATTCTTGTTCTAAATTCTCCTGAGAGGGAAGTTGGGAAATTCTCAGGGGAAGTACAGAGACTGGCATAGTTCAAATCCGTAAGTGTTTTTTGAATCCAATTTTATGCCTCCATGAGTTAGAGTGAGAGTATTCTTAAGCCTTTGTTGATAGATGAATATTAAAGAAGGGTCATGCTAACTACGTAGGTAAGGTTTTAAACGGCAGATAACACGGGGTCAAGGTCGAGAGCAAGACTTGAGGCCAGATACTTGAATTAGATCTTCTGACCCGCTCCTCACTAACTATACGTCCTGAGGTAAAAGGCTAACTCCCTCTTTTTCTCAATTTTCCTATATGTAAAATAGAAGGAATAACCTTCCTACTCTATATAGTCCTTTTAAAAAAATATTAAATGAGATAATTTACGTGAAGTGCTTTGCACAGTGCCTAGCATATGAGAGTATAAGAAGTAATCAATTAATATTAGTTTTTGATCATTGCATATAATAATAATGTTTAACCTTTACATAGAACTTTATATTTTATGAAACATTTTCATATCTCCTATGGGGAAAGTATGATTAATTTCTTTAGTTCTTCATTTTCTTAGGACTCATGCTGAGATCACAAAAATGGAGGTAGAGATAAGAAAGAGATATGAAAAGGGAACAGAGACCAGTGGACAGTAGAGATCTTTTGGGGGTGGGCAATGCTGAGCAATGCTGGGATTGAAGGGGAGGACATCAGTGAGTGAGAACCCTCGTAAGTACATCTATATATAGGTGTCAGAAAATTAGATTTGACATTCACATTAAAACACTAATCATATGACAAATTCTGCTTCTACCTACTCAATGACAAAATTAACCCCTAATTCTGGTGGTGGGGTGGTGATGTGCATGTGTGGGTGAAATATCTTATAATCACTTGGATAAAGAATAATAATAATAAAAAAGATTCATGGTGGTGGTTAAAAACCTTGCAGATGAATGAGAGAAAAATGTGTCCTCATCTGCTTTTATAAGTACTTGTTTTGGGGTGGCACAGATACAGCCTCATAGAAAGTACACTATAAATTTAATAGTCACAGTTATATGTTATGGACTTCCACAGGCAGTAAACATACCCCACTCGTAAAAAATTTCAATAAAATAGTTGATATTGATTGTGCACCTACTTTGGGCCAATTGCAGAGCTAGTAGCCTTGCCTGTCTCACACCCATACTTCAAGCTAATTGTCCACATTTGACAGAAAATAGTTGAGAAGTTCAGACGTTAAACACATTTTATAGAATTACCTTTGTTAGCTCTTTATTTCACTGTGAGACCAGGGTTACAAACCACTGACTAACATCAGAAAACTTCCTTACCCTCTTCTTATCTTAGTTATTTCATCTACTAAATAAGGATAATAATAGTGTATGACTCAATATTGATACAAGGATTAAATGTGCCTGCATTTCAAAGGCACTCAAGTAAATATTAGCCGTGTTAATCAAGGCATCTGTACGTGAGGTTGTCTCAATAAAGGGCAACAATGTCTTTCATGGAGTGAAGTCCAAAACTTTGGAATAATTTTTACTCTTCTTTCTTTCTGACACCCCACATGAAGTCCATCAACAGATACTACTGCAGCTACCTTCATCATACATCTACCTCCACTACGCCCATCCTGGTGCAAATCACCATCGCGTTTCTGTTGAATGGTTACAATATTTTCTTATCTAACCATCTCCCTGCTTCTACTATTGCCCCTCTATAGTCTATTCCCCACACAGCAGCCAGAACAATCATTTCTAAGATTTAGTCAGACCATGCCATTTTGCTGTGCAAAACCTTTCAATGGCTTTGTTTTTCACTTAGAATAAATTCATACCCCTTAAAATGATTTACAAAGCCCTATAAAAACTGCCACTTATCAGTCCTTGTTCATTGCTCTCCAGCCACACTGATCTCCTTTAGACAATGATGCCAACCACATTCCCTTCTCAGAGTGTTTTCACTTACTGATTTTTTTGTCTGGAATGTTCTTTCCTTAGATATCTTCTTGCATCCTTCTTCACTTCTTTCTAGTCTAGTTCACATGTTCCCTTCTCAATGAAGCCTTCTGTGACTACCTTATAGAAAATAACACCCCACTCCCCGATTCCATATATGCATTACCCTACTTAATTTTCCCCATAGCAGATATTATGACCTGAAATACTATTTACTATCTGTTTTATTTGCTTACTTTCTGTCTTCCCCTCCTAGAATGTACACTACATGGAGTGTAGAGACTTTACCTGTTTGTTCACTGCTATCTTTCAACTTTCTAGAGTGTTGGGCAGATAGTAGATGATTCATAAATATTTGGTAAATGACTTATTAAATGGAGCTTAAAGCTATATTTCATTAGGTAGTCCTTCTCCCCAGACTCTACAGGTTTTATTTTCATTAATAAGAATATTCATTTTGTCTAATTTTGTGTGGATGTGGAGTTTGGCAGACTGATAAAATGTTCCTTAATATTATATCTTGTTTCTGTTTGACTTCAAAATCTCAAAAAGAGATTTTATAAGTGATTAAAACTACCCCCCCCAAATAAAATAAAACAGAAAAACTCATGATGCAATAACACACACAGAAAGAGAATCTGGATTTTTGTGAGTTTTTCAGCTTACTTTCCAAGTAATTCTAATATAAAAAGACAAATACTTTCCCAAAAAAGATAAAACCATGGCTGTCATACAAATTTAAAGTGAACACATGGCAAAGCTTTTATTTAACACATTAATTAATGAATGAACCAGGAATACGTCGTAATCCATTTAAAGGAGACTCCAGTGTAGCACATTTGTTCAATCAGGAATGTGTAATGAATTTACAAATAGATGCAAAACTGACTTGATCCACAATGATTGAGGGAAATCAATTGAACCTCCATCAGACAACATTTTCAGTTTTATGGACAGAAATTATTTGTGTTATCAGTTTTCTATAACTCAAAGAGTTATAAAATAGTTCAAAGACAGTGAAAGGCATAAGCCTCACAGAATCATGTAGCCCCAAGAGGAGTGCTATACATAACACATAGCTTTCATTGAAGATCACCAGTAATCTTTTTATATTTCAAAGTCTTTCAAAGTTTTTTCCTCACAGAAGTTAAATTTCTTTAGCAGCTGTACATCAAAAGAAGTAGAGATTATTTTTAAATAACATAAAATTATATAAAGGGAAAACTATTATTCCATTTATTTCTATTATTTACAAAGGAAAAGTGCAAACTTTCTATATCCATTGGAGTCTTCACAGGAAACAGCATACTCAAAATGGCAGATTAAAAAAAATTAAAGAAGATTATTTATCAAGGTATGAAAAAGTTTAAGGGGAATTAATTAGGGATGATGATGAAGCATTCCGCGCCTAGCTACCAGTAGGAAACCATTGCCACAATTATGGCTGAGGGAATGAGCGGAATAAATGATTACAAAAGGAAATAGGAGAGTAGGAGACGCCTACCCAACAAGTCCTGTGACCCTAGTTTAAGGTACCCTGTTACTGATAAACCACGGGAGGGACCCAGGAGAATAAATCCTGACATTCTTTTCTTCCCACCCTGTCCTTTAACATTCATCTAGTACTTCCTGTTGACCAGAGAAGAAGGAGGCCTGGTTGAGGAACACCGTGGAAGCCCTCCATGGAGGAGAAGAGTGAGAATGTATCTGAAGGGCTGAAAGGAGTATATCTTGCTCACTTTCCAACACTTTATTAAATTGTTTTTCTTGGTAAGATGGTGAGCACTCCTATTTTGGAAAAGAGAGAACACAGGAGAAATAAGTAAATTGTCTTCCAACTTATTTGTACACGTAATGTTTATTGACCTCCACTCTGGGTCAAACATTAAAGTAGATCTGGGGATAAAGAGGTGAAGAAGGCAGATACAGCTTTTCTTCTCTGTGGCTTATTTAAAGGGTTTTTGAATGGAAGAGTGAGGTGATTTGGTCTTAATCTGTATATCAACAGTGTGTAAAACAAGAACTAAGAGTTGGTTAGAAGCCATAGCTCTTAACCACTGCCCCACCAGGGCCCCTCATTATGTATATATATACACATATATACTTATGTGTGTGTGTGTTTCTATGTGTATGTGTTGTTTTTGTTGTGTGTTGTGGGGTTGATTTTTACTCATAGTGACCCTATACGACACAGTAGAACTGCCCCATAGGGTTTCCTAGGCTGAAATCTTTATGAGAGCAGATGGCCAGGTCTTTTCTCCCACAGAGTGATTCATAGGTTTGAACTGCCAATCTTTTGGTTAGCAGCTGAGTGCTTAACTGTTGTGGCACCAGGGCTCCACACCCACACATAGATGAGTTCCCTAACATTTCTTGCTGGCCGAGAAGGAATTAGGTTTATTACATGATAAGCTCCCTCTTCCTGGATATCCTCCAGCAAATGTCCAGTGACCACTTGTCAGAATATGTTGTAGATGGCATTCCAGCACCAATAGAAAAAGCTGGATTAGACAGCCTCAATGGTTCTAATCTTTATGTAAAATATAAATTGCTTGTTTTTTTCTCTTCTTGTGTACCATAAGGAAAAGAGTTTGTATTATTAAAATGCTTTGTTCTTATTTGCAAGCCCAAAATCTCATCACCCTGCTTTAATAATGTTGTCTTTACAGGATAATCCCAATTTCTGTGTCCATCATCACCATTGAAATGAAATAAAACAGGATGAATGTGACTGATTTAATTCTAATAGGACTTACACAGAATCCTCAGATGCAGAGAATTCTAGTTGTTGTTTTGTTTATCATCTACATTGTCACTGTTACAGGAAACCTGCTCATTGTGGTCACCATAATCTACAGTCAGACATTTAAAACCCCAATGTATTTTTTCCTGGCCTTCTTATCTTTGATAGATGCCTGCTACTCCTCTTCCACACTTCCTAAAATGCTAGCTGACTTGCTCTCTGAGACAAAAACCATCTCCTTCAGTGGCTGCATGACACAGATCTTTACTGAACATTTCTTAGGTGGTTCTGAGGTTGCCCTCCTTGTGGTCATGGCCTATGACCGTTACGTGGCCATCTGTAGTCCTCTGCACTATGTGACCATCATGAACCACCATGTATGCTGCCTTTTGGTGGGGGTGTCTTGGACAGTGGGTTTTCTCCACTCCATTGAACAGATTCTTGTCACTTTCTGGCTCCCATTCTGTGGCCCCAACATTATGGATCACTTCACGTGTGACGTCCTTCCCCTGATACAACTTGCCTGCACAGACACATTCCTTGTTGGTCTCTTGATTGCTGCCAATGGTGGGGTAATCTGTGTAATAACCTTTGTAATGTTGTCGATATCCTATGTTGCTATCCTATATTCCTTGAGGACTCAGAGCTCTGCAGGGAGGAAAAAGGCCCTCTCTACCTGTGGTTCCCACATCACTGTTGTTGTCTTGTTCTTTCTGCCCTGTATTTATATATATATGCGACCAGTAGCCACCTTCTCCATGGATAAAGCCATAACTGTATTCTATACTCTTGTCACTCCCATGTTAAATCCCATTATCTACACAGTAAGGAATGCAGAAGTAAAAAATGCCATCAAAATGTTACTGAAAAGAAATGTAATTTCAGATAATAAATGACCCAATATGAAGATTTTATTTCTATCATAATCTTTACATTTTTGTTTTATGTTACATACATATATGTGTAAGAATGTATATGTTTGTGTGTGTATATATATATGTAGCTCTTTCTCACATTTATCACTTAACTTCTATAGAACCTTTGTGCAAGAATGGCATGGAGGTGGTGTCTGACCTTCTCTATCTTCACAAAGAGGAAGAAGAATCAAAATTAGCAACCCCAGCCTGATTCCTTGCTGAAGTCAGGCATGCCTCCTCTCTCCACCATCTTTACTAATTCTGACACCAGCTGCCCCTCCTATGGCACTCTCTACTTCTGTGCTGGGTTCAATAATTCATTGCAATGGCCACACAGAACTCACAGAAAATACCCACTATTATGGTGTTTATTAGGGAAGTAACAGTTACAATTCAGTCCCAAGAACATTCAAGATACAGTTCTTCCATAAGAACAGCCTCTTTCCAGCTGTGCTGAAAGGCATACCTCTCCCTGTTCCTAGACATATGCCCAAAAGCACTCAACTTTCTCCATGAGCCTGGAAACCCACCGGGCAGTTGCCTGCTGCTGGGTGTCTCCTGCTGGGTCTTTTCTGCCACTGCTTCTCACCATCTTCAGGGTTACAGCTCACTCTCTCTGTTGGTCTCCTGCTTCCAGGAGCTTCTCAGCACAGGGACCCCGGGTCCAAAGGGCGTGCTGGCTCCTGGCTGTTCTTCCTTGGCAGGTGTGGAATCTTCTTTTTCCCCCTCTGGGGTGGCTGATTTCAAGCCCAGCAGGATGGCAAACCTGACCAATCCCTTTGGTGGGCCATAATTACTCTACCACTCAATCACACCAATCACTTGGGTGGGGATTACAAGACCATGGCTATAAAGTCCTCACAAAAGTCACCCATCACACCACACTTTGCAACAATTATTCTGATTTCACAGATGAAGAGAAATAAAGTTAAAAGAGGTTAAATGATCAGCCCAAAGTCCGAGTCAGAGCTATTTGGATTTTTTTTTTTTAATTTTATTAAGCTTCAAGTGAACGTTTACAAATCCAGTCTGTCACATATAAGTTTACATACATCTCACTCCCTACTCCCACTTGCTCTCCCCCTCTTGAGTCAGCCCTTTCAGTCTCTCCTTTCGTGATAATTTTGCCGGCTTCCCACTCTCTCTATCCTCCCATCTCCCCTCCAGAGAAGAGTTGCCAACACAATCTCAAGTATTCACCTGATATAATTAGCTCACTCTTCATCAGCATCTCTCTCCCACCCGCTGACCAGTCCCTTTCATGTCTGATGAGTTGTCTTCGGGGATGGTTCCTGTCCTGTGCCAACAGAAGGTCTGGGGACCATGGCCGCCGGGATTCCTCTAGTCTCAGTGAGACCATTAAGTTTGGTCTTTTTATGAGAATTTGGGGTCTGTATCCCACTGATCTCCTGCTCCCTCAGGGGTCCTCTGCTGTGCTCCCTGTCAGGGCAGTCATCTATTGTGGCCGGGCACCAACTAGTTCTTCTGGTCTCAGGATGATGTAGGTCTCTGGTTCATGTGGCCCTTTCTGTCTCCTGGGCTCTTAGTTGTAGTGTGGCCTTGGTGTTCTTCATTTTCCTTTGCTCCAAGTGGGTTGAGACCAATTGATGCATCTTAGATGGCCGCTTGTTAGCATTTAAGACCCCTTTCTTTTCTCCCTGGCTGCTTTTAAAATTTTCTCTTTATCTTTGGTTTTGGCGAGTTTGATGATAATATGTCTTGGAGTTTTTCTTTTTGGATCAATCTTAAATGGTGTTCGATGAGCATCTTGGATAGATATCCTTTCGTCTTTCATGATGTCAGGGAAGTTTTGTGTCAGGAGTTCTTCAACTATTTTCTCTGTGTTTCCTGTCCCCCCTCCCTGTTCTGGGACTCCAATCACCCGCAGGTTATCCTTCTTGATAGAGTCCCACAGGATTTTTAAGGTTTCTTCATTTTTTTTAATTCTTTTATCTGATTTTTTTTCAGCTATGTTGGTGTTGATTCCCTGGTCCTCCAGATGTCCCAGTCTGCATTCTAATTGCTCGAGTCTGCTCCTCTGACTTCCTATTGCGTTGTCTAATTCTGTAATTTTATTGTTAATCTTTTGGATTTCTACATGCTGTCTCTCTATGGATTCTTGCAACGTATTAATTTTTCCACTATGTTCTTGAATAATCTTTTTGAGTTCTTCAACAGTTTTATCAGTGTGTTCCTTGGCTTTTTCTGCAGTTTGCCTTATTTCATTTGTGATGTCTTGAAGCATTCTGTAAATTAGCTTTTTATATTCTGTATCTGATAATTCCAGGATTGTATCTTCATTTGGGAAAGATTTTGATACTTTTGTTTGGGGGGTTGGAGAAGCTGTCATGGTCTGCTTCTTTAAGTGGTTTGATATGGATTGTTGTCTCCGAGCCATCACTGGGAAACTAGTTTTTCCAGAAAATCCGCTAAAAAAAATGCAGTCAGATCCCTATCAGAGTTCTCCCTCTGGCTCAGGCTATTCAGATGTTAATGAAGCCACCTGGGGAGGGTGGGGGAGGGAACAGAGAGATAGGAGAGTAGCACCTCAGAATATAGCCAGAGTTGCTTGTCTTGCTTGGAATGACGATTATATCTGAGATTCCCGTGGGGCGCGTCGCCTATGTGTGCTGGCTGTGTGGAGATTGCCCCCGGGGGGTCTGGCCCGCTGGAGTCACGGTCAGATCCTCCGCTTCCAGCCCCACGCCCAGCGTCAAGGCTCCCCTGCTGGGACGGTGCACTCTCGACTCCAAAATCAGTCGCTGCCTCCCGGGGACTTCTTGTCCCTCCCGCCGCGTTGCCGTGCCGCCCCCCTGAACCTGTTGGGCCCCGTCCCGGGGTTAGTTCAGGTGGGTGGAGCAGCTCCCCGTGCTTGTGCTGTGACTGAGTGTTCCAGCTGGGATGCTGTTCTCCCCGCTCCAATACCAGTCGCTACCTCCCGGGGACTTCTCTTACCGGCTGCGTCCCACGCCGCCCGCCCGAACAAGCTGGGCCCCCTCCCGGGGTTAGTTCAGGCGGGTGGAGCAGCTCTCTCTGCTTGTGCCGTACCTGACTGGTACGCTGGCTTCAGGCTCTGAAAACAATCACTGCTTTCCCGTATTAGTTCATTCTCTGTCTCTAAATCTGTGTTTGTTGTTCAGGGTTCGTAGATTGTTATGTATGTGATTGATTCACTGGTTTTTCTGTGTCTTTGTTGTAAGAGGGATCCGAGGTAGCGTCTGCCTAGTCCGCCATCTTGGCTCCGCCTTCTATTTGGATTGTTTTAATTCCAAATCCCATGCTCTTTCAACCATTTCAGAAGGTATCAGAATCAAAGGCAGCATTTATATCAAAGCCTTTCTTGTTTTGTTACGAATTGAAAGTTCTCTTCTCTAATTGCAGAGTTGTGTAACAGACCTGCACGTGTAAGCTGTTGGCACTCAGAACCTGTATTGCCTACTGGTATCTAGGACAGTGCAGAATACAGTTTAGAAAGAAAATACTAGCTAACACTCTCTCAGTACACGTCAATTTACCAATGCTTAAAATTATATGGGTTTCTTGTTTAGTTGAGTAAAAGTTGTCAGTAATAAAAATTAATTGCATTTAAACCTATGTGAAAATTTTAAGTGTCCTTTGGTGGTCACAGTGACCCTATAAAACTGAAATTGAGTTAGTGTTATTATTTTACAGATAAAAAAATGGGCAGGGTTGTAAAATTTAAATAATTAGATCATAGAACAAATAAGTCAGCCTTGAGCTCAAATATTCTCACTTCACATCCTGTGAACTTTTCATTATATGTATACTTCTTTGGTGCTGGTATTTAGTTATGGTCTGTTTTTTTAAAAACTTTTTTTTTTTAATTGTATGTCATACCTATTGCCGTTGAGTTGATGCTGTACTCTTAGTGACCCTGCAGTACCCTATAGACTAAAGAGCGACTGATGCATTTTAACTGCTGAACTTTTGGTTAGCAGCCAAACTCTTCTTAACTACTACTCCACCAGGGCTCCATATTTGGTAGGAAGTGACATTTTTTAGATATAAAATCATTAAAAACAAACAAACAGATTGCCGTCTAGCCGATTTGGACTCATAGAAACGCTATAGGACAGATTAGAGCTGCCCCACAGCATTTCCAAGGAGTGGCTTTTGGACTCAAACTGCCAACCTTTTGGTTAGCAGCTGTATCTCTTAACCACTGGGCCACCAGGACTCCTTAGTGGTAACTAAGTGCAGATTTTTTTCAAAAGCACATGGTAACATAACAATTTCACTATTAAAATTTGGCTATATAATTAGTTACTGGAATCTAACATTGTTAAGTATATATCTGAGACTCCTCTGGCAAACTGCTTAAGAGATGGCTTAAGCATAAGGCTTACAAGAAAAGAGAAATCATTACTCCTCAGTTGCTCAAAGGAAGATTTCTCAGCTAAACAACTTACCTAACTCATAAGAGTTTGTTGCAAATAACTTCTGATTCTTTTCAAAAATGAAGTCTGCTACCACAAGACAAATGTATGTCATAGTGTTTTTATAGCTACCTGTTTCTACAGACAGTTCCATCTCATGGGTATCATATGTTTTACTGAAGAAGTCAGAGGACTCTATGATGTAACAATATTTGGCAAGGCTATTATGATTCTGAAACTCAATGGTGGTTAAGAACATCAGCTTCAGGATTAATAGACATGGGTTTTCTTTCTCACTGTGCCGCCATCTCATTGCATGGTCTTAAACAGGTCTCGCAATTTCTATAGGCAGTTCACTTAGGTACTTTGGAAAGTGTCTTAGTAATCTAGTGTTGCTGTAAAAGAAGTACCCCAAGTGGATAGCTCCAATAAAGAGAAATTTATTCTCTCACAGTCTGGTAAGCTGGAAGCCCAAAATTCAGGGTATCAGCTCCAGGGGAAGGTTTTCTCTGTCGACACTGGAGGAAGGTCCTTGTCATCAATCTTCTCCTGGACTAGGAGCTTCTCTGCACAGGAACCCTGGGTCCAAAAGTCATGCTCTGCTCCCGGCACTGCTTTCTTGCTGGTATGAGTTCCCTCACTCTCTGCTTCCTTCCCTTTCATTTCGTCTCTTGTAAGATAAAAGGTTGTCAGGTCACACCCCAGGGAAACTCCCTTTACACCGAATCACAGATGTGACCTGAAGAAGGGTGTTACATCACACACTAATCCTCTTTTACCACGGGTAGAGATTATGATTTAAAACTCAGAAGATATTGTAACAATTGAGCAGGAATGTGATAGTGGTTTGCACCAGGGTGGGAGTAGCGGAAGTAGATATATTATGATGGTAGCTTCAATAATACCTGCTGATGGACTTGATGTGGGGTGTCAGAAAGAAGGGTAAAAATTATTCCAAGGTTTTGGACTTCACCCTCTGAAAGATAGTATTGCTGTTTATTGAGACAACTTCATGTACAGATGCCATGATTAACATGGCTAACTTTTATGTGACTGCTTTTCAAATGCCAAGCACATTTAATCCTTGTGTCAATATTGAGTCATTTACTGTTATAGTAGATGAAATAACTAAGATAGCAAGAGGGTAAGGAAGTTTTTTGACTTTAGTCACTAGGTCATACCCCTAGTCTTACACTGAAATAAAGAGCTAACAAAGGTAATTCTGAAAATGTTTTTAATCTCTGAACTCCCCTACTATTTTCTGTCAAATGAGGACAACTAGCTTGAAGTATGGCTGTGAGAGTGACAAGGCTACTAGCTCTGCAATTGGCCCAAAGTAGGTGTACAATCAATGTCAACTACTTTTATCGGCTATTGAAATTTTTAAGAGTAAAACCAAAACCCACTGCAGGTGAGTCGATTTCGACTCATAGCAACCCTATAGGACAGAGTAGAACTGCCCCATATGGTTTCCAAGGAGTGCCTGGTGGATTCAAACTGCTGACCTTTTGGTTAGCAGCTATAGCTCTTAACCACTACACCACTAGGGTATCTATGTTTACTGCCTATGAAAGTGGATAACATGACTGTGACTATTAAAAGTATAGTGTTCTTCCTGTGAGGCTATAACTGTGCCACCCCAAAACACCTAGTTATCGTAAAGAATGCCGACACATTTTTCTCTCATTTATCTGCAATCGACATTTACTTCTTCTTTATGAAAGGTTTTTAAACACCCAACATGAATCTTTTTTTCTTCTCTATCAGAGTGATTACAAGCTATTTCACACAGACACATACACACAAGCACATGCACATAACCACCAACACCACCACCACTATCACCAGAATTAATGGTTAATTTTGGCAGTAGATAAAGGCAAAATTTGTCACATGATTACTGTTTTAATGTGAATGTCACATCTAATTTTCTGACATTAACATGTAGATTTACTTAGAAGCGTTCTCACTCACTGATGCCCTCCCCTTCAATCCCACTTTTTTTTTTTAAATAATGACAACTTTTATTTTGTGTATGACTGTAATCAGAGTAGGGCTTGGTGAGAACAGCTCATCTGTATTCCAGTTGGCCTTTGTTGGGGTGGCTTGAAAGCTGGGGGCTAGAATCATCTGGAGGCACTCACTCACAGTTGATGTTTGGTGTTGACTGGCCTACCCGAGCTGTTGGCCAGAACACCTTCACGTGGCCTCTATATGTACCTTGGGCTTCCTCACAACATGGTGGCTGAGTTCCAAGGGTGAGCCTCCCAAGAGAGAGAGTCAGGTGAAGGCTGTATTACCTTTTCTGGTCAAGCCTGTGCAGTATTGCTTACACTGCATTTTTTTATTTTTATTTTTATTGAGCTTCAAGTGAACCTTTACAAATCAAGTCAGACTGTCACATATAAGTTTATATACACCTTACTCCATACTCCCACTTGCTCTCCCCCAATGAGTCAGCCTTTCCACTCTCTCCTTTCGTGACAGTTTTGCCAGCTTCCAACCCTCTCTACCCTCCCACCCCCCTTCAGACAGGAGATGCCAACACAGTCTTAAGTGTCCCCCTGATATAAATAGCTCACTCTTCATCAGCATCTCTCTCCTACCTACCGTCCAGTCCCTTCCATGTCTGATGAGTTGTCTTCGGGAATGGTTCCTGTCCTGGGCCAACAGAAGGTTTGGGGACCATGACCGCTGGGATTCCTCTAGTCTCAGTCAGACTATTAAGTATGGTCTTTTTGTGAGAATTTGGGGTCTACATCCCACTGATCTCCTGCTCCCTCAGGGGTTCTCTATTGTGCTCCCTGTCAGGGCAGTCATCGGTTGTGGCTGGGCACCAACTAGTTCTTCTGGTCTCAGGATGATGTAACTCTCTGGTTCCTGTTGCTCTTTCTGTCTCTTGGGCTCATAGTTATCGTGTGACCTTGGTGTTCTTCATTCTCCTTTGATCCAGGTAGTTTGAGACCAATTGATGCATCTTAAATGGCCGCTTGTTAGCATTTAAGACCCCAGACGCCACATTTCAAAGCGGGGTGCAGAATGTTTTCATAATAGAGTTTATTATGCCAATTGACTTAGAAGTCCCCTTAAACCATGGTCCCCAAACCCCCGCCCTTGCTCCGCTGACCTTTGAAGCCTTCATTTTATCCCGGAAACTTCTTTGCTTTTGGTCCAGTCCAGTTGAGCTGACCTTCCCTGTGTTGAGTATTGTCCTTCCCTTCACCTAAAGTAGTTCTTTTCTACTAACTAATCAGTAAAAAACCCTCTCCCACCCTCCCTCCCTCCCCACCCCGTAACCACAAAAGTATGTGTTCTTCTCAGTTTATACTATTTCTCAAGATGTTATAATAGTGGTCTTATACAATATTTGTCCTTTTGCCTCTGACTGATTTCGCTCAGCATAATGCCTTCCAGGTTCCTCCATGTTATGAAATGTTTCACAGATTCTTCACTGTTCTTTATCGATGCGTAGTATTCCATGGTGTGAATATACCACACTTTATTTACCCATTCATCCGTTGATGGACACCTTGGTTGCTTCCAGCTTTTTGCTATTGTAAACAGAGCTGCAATAAACATGGGTGTGCATATATCTGTTTGTGTGAAGGCTCTTATTTCTCTAGGCTATATTCCGAGGAGTGGGATTTCTGGGTTGTATGGTAGTTCTATTTCTAACTGTTTAAGATAACGTCAGATAGATTTCCAAAGTGGTTGTACCATTTTACATTCCCACCAGCAGTGTATAAGAGTTCCAATCTCTCCGCAGCCTCTCCAACATTTATTATTTTGTGTTTTTTGGATTAATGCCAGCCTTGTTGGAGTTAATGATTCCATCTCATCATAGTTTTAATTTGCATTTCTCTAATGGCTAATGATCGAGAGCATTTTCTCATGTATCTGTTAGCTGCCTGAATATCTTCCTTAGTGAAGTGCGTGTTCATATCCTTTGCCCACTTCTTGATTGGGTTCTTTGTCTTTTTGTAGTTGAGTTTTGACAGAATCATATAGATTCTAGAGATCAGGCACTGGTCGGAGATGTCATAGCTGAAAATTCTTTCCCAGTCTGTAGGTGGTCTTTTTACCCTTTTGGTGAAGTCTTTAGATGAGCATAGGTGTTTGATTTTTAGGAGCTTCCAGTTATCTGGTTTCTCTTCGTCATTATTGGTAATGTTTTGTATTCTGTTTATGCCTTGTATTAGGGCTCCTAAGGTTGTCCCTATTTTTTCTTCCATGATCTTTATTATTTTAGTCTTTATGTTTAGGTCTTTGATCCACTTGGAGTTAGTTTTTGTGCATGGTGTGAGGTATGGGTCCTGTTTCTTTTTTTTGCAAATGGATATCCAGTTATGCCAGCACCATTTGTTAAAAAGACTGTCTTTTCCCCAATTAATTGACATTGGGCCTTTGTCAAATATCAGCTGCTCATATGTGGATGGATTTATATCTGGGTTCTCAATTCTTTTCCATTGGTCTATGTGCCTGTTGTTGTACCAGTACCAGGCTGTTTTGACTACTGTGGCTCTATAATAGGTTCTGAAATCAGGTAGAGTGAGGCCTCCCACTTTCTTCTTCTTTTTCAGTAGTGCTTTACTTATCCGAGGCTCCTTTCCCTTCCATATGAAGTTGGTGATTTGTTTCTCCGTCACATTAAAAAATGCAGTTGGAATTTGTATCGGAAGTGCATTGTATGTATAGATGGCTTTTGGTAGAATAGACATTTTTACTATGTTAAGTCTTCCTATCCATGAGTAAGGGATGTTTTTCCACTTAAGTAGGTCCTTTTTAGTTTCCTGTAGTAGTACTTTGTAGTTTTCTTTGTATAGGTCTTTTACATTTTTGGTAAGATTTATTCCTAAGTATTTTATCTTCTTGGGGGCTACTGTGAATGGTATTGATTTGGTTATTTTCTCTTCGAAGTTCTTTTTGTTGATGTAGAGGAATCCAAGTGATTTTTGTATGTTTATCTTATAACCTGAGAGTGTCAAACTCTTCTATTAGTTTCAGTAGTTTTCTGGAGGATTCCTTAGGGTTTTCTGTGTATAAGATCATGTCATCTGAAAATAGAGATAATTTGACTTCCTCCTTGACAATCCGGATGCCCTTTATTTCTTTGTCTAGCCTAATTGCTCTGGCTAGGACCTCTAGCACAATGTTGAATAAGAGCGGTGATAAGGGGCATCCTTGTCTGCTTCCCGTTCTCAAGGGAAATGCTTTCAGGCTCTCTCCATTTAGAGTGATGTTGGCTGTTGGCTTTGTATAGATGCCCTTTATTATGTTGAGGAATTTTCCTTCAATTCCTATTTTGGTGAGAGTTTTTTTATCACAAATGGGTGTTGGACTTTGTCAAATGCCTTTTCTGCATCAATTGATAAGATCATGTTGTTTTTGTCTTTTGTTTTATTTGTATGGTGGATTACATTAATGGTTTTTCTAATATTAAACCAGGCTTGCATACCTCGTCTAAATCCCACTTTGTCATGGTGGATTAATTTTTTGATATGTTTTGGAATTCTATTGGCTAGAATTTTGTTGAGGATTTTTGCATCTATGTTCATGAGGCATATAGGTCTGTAATTTTCTTTTTTTGTGATGTCTTTACCTGGTTTTGGTATCAGGGAAATGGTGGCTTCATAGAATGAGTTAGGTAGTATTCCATCATTTTCTATGCTTTGAAATACCTTTAGTAGTAGTGGTGTTAACTCTTCTCTGAAAGTTTCATAGAACTCTAAAGTAAAGCCGTCCGGGCTAGGGCTTTTTTTTGTTGGGAGTTTTTTTATTACAATTTCAATCTTTTTTTTTGTTGTTGTTGTTAGGATCTATTTAGTTCTTCTACTTCTGATTGTGTTAGTTTAGGTAGGTAGTGTTTTTCCAAGAATTCATCCATTTCTTCTAGGTTTGCAAATTTGTTAGAGTACAATTTTTTGTAATAATCTGATATGATTCTTTTAATTTCAGTTGGGTCTGTTGTGATGTGGCCCATCTCGTTTCTCATTCAGATTATTTGTTTCCTTTCCTGTATTTCTTTAGTCAGTCTGGCCAATGGTTTATCAATGTTGTTATTTTTTTCAAAGAACCAGCTTTTGGCTTTGTTAATTCTTTCAATTGTTTTTCTGTTGTCTAATTCATTTAGTTCAGGTCTAATTTTTATTATTTGTTTTCTTCTGGTGCCTGATGCATTCTTTTGTTGCTCAGTTTGTATTTGTTCAAGTTGTAGGGACAGTTCTCTGATTTTGGCTCTTTCTTCTTTTTGTATGTGTGCATTTATCAATATAAATTGGCCTCTGAGCACTGCTTTTGCTGTGTCCCAGAGGTTTTGATAGGAAGTATTTTCATTCTCGTTGCATTCTATGAATTTCTTTATTCCCTCCTTAATGTCTTGTATAACCCAGTGTTTTTTGAGCACGGTATTGTTCAGTTTCCAAGTATTTGATTTCTTTTCCCTAATTTTTCTGTTACCTATTTCCACTTTAATGGCCTTGTGGTCTGAGAAGATGCTTTGTAATATTTCGATGTTTTGGATTCTGGAAAGGTTTGTTTTATGACCTAATATGTGGTCTATTCTAGAGAATGTTCCATGTGCGCTAGAAAAAAAAGTATACTTTGCAGCAGTTGGGTGGAGAGTTCTGTATAAATCAGTGAGGTCAAGTTGGTTGATTGTTGTAATTAGGTCTTCCATGTCTCTATTGAGCTTCTTACTGGCTGTCCTATCCTTCTCCGAAAGTAGTGTGTTGAAGTCTCCTACTATAATTGTGGAGGTGTCTATCTCACTTTTCAGTTCTGTTAAAATTTGTTTTATGTATATTGCAGCCCTGTCATTGGGTGCATAAATATTTAATATGGTTGTATCTTCCTGGTCAATTGTTCCCTTTATCATTATGTAATGACCTTCTTTATCCTTTTTGGTGGATTTAAGTTTAAAGCCTATTTTGTCAGAAATTAATGTTGCTACTCCTCTTCTTTTTTGCTTATTGTTTGCTTCATATATTTTTTTCCATCCTTTGAGTTCTAGTTTGTTTGTGTCTGTAAGTCTAAGGTGTGTCTCTTGTAGGCAGCATATAGACGGATCATGTTTCTTTATCCAGTCTGAGACTCTCTGTTTCTTTATTGGTGCGTTTAGTCCATTTACATTCAGCATAATTATAGATAAGTATGTGTTTCGTGTTGTCATTTTGATGCCTTTTTATGTGTGTTGTTGACGATTTCATTTTTCCACTTACTTTTTTGTGCTGAGACATTTTTGTTTGTAAATTGCGAGATCCTCATTTTCATAGTATTTGACTTTATGTTTGCTGAGTCGTTACGTTTTTCTTGGTTTTTATTTTGAGTTGTTATACCTCTTTGTGGTTACCTTAATATTTACCCCTATTTTTCTAAGTAAAAACCTAACTTGTATCGTCCTATATCGCCTTGTATCCCTTTCCATATGGCAGTTCTATGCCACCTGTGTTTAATCCTTCTTTTTGATTTTTGTGATCTTTTACATATTGACTTCAATGCTTCCCTGTTTTGAGCGTTTTTTTTTTTAATTAATCTTAATTTGTTTTTGTGATTTCCCTATTGAGTTGATATCAGGATGTTCTGTTCTGTGACATTGTGTTGTGCTGGTATCTGATATTATTGGTTTTCTGACCAAACAATTTCCTTTAGTATTTCTTGTAACTTTGGTTTGGTTTTTGCAAATTCTCTAAGCATGTGTTTATCTGTAAATATGTTATTTTCACCTTCATATTTGAGAGAGAGTTTTGCTGGATATATGATCCTTGGCTGGCAGTTTTTCTTCTTCAGTGCTGTATATATGTCATACCATTGCCTTCTTGACTGCATGGTTTCTGCTGAGTAGTCTGAAATTATTCTTTTTGATTCTCCTGTGTGGGAGATCTTTCTTTCATTCCTGGCTGCTTTTAAAATTTTCTCTTTATCTTTGGTTTTGGCAAGTTTGATGATAATATTTCTTGGTGTTTTTCTTTTTGGATCAATCTTAAATGGGGTTCGATGAGCATCTTGGATAGATATGCTTTCGTCTTTCATGATGTCAGGGAAGTTTTCTGTCAGCAGATCTTCAACTATTCTCTTTGTGTTTTCTGTTATCACTCCCTGTTCTGGGACTCCAATCACAAGCAAGTTATCCTTCTTGATAGAGTCCCACAGGATTCTTTGGGTTTCTTCATTTTTTTTAATTCTTTTATCTGATTTTTTTTCCAGCTATATTGGTGTTAATTCCCTGGTCCTCCAGATTTCCCACTCTGCATTCTAATTGCTCGAGTCTGCTCCTCTGACTTCCTTTTGCGTTGTCTAATTCTGTAATTTTATTGTTAATCTTTTGGATTTCTGAATGCTGTCTCTCTAGGGATTCTTGCAGCTTATTAATTTTTCCACTATGTTCTTGAATAATGTTTATTAGTTCTTCAACTGCTTTATCAGTGTGTTCCTTGGCTTTTTCTGTAGCTTCCTTATTTCATTTCTGAGGTCATCCCTGATGTCTTGAAGCATTCTGTAAATTAGTTTTTTGTATTCTGTATCGATAATTCCAGGATTGTATCTTCATTTGGGAAAGATTTTGATTCTTTAGTTTGGGGGGTTGTAGAAGTAGTCATGATCTGCTTCTTTATGTGGTTTGATATCGACTGCTGTCTCTGAGCCATGACTAAGATATTGTAGTGATTTATTCTATATTTGCTCACTGAGTCTTATCTTGTTTTATTTTCTTTCAATATACGTAGATAGGCTACTAGATTGCTCTGTCTTGATTGTTGTAGCCCTCGACTCACTTATGACCTATTACCAGCTGGTTTGGGCTGTTACCAGGTAGATATGCCTGAGTCCATTCACTATTCTTGAGTAGAATCTGATTTGGGGTCATCAAGTGTGTGATGCACCCTATCACCTATCCACCTTGAGAAGTAGTGGTGATAGTTGTGTGCACCAGATTCTAATAGCAGCTGGGGTTCACACTCCGGGGTGGGGGGCAGGATATTGACAGGCTTCCCCCAAGTGTCAGTGAGGTATGTGTGTCTCTATTCCTAAAGCACCTTGGTGGGTGGGCTCTGCAGCTGTACCTTAGGCCCCCAATGCAAGTACCTCTACAGACTGGTAGGTGTCACCCTCCTTAGACCCCTAAGGCAGGAGGCTAGGTGGTCTGGGGGGAACTTCAGCCCTCAGTTCTCTGTTGTGGGTCAGTGAGTTCTCTGTTGAATACGCAGAGATATCAGACCCAGGAAAATTGTCTTTCCAGTAAATCCGCTAAAACAAATGCAGTCAGATCCCTATCAGAAATGCCTTTGCATTATACTAGCTACCTTTTTCCCTGTAGGGTCAATCCCACTTTTTTATATCTTGTTGCTCAGCATTCCCCACTCCCAGAAAGATCTCTGCTCTCCACTGGTCTCCATCACCGTCTCATGCTTCCTTCTTTTCTCTACTTCCTTTTTTGCAATCTCAGATTGAGTCCTGAGAAAACAAAGGACTGAAGAAATTAAGCCGGCTTTCCCCATCACCGTCTCATGCTTCCTTCTTTTCTCTACTTCCTTTTTTGCAATCTCAGACTGAGTCCTGAGAAAACAAAGGACTGAAGAAATTAAGCCGGCTTTCCCCATAGGAGATATTAAAATGTTTCATAAATTACAGAGCTCTATGTAAAGGTTAAACATTGTTATTACATGCAATGATTAAAAACTAATATTAATTGCTTCTTATATTCTTATATGCTAGGCACTGTGCAAATCACTTCACATAGATTATCTCTTTTATTTTTTTTTATAACACTATATATAGTAGGAAACTTATTCTTTCTATTTTACATGTTGAAAACTTGAGACAACAAAAGATTTGGCCTTTTACCCCAGGACATGTGGTTAATGAGGAGCAGGTCTGAAGACCTAATTCAAGCCTCTCTAGCCTCAAGTCTTTCTTTTGACCTTGATCACTTGTGATTTCTCGTGTAAAAACTTACTTTACCTGGGTAGTTAGCATGATCCTTCTTTAATATTTATGTATCAACACAGGCTTTAGGAAGACTCTCATCCTAACGCATGGAGGCATAAGATTAGATTCAAAAAAACACTTAGGGGTTTGAACTATGCCTATCTCTCTATTTCCTCTGAATTTCCCGTCTTCCCTTTTAGGAGAATTTAGAATGAGAATTTAGAACTGCTTTTATACTTATTTGGGGTCCTGTTGGCACAGTGATTAAGAGCTACAGATGTTAACAAAAAGGTCCGCAGTTCAAATCCACCAGCCACTCCTTAGAAACCCTATGGAGCAGTTCTCTTCTGTCCTGTAGGTTCTTTATGAGCCAAAATCAACTCGAAGAAAATGGGTATATACTTACTTACTTATTTCAGGTTAGCTAATAACACATTCCTACCCTTGTCAAAATAGTTTTTCTAAGAAAAATAATAAATTTAAGCCACCTTACATTTGTTATTAAAACTAAGTCGCTCCCTGGGTGGCATAAACAGTTCTCATTTGACTACTAACCTAAAGGTTGGTGGTTTGAACCCACTCAACAGCTCCATGGAAGATAGGCCCAGTGACCTGCTTCTGTAAAGACTACAGCCAAGAAAACCCTATTCAGAAGTTCTACTCTGTAATATATGGGGTCACCATAAGGCAAAACAATTTGATGGCAATAGGTTTGATTTTTATTTTTTATATCATATATTGAGCATTTAGTCTTTGCAAGGCACTTTCACATTTAAACTCAAATAACCCCATAAGTGTGTTATTCCTAATTCATAGGTGGGAGAGCTGAGGTTCAGAATGTTTTGTTTCACTCACCCAGTGTTGTATAACTACTAAGCACTAGAACTAAAAGCCAGCTTATTCTGTTTCAGTTCCATTACATTCTCTAATGTAAGATTTCTCCTAAATCAGAAGTCTCTGAAACGAGTTGGACCATGTTTCCTACTGAGCAAAGTAATAACCTACTCATATATTATAATGAGAATTTTCTGAGAATCTAAGCACATGGAGGGCAGAATGTGATCTATAAATAAATAAGTAGATAGATGATAGATGATGGATGGACGGATGGACGGACGGACGGATGGACGGGCGTGCGGGCGGGTGAGTGGGTGGGTGGCTGGATCAGTTGGTAGATTCTTTTCATTTTGCAAATGAGGATAACTGAGATTAAGAAAAGAAACAGACATTTACAAAATTGCACATTCATATGGTGGTAGATTAAGGACAAGAATTCAGGTTTCCTGAGTCTCAACCTGTTTATCTTTTCCCTACATGGAATAGCCAATAGTCTCACTTTTTACATGTAATTCAAACAAAAGTTATTGTTTTATTTGCCTAATTGATCTATATAATTGTCCCAATTACTGTAATGAATTGAATTTTTTCCCCCCAAAATTTTGCCAACTTGGCTAAACCAGAACGTCCAGTACTGTGTGACCTACCACAATTTTGTCATCTGATGTGATTTACCTATGTGTTGTAAATCCTATCTCTATGATGTTAATGAAGCGGGATTAGTGGCAGTTATGTTAATGAGGCAAGACTCAATCTACAAGATTAAGTTGTTTTAAGCCAATCTCTTTTGAGATATAAAAGAAATAAATGAACACAAGCACTTAACCATTGCACCAAACTACTATAGGACAATTGTAAACAGAGAAGACACCGGTGATTTAGCACCTAAGTCAACAAGAATGTGTAGTCTATTTTACTGACAATCAGAAAGGCATTCATTACATAAAACAATCTGTTCCAAAAACATTTAATACTTGTTGTGTGTCTTAATTACCTAGTGCTGCTGTGGCATAACAGTTAGGAGCTATGGCTGCTAACCAAAAGATTGGCAGTTTGAATCCACCAAGCATTCCTCAAAAATACTATGAGGTGGGAGGCGGGGCCAAGATGGATGAGTAGGTAGAAGATACCTCGGATCCCTCTTGCAACAAAGATTCGGAAAAACAAGTGAATCGATCACATTCATGACAATCTACGAACTCTGACCATCAAACACAGATCTAAAGAGTTGACCTGAGTGACAGGGGAGCACTATATTTAAAACATATTTAAAAATAAATACATAAATTTCTAAGTAATATATTCTGTCTCTGGGATGGAAGGAACAATTTTTATGTTATATTTCAAAATGTATTATTCTGAAATTGACAATGAGCACTACTAATTGTGAAAAAAGGATTAGACTTATTTAAAAGACATGAGAGAACCTTCCATCAACTAAAATAGCTTTCTGGCATTAGATGTAGCATAAGTCATCACACAGAATGTAAATCCATAGACTCAACAGAACTATTCTACATAAAAAAAGTATGTATATTTTCTCAGGAAATAAAAATCTCAAAAATTTATTTTCAACAAAATTAATCATTGGAGGTATCCTAATAAGTGTTTTCCATCATGCACAATCATGATGACTTGAGGAAATATTTACTACAATTAAATAATTACACACAGCTTCCCTGGAATTGACTGGATGGCAGTGGATTTCAGTTTTATCTTTTGTTTTCCTGGAAGGGAAAACCTTTATTCAAAGTAGGTGATGCATTTGCCTATTGCCTCATTTTCTTTTTCTTGTCCAAAGCTTCTTCACGGCATTTTTCATCTCTGAATTTCTCAAAGTATAGATTAAGGGATTAAACATAGGTGTGAAAACAGTGCAAAACACCGTCAAGAATTTATCAATGGGTAAGGTGGAAGGAGGTTTCACATACAGAAAAATACCAGGGACAAAGAAGAGGACCACCACAGTGATGTGGGAGCCACAGGCGGGTAAAGCTTTGTGCCTCCCTTTCTGACTAAGATTCTTCAGGGAGTGCATAATGACTCCGTAGGAGATGAGTAACAGCATAAAGATGACCACACATATTACCCCATCATTGACAATCACAGTGAGACCAATGACATAGGCGTCAGTGCAGGCAAGCTTTAATAATGGATACATGTCACAGCAAAAGTGGTCAATAACATTGGGACCACAGAAGGGAAGACTGTAAACAAAGAGAAGGTGAGCTATACCATGCACAAAACCTCCGACCCAGGTCACCAGCAGCAGCAAAACACGCACCCTTTGGTTCATGATCATCATATAATGCAGGGGTTTGCAGATAGTCACGTGGTGATCATAGGCCATGACCACCAGAAGTAAAATCTCAGAACCACCAAATAAGTGTTCTGCAAAAAGCTGGGTCAGGCAATCTTGGAAAGAGATGGTTTTCTTCTCATAGATTAAGTCTATAATCATATTTGGGGTAACTGTAGTAGAATAAACAGCATCCATAAATGATAAGTAGCCAAGAAAGAAGTACATAGGAGCATCCAGTGTTGGGCTGACCCCCACAGTCATGATAATGAGGAGGTTGCCCACCATTGTCACAATGTAGATGAGCAAGAACACAACAAATAATACCTTCTGACCCTGGAGACTCTGAGTGAGCCCCAAAAGGACAAACTCAGTCACATTGTTCCATACGTTCTTCTGTGTATCCTTATTTTAGACGTCAGGACAAATTTACCTGTAAATGTAATGGCAACTAGTGACTTTATGAAATCTCCCTATAAGTTGTTTATTCTTTCAACAAATAGGGATTAGGATTTATTATATTTCAGCACTGTACAAAATTTTAGGAATATAAGGCTGATTAAAATATGGTCCATAACCTCAGAGATCTTATCAAATAACAAAGATAAACAAGTAATTAGAAACATATGGGAAAAGAGCAGATTATGAAATAAATAGGTTTAACACGCTAATTTGCCACATCTGCTAGAAAATAAAATTGAGTATATATACTCAATACTGTTTATAAAAATAAAATGTAAATAAAGTTTTAGTACAAAAATAAAGGAAGATTTATTTAATATTCACTTTCATGTTAGCAAATGAGATTTTTTTTCTGCATTGTAGGAATGGCAGAATCTTTTTAACTAATAACTGAAATCCACAATGGACATACTTCACAATTTTAAAAATACTTATAACAACTACTGTTGAGCAACAAAGAAATAAGCATGAAATTATGTATAATACTATTATAAGACAAAATAAAAATAATTATGTGAGCATGAATAAAACATGGAAAGGTTAAATTTTTGTTGAAAACCATTTACTTTTTGCTGGTGATGTGTGTGCAGGAGTGAAAAAGACTAGGGAAGAGATTTCAAGGAAAAAATGAAAAAGAATATGGCACACACAAACACAAAGTATATCATAAATATCTTCAATATTAACCAACCCTGGTTTCTCTTAAAATAATCCTAGTAATGATATCTAGTTACTCTTGAAGTCCCTATTGACATTTGCTTCAATATCTGACATTGTAATTCTGCTGGACCTCTTCACAATATATGAATTTTCTGTTTCTATGACCAAACCCTCTGTGTTCACTAGATCCCATCTCTTTACCACTTTTAAAATAGTCCTCCTGTAATTGTCTCTTCCATTTTCTACGGTAACAATTTTCCTCTCTATATTTATACAGTGTAGTATCTCCATTGTTTAAATAATTAATCCATCTACTCTACATCTATTTCAAGCAAGCAACCCAATTCTATGTTCTTCATTGTTAAAACACTATTTGCTAAGTTTACTGATCAATTTCAGTCCTCTTCTTACTCAATCTCTCACTCCTATGAACTGAAGTAATAACTGCTTACATAAGTATCATCTTAGGTCCTTGAAAGCCACTCATGCAAGGTTTAAAGATTTACATTATAATCGAATTATTAACAGATTACAGAGCACTTCCGTTGATCCTATATGAGCTTTACAAATCTCTGCCTATTAGAATAACCCCCAAATACCCTTACATTAGTTTCTAAGAACACTGATGTAAGAGGAGGTAAATGTATTCTAGATCTTTACACTATGAAAGTATCCAAAAAGGTATTTCAGAATTAAGTCAATCCCCATATTTTTATCGACCACAAAGGTTCTCTAACATGGCTCATTATCAGAATCACTCAGGAGAACTTTTAAAAGACTATGACTTTCCAAATCACACTACCAATGTACCCTTGCATAATATAAACCCTAATGAAGACTCTTATGTGTACAAACACTTCCTGGGTTACCTACATAATGAAACAGTCATTCATTCTAAGTTCTGAATTGTGGTTCCTTCTCCCTTGTCCTAAAAAATAAGAGCCTCATACACCGTCTCTGTGATGCCGTCTCTGTGAACACAGAGAGTAAGATAGTACATGCACCATCACCTGAATTAGAACTGTTTCTTTGTGGCCAAACTTTCCATGCTTCAGGAAGTCCGTCTCAATCTTTCATAAAATTGTTACCTTTTAAATTGTTGGTACTTCTAACACAAATATCAAAAATGTCTTCTAGCCAAAAGAAGTCTGAATCTTCATTATAAGCAGAGAGAGCCAGAGACCTCAACACTGGGATAATTTGTTCTAAAAAATCAAATGTTAAATAAGTTGTATGAGGTTAAAAAAGTAAATAAGAAGTAAATTTCGTGGGAGAGAGAAATGTGACTAGAAAAATATTTTGCATTTTGTGGTTTAGAAGTGAAATAGCCGTTACAGCCTTTTGATTCTCAATCTGTTATATTGGTCTGACTTTTTACAACAAAGTCAAACTTTGGTTTGCCTGAAGGATGGAGAATAATTTCATATTCATATGTCATTACGCTTTGGGTCCAACATTTCAATTCCTGAAAAAATTAGTCATGTAAACACTCACTTAGGCAAGCACTCTCTGTGGTAACATAAGAATCTTTGGCATTTTATTTACACTTGAACTACAAAAAATATTTTTGAGTCATTTAATAGATGTATCTTAAGTAGTGATGCTTCCATCATTAAATTCATTGTGACCTTAATCATAATTCTGAGAGTAGGTTCTGCATCTCTAGAGATGTTGCAAGGATAATCACCCATGTAAAATAGGATTTACAGGACCAGGTACTCAGGGGAGAAAAATCACAAAAATATAACCTGAGGTCAAATCATCCAAAGGGAAGAGTCCAGACTGGGAAGAACTTAAATATGTAACAATTCTCCTTTTTAAATCATGACCTCCAAAATAGGCAAGCCTTTTGAATGTGTACTGTTAAGTTATATCCTTGCAGATGATATCTGAACTCGCTCCCACTGGACGAAGACTATTGATTTCAGAACAAATCATTGAAAATTCAATTCAAATATATATAAAGCAGGGTTCTCACTTGTTATGGATTCAGTTGTGTCCCTCACAAACATAAGTTGAAGTCCAAACCCCTATACTTGTGAATGTGACACTTTTAATAGGATCTATGAAAATGTTATTAGTTAGATTAATAAGAGATTTTAGTGGAGTAGGGTGGGTCACACTGGTGATTTTATAAAAGAGAAAGTACACAGAGACAAAGAGAGAAAGATGAAGGACTCCATGTGATGCTGCAGTAGCAACTCAGGAATTCTTGGAGCTACTAGGAACTAGGTTAGAGGAGCAGAACAGACCTCCATCAAAGCCTCAGAAGGAATCAGCACAGTTGACACCCTGATGCTGAACCTCCACCTCCAGAGCTGAGACTAACTTTCTGTTGTTTAAAGCCACCTACTTTGCAGAATTTTGTTATGGTAGCCCTAGGAAACTAATATATCACACTAGCAGTAACAGCCTTGAGTTTGTCACTGTAAGAGTTTCAGACAGGCAAATTGGTAAAATCTGTATTAAACATGAAATAAAGGAAGTAAAAAAAGTTAAAGGAATAGCTTGCAAATCTATGATTCTTAGTGTTAGACCTTATATTTCCAGGAAAATCAGTAGTCCCAGATTTAAAAAATTAAATTCCCAGCATTCTTTGAAAGCTAAGGTGACATAAGATACGAGTTAAGTCATTAAATGAGACACGCAGGAAGTGAAATGATCAAATTCGAAGCCAAACTCCCTTTTACCCTTTCTCCTTGATGCTTCTCTAGATCTCAGACAAATTGTTCAGAGCTCCAACAACCATCCTGTGACCACAATCATACCAAAGAATGGAAGTTAAGAGAATGGGAGGTGAGAGTCTTTCTACTCTGTTCTTTTTCAAGATTGCTTAGGCAACTAAGAGCCCTTGGCAGTTCCATGCATATTTGAGGATTGATTTTTCCATTTCTGGAAAGAAGGCTGTTGGAACTTTGAGGGGGATTTTCTTGAATTTATAAGCTGTTTTAGGTAGTATTGACATCTTGACAATACTGAATTTTCCAGTCCACGAGCATGAAATGCCATTCCATTTATTTAAGTCATCTTTAATTAATTTTAGTACTCTTTTACACTTTTCTCTGTACAAGTCTTTCTAAAATTAATCCTAGTGATTATATTCTTTTAGATGATATTGTAAAAGGGAATTTTTTTTTCCTCTTTAGTATGTTCATTGCTGATGCAGAAAAACTCAACTTACATGCATGAGCACAAGGAAATTTTTCCCAGAGATACTCTTAAAGTTTTAAATCTTAAACCAAAGCTAACCCCTGAAGTCTTCTTTGAACGAAAAAATACATTATTTTCATTAGTAAATTACCTCTGCTTTGAGCATTGTGTGCTTTTAAAGAATGATCTATGTGAGATCAAATTTACAAATGGCAACTCAAAACATTGAATGGGAAACTTAGGCAGCAGTTAGTTTAAGATAATGGTAGTAGAATAATGAAGAAATGGTAACTAGTAAGTATGGTAGCACAATTTGAATAATGTAACCAATGTCACTGAAATGTGCATGTAGAATTTGTTAAAATGACGTATCTTTGGCTCAGTATACTTTAGCCAAAATAAAGAAATTAAGAAAAATAAAATAACATGGAAGTCAAGAGTTAATAATTGCTGAGTAGAAGAATTCAATGTCCATAAGCAACCTACTCTGTACTTCTTTTGTAAACAGAAAATCAAAACTCTACCTTGTTAAGGTCACAGTTCTTTTAGATCTTTCTTACTAGCAGCCCCCAAATCATCTTAATTACACTTCAGAATGTGTGGTGAAGGATTCTGTGGCATGTCCTAGTTCTTCTCAGGCTGCTCAGTAGAAACGAAAATTGTTGCATACATCAATGGTTCCCCACTATCTAATTTCCTTGTGTAATCAATCCTATTGTCAAAAATCATGAGTGTGTCTATTTACAGGTTAAAACACGTAGCTTAATTTTTTAAACATTTCATACAATTTCATTAGCCAATATCCATAAAAGAGTGCTTAAATCGACAATTACCTACATTTCATTCTGAAGAAATTTTTAGAAATAAATATTTCTAGACTGGAATATAATTATAGATATAAATTCACTTTAAGGAAATGATAAAATCACTGCAATTTATACTACAAAAAGAATTTGTATACAATTATTTCTTAACATTAAATCAAATTATAAAACTCAACCCAAAATTCCTATAATAATTCTAAAATGAGAAGTTATAGTTTGTACAATAAAATGTTGGGTAATGATCATCTGACTTAAAGCTTTATATTAAACCAATAAAGACAAAAGTAAAGTGACGGTATGGCAATAGAGAAGAGAAAGGAAATCTGGGACTATTCTATTTATCACAAAGTCCTCATGGAACATTCACCAAAATAGACAATATCCTAGCACAAAACAAGCTGCAATACATTTCAGAGGACTTATTCAGAAATATGTGTGATAATATTAGCATTCAACTAGGAAATTTGATTAAACAAGTAACTATACACTCCCCAACTATTTACAAATTAAAAAACACAGTTCTTAATAAGCTATGGATCAAAGAAAAAGTCACAGTAAAAATTAGAATGTATTGTGTACATTATTATATTATAAAAAATACTAAAATTTGTTGGATGCAGCTTACTTAGATAGTGCATAAAGAGAAATGTATACCTTAAATTGCAAATATTGGAAAATAGGAAAGATTATTTAAAAAATGAACTAGCTTCTACCTCAAGAAGCTAGAAAGGAAAGAGCAAAATAAACCCGGAGAATATTGTAGAATTGAAACAGTAAATATAAAAAAGAAATCATAAACATAGAAATTAATTTAAAATAGAGAAAATACATAAAACTAAGAGTTGGTTTTTGAGAAGACTAATAAAATGGATAAGTGTCTAGCAAAATGAATTTAAAAAAAAAAGAGGAAAAACAAACCGAGATCTGGTAGAGAAGAAAGTGTCATCACTGCTGATTCTGTATATTCTAAAGGATAATAAAAGGATATTCTAAACAAATACATGCCGATATTTTTCTGAACTGAGAAGAGGTGAAGGAAGCCTTTGAAAAATACAACTTTCTGAACACACACACACAAAATTAAAAATCAAAATAATAACATGATACCTGTTAAATGATGCTTTAATTTCTCCCCCCCCCCCCAAAAAAAAAGATCCATCCACATATAGCTTTATCAATGAATTCAACTCATCATTTCAGCAAAAAATCCTTCTGGGACAAAAGAAAATTAAAATACTTTCAAACTCATTTTCTACACACAGCATAACTCAAGCAAAGATAAAAAAGGAGTTACAAAATTTTGTAAAAATTCATCAAAATAGCCTCAAAATCTCTCAAGTATTATTTAGCAATTCGAATACAGCCATATATTTTAAAAATCTAACATGACAAAGTAGGTTTTATTTTAAGAAAAAAATCTGGCCTTAATATTTGAAATAAGTTGATGTAATTCAAATGACTACAGGAAGCACCATAGCCTTTCACTTGCCACTTTTTTGAAAAGTAGTGTCTATTTTGATAATCTTGCATTCCCTCCCATTGTATGTTGTGTGTGTGAAAGAGAGAACATGACTCCAGTTCATATGTCTTTAAATACAGAAAAACAATAATTTAGGAGCTGTACGAAATGAACTGTACCCAAGGAGTCTCACCCATACCTGATATGGATTTAGAAATTGAAGTCCTGAACTTCAAGCTGAGGCAATGATGAGATAAGATGTTGGTGAAGAGGTTGAGTGTACCTTGCCTGTGTATGATTGTGATTGTGACCTTAGGTGAACCGATACAAATTGTATTTCTAAAGGTTGACACAACTCTTCTATCTTATACTTTTCTACATGTTATGTTAAAACTACCCAAAGATATGGTGTTAGTTTCTTCACCCTTATCAACCTGAACAAGTATATGGTTGCCTTGGTCTCTAGAATATGACAGAATCTTGAGCCATTTGTGGGGATAGCCCTTAACTAGCCTGGCAACTTCTACGTGCTCCCTCTGAGAGGCATGAGTAGTCATTTTAGAAGTCTAATAAGCTCGCTGGAGAAACCTTCTCTACATAGGTCTACATGGACTACAGAACAAATGTAATTAACACTCTGTTACACTGTTGCACAATTACACAAACAGTTGAACAAAATTGAACACAGAGTCTAGAAATAGAACCACACATATATACTCGTGAATTTTCAACAAAGTTTTATTAAATTCAATAGGGAAGTGAAAGACTTTTAAGGAATGGGTATTCAAAGAACTGGATACACATATTAAAAAATGAATCATGTGAATCCAGCTTACATTACATCCTAGACACAAGCACCATGCCATCTCTCTGAAGCAAAGACCCAAAAAACTAAGTAAAAGAGATACAAACATCAATCCTGGAACTTTAAGCATCAAATGAAGGGATGAGGAACTAGGTCAAAAACTGAATGAAAGAAGATATTGACAGAAAGCAGAGAGCTAGGAGAGACATGAAGTAGAGGTCCCTGTCAACTATTATGAAACAACCAATAATGACCCCAGACAGGGAAGATGGAAATCAACTTCAAAGAGCTCACAACACGGTACAGAACACCTCGTAACCAGAAAAACAAGCTTTTTCACACTTCCTCCTTCAGTACATATGCCACTTCCTCCCCTTTATCTGGACCCCTCCCTGCTGCCAAGGCTAGAGTATCCCCAACACTCAGGCATACCTCCACCCCAGACTTCCATTGCATGTGCCTTTCCACCACTCAACCAACAGCTGAATGGTGGGAAGTAAGCCTGTACCACCACCCATCTGACACCCTGTTCCATATAGTGAGGGGCTGTGAATGCTCCCACACCTCTGGACCAACATCAGAAAGCAAATATCACCCACCCAAGCCACCTTAACCCACCTCACCAAATCAGTGTAGAAAGAAGAAGCCTTACCCTGACTGCCGCTGCTCTGCCCACTGGACAAGGTGGTGAGAAATATTGTGCCCACAACAAGCAAGCAGCAAGCAAGCCCAGCCTACCCACCCTGATATCAAAACGAAAGAGAAAAACAGGATGAAACAAACAAATATACAATCAATAAACAAAGAAAATAAGACCTTAATGTCTTAGAGACAGAACAAGTTGGCTCCAGAAAGTGACCAAAATAATCAGATAAACTTCTGGTAGAAGAAAAGGCAGTGGAACTACCTGATAATACAAAATACTAATATTTAGAGCTCTCCAAGACATTAGGAAAGAGATAAATAAACACAGAAAAAAAAAGAAAAAAATACACAACATTATGAAAAAAAAATAGATGAAAACAACAAAAACAAAGACAAAAAAAGGAAAACACAGACAAAAATATAGAAGAATTCAGGAAAATAATACAAGAACAAAACTACACAATAAATAAAGAATTAGAAATCATGAAAAAAGGCAACTAAAAGTCAGAAAGATAACAAAATTTCAGAAATAGACAACTCAATAGAAGGCTTTAGAAGCAAAATTGAAACAATGGAAGACAGAATCAGTGATATTGAAAAAAATATATGGACACCACTCTGAGGAAAAATTAGAGAAGACAATGAACAAAAATTAAGAATTATGTGGAATACAATTGAGAGCAAAATTTGCACATGATTGGAGTTCCAGAGCAGGAGAAGAAAGTGGAAAAAACAGAGAAGATTGTTGAAGATGTGCTGACAGAAAACTTCCAAAATAGCATGAAAGAAGAAAAAATGACCAGCCAGTAAGTTCAAAAACCCCATATAGGATGGACTCCAAAAGAAGTTACCATGATATATCATAATTACACTTTCCAAAACCAAAGAAAAAGAATCCTGAGAGCAGCTCTAGAAAAACAAAAAGTCACTTACAAAGAGAAAAAATAAGATTAAACTCTGATTACTCAGCAAAAACAATGCAGGCAAGAAGGTGATGGGATGACATATAAAAAACCTTGAATTAATAAAATTGCCAACCAAGAGTAATATATCCTGCAAAACTCTCCAATAAAATAGCAAAATTAGCACGTATCCAGATAAACAGAATTTAAGGGAATTCTAAAACACCAAACCAAACTTACAGGAAATGTAAAGGGAGACCTTCTGTTATAGAACCAACATCAGACAACAACCACAATCTAGGACAAAGGTAAGCATCCGTCAGATACCAACCTAGGCAAAGAAATCTCAATAATAAAACAAAGCTAAAGACTCAGAAAGGAAAACAGAAACATCAATCAATAAATGATGACAACATCAAAACAATAAAAAGTAGAATAAATGGGTAGGTATAGAACTTTCAGATGGAGAGGTAGTCAAGACAATATCAAGTAATAAACGACTGATTCAAACGTAGGAAGATAAGGGTAAATTTCAAGGAAACCATAAAGAAAGTTAACAAAACTAACCATCCAAAAAATAAAAAAAATAAAGACTCAGTAAACACAAAATTTATAATAATGAAAGAGAGGAAAAGAAAATCCACAAACAAAAGGAACTCAGCATGGGAAAGTAAGAGAAAAAAGAAAACGTGAGCAACACAGAAGAAAAGCACAGTATGACAGGAATAAACTCATATCCGTCCAACAATAATTACACTGAATATAAATGGCTTAAATGCACCCATAAAGAGATACAGAGTGGCAGAATGATTAAAAAATAATATTTCACCAATATTCTATCTACAAGAGACATATCATTGACAAAAAGACATAAAAATACTAAAAATTAAAAGAAAAAAAATCAAGGAAACAGTAACCAAAAAAGAGTAGGAATGGAAATATTACTCTCAGATAAAATAGACTTTGAGGTAAAATAGAACATAAAGACAAGGGAGGACAGTATATAATGATTAAAATGACAATCGAATATCTATACATTCAATGACAGGGTTCCAAAATACATAAAGCAAACTCTAAGAGCATGGAGAAGAGAAATACTCAGTTCCACAGTAATAGCAGAAGATTTCAACACACCACTGTATAAAGGACAGAACATCTAGAAAGAAATACAACAAAAATGCAGAAGATAATAAAGACCATTATCACCCAACTCTACCTCATAGGATTATATAGAACACTTCAGCACACAACAGCAAAACGTGAATTTTTTTCAACGCACATGAAACATTCTCCAGAACAGACCACATTTTAGGGACAAAACAACTCTCAATAAAATCAAAAACATTAAAATAATACAAAACGTTCTCTCTAATCAGAACACCATAAAAGTAGAAATCAACAACAAAAGAGCAAGGGAAAAAAAATCAAATACATGAAACCTGAATAACATCTTACTTAAAAACCACTGGCTAATAGAAGAAATCAAAGAGGGAATCAAAAAATTCCTGGAATCAAATGAGAATGTAAACATAGCATATCAAAGCCCTTGAGAAACAGCAAAGGCTGTGTTCAGAGGTCAATTTATAGCAGTAAATGCACACATCAAAATAGAAGAACATATCAAAAGAAAAATGTTAGGTCTACAACTAGAACAAATAGAAAGAGAATAGCAAAAAGAGGCCACAGTCAACAAAAGGAAGTAATAAAGATTAGAGCAGAAATAAATGAAATATCAGAAAAAAACAACATAAAGAATCAACAAGACCAAACTTCTTTCTTTGAAAAGACCAAACAATTCTGCAAACCATCAGACAAGCTGACAAAAGAAAAAAAAAGGAGAGGAAAAAAATAACCCAAATAAAATGAGAAGAGAGACATTACAACAAACCTACCTAAAATAAAGAAGATCATAACAGAATACTATGAATAATTGTACTCCAACAAATTCAAGAAACTAGAGGAAAGAGTTAAATTTCTAGAAACACACTACCTACCTAAATGAACAAAAACTGAGAGAGAAAATCTGAAAAATGCATAACAAGAGAAGAGATTGAATGGGGTAAAAAAAAAAAAAAAAAAAGAACTGCCAACAAATAAAAGCCCTGGCCTGAATGGCTTCCCTGGAGAAGTCTACCAAATATTCGAGAAGAGCTCACACCAGCACTATTCAAACTATTTCAGAGCAAAGAAATGAAGGAAATCTCTCAAATTCATTCTATAAAGCCAGTAAAACCCTGGTACCAAAGCCAGGAAAACACACAAATATAAAAAATTAAAGTACAGACTAAATTTTATCTCTCATGACAAAAGCAAAAATACACAGCAAAATTCTTGCCTATAGAATTCAGCATCATATTAAAAAAGTAATACGCCACTAGCAAGTGGGATTCATACCAGGTGTATCAGGATGGTTCAACATTAGAAAATCAATCAACATAATCCATCATACAAAAAGAATGAGAGAAAATAATCACATGATAAAACAATTGACATTTGATAAAGCCCAACACTTATTCCTGATTAAAAAAAACCAATAAAATAGGAATAGTAGAGAAATTTAAGGAACATTTATACAAAACCAAAAGCCAGCATCATTCTCAATGGATAGAGGTTGAAAGCATTCCCCCTGAGAACAGGAATAAGACATAGAGGCCCTTTATCACCACTCCTATTTAAACTAGTGCTGGAAGTCCTAGCTGGAGAAATTAAAAAAAAATTAGGCAAGAAAAATAAATAACGGCATTCAAATTTAAAAAGAATTGTTAAAACTATCCATATGCACAGATGATATGATCCTACACATAGACAACACACAACACAACACCAAATATTCCATAAGGAACCTACTGGAATAAGAATATCTAAACAATATTCTTTAAGGATACATACACACATAAACTATTTTTAACTATGGTTAAAAATTAGGATTGGGATTAATTCTGAGAAGAGGTGGAGAAATGGCATCAGAGAAGTGCAATCACGTAGTTTCAATTATATAGATAATATTCTAGGTAAGAGGCTACAAGATTTATAAATAATTGCATATATTGCTGGATATACATGAAAAATTACACACTAAGATTTAAAAAATAAGAAATGTTTTAAAATCTTTCTTTTAGTTAGAAAAGTAAACTCTTGTTAAGCATAATGTTCCATATTACACTGAAAAAAATCTTTCTGCTTTCTGGTTTCTGATGTTCCTGGATGGGCTGTAGACTAAGAAAAACTTATTTTTTTACATAAAATTGAAAAAATAAAATTTTGTTTTTATCAAACCAAATCATTACTAAGTGCTACATAAAAAAGCATTTAAGTTTAGTACAACTTTTAGGGAACATGCTGCTTATGAAAAATAACACATTTCTTTCTACGTCTTCAATTTCATGGAGATAAAATCAGAAGCTGTATTTAATCTTTTAAGAACCACAAAAAATGCACATAATAACTAATGAGGAAAATATAAATATGTTTATAACTTAGATTAATGTCATTTTCAAATCCAAAGTGAAAGAGTAGTATCTTTCCTCTAATCGAGAACAAGATTGGGTTTTCTTCATCAACCACATCCCATCTATCAAAATTGCTCACTGATGGTGTCTCAAACCAAACACAATATCATGTCCCACTAAAATATGCAGAATTGGAAATACATAGAAATTGCCCAGAGGAACAGAAGTAATCTTAAACACAAAACGGATAGTGGAGCTAAAAAAAAAAAAACAAAAAACTGTTGTGTTAATAGAATAATGAACAGTAAAATTTTAAAACCGCACTCTTGGCCTCAAAAATTTGTTCTAAGTATTGGCCAAATTGTTTTCTCACTAATATGGATGATAGAAAATTTTTGTAAGTAACTTGTTTTTTTCTCTTTTTAAAAGGAAAAAAAATAATTTTTTTGACTCCTCTTTCAGTATATACTGAGAAAAATAAAATTAAAAGTAAACTTATTTTTATTTATAACAGGAAAAATACTTATGGCTTCTATCCAGCCTCCAGAATGTCTCGATTAGTTTCATTCTAATGTCAAAGGATAATTTATTCTACATTTTGGATGCCTTTACGTCAGTAAAGACAAGTATTCCTAGGGAATCCATTGAATTGACTTAATCATTCAATGTAATAGTTCATTGCCTATTACTTGCTTTAGAATTACCAATATTTTCAGTGTGGATGCAAATTCTTATTCTACATGTGGTTAACTTTCTACTCCAGATTTTTTCCATAGCATTTTTCATTTCAGAATTTCTCAGGGTGTATATCAGAGGATTCAACATGGGAGTGATAACTGTATAAACCACAGTCATAAATTTGTCAATTGGAAATTTGGAAAGAGGTCTAACATACATGAAAACACAGGGAACAAAAAAGAGGGCAACCACTGTAATGTGGGAGCTGCAGGCAGACAGGGCTTAGCACCTCCCTTCCTGACTGTGAGTCTTCAGGGATCTTAGGATGACCCCACAGGAGATTAATAGAAGGATAAAAATTACCATACAGGTGTCTCTGCCATTGGCAACAACAGTGGGCCCTATAAAATAGGTGTCAGAGCAAGCAAGTTCCAGTAATGGGTACATGTCACACATGAAGTGATCAATGACATTGGGGCCACAGAAGGGGAGGCTGTACACAAAGAGAAGTTGAACCACAGAGTGCAAAAAACCTCCAACCCAGGCCACCACCAGCAACAGAATGCAAACATGTCGATTCATGATGGTTAAGTAATGCAGTGCCTTACAGATGGCCACATAGTGGTCATAGGCCATTGCCACCAGAAGAAAAACCTCGACACCACAAAACAAGTGCATTATAAAGAGCTGGCCCGTGCAAGCTGGGAAGGAAATAGTCTTTTTATCACAGAGTAACCCTAGAATCATTTTGGGGAAACGGCAGTGGAATAAACAGCATCCATGAGTGACAGATAGGCAAGGAAGAAGTACGTGGGGGAGCCCAGGGAGGGGCTGACAACAACAGTCATGACAATAAGCAGGTTGCCCACCATTGTCACAATGTAGATGAGCAAAAACATGACAGTTAACACTCTCTGGCCCTCAGGATCCTGCGTGAATCCCAGGAGGACAAATTCTGTTACATTGTTACTGTATCCCATTTACTCTTCTATAAGACCTAATTCAGAGATGAGAGCTTAGGAGAACAATACCTGTAAAGAAATCATGAACATCAGTGTGAATATGTCCATTAGGTCTTGGAGTTCTTCTTCACTATTAATCTTGTGCAGTGGCTTATTCATAATAAATATTTAGAAATATGTACTGAGTTTCTCTTCCAAAGATTCCAGTATGTCTTCCCTTAACAATTCTACTTCTATTCATGTGCCCATGAATAACAGGTTCTCTCTCTAAATCTTAGTGGATCTTCTACACAGAAGATCAGTCAGGGGCTCAACAGTCTTTCATTCATTTAATACTTCTTTTTTAAAACATGACAGTGCTTGGCACAGAGGTCAGCAATGACAAAGAGGGAAAGGATTTCTGCTTTCAAGAAACATTCTCTGGTGGCAAAGATAAACTCTAAACAAATAAATGGATATAAAACCAGTACTTACAGTTGGTAATATTTGTGGTGTGTCCCTTTACAATATGATCTATATAGCAGCAAAAATAACCCCTCTTCAGGAATATCTCATGAAATATTATGATATTCCACTATTAGAAGCTTGGTCCTTCCTGCCTCAAATGGCTTTCAATGTTTATGAATCTCTCACTAAATTTGAAGAGCCTGGACTTTGAAATGCATCAGATAACTACAAAATTATTTAGTATATTATTCCCTCTAGCAATTATTTGGACATAGATTTTCTGTCTCTTCTTAAGAACTCATAATGCCTTCCATTTTCTGTTTGCTTATCCCACAACTCCTAACATACTTTTATACTCTACTGACATACAGTCAGTACTTTGAGTTGGTAGTATTTGTGGTGAGTACCCTTACAATATGATCTATATTTTCAGCAAACATTTTTGAACTGAAGTTAACTGACACATAACAATTAACAACTAGTACCTTAGCAGCCAGCATTTTTCAAACCCATCGCAGGTGTGCTGGGTAGCCATGGGGGAGAAAATAGACACTGTAAAGAGAGATAAAGGACAACGGAAGAGGTTTTTATATATAATACTTCTTAGGCGCTGAGAGTGGTCAGAATTAGAACTTCAATATCCAGATTCCGAAAAGGAACATACTCAAAGGAAAAATCCAAACTCAGTGTAAGAAGGTATGAGTTTTAGTTGTTTTCTGTATTTAGCCACAAATCTGTCTCAATTTACTCGTTGGAAAATAAAGGATTAAACTAGATGATCTTAGAATCGTTTCTAATCCAACTGTCTATGACACTATCAGTGAAACCCCATCTTATTTTATTCTGCTGGATATTTCTATTTATATATTTGTAATTAAACAACAATCTCGAAACTCATCAATGATACTTTAAAAAATGCTAGTCAGCGTTGGAATTGGATCATTCAAGTGACCAAATAATGGTTAGCTTTCTCACTCAGTGTGCGCCTGTTTAAGGCCCAGGACACCCCTGGAAAGAGCGCACAGCACAGTGACGATTAATGCGTACTCTGGGGCAACACTGTCTGTGTTTGAATTCTGCCTTCACCGCTTACTATCTCTGTGACCTTGTGCAACTTCGTAAACCTCTTTGTGCCTCAGTTTCATAATTCGTAAAATGGGGAAATCAATTGTATGTATCTCTGAAGTTAGTGTGTGTGTGTTTTTACGTGTAAAGTACCTAAAGAACTGCCTGGATCCTGATAAAGAATCAATAAACAATAGCTTTTTATTATTGTCCTTGAATGTTTCTCTATGGACATTTGATCAGAACAAATCATCTGGATCTTTTATAAGTATATTACTTATAAAAAGAATATTATGTATTTATAATTCACAGACACACATTTTTGGACATAGGATAAAACTGTACATTATAAGAATTGTCTATTTTGTTGAATGTGTCTTAATATTTACCTCTCATGGTGAGTATATTGATGAAAGTTAAGCAGGAAAAAAGGAAAAACTTGTACCCACGCATCAGATGGAGACCTAAAAAGTAGAAAATGAAAGAAAAGAAGAATCAAATCAGGAAGCAGAGAAATTATATTTAAGAAATTAATATACACAGGTAATGGGGATATTAATGTGTTAAGTGGGGATAGCTTTCTTAAGAAATCTTCAGAAAGATTTCTTCTCGTGAAAGAGTGCTGGAAGACCAACCGATGAGGCTTCCTGAACTTACTCAGGAGGCTTCTTGGGAAGCCATTACAATTAAACACAGAGCCCATCCTACAAAATAAAGAATAAAAAGGGAAAGGAAGGGGAAAACAGAGATGAGAGTGAAACAAAAAAAAAAAAAGAAGAAGAAGAAGAGTGGAGAAAAGGAGAGAAGGAAAGAGAAAGCAAGTGAAGGAAAAGGGTAAAAAGAAAAGAAAATTCAAAGGAAAAAAAAGAAAGAACATTGATCCCTCAGAGGCCCTAGCACTTATGGTTAAAGACAAACTCAAATAAGAGTGGACAGTAAATATATAGATACAAACACAATCTTTAGGATTATTCTTTCTTGCAGAAAATTGCTGAATTACTAAATCTCAAATGTAGACAAGCTGATTTCATTGATATTGATTTGATTGAGGGGAAAGAACACGTGCAGAGGAATTTTGAGCTATCTTTTAGGAACCAGCTCTAATGAGTCTTCTATATGTCTGTGTGGTTCAGGAGTTCTTTCATTTTTGAAGATTTGTAGATTAATAAAGGCACAGCTGTTGAAGAATATAATGGTTAAAGATAGTTTATATCTAATTTTTCTTTAACTATTTTCTTCAAGGTCTAGTGCTCTTAATTTTATTAATGTCAATGCTGGATTTCACCGAAATAAATATTCTATTGGCCAGCTAAATTATTTCCATGTAAAACAATCAGTATGTGAAGTATCCACTATAGTTTCAGTCCTCAAAGATTTGATACTATAAAAACTAAAATAATTACTAGGCTCTCAATGTAAACCACTAAGCTTACACCTTTCTAGAAAAAAAATCATTTAACTTATTTTTATAAGGACATGGCTTTTTACAAATAGAAATTAAAATGCCATAGTAACAAAAATAACCTCTATAGTACATTACGATTACAGTTTTTTAAGTCTAAGTGGCAGTAGGCAAGGTACTTCCTGATCACCAGTTTCTTTTTGTATAATTAAAAAAAGTTATATATATATATATATATATAGGCATTTGTACATATTGTTGTTGTCATAATTTTGTATATATACAAAAAGGTATACATATGTATATATATATATATAAGGTTGTTAGCATAATTTTAAAATATTCCCACTTAAAAGCACATATCAAATTTTCAGACATAACTTTTTTTTTACACCCTGACACTTGATATAATACATAGTTTTAAATTTTCTTGTTCAAATATGGAGCCTCCATGGTGCAGCGGTTAAGAGCATGGCTGTTAACTAAAAGGTCGGTAGTTTGAATCCACCAGCTGCTCCCTTGAAACTCTATGGGGCAGTTCTACTCTGCCTTTCAGGGTCACTATGAGATAGAATCCACTTGACAGCAAAGGGTTTGGTTTTTTGATCTAGCTCAAATATTTCTAAAATAACTATAAATATATATTAACATATCACATATAGTTTACAAATCTGTTGACTTATTGTAATGCATAACTTGCTTCATTTTTTATCCGGCAAATGGACAGTAAACATCTATCAGGATAAAATACTTAAGCAAAATAGACTGTGTATGTTCTGGCTAATTTCTGTGTTTCTCTTGCTTAATTTTACAAATTCACAATTAATCTAGTGAAATATATTTAAGAACTTAACTCTATTTCAATATATCATGGACATTTTTAATGAGTGTCCTCCATCAGATGTTTCAAAAACTCACCTCTTGGTTCTTGTCCTTAGTCCTGAAAATCAGGGCTTCTTTCATTGAGACTAACTGTAGATACCTCATGTATTTATCTGAAATCACAGAACACATGGCAATGTGCACTGCTCAGTGGTTCTAGAAATAGTTACAAGTTGTTACACTTCTCATACTTCCACACAAGCTGCCCATCGTATCATTTTTTTTTTTCAGAAAACTGTAGAAGTGTATATGTGGATGCCTGAACACAAAGACACTTAAAAAATAATAGTAAACAGTTTAACTTTCTCACCTGTTGGGAAAATGTGCTGGAAGAAAAATGAAGATGCTATGTTTGCATGACTATGTAAAAACTGGGCAAATTAATGGAAATTAACCTGGCCAAGCCTGTTATTTAGTGACACAAACAAAGTAAAAATCACTGAAATTAGTTATTTGAATTTGTCTTTTTTTAATCAATTATGATGAAGCAAACAAAAGTTTTTGACTGAGGATCTAGGGTCATACTCATGTCTCCCTCCTCATTAATTCTGTACTTAACAAAGCAAAGGCTGGGATTTAACTTCCCAGAAAAGCCAACGACAGAGCTTCTCACAGATAGAACAGATCTTTTCAGCAATTCAGTCATTCAAAAAGCATATCCAAAGACCATTTCTTTCCTCACTAGAAGAATGCCCCTACATCTCTCCACCTGCACTCCAGAAAATCATGACTTTCCATAAATTCCAACAAGGAATGACAGATATGTATCAACAGAAAATATAACATGAAACCATCTACAGGACGAGATGCTAATTACAGACAGTCCCCATCCTAGACAGGAATTTGAGTTTTCAGAAATCTCTTGGGTCATTCTATCAGGAAATAATTCTTCCATTTATATGTGCAGATGTAGTGTGTGGCTTTTTACATAATCACTGTTTTAAATGAAGGACAACGCAAGTTCATTATAAATTAGTTTGTTAGAATATTTGGAACAAATTCAAATGAAATTTCCTCTCCTGCATAGTTTTCTTCCCTAGACATCCCTAGAGGAAAAAGGCTTGAGTCTTGCCAAGAAAAAGTAGCAGACAAGCAAGTAATGAGAAAAGTCTGTAATGTGAAGAGAAAATTCTAAAATAAAGTGAATACTAAATTATGAGTTTTATATTAGTAAATCTTTAGACAAAGTGTTGTTTTTAGGTGCCATCGAGTCGTTTACAACTTGTAGAAACCTGATGCACAACAGAATGAAACACCGCCTGGTTCTGAGCTATCCCTACAATCGTTGTTATGCCTGAGCTCATTGTTGCAGCCACTGTGTCAATCCACCTCGTTGACCGCCCTCCTCTTTTCTGCTGACCCTGTACTCTGCAAGCTTGATGTCCTTCTCCAGGGACTAATTCCTCCCGAAAACATGTCCAAAGTATGTAAGACGCAGTTTCGCCATCCTTGCCTCTAAGGAGCATTCTGGCTGTACTTCTAAATCAGGTTTATTCTTTCTTTGGCAGTCCATGGTATATTCAATATTCTTCGCCAACACCACAATTCAAAGGCGTCAATTCGTCGGTCTTCCTTATTCATTGTCCAGCTTTCACATGCATATGATATGATTGAAAATGCCATGGCTTGGACCAGGCCCAGCTTAGTTTTCAAGGTGACATCTTCCCTCTTCAACACTTTGAAGAGTTCTTTTGCAGCAGATTTGCCCAATGCAATGCGTCTTTTGATTTCTTGACTGCTGCTTCCATGGCTGTTCATTGTGCATCCAAGTAAAACGGAATCCCTGACAATTTCAATCTTTTCTCCATTTATCATGATGTTGCTCATTGGTTCAGTTGTGAGGATTTTTGTTTTCTTTATGCTGAGGTGCAATCCATACTGAAGGCTGTGGTCTTTGATCTTCATTAGTAAGTCCTTCAAGCCTCTTCAATTTCAGCAAACGAGGTTGTGTTATCTGCATAACGCAGGTTGTTAATGAGTCTTCCTCCAATCCTGATGCCCCGTTCTTCTTCATACAGTCCAGGTTCTTGTATTATTTGCTCAGTATACAGATTGAATAGGCATGGAGAAAGAATACAACCCTGACTCACACCTTTCCTGACTTTAAACCAATCAGTATCCCCTTGTCTTGTACAAACAACCACCTCTTGATCTATGTAAAGGTTCCTCACGAGCACAATTAAGTGTTTTGGAATTCCCATTCTTTGCAATGTTATCCATAGTTTGTTATGTTCCACACAGTCGAATGTCTTTGCATAGTCAATAAAACACAGGTAAACATCCTTCTGGTATTCTCTGCTTTCAGCCTGAATCCGTCTGACATCAGCAATGATATCCCTGGTTCCACGTCCTCTTCTGAAACCGGCCTGAATTTCTGGCAGTTCCCCGTTGATATACTGCTGCAGCCATTTTTGAATGATCTTCAGCAAAATTTTGCTTGGGTGTGATATTAATGATATTGTTCTATAATTTCCACATTTGGTTGGATCACCTTTCTTGGGAATAGGCATAATATGGGTCTCTTCCAGTCAGTTGGCCAAGAAGCCTTCTCCCATAATTCTTGGCATAGACGAGTGAGCACCTCAGGTGCTGCATCTGTTTGTTGAAACATCTCAACTGATATTCCATCGATTCCTGGAGCCTTGTTTTTCACCAATGCCTTTAGAACAGCTTGGACTTCTTCCTTCAGTACCATTGGTTCCTGATCATATGCCACCTCTTGAAATGGTTGAACATTGACTAATTCTTTAGATAAAGTAGATAATATTTATTCCAAAATGAAGGGAGAACAAGTCCCAGACTCTCATGCGTTACTATATTCCTAGCAGAGGAAGGCCTTACTCTGACTGTTAGAGCGTTATACCCAATAAACCTTATGGCTCAGAGGCAGAGAACACTGGGACTAGGTAAGTTACTGAAATTTACCTTCCGATTCTTGAAAAGGCAGATAATCACAGTTCTGCACTTCTGCATTGGAGCAGATGTTGTTGATCTAAGCCTGAATCTAGATCAGCTAGAACCACACTGATCTATCTCGCAAACACCATCAGCAATTGCTTTCATGAATAGTTACAACATGAAGATTTAACTCCCGATCCAAGAAGATGTGTCTTAACTTAATCATGTTATTCTTTCTTGGACCAAGACTCAACTTGACTAGGACTTCAAACTGGCACCTTAACTTTGAGTGAGCTAAGTTTTACTTGCATGCATGGCTCCTTTACACAAAACTAATACACTTTATCGACTAACCCTGAAGCTTGCCATAACCTTGAAGTTTATAGTTACAATGACCATTTAATAAGTACATTTACAGTTCAAAA
The DNA here is from genome assembly GCF_030014295.1 of Loxodonta africana. Taxonomy (NCBI): domain Eukaryota; kingdom Metazoa; phylum Chordata; class Mammalia; order Proboscidea; family Elephantidae; genus Loxodonta; species Loxodonta africana. The sequence continues at coordinate 3,610,001 of NW_026975011.1, read as the reverse complement.
AGTTTCTAGTTGAGTTTTCTGTCATTTGCAACCAAAAGCATCCTAACTGAAACACCCTAATCTTAAATGCATATATGAATTTAGGTTAGTTTATGTGTATGAGTGTGTTTTTGGGGCAGCATCACTTTTTTTTTTTATCACTTGACTTTAATTTTACATTATAGTCTCTCTTCTTATCGGCAACAGTTCATTAATCTTTCAAAATTTTAATGGAATTTCCATGCTTTTCTGCTTCCAAATGGGCTTTTAGAATTAGAGAAATGTTAGGCATAGTTATATGTAGAAAAAAGGGAAATATGTATTTACTCTTTTCCCCAAGGATTGACTTAGCATATTATCATACTTTTGTGAAATAAAATTTGGACAGGATCATACTCAAAGTAAGTTAACTCATTACATTCTTCTGACAGTCCATGGTATTTTAAATATCCTTTGCTGACACCACAATTCAGATGTACTAATTCTCCTTTTGTCTTCTTTTTTCTTTGTATAGCTTTTGCATTAGAAAGCCATAATCCTAGTGCTCAGATAGCTTTGGAAATGTCTGTTATACGAACATTTGTGCATGGAGACACTGGCAGAAGTCTAATATTGTCACCCAGTGATGAACACTAGGAGGCAGGATTCAATAGTTTCCTGATACACTGGTAACATGCATGCTATTTGAAAGACAGCTAGCGTAAGGTCATTGGAATTCATAGGGACACAAGGAAATGACATCATGAGTGCTCTTTACATCATGCTTGATATCAGAGAGTCATTCACTAAAAGATTGAGCAGCATAACAAAACTCCTTAATAAAAACAAAATTGTACATACAGATACATGGCCAGGGATGTGGCTCAGGGGAAGTATGCTATATTCATAAGTATAATTTTCAGAACAAATGAAACTTCTGTCAAGATTTCCATTCTGTTTTTGAGTGATATGACTGTGATGCTCACTTTCTGAAAGAAAAACAAAATCCTTTGTTTTCCAAAGAGAGTTCTTAAATAAAAGGGTGTGGCATAGTGGTCAAAGAGCTCAGCTGCTAGCCAAAAAATCAGCATTTTGACTCTACCAGCTGCTCCTTGGAAACTCTATGGGGCAGTTCTGCTCTGTTCTACAGAGTGACTATGAGTCAGAATAGACTCGATGGCAACAGATTTGGTTTCTTTTGGGGGTGTACCAGGTATAAATAACATTAGAAATATTTGATTACTGAAATATGTGTTTTAGTAGCAGAGAAATAAACCAAAAATAGAAGAAAAGATTTAATTCTTTTAAAGGTGTATAAAATGACATATTAACAGAAAAAAAATTTCAATTTGTACTTAATTAATAAGCTATGCTGGCAGAATATTTTACCTATTTGGAGAAAATAGTTTTAGATAGTCTCTTTCCACAAATAAAAATAAATTCTAGACGGCCTGAAAACAGAATTATTTGCAAAGTTACTTACAAAACAAAACAAAAAAGATTAAAATGTATAGTCAATGAAAGGGAATAGAATTCCTCAAGTTTAAGTAAATGAAGAATTCTAAAAGTAAAAGAGTTTTTAAATAGAATGTATATAAAAACCAGTCATAATGATAATATGAAAAACATGGTATGCTAAACATTTCTAGCAAATATCAAAGAAAACTAGTACATATATTTAATACATGGAGAGTTCATCAGAATTCATCAGTAAAAATTCTGATTCCAATAGATTGAGAATTCAAAAATACAAAGAATTTAAAAGTTTCTGGTGTGATTTCTATATCCCATACATTGCACAAGAAAGAGAGGGCACAACAATAATTAACTTTTTTACCTTCCGGTAACTTATAAATCAGTGAACATAGATAATTAACTAGAATTTTTATCTCATCGTTTGAGATAACTATGCAAATTTTAAAATTGACTAAATTGCCAAAAGTGAAGGATTTAGTTATGTTAACTCAGACCAACCAAATGTTTGACATTATTTGATGAATTGTGTTAGGCTTTTGAGTTGGTGTAAGAAATAGCCATGTAATAATATCATACTGGAGATAAATTCCAGGATACAAAGTCATGCATACAGTGTGCTTTACCAGTGAAATGGACCCAATCTCCCACCACATTAGACCATCATAAAATAGGCCTAAATAGGGAAGGCAGGGACCAGGAGTGTCTTTGACCACAAGTTTCCTACTATCACAGGGGTAGATAATATTTTAAGCCTGATTCAACAGAGAAATGCTCACAAAAATGTAATGAATGAGGCCTCTGTCAAATAAAACAATATATTCCAATCTCTTTATTACTTAATAATCTGCATTCCCCTAGGAAGAGATGTGAGGATGGAAACAGCATGAATGGTCAGCATCTTTCTTGAGATGAAATCACACAAAACAATCCAGTGTCAAGTTCTGGAGTGTACACGTGAAGCTCAGTGATTATGGATTTTGCTAATTTTCCATGAGAAAGGCAGGGCCTAAGTCCTTTTGGAAACCCTGGTGGTATAGTGGTTAAAAGCTACAGTTGCTAACCAAAAGGTCAGCAGTTTGGTTCCGCTAGGCACTCCTTGGAAACCCTATGGGGCAATTCTACTCTGTCCTACTGGGTCTTTATGAGTTAAAATCGACTCGAGAGCAACAGGTTCGGTGTTTTTGGTTTAGGACCTTTTGGAAGACCATGAATCCCAAGAGCAAGAAGGAGATGGGATATTGAAAAATAACAAAGCATTCATCAGATATTTTAAATGACTTTGGAAGATGAATTCATCATCTTTCTGAAAACATAACACCAAACAAAGCTTCTCCACTTGAGGAGATAAGATGATTTCCCAATTGGGAAAATAAGACTGAGACATTTTCCTGCCTATCTGCCTTGTTCATTCACATTCTTTTTGTATGTTTAGTCTCTTTATGATTAATTTAGAATTCTGACTCATTCTTTACGATAAACCTTAACATGCTAATATAAACAAAACACCATGTTTAAATTATCTTGCGGATACAAAAATAAATATATAATATTCTTAGTATTAGCAGTTATCTCTTTATGGTGTGGATGGAAACATTTTTATGTTATATTTCAAAGTGTGTTATTCTGATATTGGCAATGAGCATCATTATTTGTGAAAAAAGGAGTAGATTTATTTAAGAAAGAGACATGAGAGAACCTTCCATCAACTAAAATAAATTTTTGACATTAGCTGTAGCATAAATCATCACATAGAACATAAATCTATAGACTCAACAGAACTATTGTACACCAGGAAAAAAAGGATGTATATTTTCTTAGGAAATAAAAATCTTAAAAATGTATTTTCAACAAAATTAATCATTGGAGGTATCCTAATAAATGTTTTTCATCAGGCACAAGCATGATGACATGAGGAAATATTTAGCACAATTAAATAATTAAACGCAACTTCCCTGGAATTGACTGGATGGCAATGGATTTCAGTGTTTTGTTTTAGTGGAAGGGAGAATTTTTTATCGAAAGTGGGTGACACATTTGCCGGTCACCTCATTTACTTTTTCTGATTGAGAGATTCTTCATGGCATTTTTCATCTCTGTATTTCTCAGAGTATATATTAAGAGATTCAAAATCGGGGTGAAAACAGTGCAAAATACCGTCAAGAATGTATCAGTGGGTAAGGTGGAAGAAGGTTTCACATACAGAAAAATACAAAGGACAAAGAAGAGGACCACCATGGTGATGTGGAAACCACAGTTGGATAAACCTTTGCGCCTCCCTTCCTGACTAAGATTCTTCAGGGAGTGCATAATGACTCCATAGGAGATGAGTAAACAGCATAAAAATGACCACATATATTGCCCCATCATAGGCAATCACGGTGAGACCAGTGACATAGGTGTCAGTTCAGGAAAATTTTAATAAGGGGTACATGTCACAGCAAAAGTGGTCAGTGACATTGGGACCACAGAAAGGAAGATTGTAAACAAAAAGAAGGTGAGTTATACCGTGCACAAAACCTCCAACCCAGGTCACCAGCAACAGCAAAACACTCACCTGTTGGTTCATGATCATCATATAATGCAGGGGTCTACAGACAGCTACGTAGCAATCATAGGCCATAACCACCAGAAGTAAAGTCTCAGAACCACCAAATAAGTGTTCTGCAAAATGTGGGTCAGGCAAGCTTGGAAAGAGGTGGTTTTCTTCTCATAGACTAAGTCTGTAATCATATTTGGGGTAACTGTAGTAGAATAAATAGCATCCATAAATGATAAGTAGCCAAGAAAGAAGTACATAGGAGCATCCCGTGTTGGACTGACCACCACAGTCAGGACAATGAGGAGGCTGCCCACCATTGTCACAATGTAGATGAGCAAGAACACAACAAATAATAGTTTCTGACCCTAGAGGCTCTGAGTGAGCCCCAAGAGGACAAACTCAGTCACATTGTTCTCTTGTTCCATATATTCTTCCGTGTGTCCTTGTTTTAGACTTCAGGACAAATTTACCTGTAAATGTAATGGCAACTAGTGACTTTATAAAATCTCCAGATAAATTGTTTATTCATTCAACAAGCAGACATTATGATTTATTATGTTTCAGCACTGTACAAAATTTTAGGAATATAAGGCTGATTAAAATATGGTCCATAACCTCAGTGATCTTATCAAATAACAAAGAAAACAAGTAATTAAAAACATATGGGAAAAGAGCAGATTATGAAATAAATAGGGTTACCATGCTAACTTGCCACATCTGGTAGAAAATAAAATTGTGTATATATAGTTAATACTATTTATAAAAATAAAATGTAAGTAAAGATTTAATATAAAAATAAAGGAAGATTTACTTAATATTCACTTTCATGTTAGTAAATGAGGTTTTTTTTAATGCATTGTAAGAATGGCAGAATCTTTTTGACTAATAACTGAAACCCCCAATGGACATGTTTCACAGTTTCAAAAATTTGTACTGACAAGGTACTGTTGAGCAACAAAGAAATAAGCAGAAAACTACGTATAATACTACTATAAAACAAAATAAAAATAATTATATGAACATGACTAAACATGGAAAGATACAATTTTTGTTGTATGCAGTTTTCTTTTTTGGTGGTAATATGTGTGCAGGAGTAAAAAACATGAGAAAAGAGATTCCAAGGAAAAAAAGAAAAAAGATGGCGTGCACACACACACACACAATATCATAAATATCTTTAATAGTAACCAACCCTGCTTTCTTTTAAAATAATCCTAGTAATGATATCCAGTTACTCTTAAAATCTCTATTGATTTTTACTTCAATATCTGATGTCACAATTCTGCTGGATCACCTCTTCACAATGCATGGATTTTCTGTGTTTCTATGGCCAAACCCTTCATGTGTGCACTAGGTCCCATCTCTTTATTACCCTTAAAATAGTCCTCCTGTAATTGTCTCCTCCATTTGCTACCTTAACAATTTTCCTCTCTATATTTATACAGTATAGTATCTTCATTGTTTAAATAATTAGCCCTTCTACTCTACATTTTCCTCAAGCAAGCAACCCAATCCTCTGTTCTTTTTTTATAAAAAACACCTTCTATTTGCTAATTCTACTGATCAATTTCAGTCCTCTTCTTAGCCAACCTATCAATCCTATGAATTGAAGTAATAACCTGCTTGCATAAGTATTATCTTAGGAGCTCAAAAGTCACTCATTCAAAGTTTACAGATTTACATCATACTCTAATTATTAACAGATTACAGAAAATTTCCTTTGATCGTATATGAGATTTACAAATCTCTGTCCGTCAAAATAAAGTCCAAATACTTAGCCTTGAAAGTAGTTTCTAAGAATATTGAAGTTAGATGAGGTAAATGTACTCTAGATCTTTATGCTATGAAAATACCCAAAAGGGTATTGCAAAATTAAGTCACTCTACATATTTTTATCGACCACAAAGGCTCTTTAATACGGCTGATTGTTGGAATCACTCAGGAGAACTTTTTAAAGACTATGGCTTTCCAAATCACAGTACCAATGTACTCTTGCATAATGTAAACCCTAGTGAAGACTCATATGTCTAAAAACCCTTCCTGGGTTACCTGCATAATGAAACAGTCATTCAGTCCAAGTTCTGGATTTTGGTGTCTTCACCCTTGTCCCAAAAGATTACAGTCTTATACACAGAGCCATCTCTGTGAACACAGACAGTGAGATAATACTTGCACCATCACCTGAACTAGAAATGTTTCTCTGTGGCCAAACTTTCCATGCTTCAAGAAGTCTGTCTCATCTTAATCTTTCATAAAATTATTACCTTTTAAATTACTGGAACTCCTAATACAAATATCAAAAATGTCCTCTAACAAAAGGAAGTCTGAGTCTTCATTATAAGTAAAAATCAAACCAAACCCACTGCTGTTGAGTCGATTCCAACTCAAAGTGACCCTGTAGTGACCCTATAGTGCAGAGTAGAACTGCCCCATAGAGTTTACAAGGAGCGACTGGCAGATTCCAACTGTCGACCTTTTGGTTAGCAGCCGTAGCACTTAACCACTACACCACGAGGGTAAGGAGAGTTAAAAACCCCCATGCTGGCATAATTTGCCCTAAAATATCAAATATTAAATAAGTAGTAGGAGGTTAAAAAAACAAATAAAAAGTAAATTTTGTGGGAGAAAGAAGTGTGAATAGTTTACAAAAATATTTTGCATTTTGTGGTTTAGAAGTGAAATAGCCTTTAGAGCATTTTGATTCTCAATCTGTTATACTGGCCTGACTTCTTACAACACAGTTAAACTTTGGTTTGCCTGAAGGATGGCGATTAATTTCCATTTTCATATTTTTCTTAAGCATTGAGTCCATCATTTCAATTCCTGAAAACACAGTCATGTAAATACTCACGTAGATAAGCACCCTCTGTGGTAACATGAGAGTCTTTGAAACTTTTATTTACATTTTAACTACAAAAAATATTGTTCAGCCATTTAATTGATGCATAGGGTGACTCTTCCATTATTAAACTCATTGGGACATTAATCCTAATTCTGAGAGTAGGTTCTACGTCTCCAGAGAGGCTGCAATAATAATCACCCACATAGTACAGGATTACAGGACTGGCTCCACGGGGGAGAAAAATCACAAAAGTGTAATCGGAGGTCAAATCAACCAAATGGAAGAATCCAGATTGGGGAGAGTTTGAAAATGTAAAAACTCTCTTTTTTAAATCATGATCTTCGAAATAGGCAAACCTCTTCAATGTGTAATTTTAAGTTATACCTTTGCAGATGACATCTGAACTCACTCTCACTGGACCAAGAAAGTGAATTTCAGAACAAGTCATTGAAAGCTTAATTCAAATACTTATAAAGCAGGATTCTCACCTGTTACAGATTGAATTGTGCCCCTCACAAACATATGTTGAATTACAAACCCCTATGCTTGTGAATATGGCTGTTTGTAAAGAGGGTCTATGAAAAAAATTTTTTATTGAAGTAGCGCTGGTCACACTGGTGCTCTTATAAAACAGAAGATACACAGAGACAAAGAGAGAGATGAAGGATGCCATGTGATGCTGCCGTAGCAACTCAAGAATTCCTGGACCTACTAAGCGAAAGGAGTAGAACAGATCTCCATCAAAGCCTCAGAAGGAAACAACACAGCTGACACCCTGATGCTGGACCTTGGCCTCCAGAACTGAGACTATCTTTCTGTTGTTTAAAGCCACTTACTTTGCAGAATTTTGTTATGGTAGCCCTAGGAAACTAATATATCACAATGGTAGTAAGCATCTGGAGTTTGTCACAGAAAGAGCTCCAGACAGGCAAATAGGTTAAACCTGTATTGAACATGAAAAAGAAGAAGTATAAAAAATTTAAAGGAATAGCTTGAAAATCTAAGAATTCTAAGTCTTATCACACAGCACAGCCCTTTCTGAGGAAAACACTGCCGTTTTTTTACACAAAGTTTCAAGGAACAGTGTTCCTGTGGGAGGAGGAAATTCCATCACTTGGAAATGGGCATAAGGAGACTGAAAATTTGTAGAAATTGTAGAATTCTGGTTACCTTCTTTATATTTTCTCCTCCCTCCACCTTAGTGTTAGACCTTGTATTTCCAGGGAAAGTGATAGTCCCAGATTTAAAAAATTAAATTTCCCAGCATTTTTTGAAGATTATGAGACATGCGGGAAGTGAGATGATTCAACTGAAACCCAAACTCCCTTTTACCCTTCCTCCTTGATGTTTCTCTAGATCTCAGACAAGTTGTCCAGAGCTCCAACAGCCATCCTGTGACCATGATCTTGCCACAAGAATGAAAATCAAGAGATTTGGAGGTAAGAGTTCTCCTATTCTGTTGTTTTTTCAAGGTTGCTTAGGCTGTTTGGAGCCCTTGGCAGTTCCATACACATTTGGGAATTAATTTTTTTCCATTTCTGTAAAGAAAGCTGTTGGAATTTTGAGGGGGCTTTCCTTGACTCTATTAATTGCTTTAGGTAGCATTGACATCTTGACAATATTGAGTCTTCCAATACATGAGCATGAAATGTCCTTCCATTTATTTAGATTATCTTTAATTTCTTTTAGCACTCTTTTACAGTTTTCTGTGTGGAAGTCTTTCACTTCCCTGCTGAAATTATTCATAGGAATTTTATCTTTTTAGATGTTATCGTAAAAGGGAATTTTTTTCTTTGTTTCCTTTTGAGCATGTTCACTGTTGATGCAGAAAAACTCAACTTATATGTGTGAGCACAAGAAACTTTTTCCCTGAGATAATTTTTAAACTTTAAACCTTAAACCAAAACTATCCCCTGAGGTCTTCTGTGAACCAAAAAATAGATTATTTTCGTTCGTAAATTACCTCTGCTTGGAGCATTGTGCTCTTTTAAAGAATTATCTATGTTAGATCAAATTTACAAATGGTGACTCGAAATATTGGATGGGAAACTTAGACAGCAGTTTTAAGATAATTGTGGTAGAATAATGTGGAAAAGGAAACTAGCAAGAATGGCAGCACAGTTTGAAGAATGTAACCAGGGTCACTGAAATGTGCATGTAGAAATTGTTAAAATGATGTATCTTTGACTCAGTATACTTTATTCAAAAGAAAGAAATTTAAAAAAATTAAATAACATAGAAGTCAACAGTTACTAATTACTGAGTAGAAGAATTCAGTGTCCGTAAGCATTTGAGACTAAATTCAATCAACCTACTCTGCATTTCCTTGAAGACAAAAAATCAAAACTCTACCTTGTTAATGTCACAGTACTTTTAGATCTTTTTTTTTTAGATCTTTTTTTTTTTTCTAGCAGCCCCTAAATCATCTTAATTACTCTTCAAAATGTATGCTGAAGGATTCTGTGACATGTCCCAGTTCTCCTTCAGGCTGCTTTGTCTTTACAGGAATGAAATTCATTACATACATCAATGGTTTCCCCACTATCTAATTTCCCTGTGTAATCAATCCTTATTGTCAAAAATCACATGAGTGTGTCTATTTACAAGTCAAAACACCTAGCTTCAATTTTTAAAAAATATTTCATACAATTTTATTAGCCAATGTCCGTGAAGGTGTGCTTAAATTGACAATTTCCTATATTCCATGGTGAGAAAATTTCTAGAAATAAATATTTTTAGAATGGAATATAATTATAGATATAAATTTCATTTTGGAATTCATTTTAAAGAAATGATAAAAAAATTCATTACAACTTATACTGCAAGAAGAATATGTATACAATTATCTCTTAACATTAAATCTGATTATAAAACTGAACCCAAATTTCCTATAATAATTATAAAATAATGAGTTATACTTTGAAGAATAAAATGCTGAGTAATGATCATCTGAATCTAAAGCTTGATATTAAACCATTAAAGACAAAATTAAGGTGATGGTATGGCAATAGAAAAGAGAAAGGAAATGTGTGACTATTTTGTTTATCACAAAGTCCTCATGGAACATTCACCAAAATAGACAATATTCTAGTACAAAACAAGTTACAATACATTTCAGAGGACTTATACAGATATATGTCTCATAATAATAACATTCAATTAGGAAATTTGATTAAAAACTATACACTCCCCAACTATTTACAAATTAAAAAACACAGTTCTTAATAAGCTATGGATCAAAGAAGTCACAATGAAAATTAGAAAATATTTTGTATAGTAGTATAATGAAAAAATACTAAAATTTTTTAGATGCAGCTTAGATAGTGCTTACAGAGAAATATATAGCTTTAATTGAAAATATTAGAAAATAGGAAAGATTAAAAAAAAAATCAACCAACTTCTAGCTCAAGAAGCTAGAAAGGAAAGAGCAAAATAAACCTGGAGAACATGGTAGAATCGAAAGAGTAAATATAAAAGGAAATTGTTACCATAAAAATTAATTTAAAAATAGAGAAAATGTATAAAATTAGGAGTTGAATTTTGACAAGACTAATAACATGGATAAGTGTCTAGCAAAACGAATTTAAAAAATAAGAGGAAAAACAAAGTTCCAGATTTGGTAGAGAAAAATAGTCCATCACAGCAGATTCTGTATATTCTAAAAGGATATTATAAACAAATGTATGCCAATATTTTTGCCAACTGAGAAGCGCAGGAAACCTTTCAGTTACACAACTTTCGGAACACACATACACAAAATTAAAAATCAATATGAATTAATTTATTAAATTAATCGAAACTTTAACTAAGACAATTCTTCCCCACCCTCCCCCCCAAAAAAAACTCCATTCATATATAGCTTTATCAATGAATTCTACTCAACATTTCAGTAAAAAATACTTTTGGGACAAGAGAAAATTAAAATACATTCAAACTAATTTTCTACACGCAGCATAACTCTTAAGCAAAGATGAAAGAGACTTACAAGGTTGTGTAAAAATTCATCAACATAGCCTCAAAATGTCTCAATTATTATTTAACAATTCAAATACAGCCATATATTTTAAAAATTTAACATGACAAAAAAAAACCCAAAGTAGATCTTATTTTACGAATAAAAGCTGGGCTAATGTTTGAAATAAATTGATGTAATTCAACTGACTACAGGAAGCACCATAGCCTTTCGCTTTCCACTCTTCTGAAAATTAGTGTCTATTTTGGTTATCTTGCATTCCCTGCCATTGTACGTTGTGTGTGTGGAAGAGAGAATATGACTCCAGTTCATATATCTTTAAACATAGAGAAACAATAATTTAGTAGCTGTAAGAAATGAACTGTACCCAAGGAGCCTCATCCATAGCTGATAAAGATTTAGAAATAGAGGTCCTGAACTTCAAGCTGGTACCATAATGAGATAAGATGTTAATGAAGAGGATGAATGTACCTTGCCTGTGTGAGTGTGTTATTGTGAACTTAAGTGAACTGGTACAAATTGTGTTTCTAAAGGTGAACACAATGTCTTCTATCCTATGCTTTTCTTCATGTTATATTAACACTGCCCAAAGATACAGTGTCAATTTCTTCACCCTTATCAATCTGCACAAGTCTGTGGCTAATTTGATCACTAGAATATGACAGAATGTTGAGCCATTTGGGGGGATAGCCCTTACCTAGCCTGGCAGCTTCTGCCTTCTCCCTCTGAGAGCCATGAGTAGCCATTTTAGGAGTCTAACAAGCTCGCTGGAGAAATCTTCTCTACATAGGTCTACATGGAGAAGAAGAGGGATCCAGCAGAGCCTAGTCTTCAAGACATTCCTGCCAGGGCACCATTCATATGAGTGAAGTCATCTTGGTCCCCCTGTAAGTATGGCCATTAGCAAAATATCAAACGCTAAACTAAGTTCATGCTATATGGAGCAAAATTGATGAGTCAAGTTCTGTCTAAATTTCTAACATACTAAAAATGTGAGATATAAAAAAAAATGTGTTTTTTGAAGCCACCAAGTTTTAGGGTAGTTGGTTGTGCATCAATGCATAACTGCAACAGTTGAAATGAGCAAGAGATTCTAAAATATATGTTAGAATGAAAAGGTCCTACAACTAAAATAATCTTGAAAATAAAAGTGGTAGAATAACACTACACGATTTTAGAATTTACTACAGAACAAATGTAATTAATACTCTGTTATGCTGTTTTTTATGCTGCAGAAAGTCAGATAAATAGTTTAACAAAATTGACCACAGAGTCTAGAAAAAGAACCACACATATATGCTCATGTATGCTCAAAAATTTTCATTAAATTCAATAGGGAAGAGAAAGACTTTCAAGGAATGGGTATTGAAACAAGTGGTAATCCATATTAAAAAAAGAATCATGTGAGTCCAGCCAATATGACTCTAGACAGAGGCATTATGCCATCTCTCTGTAGAAAAGACCCAAAAAACTAAGTAAAACAGATACAAACATCAATTCTGGAACTTTAAGTATGAAATGAAGGGATAAGAAACTAGGTCAAATACTGAATGAGAAAACCAGGAGGCAGGGCCAAGATGGCTGACTAGGTAGAAGCTACCTCAGATCCCTCTTACAACAAACACTCAGGAAAACAAGTGAATCGATCACATACATGACAATCTACGAACCCTGACCATCAAACACAGATCTAAAGAGTTGACCTGAGTGACAGGTGAGTGAAAAGCTGCATCCTGAAGCAGCAACAGCCTCTGGAACCTGCGTCTGGTGCCACAGCCTTGAGCCCTCGTGGTTCCCTGATGCCAAGTGGCGGAGCTGATTGCAACTTGCTGAGGCGGGGCAGGCAGGGGACAAAGCCCTAACCCCTAGCCCCCTGTGGTTACCTCGGTAAAGACTCAGCCAGCGCAAGCAGGTTGCACCCTGATGGGGCTAACGAGAGAACGAGCAACAACGGGGAAGCAGCAACTGTGTTTAGAGCCTGGAGCCAGAGTCCCAGTCAGAAAACCTTGGCGCCGGGTGTTGGACTGGGCGCAGGGAGCTGAGAACAGCTTCCTGAGATGGCACAAACACAGGACCCAGCCCTAGCCCGCTGAAGTGACCTCAGGGGAAGCCCAGCCAGTGCATCAGGCAGCAAGCGCAGCAATGCAGCTGACAGAGAAGTGACCAGGAGGCAGCAACGGGTTTTGGAGCCTGGAGTGCGGCGTCCCAGGTGGGGAACCTTGGCGCCGGGCTTTGGACTGGGAGCAGAGAACTTGGCCACGGTTCTGAGAAAGCACAAGCACAGGACGTGCGGGCCTGACCCTCGGGGGCAATCTCGACCTAGCCAGAGCACACAGACTACATGCCCCTCAGGAATCTCAGATAAATCAGTCATCACCAAGCAAGATAAGTACCTTTGTCTATTTTCCTGGGTGCTACTCTGTCCTATTTATCTGGTCCCTCCCCTCACTTCCCAGGCTTCATTAACATTGGAATTTCCTGGGCCAGGGAGTGAAGTGCTCTGCGTTTTTTTTTTGTGTGTGTCTTTTCCTGACCCATTCTCCTGGCCTGAGAGAAGCAGCTACTAAAAACCCAGGGGCCAAAAATCCATCCCTGACTTCCCGAAATTGGAATAAAAATATGGAACCAGCTCCAGCCAAGCTTATGAGATCCACAGTCTTGGGCTTTCATCCCTACAGGGAGCAAGGTGGTTATTATAATGCAAAGGCTTTCTGATAGTGATCTGACTGTAATTGTTTTATCAGGTTACTGGAAGGACAAGTTTTCCAGGTCTGATATCTCTACCTATTAAACAGAGCCCTCACTGACACACACGGGGAGCTGAGGGCTGAAGCTCCACCCAAACCACCTAGCCTCCTGCCAAAGGGGTCTGAAGATAGTGACACCAACCAATCTGTAGAGGTACATGTATTGGGTGCCTAAGGTACAGCTGCAGAGCCCACCTACCAAAATGCTTTAGGAATGGAGACACACCTACCTCACTGGCACTTGGGGGAAGCCTGTCAGCATCCTGCCCCCCCCCCGGAGAGTGACCTCCTGCTGCTACTAGAATCTGGTGCACACAACTATCACCACCACTCCTCTAAGTGAATAGGTGACAGTCTACACCACACATTTGGTGACCCAAAATCAGATTCTATTCAAGAATAATGAATGGACTCTTAGGCTTATATACCTAGTAAAAGCCCAAACCAGCTGGTAATAGTACATAAGTGATTCAAAGGCTACAACAATCAAGACAGCACAATCTAGTAGTCCTTCTACGTATATTGAAAGAAAATAAAACAAGATAAGACTCAGTGAGCAAATATAAAATAAATCATTACAATATCTTATAGATGGCTCGGAGACAGCACTCGATATCAAACCACATAAACAAGCAGACCATGATTACTTCTACAACTCCCCAGATTAAAGAATCAAAACCTTTCCCTAACGAAAATACAATCCTAGAATTGCCAGATGCAGAATATAAAAGACTAATTTACAGAATGCTTCAAGACATTGGGGATGACCTCAGAAATGAAATAAGGCAATCTACAGAAAAAGCCAAGGAACACACTAATAAAGCACTTGAAGAAATCAAAAAGATTATTCAAGAACATAGTGGAAAAATTAATAAGTTGCAAGAATCCATGAAGAGACAGCATTCAGAAACCCAAAAGATTGACAGTAAAATGATAGAATTAGACAACTCAGTAGGAAGTCAGAGGAGCAGAATCGAGCAATTGGAATGCAGAGAGGGGGAGATGGAGGATAAGGCAGTTGACACCAATATAGTTGAAGAAAAATCAGATAAAAGAATTAAAAAAAAATGAAGAAACCCGAAGAATCATGTGGGACTCTATCAAGAAGAATAACTTGCGTGTGTTTGGAGTTCCAGACAGGGAGGGATAACAGAAACTACAGAGAGAATAGTTGAAGATCTGTTGGCAGAAAACTTCCCTGACATCTTGAAAGATGAAGGGATATCTATCCAAGATGCTCATCAAACCCCATTTAAGATTGATCCAAAAAGAAAATCACCAAGACATATTATCATCAAACTTGCCAAAACCAAAGATAAAGAGAAAATTTTAAAAGCAGCCAGGAATGAAAGAAAGGTCTCCTACAAAGGAGAATCAATAAGAATAAATTCAGACTACTCAGCAGAAACCATGCAGTCAAGAAGGCAATGGGATGACATATATAGAGCACTGAAGGAGAAAAACTGCCAGCCAAGGATCATATATCCAGAAAAACTCTCTCTCAAATATGAAGGTAAAATTAAGATATTTACATATAAACACAAGTTTAGAGAATTTGCAAAAACCAAACCAAAGCTAAAAGAAATACTAAAGGAAATTGGTCAGAAAATCAATAATATCAGATACCAACACAACACAAGGTCACAGAACAGAACATCCGGATATCAACTCAAATAGGGAAATCACAAAAACGAATTAAGATTTATTTTAAAAAGAAAAAAAGGCTTAAAACAGGGATTCATTGAAGTCATTAGGTAAAAGATCACAATAATCAAAAAGAGGGACTAAATACAGGGGGCATAGAACTTCCATACGGAGAGGAAAACAAGGTGATATAGCACGATACAAGTTAGGTTTTTACTTAGAAAAATAGGGGTAAATATTAAGGTAACCACAAAGAGGTCTAATAATTCCGTAACTCAAAACAAAAACAAAGAAAAATATAACGATTCAGCAAACATAAATTCAAATACTATGAAAATGAGGAAAACACAATTTGTGCAGAAAAAATCTCAGCACAAAAAAGTAAGTGGAAAAATGAAATTGTCAACAACACACACAAAAAGGCAACAAATGACAACACTAAACACATACTTATCTATAATTATCCTGAATGTAAATGCACTAAATGCACCAATAAAGAGGTAGAGAGTCTCAGACCGGATAAAGAAACAAGATCCGTCTATATGCTGCCTACAAGAGACACACCTTAAACTTAGAGACACAAACAATCTAAAACTCAAAGAATGGAAAAAAATATATCAAGCAAACAACAATCAAAAAAGAGCAGGAGTAGCAATATTAATTTCTGACAAAATAGACTTTAAAGTTAAATCCACCGCAAAACATAAAAAAGACACTATGTAATTATTAAAGGGACAATTGACCAGGAAGATACAACCATATTAAATATTTACAACCCAATGACAGGGCTGCAAGATATATAAAACAAACTTTAACAAAACTGAAATGTGAGATAGACACCCCCACAATTATAGTAGGAGACTTCAACATGCCACTTTCGGAGAAGGATAGGACTTCCAGGAAGAAGCTCAATAGAGACACGGAAGACCTAATTCTACAATCAATCAAATTGACCTCATAGACTTATACAGAACACTCCATCCAACAGCTGCAAAGTATACTTTTTTTTTCTAGTACACATGGAACATTCTCTAGAATAGATTACATATTAGGTCATAAAACAAAACTTTGCAGAATCCAAAACATTGAAATATTACACAGCATCTTCTCAGAACACAAGGCCATAAAAGTGGAAATCAATAAAAGAAAAATCAGGGAAAATAAATCAAGTACTTGGAAACTGAACAAGACCCTGCTCAAAAAAGACTGGGTTATGGAAGACATTAAGGAGGGAATAAAGAAATTCATAGAATGCAATGAGAATGAAAACACTTCCTATCAAAACTTCTGGGACACAGCAAAAGCAGTGCTCAGAGGTCAATTTATATCAATAAATGCACATATACGTAAAGAGGAAAGAGCCAAAATCGGAGAACTGTCCCTACAACTTGAACAAATAGAAAGTGAGCAACAAAAGAATGCATCAGGCACCAGAAGAAAACAAATAATAAAAATTAGAGCTGAACTAAATGAATTAGAGAACAGAAAAACAATTGAAAGAATTAACAAAGCCAAAAGCTGGTTCTTTGAAAAAATTAACAACATTGATAAACCATTGGCCAGACTGACTAAAGAAATACAAGAAAGGAAACAAATAACCCGAATAAGAAACGAGAAGGGCCACATCACAACAGACACAACTGAAATTAAAAGAATCATATCAGATTATTATGAAAAATTGTACTCTAAAAAATTTGCAAACCTAGAAGAAATGGATGAATTCCTAGAAAAACTCTACCTACCTAAACTAACACAATCAGAAGTAGAACAACTAAATAGACGCACAACAAAAAAAGAGATTGAAAAGGTAATCAAAAAACTCCCAACAAAAAAAGCCCTGCTCCGGACGGCTTCACTGCAGAGTTCTACCAAACTTTCAGAGAAGAGTTAACACCACTACTACTGAAGGCATTTCAAAGCATAGAAAAGGATGGAATACTACCTAACTCCCTCTATGAAGCCACCATATCCCTGATACCAAAACCAGGTAACGACACCACAAAAAAGAAAAATACAGACCTGTATCCCTCATGAACATAGATGCAAAAATCCTCAACAAAATTCTAGCCAATAGAATTCAACAACATATCAAAAAAATAATCCACTATGACCAAGTGGGATTTATACCAGGTATGCAAGGTTGGTTCAATATTAGAAAAACCATTAATGTAATCCACCATACAAACAAAACAAAAGACAAAAACCACATGATCTTATCAATTGATGCAGAAAAGGCATTTGACAAAGTCCAACACCCAATCATGATAAAAACTCTCAGCAAAACAGGAATTGAAGGAAAATTCCTCAACATAATAAAGGGCATCTATACAAAGCCAACAGCCAGCATTATTCTAAATGGAGAGAGACTGAAAGCATTTCCCTTGAGAACGGGACCCAGACAAGGATGCCTTTTATTACTGCTCTTATTCAACATTGTGCTAGAGGTCCTAGCCAGAGCAATTAGGCTAGACAAAGAAATAAAGGGCATCTGGATTGGCAAGGAAGAAGTAAAATTTTCTCTATTTGCAGATGACTTGATCTTATATACAGAAAACCCTAAGGAATCCTCTAGAAAACTACTGAAACTAATACAAGAGTTCGGCAGAGTCACAGGTTAGAAGATAAACATACAAAAAGCACTTGGATTCCTCTACATCAACAAAAAGAACATCGAAGAGGATATCACCAAATCAATAGCATTCACAGTAGCCCCCAAGAAGAAAAAATACTCAGGAATAAATCTTACCAAAGATATAAAAGACCTATACAAAGAAAACTACAAAGTACTAGTGCAAGAAACTAAAAGGGACCTACATAAGAGGAAAAACATACCTTGCTCATGGATAGGAGACTAGACATAGTAAAAATGTCTATTCTACCAAAAGCCATTTATACATACAATGACCTCCAATCCAAATTCCAATGACATTTTTTAATGTGATGGAGAAACAAATCACCAACTTCATATGGAAGGGAAAGAAGCCCCGGATAAGTACAGCATTACTGAAAAAGAAGAAGAAAGTGGGAGGCCTTGCTCTACCTGATTTTAGAATCTATTATACAGCCACTGTAGTCAAAACAGCCTGGTACTGGTACAACGACAGGCACATAGACCAATGGAACAGAATTGAGAACCCCTAATCCATCCACATATGAGAAGCTGATATTTGACAAAGGCCCAGTGTCAGTTAATTGGGGAAAAGATAGTCTTTTTAACAAATGGTGCTGGCTTAACTGGATATTCATTTGCAAAAAAATGAAACTGGACCCATACCTCACACCATGCACAAAAACTAACTCCAAGTGGATCAAAGACCTAAACATAAAGACTAAAACAATAAAGATCAAGGACGAAAAAATAGGGACAACTTTAGGAGCCCTAATACAAGGCATAAACAGAATACAAAATATTACCAAAAATGACGAAGAGAAACCAGATAACTGGGAGCTCCTAAAAATCAAACACCTATGCTCATCTAAAGACTTCACCAAAAGAGTAAAAAGACCACCTACAGACTGGGAAAGAATTTTCAGCTATGACATCTCCGACCAGTGCCTGATCTCTAAAATCTATATGATTCTGTTAAAACTCAACCACAAATAGATAAATGATCCAATCAAAATTGGGCAAAGGATATGACCATGCACTTCACTAAAGAAGATATTCAGGCAGCTAACAGATACAGGAGAAATGCAAATTAAAACTAGGATGAGATTCCATCTCACTCCGACAAGGCTGGCATTAATCCAAAAAACACAAAATAATAAATGTTGGAGAGGCTGTGGAGAGATTGGAACCCTTTTACACTGCTGGTGGGAATGTAAAATGGTACAACCACTTTGGAAATCCATCTGGCCTTTTCTTAAAAAGTTAGAAATAGAACTACAATACAACCCAGAAATCCCGCTCCTCAGAATATAACCTAGAGAAATAAGAGACTTTACAAGAACAGATATATGCACACCCATGTTTATTGCAGCATTGTTTACAATAGCAAGAAGCTGGAAGCAACCAAGGTGTCCCTCAATGGGTGACTGGTTAAATAAATTATGGTATATTCACACAATGGAATACTATGCATCAACAAAGAACAGTGAAGAATCTGTGAAACATTTCATAACATGGAGGAACCTAGAAGGCATTATGCTGACTGAAATTAAAAAAAAAAAAAAAAAAAAAAACTAGTGCCATCGAGTCGTTTCCGACTCTTGGCGAATTAGTCAGAGGCAAAAGGACAAATATTGTATAAGACCACTATTATGAGATCTTGAGAAATAGTATAAACTGAGAACACATTCTTTTGTGGTTACGAGAGGGGGGAGGTAGGGAGGGTGGGAGAGGGTTATTTACTGATTAAATAGTAGATAAGAACTACTTTAGGTGAAGGGAAGGGCAATACCCAATATAGGGAAGGTCAGCTCAACTGGACTGGACCAAAAGCAAAGAGGTTTCCTGAATAAACTGAACGCTTCGAAGGTCAGTGGAGCAAGGGCATGGGTTTGGGGACTATGGCTTAAGCGGACTGCTAAGTCAATTGGCAAAATAAATTGTATGAAGAAAACATTCTGCATCCCACTTTGAAGTGTGGCATCTGGGGTCTTAAATGTTAACAAGCGGCCATCTAACATGCACCAGTTGGTCTCAACCCACCTGGATCAAAGGAGAATGAAGAACACCAAGGTCACACGATAACTATGAGCCCAACACAGAAAGGGCCACATGAACTAGAGACTTACATCATCCTGAGACCAGAAGAACTAGGAGGTGCCCAGCCACAACTGATGACTGCCCTGACAGGGAGCACAACAGAGAATCCCTGAGGGAGCAGGAGAACAGTGGGATGTAGACCCCAAATTCTCATAAAAAGACCAGACTTAATGGTCTGACTGAGACTAGAAGTATCCCGGGGGTCATGTTTACCAAACCTTCTGTAGGCCCAGGACAGGAACCAGTCCTGAAGACAACTCATCAGACATGGAAGGGACTGGACAAGGGGTTGGAGAGAGATGCTGATCAAGAGTGAGCTATTTGTATCAGGTGGACACTTGAGACTGTGTTGGCAGCTCTTGTCTGGAGGGGAGATGGGAGGGTAGAGAGGGTTAGAAACTGACAAAACGGTCATGAAAGGAGAGACTGGAAGGAGGGAGCGGGCTGACTTATCAGGGGGAGAGTAAATGGGAGTATGTAGTAAGGTGTATATAAGTTTATATGTGACAGACTGACTTGATTTGTAAACTTTCACTTAAAGCACAAGAAAAATTATTTTAAAGAATACCGAATGAGAGAAGATACTGACAGAAAACAGAGATCTAGGAGATACACGAAGTGGAGGCCCCCTGTCAACAAATGTGAACAGTGTTGCCATCTTGAAGCACAGCCAGCAACGAGCTCAGACAGGAAAGATGGGAAAGCAACTTCACAGAGCTCACAACAGGACATAGAACCCTTGGTAACCAGAAATACAAGCTTTTCCATACCTCACCCTTCTGCCCCATATGCCGCTTCCCTCCTTTTACTTGGGCCCCCACAAAGCAGCCAAGGCTAGAGCATCCCCCAACACTCAGGCACACCTCCATCCCAGATTTCCATTGCACGTCCTCTACCACCACTCAACCAATTGCTGAATGGTGGGAAGTAAGCCTGTACCACACCCCATCTGACACCCCCGCCCAACTGGTGAGGGGCTGTGAATATTTGCACACCTCTGGAACAACATCAGAAGGCAAAAAACACCCACCCAGTATACCTTCACCCACCTCACCAAATCAGCGTAGAAAGAAGTGGGCTCACCCTGCCTGGTGTTGCCTTGCCAGTCAGAGAAGGTGGTGAAAGCTATCATACCAGAGACAAGCAAGCACCAAAGAATGTCCAGCCTACCTACCCTGAGATGAAAACAAAAGAGAAAAACAGGATGAAACAAATAAATATACAATCAATATATAACGAAAATAAGACTTTAATATCTTGGAGACAGCAGGACAAGATGGCTCCAGCAAGTGACCAAAATAAAGAATCAGATAAACTTCTGGTAGAAGAAAAGGCAATGGAACTACCTAGTAATTCAAAATACCAATATTTAGAGCTTTCCAAGACATTAGGAAAGAGATTAAGAAAAACACAGGGGAAAAAAAAGAAAAAATTCACAAAATCATGGAAAAAAAGAGATGAAACCAACAAAAACATACTCAAAATCAAGGAAAACAAAGACAAAAATATACAAGAATTCAGGAAAATCACAATAAATAAACAATTAGAAACCATGCAAAAGAAAAAAAAAGGCAAATCTAAATCAAAAAGATAACAAAAGTTCAGAAATAGACAACTTAATAGAAGGTTAAAAGCAAATTTGAAACAATAGAAGACAGAATCAACTATATTGAAGGCAAACATATGTACACCACTTTCTCTGAGGAAAAATTAGAGAAGACAATGAAGAAAAATTAAGAATTATGTGGGACATAATCAAGAGCAAAAATTTGCATATGATTGGAGTATAAGAACAGGGAGAGAAAGTGGAAAACATAGAGAAGGTTGTTGAAGATTTACTGACAGAAAACTTCCAAATATCATGAAAGAAGAAAACCTGACCACCTAATAAGCTCAGATAGCCCCATATATGATGAACTACAAAAGAATGTCACAACAATACATCATAATCACACTTGCCAAAACCAAAGACAAAGAAGGAATCCTGAAAGCAGATCTAGAAAAACGAAAAGTCACTTATAAAAGGGAAAAATAAGATTAAACTCTGATTACTTGGCAAAAACAATGCAGGTAAGAAGGTGATAGGATGACATATATAAAACCTCGAATTGATAAAAATGCAAACTAAGAATAATATATCCTGCAAGACTCTCCAATACAATAGCAAAATAAGTACATATCCAGATAAACAGAAGTTGAGGTAATTCTAAAAAACCAAACAAATATTGAGGGCAGACCTTATGTTAGAGAACTAGCAACATCAGACAACACCAGAGTCTGGGACATAGGTCAGCATCAGCCAGATACTAACCTAGATAAAGAACTCTTAATATTAAAATAAAGCTAAAGACTTAGAAAGGAAAACAGAAATGTCAATCAGTAAATGATGACAGTGTCAAAACAATAAAAAGGAGAATAAATGGGGTAAACATAGAATTTTCAGATGGAGAGGAAGTCAAGGCAATATCAAGCAATAAACAACTGATTCAGACTTAGGAAGATATGGGGAAATTTCAAGGAAACCACAAAGAAAGTTAACAAACTTAACCATCCAAATAAAAAAAAGAAGAAACACACAAAAATTCAGTAAACACAAAACCTACACAAACGAAAGAAAATCCACAAACAAAAGGAACGCAGCACAGGAAAGTAAGAGCAACAAAGAAAACATCAGCACCACAAAAGAAAAGCACAACATGAAGGCAATAAATGCATACCTGTCTATCAATAATCACACTGAATGTTAATGGCTTAAATGCACCCATAAAGAGACAGAGAGTGTCAGAATGGATTAAAAAAAAAAGATTCATCAATATGTTGTCTACAAGAGACATATCATTGACACAAGACATAAACATAATAAAAATTAAAAGAAAGAAAAACTATATCAAGCAAGCAGTAACCAAAAAAGAGTAGGTGTAGCAATATTACTCTCAGATAAATAAGACTTTAAGGTAAAATCGATCATCTAGACAAGGGAGGACATTATATAATGATTGAGATGACAATCAACCAAGAACACATAATCTTAATAAATATCTATGCACTCAATGACAGGGTTCTAAAATACATAAAAGGAATTCTAAGAGCAAGGAAAAAAGAAATGCTCAGTTCCACAATAATAGTAGAAGACTTCAACACATCACTAGGTGAAGGACAGAACATCTAGAAAGAAACTCAGCAAAAATACAGAACATCTAAAGGCCATGATCACCCAACCTGACCTCAGAGGTGTATGTAGAACACTCCACCAAACAGCAGCGAAGTGTGCATTTTTTCAAAGCATATGAAACATTCTCTAGAATAGACCACATTTTAGCACAAAACAAGCCTCAATAAAATCCAAAACATCAAAATAATACAAAACATTCTCTCTAATCACACCACCATAAAAGTAGAAAACAACAATAAGAAGAGCAAGGGAAAAATCAAATACATGAAACCTGAATAACATCTTGCTTAAAAACCATTGGCTAAAAGAGAGAATCAAAAAATTCCCAGAATCACATGAGAATGTAAACTTGTCCTATCGAAGCTTTTGCAACACAGCAAAGGCAGTGTTCAGAGGTCAACTTATAGCAATAAATGCACACATCAAAATAGAAGGACAAATCAAAATGAAAATGTTAGCACTATGACTCAAACAAGTAGAAAGAGAATAGCAAAAAGAGGCCAGAGGCAAGAGAAGAAAGGAAGTAATAAGGATTGGAGCAGAAATAAATGAAATAACAGGAAAAAAAAAAAAATAGAAAGAACCAACAAGACAAAAACTTCGCTGCTTGAATAGATCAAAAAATTCGGCAAACCATTGGACAAGCTGACAAGAGAAAAGCAGAAGAGGAAAACACCCAAATAAGCTGAGATGAGAGACTTTACAACAGAAATAACGAAAATAAATATCACACCAGAATACTATGAAAAATTGTACTCCAACAAATTTGAGAAACGAGAGGAAATGGACAAATTTCTAGAAACACACTACCTACCTAAACTAACAAAAACTGAGATAGAAAATCTGAAAAATGCATAACAAGAGAAGAGATTGAATGGGGTAAAAATAAAAAATAAAATAAAATAAAAAACTCCCAACAAAGAAAAGCCCTGGTCTGGACAGCTTCACTGGAGAATTCTACCAAACGTTCAGAGAAGAGATCACACCAGTGCTATTCAAACTATTTCAGAGCATAGGAATGCAGGAAATCTCCCAAATTCATTCTATAAAGCCAGTATAACCCTGATACCAAAGCCAGGAAAACACACAAATTTAAAAAATAAAAATACAGACCAATATCTCTCATGAATACAAAAGCAAAAATGCACAGCAAAATTCTAACTAATAGATTTCAGCATCACATTAAAAAAGTAATACACCCCTACCACGTGAGATTCATACCAGATATGCAAGGTTGGTTCAACATTAGAAAATCAATCAACATAATCCATCATATAAATAGAACAAAAGAAAAAATCCCATAACACAGTAGACATTTGATAAAGCTCAACACTTATTCCTGATAAAACTCTCAATAAAATAGGAATAGTAGAGAAATTCCTCAACATAATAAAGGACATCTATGCAAAACCAAAAGCCAACATCATTCTCAGTGGAGAGAGGCTGAAAGCATTCCCCCTTAGAACATCAGCAAAACAAGGAGGCCCTTTATTGCCACTCCTATTTAACCTTGTGCTGGAAGTCCTAGCTAGAGCAATAAGGCAAGAAAAAGAAATAATGGCATCCAAACTGAAAAGGAATTGGCAAAACTATCCCTATTCGCAGATGATATAATCCTACACATAGACAATACCAAATAGTCCATAAGGAAACTACTAGAATAAGAAAATCTAAACAATATACATTAAGGATACATACATACATAATTAAACTATTTTTAATTGTGATTAAAAACTTAGCATTGGGATTACTTCTGAGAAGAGGTGGAGAAATGTCATCAGAGAAGAGCAATCAGGTAGTTTCAATGATATTGATAATATACTAGGTAAGAGGCCATAAGATTTATAAATAATTGCATATGTTGCTGGATATACATGAAAAATTACACATCAAAAGTAAGAAAAGTTCTAAAACCTTTCTTTTAGTTAAAAAAGTAAAATCTTGTTAAGAGTAGATTATGTTCCATATTACGTTAAGAAAATTCTTTCTGTTTTCTGGTTTGGGGATGTGTCTGGATGGGCTGTAGACTGAGAAAAGCATTTTTTTTACATGAAAATGAAAAAACCAAAACTTTATTTTTACCAAAACAAATCATTACTAAGTGTTTACATTAAAACATATTTAAATTTAATACAACTTTTAGAGAACATGCTGCTTATGTAAAATAACACATTTCTTTTCATAAATTCAATTTCATGGAGATAAAATCAGAACCTCTATCTAATCTTTTAAGAATTGCAAAAATGCACATAATTGCTAATGAGGAAAACATTGTTTATAACTTAGATTAATGTTATTTTCAAACCCACGTGAGCATACTATCTGTCCTCTAATCAAGAGCTAGAATGAGTTTTCTTCATCAACCACATCCTATCTACCAAAATTGCTCACCGATGGTGTCTCAAACCAAACACAATATCATGTCCCACTAAAATCTGCAGAATTACAAATGCATAGGCATTGCCCAGAAGAAGAGAAATAATCTTAAACACAAAGTACATAGTGGAGCTTAAAAAAAAACTGTTGTGCTAATAGAATAATGAAGAGCAAAATTTTAAAACCGTACTTTTGGCCTCAGAAATTTGTTCTAAGGATTGGCCTAATTGTTTTCTCATTAATTTGAATAATACAAAATTTTCCAAAATAGCTTGTTTTTTTCTCTTTTTAAAAGGAAAAAAACAAAAGAATTTCTTCTAAGTCTTGTTTCAGCATGTACTGAGAAAAATAAAATTACAATGTGAGCTTAGTTTTACTTTTATTTATAAAATAAAAAATACAAATGCCCTTCATCCAGCCTCCAGAATGTCTCTATTAGTTTAATTCTAACCTCAAAGAGTAATTTATTCTACATTTTGGATGTGTTTGCATCAATAAAGAGAAGTATTCCTCGAGAATCCACTGAATTGCCTTAATCGCTCCTTGTGATCATTGTGATCATTTATCGCCTATATTTTGCTTTAGAATTAGCAATGATATTTTCAGTGTGGACACAAATTCTTACTCTACCTGTGGTTAACTTTGTACTCCAGATTTTTTTCCACAGCTTTTTTCATCTCAGAATTTCTCAGGGTATATATCAGAGGATTCAACATGGGAGTGATAACTGTAAAAACCACAGTCATGGATTTGTCAATAGGAAAGTTGGAAACAGGTCTAACATATACGAAGATACATGGGACAAAAAAAAGGACAACCACTGTGATGTGGGAGCTGCAGGTAGACAGGGCTTCGTGCCTCCCTTCCTGACTGTGAGTCTTCAGGGATCTTAGGATAACCCCATAGGAGATTAGTAGAAGGATAAAAATTGCCATACAGATGGCTCCACCATTGGCAACAACAGTGAGCCCTATAAAATAGGTGTCAGAGCAAGCAAGTTCCAATAACGGGTACATGTCACACATGAAGTGATCAATGACATTGGGGCCACAGAAGGGGAGTCTGTGCACAAAGAGAAGTTGAATCACAGAGTGCAAAACTCCTCCAACCCAGGCCACCACCAGCAAGAGAATGCAAAACCGTCGATTCATGACCGTCAAATAGTGCCGTGGTTTACAGATGGCCACATAGCGGTCATAGGCCATTGCCACCAGAAGAAAGACCTCAGTACCACTAAATAAGTGTTCTATAAAGAGCTGGCCCATGCAAGCTGGGAAGGAAATAGTCTTTTTATCACAGAGTAAGTCTAGAATCATTTTGGGGGAAACGGCAGTGGAATAAACAGCATCCATAAGTGACAGATAGGCAAGGAAGAAGTACATGGGGGAGCCCAGGGAGGGGCTGACAATAATAGTCATGACAATAAGTAGGTTGCCCACCATTGTCACAATGTAGATGAGCAGAAACATGACAAATAACACTTTTTGGCCCTCAGGGTCCTGAGTGAGTCCCAGGAGAACAAATTCTGTTACACTGTTACTGTATCCCATTTACTCTTCTATAAGACCTGCTTCAGAGATGAGAGCTCAGAAAAACAAGACCTGTAATGAAATCATGGACATCACTGTGAATATATGCATTAGGTCATGGAGCTCTTCTTCACTATTAATCTTGTACTGTGGCTTATTCACAATAAACATTTAGAAATATCTACTGAGTTTCTCTTTCAAAGATCCCAGTATGTCTTCCCTTAAGAATTCTACTTATTCTCAGATGACTGGATTGGGCCTATGATTACGAGGTTCTGTCTATAAATCTTAGTGGACCTTATATAGAGAAGATCAGTCAGAGGTTCGACAGCCTTTCATTCATTTAATACTCTTTTTTTAAAACATGACAGTGCTTGGCACAGAGATCAGCAATGACAAAGAGGGAAAGGATTTCTGCTCTCAAGAAACATTCTCTAGTGATGAAGATAAACTCTAAACAAATAAATTGACATAGAATCAGTACTTAGAGCTGGTAGTATTTGTGGTGAGTCCCTTTACAATATGATCTATACAGCACCAAAAATAACCCCTTTTTAGGAATATCTCACTAAATATTATGATATTCCACTCTTAGAAGTTTGGTCCTTTATGCCTCAAATGTTTTTCTGTCTTTATGAATCTCCCATTAAATTTGAAGGGGCTGGAATTTGAAATGTATCAGATAACTATGAAATTATTTAGTATATTATTCCCTGTACAAAGTATTGGGCCATAGATTGAATGTCTCTTCTTAAGGATCCATAGTCCCCTCCATTTTCACTTTGGTTATCCCACAACTCCTAACACATTTCTATACCTTATTGACGTACAGTCAGTATCTTGAGTTGGTTGTATTTGTGGTGAGTACCCTTGCAATATACTCTATATTTTCAGCAAACATTTTTGAACTGAAGTTAACTGACATATAACAACTAACAACTAGTACATTACCAGCCAGCATTTTTCAAATCCATTGCATGTGAGCTGGGTAGCCATGGGGGAGAAAATAGATGCTGTAAAGAGAGGTAGAGGACAACAGAAGAGGGTTTAATATGTAATACTTCTTAGGCGCTGAGAGTGGTCAGAATTAGAACTTCAATATCCAGATTCCGAAAAGAAACATACTCAAAGAAAAAATCCAAACTCAGTGTAAGAAGGTATGAGTTTTATTTATTTGCTATATTTTCTAGATTTAGTCTCAAATCTGTCTCAATTTACTCATTGAAAAATAAAGATTCAAACTAGATGATCTTAGAATCCTTTCTAGTCCAACTGTCTGTGACACTATCAGTGAAACCCCATCTTATTTTATTCTGCTGGATGTTTCTGTTTATATATTTGTAACTAAACAACAATCTCCAAGCTCATCAATGTTACTTTAAAAAATGCTAGTCGGTGTTGGAATTGGATCATTCAAGTGACCAAATAATGGTTAGCTTTCTCACTCAGTGTGTGCCTGTTTAAGGCCCAGGACACCCTTGGAAACAGCGCACAGCACAGTGACGAATAATGCGTACTCTGGGGCAACGCTGTCTGTGTTTGAATTCCGCCTTCACCGCTTACTGTATCTGTGACCTTGTGCAACTTCATAAACCTCTTCGTGCCTCAGTTTCATAATTTGTAAAACGGGAAACCAGTAGTACATATCTCTGAAATTTGTGCGTGTGTGTGTTTTTATATGTAAAGTGCCTAGAGCACTGTTGGATCCTGATAAAGAATCAATAAACAACACCTTTTTATTATTGTCCTTGAATGTTTCTCTATGGACATTTCATCAGAATAAATCTTCTGGATCTTTTTCACATTAGGAATAAGCATACTTCTTATAAAAATAATATTATATACCTGTAACTCACAGACACACAGTTTTGGACATAGGATAAAACTGTGCATTATAAGAACTATCTATTTTGTTGTATATGTGTCATAATATATACCTGTCATGGTATGTATATTAATGAATGTTAAGCAGAAAAAAAGGAAAAACTTGTACCCATGGATCAGATGGAGACCTAAAGAGTAGAAAATGAAAGAAAAGAAGACTCAAAACAGGAAGCAGAGAAATTATATTTAAAAAATTACTATACACAGGTAATGGGGATATTAATGTGTTAAGTGGGGATAGCTTTCTTGAGAAATCTTCAGAAAGACTACTTCTAGTGAAAGAGTGCTGGAAGGTCAACCTCTGAGGCTTCCTGAATTTACTCAGGAGGCTTTCTGGGAAGCCATTACAAATAAACACAGAGCCCATCCTAGAAAATAAAGAATGAAAAAGGAAAGGAAATGAAAGGAAGGGGAAAAGGGAGACAAGAGTAAAACAAACAAACAAAAAAAGAAGAGCAGAGGAGAGAAGATGGGAGGGGAGGAGAGAAGGAAAGAGAAAGGAAGGGAAGGAAAAGAAGAAAAAGAAAAGAAAATTCAAAGGAAAAAAAAGAACATTGATCCCTCCGAGGACCTAGCACTTCTGGTTAAAGACAAACTCAGATAAGACAGAACAGTACATATACAGATACAAACACAATCTCTAGGATTGTTCATTCTTGCAGAAAATTGCCAAATTACTACTTCTCAAACGTAGACAAGCTGATTTCATTTATATGGATTTGGTTGAGGGGAAAGAACCTGTGCAGAAGAATTCTGAGCTTTCTTTTAGAAACCAGCTGTAATGAGCACTCTGTATGTCTGGGTGATTCAGGAGTTCTACCATTTTTGAAGCTGTAGATTAATAAAGGCACAGCTATTGAAGAACATAATGGTAAAGATAGTTTATATCTAATTGTTTTTTAACTACTTATTTTCTGCAAGGTCTAGTGCCCTTAATGTTATTAATAATCAATGCTGGATTTCACTGAAATAAATATTCTATTGCCCAGCTAAATTATTTCCATGTAAAACAATCAGTATGTAAAGTATCCACTATAATTTCACTCCTCAAAGATTTGATACTATAAAAACTAAAATAATTACTAGGCTGTCAACTTAAACCACTAAGTTTACACCTTTCTAGAAGAAAAATCATTTAACTTATTTTTATAAGGACATGGCTTTTTACAAATATTAATTAAAATGCCATAGTAACAAAAATAACTTCTATATAGTACATTACAATTACAGATTTATAAGTCTCTCTAAGCGGCAGTTTTTTTCTAAGCGGCAGTAGGCAAGGTACTTCCTGTTCACCAGTTTCTTTTAGTATAAATTTTTTAAAAAACATATATAGTACTATGGTTGTTGTCAAAATTTTGTATATATACAAAAAGATATACATAAGTAAATATAATATATACATACATATGTAAGGTTGTTGTCATCATTTAAAACATTCACACTTAAAAGCACATATCAAACTTCCAGACATAACAGACATTTTTTTACACCCTGACACACTTGATATAATACATAGCTTTAAATTTTCTAGTTCACATATGGAGCCTTGGTGGTGCAGTGGTTAAGAGTATGGCTGTTAACTAAAAGGTTGGTAGTTTGAATCCACCAGCTGCTCTTTGGAAACTCTATGGGGTAGCTCTACTCTGTCCTTCAGGGTCGCTATGAGTTAAAATCCACTTGACAACAATGGGTTTGGTTTTTTGATTTAGCTCAAATACATCTAAATTAATTATAAATCTTTATTAACATATCGCATATCCTACGAACCAAGGTTACAGACCTACTGAATTCGTTGTAATGCACAGCATGCTTCTTTTGTTTTCTGGCAAACGGACAGTAAACGTCTATCTGATAAAATACTAAAGCGGAATAGACTGTGTAGGTTCTGGTTAATTTCTGTGTTTCTCTTGCTTAATTTTACCAATTAGCAATAAACCTAAAGAAATATTTTTAAGAAACTAGCTCTATTTCTATATATCATGTAATATTTTTAATGAGTGTCCTCCTTCAAATGTTTCAAAATCTCACCTCTTGGTTCTTGTCCTTGGTCCTGAAAATCAGGGCTTCTTGAGAGTAATCGTACATACCTCATGTATTTATCTGAAATCACAGAACGCATGGCAATGTGCATCTGATCAGTGGGCCCAGAAATAGTTCCAAGTGGTTACACTCTTCACACTTCCACACAAGCTACCCATCATACCATTTTTTTTCAGATAACTGTGGAAGTGTATATATAGATGCCTGGAAAATGAAGACTTTTAAAAATAATAGTAAACAGTTGAACATTCTCACCTGTCGGGAAAATGTGCTAGAAGAACAATGAGGGTGCCATGTTTCCATGACTATGTAAAAACTGGGCAAATTAATGGAAATTAACCTGGCCAAGCTCATTATTTAGTGACACAAAGTAAAAATCACTGAAATTAGTTATTTGAATTTTTCTTTCTTAATCAATTATAATGAAGCAAACAAAAGTTTTTGACTGAGGATTTAGGGTCATGCTCATGTCTCTCTCCTCATTAATTCTGTACCTAACAAGGCAAAGGCTGGGATTTAGCTTCCCAGAAAAGCCAATGACAGAGCTTCTCACAGATAGGAACAGAACTTTTCAGACATTCAGTCATTCAAAAAGCATATCAAAGACCATGTCTTTCCTCACTAGAATAATGCTCCTACATCTCTCCAACTGCACTCCAGAAAATCATGACCTTCCAGGAATTCCTACAAGCAATGAGAGACATGTATCAAGAGAAAATATCACAAAAAAACCATTTACAGGACTAGATGCCAATTAAAGAGAGTCTCCAGCCTGGACAGGAATTTGAATTTTCAGAAATCTCTTGGGTCATTCTATCTGGAAATAATTCTTCCATTTATATGTGCAGACATAGTGTGTGGCTTTTTACATCATCACTATTTTAAATGAAAGACAATGCAAGTTCATTATGAATTAGTTTATTAGAATATTTGGAAAAAATTCAAATGAAATTTCCTCTCCTGGAAGGTTTTCTTCCCTAGACATCCCTAGAGGAAAAAGGCTTGAGTCTTGCTAAGAAAAAGTAGCAGACAAGCAAGTAATGAGAAAAGTCTGTAATGTGAAGAGAAAATTCTAAAATAAAGTGAATACTAAATTATGAATTTTATATTAGTAAATAAAATGTTGTTGTTGTTGTTGTTAGATGCCATCGAGTCGGTTCCGACTCATAGAAACCCAATGCACAACAGAACGAAACACCGCCTAATTCTGAGCTATCCCTACAATAGTTGTTATGCCTGAGCTCATTGTTGCAGCCACTGTGTCAATCCACCTCCTTGAGGGTCCTCCTCTTTTCCACTGACCCTGTACTCTGCCAAGCATGATGTTCTTCTCCAGGGACTGATTCCTCCTGACAACACCTTCAAAGTATGTAAGACGCAGTTTCACCAGCCTTGCCTCTAAGGAGCATTCTGGCTGTACTTCTAAATCAGGTTTGTTCTTTCTTTTGGCAGTCCATGGTATATTCAATATTCTTCGCCAACACCACAATTCAAAGGCATCAATTCTTTGGTCTTCCTTATTCATTGTCCACTTTCACATGCATATGACGTGATTGAAAATACCATGGCTTGGGCTCGGCCCACCTTAGTTTTCAAGGTAACATCTTTGTTCTTCAACACTTTGAAGAGGTCCTTTGCAGCAGATTTGCCCAATGCAACGCGTCTTTTGATTTCTTGACTGCTGCTTCCATAGCTGTTGATTGTGGATCCAAGTAAAATGAAATCCTTGACAATTTCAATCTTTTCTCCATTTATCATGATGTTGCTCATTGGTCCACTTGTGAGGATTTTTGTTTTCTTTGTGCTGAGGTGCAATCCATACTGAAGGCTGTGGTCTTTGATCTTCATTAGTAAGTCCTTCAAGTCCTCTTCAATTTCAGCAAGCGAGGTTGTGTTATCTGCATAATGCAGGTTGTTTGAGTCTTCCTCCAATCCTGATGCCCCGTTCGTCTTCATATAGTCCAGCTTCTCGTATTATTTGCTCAGTATACAGATTGAATAGGCTTGAAGAAAGAATACAACCCTGACTCACACCTTTCCTGACTTTAAGCCAATCAGTACCCCCTTGTCCTGTACGAACAACCGCCTCTTGATTTATGTAAAGGTTCCTCATGAGCACAATTAAGTGTTCTGGAATTCCCATTCTTCGCAATGTTATCCATAGTTTGTTATGACCCACACAGTCAAATGTCTTTGTATAGTCAAGAAAACGTAGGTAAACATCCTTCTGGTATTCTCTGCTTTCAGCCAGGATCCATCTGACATCAGCAATGATATCCCTGGTTCCACATCCTCTTCTGAAACCGGCCTGAGTTTCTGGCAGTTCCCTGTCGATATACTGCTGCAGCCATTTTTGAATGATCTTCAGCAAAATTTTGCTTGGGTGTGATATTAATGATATTGTTCTATAGTTTCCACATTTGGTTGGATCACCTTTCTTGGGAATAGTCATAAATATGGATCTCTTCCAGTCAGCTGGCCAGGAAGCTGTCTTCCACATTTCTTGGCATAGACAAGTGAGCACTTCAGGTGTTGCATCTGTCTGTTGAAACATTTCAATTGATATTCCATCAATTCCTGGAGCCTTGTTTTTCGCCAATGCCTTCAGAGCAGCTTGGACTTCTTCCTTCAGTACCATAGGTTCCTGATCATATGCCACCTCTTGTTATGTTTGAACATTGACTAATTCTTTAGATAAAGTAGATAATATTTATTCCAAAATGAAGGGAGAACAAGTCACAGGCTCTCATGCGTTACTATATTCCTAGTAGAGGAAGGCCTTACTCTGACTGTTAGAGGCATTATACCCAATAAACCTTATGGCTCAGAGGCAGAGAACATTGGGACTAGGTAAGTTACTGAAATTTACCTTCTAATTATTGAAAAGGCAGGTAATCACAGTTCTGCACTTCTGGATTGGAGCAGATGCTGTTGATCTAAGCCTGAATCTAGATCAGCTGGAACCATACTGATCTATTTCTCAAACACCATCAGCAATTGCTTTCATGAATAGTCACAACATGAAGATTTAACTCCCAATCCAAGAGGATGTGTCTTAATCACTTCATTCTTTGTTGGACCAAGACTCAACTTGACTAGGACTTCAAACTGGCACCTTAACTTTGAGTGAGCTAAATTTTACTTGCATGCATGGCTCCTTTACACAAAATTGATACACTTTATCAACTAACCCTGAAGCTTGCCATAACCTTGAAGTTTATAGTTACGATGACCAATTATTAAGTACATTTATAGTTCGAAAAGTTTTTAGTTGAGTTTTTTGTCATTTGCAACCAAAAGCGTTCTGACTGAAACACCCTGATCTTAAATGTATATGTGAATTTAGGTTAGTTTATGTGTATGAGTGTGTTTTTGGAGCAGTATCACTTGACTTTAATTTTACATTATAGTCTCTCTTCTTATTGGCAACAGTTCATTAATCTTCCAAAATTTTAATTGAATTTCCATGTTTTCTGCTTCCAAATGAACTTTTAGAATTAGAGAAATGTTAGGCATAGTTATATGTAGAAAAAAGGGAAATATGTATTTACACTTTTCCCCAAGGATTGACTTAGAATATTATCACACTTTTGTGAAATAAAATTTAGACAAGATCATACTCAAAGTAAGTTAACTCATTACATTCTTCTGACAGTCCATGGTATTTTAAATATCTTTTGCTGACACCACAATTCAGATGTACTAATTCTCCTTTTGTCTTCTTTTTTCTTTGTATAGCTTTTGCATTAGAAAGCCATAATCCTAATGCTCAGATAACTTTGGAAATGTCTGTTATACGAACATTTGCACATGGAGACACTGGCAGAAGTCTAATACTGCCACCCAGTGATGAACACTAGGAGGCAGGATTCAATATTTCCCTGATACACTGGTAACATGCATGCTATTTGAAAGACAGCTAGCGTAAGGTCATTGGAATTCATAGGGACACAAGGAAATGACATCATGAGTGCCCTTTACATCATGCTTGATATCAGAGAGTCATTCACTAAAAGATTGAGCAGCATAACAAAACTCCTTAATAAAAACAAAACTGTACATACAGATACATGGCCAGGGATGTGGCTCAGGGGAAGTATACCATATTCATAAGCATAATTTTCAGAACAAACGAAGCCTCTGTCAAGATTTCCATTTCTGTTTTTGAGTGATATGACTGTGATGCTCACTTTCTGAAAGAAAAACAAAATCCTTTGTTTTCCAAAGAGAGCTCTTAAATAAAAGGGTGTGGCATAGTGGTCAAAGAGCTCAGCTGCTAGCCAAAAAATCAGCATTTTGACTCTACCAGCTGCTCCTTGGAAACTCTATGGGGCAGTTCTGCTCTGTTCTACAGAGTGACTATGAGTCAGAATAGACTCGATGGCAACAGATTTGGTTTCTTTTGGGGGTGTACCAGGTATAAATAACATTAGAAATATTTGATTACTGAAATATGTGTTTTAGTAGCAGAGAAATAAACTAAAAAAAGAAAAAGTAGAAGAAAAGATTTGATTATTTTAAAGATGTATAAAATGACATATTAACAGGAAAAAAATTTTCAATTTGTACTTAATTAATAAACTATGCTGGCAGAATATTTTACCAATTTGGAGAAAATAGGTTTAGATATTCTCTTTCTAGAAATAAAAATAAATCCTAGATGGGCTGAAAACAGAATTATTTGAAAAGTTACTTACAAAACAAAATAAAAAAGATTAAAATGTATAGTCAATGAAAGGGAATAGAATTCCTCAAGTTTAAGTAAATGAAGAATTCTAAAAGTAAAAGAGTTTTTAAATAGAATGTATATAAAAACCAGTCATAATGATAATATGAAAAACATGGTATGCTAAACATTTCTAGCAAATATCAAAGAAAACTAGTACATATATTTAATACATGGAGAGTTCATCAGAATCCATCAGTAAAAATTCTGGTTCCAATAGATTGACAATTCAAAAATACAAAGAATTTAAAAGTTTCTGGTGTGATTTCTATATCCCACACATTGCACAAGAAAGAGAGGGCACGACAATAATTAACTTTTCCACCTTCAGGTAACTTATAAATCAGTGAACATAAATAGATAATTAACTAGAATTTTTATCTCATCGTTTGAGATAACTATGCAAATTTTAAAATTGACTAAATTGCCAAAAGTGAAGGATTTAGTTATGTTAACTGAGACCAACCAAATGTTTGACATTATTTGATGAATTGTGTTAGGCTTAGGAAGGGTTGAGTTGGTGTAAGGAATAGCCGTGTAATAATACTGGAGATAAATTCCAGGATACAAAGTCGTGCATACAGTGTGCTTTACCAGTGAAATGGACCCAATGCCCCATCGCATTAGACCATCATAAAATAGGCCTAAATAGGGAAGGCAGGGACCATGAGTGTCTTTGACCACATTTTTCCTACTATCACAGGGGTAGATAATATTTTAAGCCTGATTCAACAGAGAAATGCTCACAAAAATGTAATGAATGAGGCCTCTGTCAAATAAAACAATATATTCCAATCTCTTTATTACCTAATAACCTGCATTTCCCTAGGAAGAGATGTGAGGATGGAAATGGCATGAATGGTCAGCATCTTTCTTGACAATGAAATCACACAAAATAATCCAGTGCCAAGTTCTGGAGTGTACACGTGAAGCTTATTGATTATGGATTTTGCTAAATTTCCAAGTGAAAGTCAGCCTTTTGGAAACCTTGGTGGCATAGCGGTTAATAGCTAAAGCTGCTAACCAAAAGGTGGGCAGTTAGATTCCACCAGGCACTCCTCGGAAACCCTATGGGGCAATTCTACTATGTCCTACAGGCTCTCTATGAGTCGGAATCGGCAACAGGTTTGTTTCTTTTTTTTTGTTTGTTTAGGACGTTTTGGAAGACCATGAAACACTATGAGAAAGAAGGAGAAGGGATATTGAAAAATAACAAAGGCTCCATCAGGTATTTTAAATGATTTTGGAAGATGAATGCTTCATCTTTATGAAAATATAACACCAAACAAAGCTGCCCCACTTGAGGAGATGATTTCCCAATTTGGAAAACAAGCCAGATTGAGTCATTTTTCTGCTTACCTGCCTTGTTCATTCACATTCCTTTTGTAGCTTTAGCCACTTTATGATTAATTTAGAATTCTGAAGCATTCTTTCTATAAACCTTAACATGCTAACCAATATAAGCAAAACTACATATTTAAAAGATCTTTCAGATATAAAAATAAAAATATAAAATTTTAATGTAATGTGACCTATCTCTGTATGGGGTGGAGTGAAACATATTTTTATGTCATATTTAAAAATGTATTATTCTGAAATTGGCAATAACACTATTAATAGTAAACAAAGGATTAGTTTTACTTAAGAAAGAGACATCAGAGAATCTTCTATCATCTAAAATAAATTTCTGGCATCAGCTGTAGCATAAGTCATCACATGCAACATAAATCTATAGACTCAACAGAACTATTCTACACCAAGAAAAAAGAAAATGTATATATTCCCAGGAAATGAAAATCTTAAAAATATATTTTCAACAAAAGAAATCATCGGAAGCATCCTAATAAATGTTTTTCATCATGCACAATCATGATGACGGGAGGAAATATTTACTACAGTTAAATAATTACACGCAGCTTCCCTGGAATTGACTGGGTGGCAGTGGATTTCAGTGTTTTGTTTTGTTTTCCTGGTAGGGTGGTCGGGACAGTTTTCTTATTGAAAGTAGGTGATGCATTTGTTTAAGACCTCATTTTCTTTTTCTGGCCGAGAGCTTCTTCATGGCATTTTTCATCTCCGATTTTCTCAGAGTACAGATTAAGGGATTCAACATAGGGGTGAAAACAGCGCAAAACACAGTCAAGAATTTATCAGTGGGTAAGGTGGAACGAGGTTTCACATACAGGAAAACACAAGGGGCAAAGAAGAGGACTACCACGGTGATGTTGGAACCAGGTGTAGATAAGGCTTTGCACCTTCCTTCCGGACTAAGATTCTTCAGGGAGTGCATAATGACTCCATAAGAGATGAGTAACAGCATAAAAATGACCACACATATTTCCCCATCATTGGTAACCACAGTGAGACCAATGACATAGATGTCAGTGCCGGCAAGTTATAATAAGGGGTACACGTCACAGCAGAAGTGGTCAATGACATTGGTAGTACAGAAGGGAAGATTATAAACAAAGAGAAGATGAAGTATAGCATGCACAAACATCCAACCCTGGTCATGGACAGCAACAGAATATGCACCCGTTGGTTCATGATGGTCATCTAATGCAAGGGTGTGCAGATAGCCACTTAGTGATCATAGGCCATGACCATCAGAAGTAAAACCTCAGAACCACCAAATAAGTGTTCTGCAGAAAGCTGGGTCAGGCAATCTTGGAAGGAAAATCTTTTCTTCTCATAGAGTAAGTCTATGATCATATTTGGATTAACTGCAGTAGAAGAAACAGCATCTACACATGCTAAGTAGCCAAGACAGAAGTACATAGGGGCACCCAGTGTTGGGCTGACCACTACAGTCACACCAATAAGTAGTTTGTCCACCATTGTCACAATATAGATGAGCAGGAACACAACAAACAATATTTTCTTACCCTGAAGACTGAGTGAGCCCCAAGAGGAAAACTAGGTCACATATTTCCTTTGTTCCATAAGTTCTTCTGTGTGTCCTTATTTCAGAGTTCAGGACAAATTTACATGTAATTATAATGACTAGTGACTTTATGAAATCCCCAGGTAATCTATTTATTCATTCAACACATAGGAATTATGATTTACTATGTTTCAGTCCTGTATGATATTTTTAGAATACAATGCTAATTAAAATATGGTCCATAACCTCAGTGATCTTATCAAATAACAAAAGACAAAAATGTAATTAGAAACATAGGGGAATGGAATAGATTATGAAATAAATAGGGTTACCACACTAACTGGCCACATCTGGTAGAAAATAAAATTGTGCATATATGGTTAATGCTATTTATAAAAATAAAATATAAATAGAATAAAGCTTTAATATAAAAATAAAAGAAGATTTACTTAATACTCACTTTCATATTAGTAAACGGGATTATTTTCTACATTCTAGGAATGGTAGAATCTTTTTTTTTTATTAACTTTTATTGAGCTTCAAGTGAATGTTTACAAATCAAGTCAGTCTGTCACATATAAGTTTATATACATCTTACTCCGTACTCCCACTTGCTCTCCCCCTAATGAGTCAGCCCTTCCAGTCTCTCCTTTCGTGACAATTTTGCCAGCTTCCAACTCTCTCTATCCTCCCATCCCCCCTCCAGACAGGAGATGCCAACACAGTCTCAAGTGTCCATAATTAGCTCACTCTTCATCAGCATCTCTCTCCTACCCACTGTCCAGTCCCTTTCATGTCTGATGAGTTGTCTTCGGGGATGGTTCCTGTCCTGTGCCAACAGAAGGTCTGGGGACCATGGCCGCCGGGATTCCTCTAGTCTCAGTCAGACCATTAAGTATGGTCTTTTTATGAGAATTTGGGGTCTGCATCCCACTGATCTCCTGCTCCTTCACGGGTTCTCTATTGTGCTCCCTGTCAGGGCAGTCATCGATTGTGGCCGGGCACCAACTAGTTCTTCTGGTCTCAGGATGATGTAGGTCTCTGGTTCATGTGGCCCTTTCTGTCTCTTGGGCTCTTAGTTGTCGTGTGACCTTGGTGTTCTTCATTCTCCTTTGTTCCAGGTGGGTTGAGACCAATTGATGCATCTCAGATGGCCGCTTATTAGCATTTAAGACCCCCGATGCCACATTTCAAAATGGGATGCAGAATGTTTTCATAATAGAATTATTTTGCCAATTGACTTAAAAGTCCCCTTAAACCATGGTTCCCAAACCCCCGCCCTTGCTCCGCTCACCTTTGAAGCATTCATTTTATCCCGGAAACTTCTTTGCTTTTGGTCCAGTCCAATTGAGCTGACCTTCCATGTATTGAGTGTTGTCCTTCCCTTTACCTAAAGCAGTTCTTATCTACTAATTAATCAGTAAAAAACCCTCTCCCTCCCTCCCTCCCTCTCTCCCCCCTGTCGTAACCACAAAAGTATGTGTTCTTCTCAGTTTATACTATTTCTCAAGATGTTATAATAGTGGTCTTATACAATATTTGTCCTTTTGCCTCTGACTTTGCTCAGCATAATGCCTTCCAGGATCCCCCATGTTAGGAAATGTTTCACAGATTAGTCACTGTTCTTTATCGATGCGTAGTATTCCATTGTGTGAATATACCACAATTTATTTACCAATTCATCCGTTGATGGACACCTTGGTTGCTTCCAGCTTTTTGCTATTGTAAACAGAGCTGCAATAAACATGGGTGTGCATATATCTGTTTGTGTGAAGGCTCTTGGTTCTCTAGGGTATATTCCGAGGAGTGGGATTTCTGGGTTGTATGGTACTTCTATTTCTAACTGTTTAAGATAACGCCAGATAGATTTCCAAAGTGGTTGTACCATTTTACATTCCCACCAGCAGTGTA
The DNA here is from genome assembly GCF_030014295.1 of Loxodonta africana. Classification (NCBI taxonomy): domain Eukaryota; kingdom Metazoa; phylum Chordata; class Mammalia; order Proboscidea; family Elephantidae; genus Loxodonta; species Loxodonta africana. Next base: position 3,569,589 of record NW_026975011.1, on the reverse strand, counting down.
TAAGAGTTCCAATCTCTCCGCAGCCTCTCCAACATTTATTATTTTGTGTTTTTTGGATTAATGCCAGCCTTGTTGGAGTGAGATGGAATCTCATCGTAGTTTTAATTTGCATTTCTCTAATGACTAATGATCGAGAGCATTTTCTCATGTATCTGTTAGCTGCCTGAATATCTTCCTTGGTGAAGTGTGTGTTCATATCCTTTGACCACTTCTTGATTGCGTTGTTTGTCTTTTTGTGGTTGAGTTTTGACAGAATCATATAGATTTTAGAGATCAGGCACTGGTCGGAGATGTCATAGCTGAAAATTCTTTCCCAGTCTGTAGGTGGTCTTTTTACTTTTTTGGTGAAGTCTTTAGATGAGCATAGGTGTTTGATTTTTAGGAGCTCCCAGTTATCGGGTTTCTCTTCATCATTTTTGGTAATGTTTTGTATTCTGTTTATGCCTTGTATTAGGGCTCCTAAGGTTGTCCCTATTTTTTCTTCCGTGATCTTTATTATTTTAGTCTTTGATCCACTTGGAGTTAGTTTTTGTGCATGGTGTGAGGTGTGGGTCCAGTTTCATTTTTTTGCAAATGGATATCCAGTTATGCCAGCACCATTTGTTAAAAAGACTATCTTTTCCCCAATTAACTGACACTGGGCCTTTGTCAAATATCAGCTGCTCATATGTGGATGGATTTATATCTGGATTCTCAATTCTGTTCCACTGGTCTATGTGCCTGTTGTTGTACCAATACCAGGCTGTTTTGACTACTGTGGCTGTATAATAGGTTCTGAAATCAGGTAGAGTGAGGCCTCCCACTTTCTTCTTCTTTTTCAGTAATGCTTTACTTATCCGAGGCTTCTTTCCCTTCCATATGAAGTTGGTGATTTGTTTCTCTATCACCTTAAAAAATGACATTGGAATTTGGATCGGAAGTGCATTGTATGTATAGATGGCTTTTGGTAGAATAGACATTTTTACTATGTTAAGTCTTCCTATCCATGAGCAAGGTATGTTTTTCCACTCAAGTATGTCCTTTTGAATTTCTTGTAGTAGAGCTTTGTAGTTTTCTTTGTATAGGTCTTTTACATCCTTGGTAAGATTTATTCCTAAGTATTTTATCTTCTTGGGGGCTACTGTGAATGGTATTGATTTGGTTATTTCCTCTTCGATGTTCTTTTTGTTGATGTAGAGGAATCCAAGTGATTTTTGTATGTTTATTTTATACCCTGAGACTCTGCCAAACTCTTCTATTAGTTTCAGTAGTTTTCTGGAGGATTCCTTAGGGTTTTCTGTGTATAAGATCATGTCATCTGCAAATAGAGATAATTTTACTTCCTCCTTGCTAACCCGGATGCCTTTTATTTCTTTGTCTAGCCTAATTGCCCTGGCTAGGAGTTCTAGCACGATGTTGAATAAGAGCAGTGATAAAGGGCATCCTTGTCTGGTTCCTGTTCTCAAGGGAAATGCTTCCAGGTTCTCTCCATTTAGAGTGATGTTGGCTGTTGGCTTTGCATAGATGCCCTTTATTATGTTGAGGAATTTTCCTTCACCTTCTATTTTGGTGAGAGTTTTTATCATGAATGGGTGTTGGACTTTGTCAAATGCCTTTTCTGCATCAATTGATAAGATCATGTGGTTTTTGTCTTTTGTTTTATCTATCTGGTGGATTACATTAATGGTTTTTCTGATATTAAACCAGCCTTGCATACCTGGTATAAATCCCACGTGATCGTGCTGAATTATTTTTTTGATATGTTGTTGAATTCTATTTGCTAGAATTTTGTTGAGGATTTTTGCATCTATGTTTATGAGGGATATAGGTCTGTAATTTTCTTTTTTTTGTAATGTCTTTACCTGGTTTTGGTGTCAGGGAGATGGTGGCTTCATAGAATGAGTTGGGTAGTATTCTGTCCTTTTCTATGCTTTGAAATACCTTTAGTAGTAGTGGTGTTAACTTTTCTGTGAAAGTTTGGTAGAACTCTGCAGTGAAGCCGTCCGGGCCAGGGCTTTTATTTGTTGGGAGTTTTTTGATTACCTTTTCAATCTCTTTTTTTTGTTATGGGTCTCTTTAGTTGTTCTATTTCTGAATGTGTTAGTTTAGGTAGGTAGTGTTTTTCCAGGAATTCATCCATTTCTTCTAGGTTTGCAAATTTGTTAGACTACAATTTTTCGTAATAATCTGATATGATTCTTTTAATTTCAGTTGGGTCTGTTGTGATGTGGCCCTTCTCGTTTCTTATTCGGGTTGTTTGTTTCCTTTCCTGTATTTCTTTAGTCAGTCTAGCCAATGGTTTATCAACTTTGTTAATTTTTTCAAAGAACCAGCTTTTGGCTTTGTTAATTCTTTCAATTGTTTTTCTGTTCTCTAATTCATTTAGTTCATTTAGTTCAGCTCTAATTTTTATTATTTGTTTTCTTCTGGTACCTGATGGATTCTTTTGTTGCTCACTTTCTATTTGTTCAAGTTGTAGGGACAGTTCTCTGATTTTGGCTCTTTCTTCTTTTTGTATGTTTGCATTTATCGATATAAATTGGCCTCTGAGCACTGCTTTTGCTGTGTCCCAGAGGTTTTGGTAGGAAGTATTTTCATTTTCGTTGCATTCTATGAATTTCCTTATTCCCTCCTTGATGTCTTCTATAACCCAGTCTCTTTTCAGGAGGGTATTGTTCATTTTCCAAGTATTTGATTTCTTTTCCCTAGTTTTTCTGTTATTGATTTCTAGTTTTATTGCCTTGTGGTCTGAGAAGATGCTTTGTAATATTTCGATGTTTTGGATTCTGCAAAGATTTGTTTTGTGACCTAATATGTGGTCTATTCTAGAGAATGTTCCATGTGCGCTAGAGAAAGAAGTATACTTTGCAGCAGTTGGGTGGAGAGTTCTGCGTAAGTCAATGAGGTCAAGTTGGTTGATTGTTGTAATTAGGTGTTCCGTGTCTCTATTGAGCTTCTTACTGGATGTCCTGTCCTTCCCCCAAAGTGGTGTGTTGAAGTCTCCTACTATAATTGTGGAGGTGTCTATCTTACTTTTCAGTTCTGTTAAAATCTGATTTATGTATCTTGCAGCCCAGTCATTGGATGCATACATATTTAATATGGTTTTGTCTTCCTGATCAATTGTCCCTTTTATCATTATATAGTGTCCTTCTTTATCCTTTGTGGTGGATTTAAGTCTAAAGTCTATTTTGTCAGAAATTAATATTGCTACTCCTGCTCTTTTTTGCTTATTATTTGCTTGATATATTTTTTCCATCCTTTGAGTTTTAGTTTGTTTGTGTCTCTAAGTCTAAGGTGTGTCTCTTGTAGGCAGCCTATAGACGAATTGTGTTTCTTTATCCAGTCTGAGACTCTCTGTCTCTTAATTGGTGCATTTAGTCCATTTACGTTCAGCATAATTATAGATAAATAAGTGTTTAGTGTTGTCATTTTGATGCCTTTTTATGTGTGTTGTTGACAATTTCATTTTTCCACATACTTTTTTGTGCTGAGACTTTTTCTTAGTAAATTGTGAGATCCTCATTTACGTAGTGTTTGACTTTATGTTTGTTGAGTCGTTACGTTTTTCTTGGCTTTTATCTTGAGTTATGGAGTTGTTATACCTCTTTGCGGTTACCTTAATATTTACCCCTATTTTTCTAAGCAAAAACCTAACTTGTATTGTTCTATATCGCCTTGTATCACTCTCCATATGGCAGTTCTATGCCACCTGTATTTAGTCCCTCTTTTTGATTATTGTGATCTTTTACATATTGACTTCAATGATTCCCTGTTATGCGCATTTTTTTAAATTAATCTTAATTTGTTTTTGTGATTTCCCTATTTGAGTTGATATCAGGATGTTCTGTTTTGTGACCTTGTGTTGTGCTGGAATCTGATATTATTTGTTTTCTGAAGAAACAGTTTCCTTTAGTATTTCTTGTAGCTTATGTTTGGTTTTTGCAAATTCTCTAAGCTTGTGTTTATCTGTAAATATCTTAATTTCGCCTTCATATTTGAGAGAGAGTTTTGCTGGATATATGATCCTTGGCTGGCTGTTTTTCTCCTTCAGTGCTCTATATATGTCATCCCATTTCCTTCTTGCCTGCATGGTTTCTGCTGAGAAGTCTGAACTTATTTTTATTGATTCTCCCTTGAAGGAGAACTTTCTTTTCTCCCTGGCTGCTTTTAAAATTTTCTCTTTATCTTTGGTTTTGGCAAGTTTGTTGACAATATGTCTTGGTGTTTTTCTTTTTGTATCAATCTTAAATGGGGTTCAATGAGCATCTTGGATAGATATCCTTTCGTCTTTCTTGATGTCAGGCAAGTTTTCTGTCAGCAGATCTACTATTTTCTCTGTGTTTTCTGTCCTCCCTCCCTGTTCTGGGACTCCAATCACACACAAGTTATCCTTCTTGATAGTGTCCCACATGATTCTTAGGGTTTCTTCATTTTTTTTTTAATTCTTTTATCTGATTTTTTTTTCAGCTATGTTGGTGTTAATTCCCTGGTCCTCCAGATGTCCCAGTCTGCATTCTAATTGCTCGAGCCTGCTCCTCTGACTTCCTGTTGCGTTGTCTAATTCTGTAATTTTATTGTTAATCTTTTGGATCTCTACATGCTGTCTCTCTATGGATTCTTGCAACTTATTAATTTTTCCACTATGTTCTTGAATAATCTTTTTGAGTTCTTCAACTGTTTTATCAGTGTGTTCCTTGGCTTTTTCTGCAGTTTGCCTTATTTCGTTTGTGATGTCTTGAAGCATTCTGTAAATTAGTTTTTTATATTCTGTATCTGATAATTCCAGGATTGTATCTTCATTTGGAAAAGATTTTGATTCTTTTGTTTGGGGGGTTGTAGAAGCTGTCATGGTCTGCTTCTTTATGTGGTTTGATATTGACTGCTGTCTCTGAGCCATCACTAGGATATAAAAAGTGGTTTATTCTATAATTGCTCACTGAGTCTTATCTTGTTTTGTTTTCTTTCAATATACGTGGTTGGGTTACTAGATTGTGCTGTCTTGTTTGTTGTAGCCCTTGACTTATTTATGACCTATTACCAGCTGGTTTGGGCTGTTGCCCGATATATATGCCTGAGTCTGTTCACTATTCTTGAGTAGAATCTGATTTTGGGTCATCAAGTGTGTGCTGCACCCTAATACCTATCCACCTCAAGAAGTAGTGGTGATAGTTGTGTGCACCAGATTCTATTAGCAGCTGGGGTTCACCCTCCGGGGGGGGCAGGATGCTGACAGCCTTCCCCCACGTGTCAGTGAGGTGGGTGTGTCTCTATTCCTATAGCACCTTGGTGGGAGGTCACTGCAGCTGTACCTTAGGCCCCCAGTGCAAGTACCTCTACTGATTGGTAGGTGTCACCCTCCTTAGACCCCTAAGGCAAGAGGCTAGGTGGTCTGGGGGGAGCTTCAGCCCTCATTTCTCTGTTGTGGGTCAGTTAGGGCTCTATTGAATAAGCAGAGATATCAGACCTGGTAAACTTGTTTTTCCAGAATATCCGCTAAAAAAAAATGCAGTCAGATCCCTATCAGAACTGCCTTTGCATTATAACTGCCACCTTCTTCCCTGTAAGGATGAAAGCCTGAGATTTGGATCATATATGCTTGGCTGTAGCTGGTTTTGTGTTTTCAGTCCAGTTAGGGATGGATTTTTTGTCCCTGGGTTTTTTGTGTTTCCTTCTCTCAGGCCGGAAGAATGGGTTAGGAAAAGACCAAAAAAAAAGGGGGGGAAGCAAAGCCGCCGCGGATCCGGAGCCGTTCTCCCTCTGGCTCAGGAAATTCCAATGTTAATGAAGCTGCCTGGGAAGGGTGGGTGAGGGTTCAGAGAGATAGGAGAGTAGCACCTCGGAATATAGCGAAAGTTGCTTGTCTTGCTTGGAATGACTATTTCATCTGAGATTGCCAAGGGGCGTGTCGCCTACGTGTGCTGGCTGTGTGGAGATTGCCCCCGGGGGTCTGGCCCACTGAAGCCACGGTCAGATCCTCCGCTACCAGTCCAAAGCCCAGCGTCAAGGTTCCCCTGCTGGGACGCTGCACTCCCGGCTCCAAAATCAGTCGCTGCCTCCCAGGAACTTCTCGTCCCGCCAGCCGCGTCACCTCGCTGCCCCTGCGGACTGGCTGGGCCCCCTCCCGGGGTTAGTTCAGGGGAGTAGGGCTGCCCCCCTTGTTTGCGCCATCACAAGATTTTTGAGTTCAGCTCCCCTGGGCCCGGAAGCCTGGTGCCAATGCTACCTGACTGGGACGCTGGCTCTAGGCTCCGAAAACAGTCACTGCTTCCCCGTATTTGTTCGTTTTCTGCCTCTAAATCTGTGTTTGTTGTTCAGGGTTCGTAGATTGTTATGTATGTGATCGATTCACCTGTTTTTCTGAGTCTTGGTTGCAAGAGGGATCCGAGGTAGCATCTACCTAGTCCGCCATCTTGGCCCCCACCCCAGAATCTTTTTAAGTAATAACCAAAATCCCCAACGGACATATTTCACAATTTCAAAAACTGGTACTGACAAAGTACTGCTGAGCAACAAAGAAATAAGCATAAAAATGTGTATAATACTACCATAAACCAAAATAAAAATAATTATACGTGCATGAATTTAACATTCTAAGATACAATTTTTGTTGTAAATAGATTACAATTTTACTGGTGATGTGTGTGTAGGAGTGAAAGAGATGAGAGAAGAGATCCCAAGGAAAAAAGAAGACCACACACACACAACTATATAATAAATATCATCGATATTAACCAGCCCTGCTATCTCTTAAAATAATCCTAGTAATGATATCCGGTTACTTTTGAAATTTCTGTTGACATTTACTTCAATATCTGATGTCATAATTCTGCTGGACCTCTTATTCACAGTACATGGATTTTCTGTTTCTATGGCTAAAACCTCTGTGTGTGCACTAGATCCCATCCTCTTTGTTACTCTTCCTCCTTTAAGGATACATACATAGTTAAACTATTATTAAAGTATGATTAAAAATTTAGAATTGCGATTACTTCTGAGAAGAGGTGGAAAATGGCATCAGAGAAGTGAACCAGTAAG